>NC_134645.1:81918692-82543692 GCF_030463565.1 Pelecanus crispus | reverse complement strand
AGATGATACTAACAGAGAAAAATAAGAAAGATGCTGGGTTCATCAGCTAGGCGGTAGACAGATAGCAAACCATAGCCTGAAGCACACATTTGTTCCCTTCATCTGCCTAACCTGTTAAGTGCTATGATACAGTGGTCTGGAAAAGAATTATTTAAAATCCTTTTCTTTAAGCCATTACAGATTTCGTGCTAGGACGCTAGTGCTGTCCTAGACAAGTGTATTTAGCCTATTAATATTTATATTACTTGCATTAATATTTAATCTATTATACTGGAAAATGAACAAACAATACACAAATTAGGCATTTTTTTTTTGCTTTCATTTTCAAGAAGGAGGAATTAAAAAAGATATTTGCAGTAAGTCTGAAGAAACCGATACAAACCTGCCTGACACAAGCAAGGATAGTTTATCAATAGGTGTTTTGCCCTGCATGGCGTAACAGTGTTCCTTCTCCAGGGTAACCACTTCTGCATCGCAGCACAAGACGATCTTCCTGTAGACAGTCAAGGAAATTCCCAGAGGCTGGAAGAGAGCGCTGTAGAGTTCCTGGAATTCTCTGTCAAAGGAAACGCTCCTAACTTGGTAGGTAACGTAAATGAACTGGACGAAGCATATAGCGAACAGTATAAAATTCCAGGAGAATATATCAGCAGCACAGACATCCAGCCAAGCCCAAACAGAAGAGCAGAGAAAGCCCAATCCAAGCAAGCTGAAGACATAGAGAAGCCCAAAGAATCCACTTCCACCCATGAAGCCCACAACAAAGAGAATACTGGCTAGGTGATAGATAGATCCCTCTGCCTCTTGCTTCCAAGTGGTACAGGTAGGATGTGCATATATCAAACTTTCCCAAAAACTTGCATTTTCTCCCATGGCTGGAATAATTTTTCGATTCAGCTGAATCTTGGGAATTTTTATTTATGTGATACAGCTAGTGGGGTCCTTTGCTTTTCCATTCTTGCAAACTCTGCTCAATGATCACATCACGTCAAGAGTCTCATTTGGCAGTAAAGTTGCACTTAGGATTTCCAGCAACTAGGAGGCTAAAGTTCTTAGAAGGCAATACTGTTTCTCATCAGTTCATGCACTGTCTTGACTTTGTCCATGTCATCGGTAGTTTCATCTGATCTGGACAAGTGAAGAAAAGACAAATTACTTATAAAATTATTTTCATCAATTAAACTCTACCAAAGCTTTTATTGTCTAAAACCACAGACTGCATTACAATCATCCAATTCCCCTTGTAGCCCTGTGATTCCAGGATGAAACCTTAATATTCATTCAACCGAAGATCATGTTTCTGTATCTATGAACCCGGTAGCAACTGTCGAATCGCCACTGAATCCATGTAAACCTGTACATCACATCCACAGCATCCTGTGACAGCTCTTTCCACAGCCTAACTGCCGAGAAAGTAGCTGCATTTGCTGGTCCTGAACCTGCCGCCTGTGAGTCTCATTTAATGCCCTACCTAGCTCTTGAACAAGAGGAGACAGTGAACTCTTGTCCCTTGTTCACCTCCTCCATCTCACTCTGGATTTCTGTCAAACCGCTCTCCTTTCCCTCCTTCGCCTTTCTGTTATCATTAACGAGTTGAGCAAAGCTGCTCTCTGTCCCCAGAGACAACAAACTACATCCCCAAACACCACAATAAGGGAAACCCAAGTATCATGAGGGATGGTCTTTTCTACTCCGAGGATGACAGGCAAAAAGCTGTCATGTATAAGGAAGACTACAAAGCTCCAAGACAGCTTTATACAGATTATGTTATTAGAACATGAAGTAAGTAGTCCTGCAAAATACTTCTCAAAGGGCATTTACAAAGCAATTTTACAATATTTGAAGTTCTACCTTGTATAATTTCATGCCACGGACGACATAATTTTGTTGTTCGACACTGTAAAATGTTAAAACATGCTATTTGTTTACATATGATAATGTATTAAATAAAAAGTAAAATACATAACCAAAAAGCATGAAAAAAATTAAAATAATTTTTTTTTTAAATATCAAACCCAGCTTTCTATATCTGTCTTTTAAAGTAAAAATATATGCTTCAATGTGAGATTAGACATGGTATAAATTGCAAACCCAGAGTCTATCAGTAGCGTAATCAGGATTGAAACCCACCAAAGTCTTTAACTGTCTGGTTCTTTTCCTGGTAAAACACCAGGGAAGCTAAGAAATATCTTGCTATCTAAATTATTAGATTCTCTAGAATATCAAAGGTAGCTTTTTTTTTTTTCCCAGGAGCCACAGAAGTCAATACTTAATAAGTACTGCTGGTGCAGCAAAGCATCCAATGTCATTCAGCAGGGCTTTCAGTGGTGGTTTTCTTACAGTGACAGGTCTAAGAAATTAATAAAGCAAAGTCACATCACATTTCCTAGCTGCTACAGCTTCACTTCTTTTAAGTTTATTCAAGCCCCACCATTAATTCTGTGACTCAAAAACACTAATGCTAAATGGAAGACAAAATACTCAACAACTGAGCAGCAGAGTTCAGAAGAAAAGGTTAGGAGGAGAGCTCTCCCTCTCTGGGAGTGGCAATAGGGAAGTCACTGATCCATAAAAAAAAAAAAAAATAAAATCACAGCTAAAGAGCACGGAACCTCTCCAAATTAAAATGTTCAATATCCTACTGCAGTGGAAGAACCAGCATTACAAGAATGAGGTAGTTTGTGACTATAAGCTTTTCTGTTTGTCTCTTTATCCCAATACTCTTCTCTGGTACAGGATTCCCCCCCGATGCAGGATTTAGCCCTTGGAGAATGGGAGATGAGAACTGCATCAGCTACGAAGAAATTACCAAATTACCTAGGCATGGTAAGAGCATGAGGAGTTTTAGGTGGTACTTCTGTGATCAAGGGGTAAGATTTCTGAACCAAAAGAAAATAAAACTGGAACATGCAGTTCCCAGACCTTGTGTTCTGAATCTAGTCAGCATTTCCACTACATGGTCAAAAATCGGTAGCAGATTGTTTTGTTTGTTTGGTTGTTTTTTTAAATAGAATCATTGATAACAGTGATTTTGGATTATTGTTAATACTTCTACTCTATTGCCAATGTTTTGCTCTGAGCAATTCTCATGAAGACCCTGATTTCTGGAGAAAAGAAAAAAAAAAAAAAAAAATCAGTGTTTTGACTGGAACCATGACTGAGAAGTTACATGGGAAGCTGTATGCATGCCACAAACAAAACACGATGGATCTGTACTGTAATCTACTTTCCATTACCAACATCTTTTTGTCATGTAAAGTCGCACATTGCAATAATTTGACATGATGTTACAATAATTTCACAAAATTTATATTCAATTTCCAATTTGCTTATAGCATTCACAGTCTGCCCACACTACAGCTCATTGCATTGCTGTAAAACATTTATTCATGACAAGATGGATCAAAATAATTTGGAAAGAGCAGCACACCTCTAGGATACAGACAGAGGGTCATCACACACAAAACCAAAGCCCTGGAAAAACCATAAACATTTGTAAATGTTTATTTTTTGAACGGGACCCGTCTTCCAAAACCATGGTATGCAAAATTCCCACTTATTTCAATAGTTCTGCACAGTAAGAACTTTTACTGTGCTACAGCATCACCCAGGCTGGAGAGGGCCTCTCTCCATCCGGGCAAGAGGAAGGGCAGAGGAGGGAGGCCAGCGCTAGCACAGAATACAGCCTCACCAACATGACACTCTCCTGAGCTACGTAAGGTATGCAGGCATAAACAAACCCTCTGGAAATACTGACGAAGCCTATTACTAAATGGAGCTGGTTTCTCAGGGCTACAGCGAGGAGCAGGTATGCTTGCTGCCAGTGAACTGCAGTTGGAAAGAGAGAACTCACCTCTTTGTAATCAAGAAATTATTGGGGTTTTTTTTATGAAGTACTAAATAGAGCAGAGACAATAGTATGTATGGGCCTAAGTATAGCAAAAATTTCTAATTTTGACCGGTATTTAGCGCTAGATAAGGCCCTTCACGTTTTATGTCAGAGCTCCTACAAGTGCAAAACTTAAACTCTTGAGGGCTTCAGAACAGTCACTCTAATTAAGCCATTCATCTATTGCAAGCAGGGGTAGGGGGAGAAAAATCCCCCAAACCAAAAAACCAAACAGCTGTGGTACTAACTCTGAATCATCCTCCACCGAGGATCTGTCTACAAAGTGCCCGCAGTAGCAGGGCATTACCACGTTTGAAAGCACGCAGAGGGGACACCATCCTTTCAGTGAGATGCTTCTGCGTTCTCAGCTACCAGGACAGGAGCGTGCCAACTACTGTGGCCTTGTCTGACGTCCTTCTTCAGCTGTCCTTTCTGTGGTGAACAGTTGTCGCTACAGGTTCATTTGATGGTGGTGATTAGGCAAGCTTCAGCGGGAAACTGCATTTAAAGCAGGTATCTTTGATTATAAGCCTGAAGAACTCCATCTTCCCCAAGCAAATGCTGTATACTTTCTACTCTGTCCCCTAAGGAGAAGAAGGAGCACCATGCACAAGCACAGTCTCTGCTATGCGACTACCATATTCAGAATAACACAACATTGATGTCTCTAGGCTGCCAGAGCCAGAGGTGCATGGAAGAGGTCTCCTCCCAGCTCAGGAAGAGACATGCCCTGCCAACAGAGGCCAAAATACTGAGATGCTTCTGGGTGTTTTGCCCCACCACATGTCCCACCCTCTCCAGCAGGAGCAGATCAAGTGCAGGGAAAAATCAGCTCAGACTAGAGATGTGAGCAATATACAGTGGCATGGACTTCTTTAAAACAAGTAACAGGATTGCTGAAAGGACTGGCATCAAAAAGTGTTAGAATCAACGAGTTTGCTGGAGTTTCAAACCAGTAAATGCAGTATTTCACTTATACTCTCCAAAATAAATCCCTGCCAGCAACTTACAACTTCATACAAGCAGTATACTAAAACAGCTAAACCAGAATGAATTTGTATTCTAATTTAAATGCACAAAGTACAACCTCCCCCTCCCCAAACGGGCATTTTCCCCATACATGGGAGTATTCCCACAAAGAATTACCAATTATGTACATTTTTAATTTGCTGGAGAACTGGGTACTTTACCCCATTTTTGTCAGACGACTCAAATTCAACTCTGAGAAACTTTGAGTGTTAGTTACTGTGTCTGGATCACAACAACTTCTGCAAAACATAAACCCTAAAAGCCCAGAGGCCACCAGCAGTTCTCTCCTTGGTCTTTTTAATTAAGTCAAAAGTAAAGCTACTCAGAGTTCAAATACCCCATTCTTTAGTTGTCTTATCCCAAGTATTCAGCCAGAAAGCCCTCAGCACGTTCACACTGTACCTGTTGACAGGTCGTAGAGCCATACATGCTGATCTTGTAACCGGCCTGGATGAGTTGTTTGCTACAGGTTTGGAAGCAAAAGGGAAGATTTTCCTTTACAGCATATACGCTTTCATGTACAAAATGAGATTATGCTGGATTTAGCAGGATTTGTCTCACTGGTTTTAGCCATCTACAGTGTAGATGTTTATACACGAGCTAGTGGCCACAGCCTGGCTCGGCAATCAGTGAAGCTGCTCCAGCAACTCTGCCGGGAACCAAGCAGCCCCTCCAGCCAAGGCGGGGTCCTCCCAGCCTCGATGCCCCCTGCTTTCAGGGGGGATGAGGCCTGAGCACCCCATCTAGGCTGGCAAGTTACATCCGGTCTGGCCATCATTTAGATGTACAAAAAGAAGGCGCTCCTTAATTTTAGCAGGTACTTCCTCTAACATGCAATGTAAATGCATACGTCGATTAATAGAATCATAGAATCGTTTAGGTTGGAAAACACCTTTAAGATCATCCAGTCCAACCATTAACCTAACACTATCAAGTCCACCACTAAACCAATTAAGGGTAGAGTAATAATTTTATGTTTCCTGGCTTGGTGGCTGGATTATTTTTTAATGAAAGTAAAACCTAGGAATCATTAAGGTTGGAAGCATCTCTAAGATCATCATTCCAACCATCAACCCAACACCATCGTGCCTACTAAACTATGCCCCAAAGTGCCACATCTACCTGTTTTTTGAACAGTTCCAGGGATGGTGACTCCACCACCTCTCTGGGCAGCCTGTTCCAGAGAGACAGACTACTCTTTGCGCGAAGAAATTTTTCCTAATATCCAACCTAAACCTCCCCTGGTGCAGCTTGAGGCCATTTCCTCTCGTCCTATCACTAACTACATGGGAGAAGAGACCAACACCCACCTCACTACAACCTCCTTTCAGGTAGTTGTAGAGAGCGATAAGGTCTCCCCTCAGCCTCCTCTTCTCTAGGCTAAACAATCCCAGTTCCCTCAGCTGCTCCTCGTAAGACTTATAATGTATATAAGACTTAAAATGTACCCCTTCCTTCCATTGCCCCTATGTCTCTGAAGTCCTCTCTCTGGCCCCCTACTGACACCTCTTTGCTCTTGATGGTTGTTTATGTAGCACGCTTTCCCCAAGCTACTTCCCTTCTGCAGTTGTTTACTTGGGGTTAGATACCCAAAGGCACCGAGACAACTAAACTCTTAATTGCAATGCAGTGTCTAACTCGGTGCATGGAGGAGCTATGCACCTACAGAGGGGTATGGCTATGCACCTATAGGCAAGCATGGGCAGATAACAAGCCATCTTCAGCGATAAACTGTCCTTGAACCCACTCCAGGCTCAAAACATGCATGCAGCAATTAGGACAGTAACTAACACCACAAGCTAGCTTACCTTAAACTTCTTGAGACTATATCCTAGAGAAAACAGTAGTCATAATACTCGAAAAACCATGGTTTTCCTGAGAAAATGCGGCCTGTGCAATATAGAGAAGGCTACAGTAGCTTCATCACAGTCCATAACATCTACTCAAGAAGATGGAAGGATGAGAAAGAAAAGGACTACCCAATCCAAAAGACAAAGGTGTCAAGATAAACAGTCACTATAAAACTAGATATATTCAGGTTACAAAGACACACAAGCATACATAGCAAAGGTAATTAATTTATGGGACAGCTTTAAAGATTTCCTTTGCTGGGAATTAAGGAAGTCAGGATGCTGTCTGGTACTTAACATAAATCTGGGTATGCTATTATTAAAAAATTAAATTTATTTACTACAATTCCGGTTTTTATTCTACAGGAAGTCAGATCAGATGACTGCAATGATGTCTTCTGGACTTTTGTCTTTAAGTTACTTAATATAGCTAGATATACCTAGAAATACCTAAATACCTAGAAAGTTATCTAGCTGGTCTTCCCAGTGAGATCTAGAAGCCTATCTCAGATACCAACTAAGCAGCTACTTTAGACAGCAGAAAACACTGAAGGCAGCTATAGCTCTGAAATAATTCCTCATATAGACCTTCCAGAGGAAACCTTCATCCATGTGGAGCCAGCACCTCTTCCTGCCACTGTTTTTCAAAGAAAGGGATGTTTTATCAATGAATGCTTTAACATGAAACATGTATGCAACCCCAGCAGCCAAGCCTCAGGATCCTCTCCCTGGGTGAGTGTCCCCATCGCAGAACAGAGACTGCAGCACGGTTCTCCCTCCCTGTCTCCTTTCTGCACAACATCACCGCTTCAACAAGAAGGGCAGCAAGTGACCCACCCACATGAGTCAAAATGAGTCACTTGGGGCACCCTCATGGGAGGAGGCAAGACGGATTTGCACTCGCTCGGGCCGAGGAAGGCATCCTGTGCCTCACTGATGTCTCATCACCATGTCTCAGCCCCTGCTCCGAGTGCAGACTGTCACTTGCGAAGTAAAAGCATCTCAGGCCTTAGGGAAAGGAGTCAACCACACCCTTCCCAGTCCCTCCAGTGCCCCCTGGGCTGCGCAGGCTGCAATTGCTGAATTGGTCTCCCGCCCCGGGAGCATCCATGTGAACTGATGCCTCTTCAGAGAGCAATCCTTCTGGGAATGCCCAGAGCTACAAAACAAGCAGCTGGGGCACATCCAACCATGAGTGGTGCTTCACTGCCTTCAGGGCAGCTCTGAGAAATAACCACGAGCCAAGCGGGACTTTTCACGGTCAAAAACCTGCTCTCGTCGGGCACAATTTAGGTTCAAGGTTGTTCAACCAAGAAGCCCCTTCAGTCAGCTGCTGCCTAGGTTCAAGGTTGTTCAACCAAGAAGCCCCTTCAGTCAGCTGCTGCCTAGGTTCAAGGTTGTTCAACCAAGAAGCCCCTTCAGTCAGCTGCTG
Organism: Pelecanus crispus; assembly: GCF_030463565.1. NCBI lineage: Eukaryota > Metazoa > Chordata > Aves > Pelecaniformes > Pelecanidae > Pelecanus > Pelecanus crispus. Next base: position 82,535,492 of record NC_134645.1, on the reverse strand, counting down.
CCTAACCCTGGAGACACCCCAGTGCCACCTCTACGTTGAAGTCAGTGGTCCACGTGAACGACCCACCAACATCACGAGGCTGGTGACCCGCTGTCCTCCTCACCAGGCTGGGCCCGACTCCTGTCTCCCTGCTGCAGCGGATGCAGAACTGCTTTCTCCAAAGCAGAGCACTTTAATGGGAGCCTTCTCATGGGACTTTCAATTCATTGGTGGCAGCTAGGAAGGCCTGATTCTACTTACAATTTGCTCAGATTCTTACTAATCTTTTTAAGAAGGGGGAAAAAAGCTGGGCAGGGGGAGGCATCAAGAGAGAAAGAAAATCCACAGCAATACAGAATAGTTTAAGGTTCATTAGAAGCACTGCATATGGTGAAGCTGCTATTATTTAGTCTTTAAATATTTAAAGACCAGCTTACTATACACATCTTACAGTACTTGAATGATTCCTCATTTATCACTGTAAAATATACAATGCAATCCTCTGTGGTTGCAAAGCCAATATTGAAGATGCTATTTTATCATCTAGACAGTATCTGATATGGAAAAAAAAAAATTACAGATTTTCTTCCAATTTGAATCAGAACTTATGAACCATAAGTACATGTGGTATTCCTGCCATACTAAGAAGAATAATCCCCTCCCTCCTTTTTTTAAGGTCTTTTGCTCCTAGGAAACATGTATATGGAATGACAGTCAGACATTTTTAAAACTAACTATGGATTGCTAGCACCTGGGTAAATTTGAGCAAGGCTCTGGTATACTGAATGATGCTGGCCAAATAATAATTCAGTGGGTCCGTTTTATTATGTTTTGTAATAAAAACTGCAAAGTGAAGCACAAGTTCAAGCTTTTCTACAGTTCAACTTTTAAATTAACAATAGAGAAAACAGCTACAATGCATCTTTCACAAGTGCTTTAAAACTGTATTAATGAACTACAGCTGAACTCTGCAGAATTCAGCTTAAATGAGTTTGTACAGTGCAGTAGTGCCTTTGGACAGGAATGTATTCTCACGAAACCAATCCCCTGATGTGAACTTCACTTCCCAAAAAAGAAATAAACACAGAGGCTTGGTTCATTGCACTAACCCTCCATGTACAACTGGATTATGGAGAAGTAGTGTCATGAGCCACATGTTCAAACAGATAAAACAGCACGCTGTGCCATGAAATGCCCATTTATGTACCCCGTCAGCTCTACACCAGAGTGAAACACAGTGAAAAATAGTGAGGATGCCCTAATGGAGCTGCTGCTATTATTTATCTTTACTGGAGGGTTTGGGGTTAGAAGTACAGTTCTACTCTCTGCTTGACTGGAACGAGTGTCACACAGCTTTACATACAAAACAGAGCCAGGCAGAAGCATGCACATGGCACTAGTTTAGCATCACTTTCATTAGTTTTCTGTCTATGAGAGCCAGAATACTCTTAGTTTCATCACGTAATATAACGACAAACCGAGGCTTTGTTCACTGCATAGTATGTGACTTTTGTTTGGGCAACGGCAGCATGCCCAGTTACAGGTACTGCATCATCACCCAGAGACACCCATCAGAGTTCTTTTTCGCAAGGTAGTGGAACATGCTAAAATGGTAAAATAAAATCTCATCTCTGAAGAGCCTGCACACTTAATAAAAAGATTAAATGTAGCTTCAGCTAACAACCCTTTTCTTGAATCCTTAATAAACTTTCTGTTCTCAACTTTCAACATGAAAGGTTTTCCTGCCACAAACTTTGCCTTCTCAATTACCTGTATCATATCTCCTTCTGTCTCAGTATCTATTCTCCTCACTACAGGACTTGCAGTGTACTTGCTATTTTGCAGGGAAGGCATTTCTTAAAAACTTGATATTTTAAGCTACTTTATAATTTGGCACCACACAGAACTTTGTGGAAAGCCTGAACAGCAACAGTTCTGCAGATGGGGAAACCATTTCTTGTTGTGCTGCGGTCAGTGAAGACATTTTTACTTGCACATATACAATCATATTCACGTTAATCAACAGAGTGGCAAGAAGCCCTAGTTCTGGAAGCCAGATTTCATCAACGACATCTTTATAACACTACCAGGTGGTCCATGATTCAATATTACAAGAGATCAGCTATATAAAATGTTTGCCCATAAAGCGATTGACAGCCTAAAGGCACACAAAGCTTTACAGAACAGCTGAAGAAAGTGTGGTAAAATATTATAGTTTGGAGAAATATGTTTGGGAAAAAATATTACAGTTTGGGGAAAAGGAAGGATTTTGTATCGTGCGTTGTATCTTTGGAAAGAAACAACTGCCAATGCAAAACTGGATCTGAATTTCAGTGTTCATCTGCTCTTACCATTTGTTGGTGGGGAGAGAGAAGAATCAAATAACGGCAGGCTATGAAGCAAAGCTCTAGTCAGTGGAAGAAATCCCCGGCTCCCGAGTTGGTTTTGTGAAAGTAGAGCTACTCCCCGAGTCAGCTCTTGGGTCGGCAGCTGCACCCGAGGAGAAAGCAGAAACCACGCTTTCCTACGAAATAAACCCTAAACCCGAGACACGGAACGACGGCTCTCACTTCAGGCAGACCCCTCGGCAGGGGCAGAGCGGGGCAGCCTGCCCCGCTCCTCTACGGAGGGGACACGGTAAAGCTCTCCAACTTCCACCCGGGGCTGAACCGGGGCTCCCCGCTCCCCAGCGCCGCCCCGCCCCGCCCGGGACGCCGCCGAGCCCCGGGGCAGCCCTCCCCCGACGGCCGCCGCCCCGGGCCCGAAGCGGGGGCCCTCCGGAGCGCAGCGGGGCGGGAGACGGCCCCGGCTGCCCCTCGCCCCCCCCCCCCCCGGCCCCGGGCAGAGCGGGGCGCCGCTGCCCGGCTGGACAGCGCCGGCGGGGGGCGGGCGGAGGCAGCGCCGGGGCTTCGGCCCGGTACGGCCCGGCATGGCCCGGCCCCCGCCCTGCCCGCGCCCCTTACCTGCCCCGCGCCCTCGGAAAAGTTTCCCGGGCGGGACGGGGACGGGCTCAGGCTGCCGCTCCTCGCCGCTGCCGGCACCGCCAGCACCCCGCCGCCGCCGTGACTAAAATAGGCAGAAGCCGGCGGGCGGCTGCGGGCGGCGCCAGCTCCGGGGCCGGCACCGAGCGGCCGCAGCGCGCAGGCGCCTCCCGCCCGCCCCGGGGGGCTGCGGGCGGCGGGGCCACCCCAGGCGGGCCGGGCCGGGCCCGGGGCAGCCGAGGCGGCGGGAGGGAGGAGGCGGCGGTGGGTGCCGCCGGTCCCGTCGCGCCCCTCCTGCGGCGGGGGGCGGCGGCCGCGCTCCCCCCCCCCCCCCGGCAGCCGGTCCCGCCGCGGGCTCCCCGCCGCCCCGCGCTGCCGGTGGGCGCCGAAGGCGCCGCGGGGGCGGGCGGGGGAGGGAGGAGGCGGCGCCGTCGGCTGCCGAGACCCCCCCAGGGACGGGCAGGGCCCGCGGCGGGGCCGCCCGCTGGAGTTGGGCGCCTTAAAAGCCCGTGGCGGCGGCGGGCCGGGTGCTGGGCTGGGACCCGCAGGCAAAACCCGCGGCTTCGGCGGCGCAGAGGGGAAGAGGTCTCCTGTGGTGCCGCTGCCGCCTCGGGGTAAATTGTCGGGAGCTGTTGGATTGGAATCAATTAAAACACGCTCTTCTGCTCTTCCACCTACTCCCCCCGGCAGCGTGTTTCTCCAGACGGGAGATACCCGTAATTGGTTTAGTGGTGGACTTGGTAGCGTTAGGTTAGTGGTTGGACTGGGTGATCTTAAAGGTCTTTCCCATCCTAAACGCTTCTGTGACTCTGTACATGCCCTCAGGGTTGCCTTCATGGTGTGACTAGCGCATCTATTTATACGCAACCTTCAGTTATTTCGTTTCCAAGCAAGCATACGCCTCGCCAAGAATATAGTTAGGAGTGTCGGTACAGCGTCACTACAGACGCCCTTCAGCGCGCTAGCCATGCAGTTGTTCTGCTGATCACTTTGTGCCTCGGGGAGAGAGAATTTATTGGTGGAAGGAGAAACACAAGTTGTTCATCTACAAAAAATCACAGCATATTAAATGTGCAGCACCTGCTACTACAGCAGCTATTTCTCAATAAATGGAGCACGAGCTATAATATCTTTTAAGCAGTAAGTGTGGAGACAGCCTCGTGTAGTTGCCGGTGGCCAGCTCCGAGGTCCCGCGCAGGCTGGCACGCTCATCGTACGCAGGGCGATGCCGGGCAATGCACTGACCTGCACGTCTCCAGAAGTGAAGGGACAGAGCAACCCGTCTTGCTCTAGACGGAGGGATTAAGGCTTTCCTTAACACCTTTGTGAACTTGCTTTCCCAAGGGGGTTCTTTATTTTCAAAGATTTTTAGCTCCATATTTACCAGGGAAGAAGACGCATAAATTTTTGGAATAATCGATTCTCCTAAAACTTGAGAAAATGAAGAGCCAGAGCAGTTGAACCCAAAGCTATCCTGAATTATATGTATTCAAAACTTCATTATCTGATTGCAGTACGTATATTTATTATTTTTGAGAGAAAAAAGGTTTTTATAAATCTAATCAAGTATGTATTAAGGTTCTTGTAGTTAATTGAACATGTAAAGGGTTTTGCAGTGTAGCTCCAAGTACTTACCTTTCAGACATGCTTTGCATATGATATTTTACAACTTGTTTAATTTTAGCAGTACCGTTTGAGAGATTTCGATACTGGCAAACCCAAGGCAGTACTGATTTGTACTTTCTTTCCCTTTTTGTTCTTTGTACTTGGGTGGAGTTGAAAGCACCCGACCACTTACTCAGACTTATCCCCAGTTGCATTAGGCATAAATTTACCTACTATATTTACTCTTCATTGGGATGATAGCAAAGGGATGGGGAAATACGTAGTAAAAGAAGGACGCTAAAGTCTTTTATTTGATCTACTTATCTACTGAGATTACATTATTCTAATAAATGACTATTATATCAATTAAGACATGTTCCTCCTAATCATCATAAAAGAAGCAAGAAAACTTTGATGGCATATCTGTAAGACACTTTTTGAGTTGTACTTAGTTGGAAGCAACAGTCATCATAATTCTCCACAGACATATAGATCACCAAGGAACAGTTCTATTATAATTTTTATTTTAATTCGATCAAACCCACATCAAATATTCTCTAGCACTATCAGACTGAGACTGCAAATGACCTTCTCAACCTAGCCTTGAAAATCAGGCCTGGATGAGAAATCCAATAATAAAATGGGAAAGCTACCACGTACTAAGGAGAGACTAGTACTGCTCAGTGTGCTTTGAACCAGCTGCTCAAGTGATCGGAATACTCTTTGATATATTTAAAACCGCTTGTGGTACTGGTATAAAATGACTATTTTTAAAAAGTCAAATAATATAATAAATGTAAAGTCAAATTATAACCAATATTATTATTTGTATGGCAAGATATAAAGGTCAAACTTAAAGGTAGGCTTATAAGACAGCCTGCGGCGAGACTCAGGAATCCAATATCAGACCTGAAAAGCTGTAGGAGACTGTGGCCCTGGGTCGAGGGAGAGACTCAGCTGTGACAAACGCTTTGCGCGGAGGGTGGGAAGGCACCTGGCCGAGGAGCCATCAAGGGCCAGCTATGAAGGGGCAGCAGAAAGCGCAAGATTTGTTCCAGCTAGGCTGGACAGGAACCTGAGCACCTGAATTGGCATCTCTGGGCCAGTCCTCTGTTCAGCCGTGAAACTAGACGGCGTGAGTTTCTGGCTGGTTGGAAACACCTCTCTTCTCATACCTGCCATTAGATTTATGGGAGTACCTTAGATGCACCTATCTCTCGGCATGATCCATCCTACGAGAAGTCTGACAGCTCCATATAATGTGCAGATTGCCTTGCTCTTGGCTTCTCAACAGCCCTGCCTCCAGATGCTGCTCGTAGTGTTGCTGCAGTCAAGGCAGGGTTACCAGAGCAGGCACCCAAAAGTGCCTCCAGAGTGCTGGCACCAGACCTTCTCTTTGGTGCGCTTGGCGACTTCCCCCAGACAGAGGAGGAAAACAGCTCAGCGTATAATTTCACTGTCTAGAAAACAGCCCCACCTATTTCCTCAGTAACTGCTTAAGGAGGGACTGACTTACATCATCAGATGGTTGCCTTCTCCATTATCTCTGAAGTAATGGTGTTTCTTACATCATGCTGTACTCTAGGAGGAGAAGTTATTGATAACTGTGTTTAAGGGGGAGATTTTTTATATTTTCTCAGACTTTTAAATGTTTAATAAATCTCTACTGCATTTTTTTCCCCTGCATTGTCCTTGGTCAATAAAAATAAGTTATGAAGCAGGGGGATATGGTAGTAGATGACATGATGAATTACCTCTTTAAGAAGCAATGTGCTTTTCCTCTATGGACATAAAATTGTACTTCCCAGGTAGTCGCAAGAGGGCTCTTGTGTAGGAGCTCAGTCATTTTGGAATGAGGATTAAACTCTTTATGTACTCTGAAAAGATTTTAGCAGACTTTTGCATAGCTGAGTTCTACCGAAACCCATCCTCCCTGTATGTGTAGGTACAACTGAAGTAAGAAGAATCAGGATTGCATTCAGGTAGTAAACTTGTTTTTATTGCTACCTCTTACAAGCAAAACATCAACCAAGTTGTGTCATAACACAATGTAATCCTGTAGTTCAGCTCATATGCAGCCTGCAGAACTGAGCAAAATTCAACCTTTTTAAAAATGTCATTCAATTAGCAGCATTCCCTGTCAGGTCCAGATAAAATAGTTTTAATTTAGGCAAAAGGCACTTTTTTAATGTGTCAGTCAAGTAAAATGCTAAATAGTGCATTTAAGTTTTTATCTTTTCACTTTTAAAGGCTTTCAGATAATAGACTTGGAATTGAGTATCCTCAGCTGCAGTTAGGGTGGAGAGCCTCAGCTGCTTCTCCACCCAGGTTTCCACAAACAAGAGTGTGGGGGATGTTGTTCCCTGACCAAGTGACTTCACATATTGAAGCAGCCTGACTGCAGAAAAGGAGATAACTTCTGGCAACTGGCTCTTCCCAACCTGAGCTCATTTCAGACACCAGCATCTAGGTGGAAGAAGTACCCAACGTAGGATTTAGCTGTAACAAAAATATGTGAATGCCAGTCTGTGGCTGCTGCTGCTGGAGATGTTTAAATTCACTTAGTGCTTTCTTCGCTTTAGGTTTGTAGAGGGACTCCCTCTGTGGTTTCTGCACGTGGTCAGAGTCACTCTGCTCAGGGCACTTTGCCACAGCCATTGCTAAGCTCAGTCACTGTGCCTGACCATGGCAGAGCCAAGGACAGGCTCAGAGCCTGCTTCTCTCGTCCTCAAAGGTTTGAGCCCTGCACAAAGTTCAGCTGTTGTCAAATGTAGGTGCCAGAGAAGGGTCCAAGATTTCTATGTGCCAAGAAGAGGGGTGGAAAAACCACGTGGGTTGAAAGCCCAGTGCTTAGGGCACTCAGTGTGGGAGAGGAAAGACCTGCATTTTCTCAAGACTATTTCCACTTCACAGCTAAATACAGTTTAATGCCAAGTACGGAAACAAATCTGGAAACTAGCACTGAAGCTGGACAGTGTGCCAAAACCATTGTCCCGTAGCATCTCTGCCTCACTCAGATACACCCCGCTGATGCTGAGTATCTCCAGGTATTCAGAAGCTGGCAAATGTAGCATGGTAAATGCTTGTATGGCAAAAAAGAGATGTAGTTTTGAATTGTTCTAGAATTCCAGCTTCTTGGATAAGTGCTTCAACCGCGAGACTGTTAGGTAGAAGGTGGGCTGCCCACACAGGAGAGGGATGCGGCTGAAACTTGGCTCTGTGAGATGAGGTGCTTCACTGGGTTGACATTTCCATCACTGCAGAGCCATAGTTCAGTCCAGCCTTCTAGTAAGGTGTCTGCTCAGGAGTGAGAATATAAAGTTAAAAATACAGAGTGTAAACCTAAAAGCTCTTCAAAGCATTATGTAACTATGGAAGACATCAACTGTGAAAATGAAAACGTTATGTTATAGTCAGGCGAATAAAGCAGATGCTTTCCATCACAAATGTTTAAAGACTCTTCAGGCATGGAGATGGTTTCTGATATTAGTATCTGATACTCTCTCTTGCTGAAGTTCTGAGTTGTCATCAACCTCCTACTAGATGTTGTTATAAAAAGGAAGGAAACCTGTAATTCCCAGCCTAAGCTTTCATTGTGAATATCTTATTAGTTACATGATGTTTTCAATAGCTTTTAGATTTACACTTCTTATTTTTAACTCCATACTCTCACTGCTCATTTTGCTTTTTCACCTTCTTCCAGCTCTCCCTTCGTCTCTTCCTAGAAGCCTTCTGTCTCAGTCCTTACCAATCAAGCTATTTTCACAAGCATTTTCATTAAGAATAGATAAAGATCTTTTAAATAAATTATTATCTTTGCTTAGAAAGATCCAGATGACCATATGTGCCGGCCAATGCAGGAGGTCTGTTTGACTGGGGGAGCCCACCTTCTTGTTAAAAACAAGTTTGGACTAACTCAAAGTTGCACCAATTTCAGTTGACCCACATACCATACTATTTAACTCGTTTCATGCACTGTAGCTCTCATTCTTGGTGTTAGGAAGATGCATCTACAAAAAAGTGTTAGATAAATTGCAGGTGGAAACTATGGGTAATGTATGTTATCGAGCCCTAGCAGTGAACAGAACCAAGGTAAGCCCTAGTGGGCAGACTTGCCATGAAGGCTTACGGAGTTTAAGAAATACTACTCACATATTTGTCAAAAAAGCCTCCTCTTCAAACCAAACTTTTTATCTTGAAGCACTCAAAGAGAGAAAAATCACATAGTATACCAAGCTCCTGTAGTATAGCCCTAACTCCGTGTAGGTACAGAAGAGTGGCATGGTGATGTAGTTGCATGTAGTTGCACTTGTTTAGTTCTAGACTTCGCTGCTGAGGTTGTTATCAGTAATGCTAAATTGTGGGGCTGAATTTCACCATGTATATCATATTTCTGTTTTGAATTGTGGTTATCAATACAAAAAGGACTTCAGCCCTGTAAATATAGGTTCCCAGTACTACTAACTGTATCCATCACAATCACTGTTCCTGAGTTTTGCTTCAGACACAAAGCTTTGCAAAAAGAGTCACAGATAGCAAGGACGCAGTTATATTTAATTCAAAGATATAAAAATAGGAAATGGATTCTTTTGAGTGTTCACTTTATTATGTTGCTAATGAATTATAAAATGTATATCATCAAAATAAATATTCTTGAAATTGCTTCCTAATGAATCACTTAGACAATGTGACTATTCAGTTGTGTCAATGATTAATTATATTCTTGCCTCCTTCCTGGAATACAAATGCTTTTATTAAAGCAATCCAAAGACAGTAAGACAACAGACTCATTCTTACGGTCATTCATTCAGTTGTGGATTGATAGAATATTCCTTTCAGCGTTTTTAGAGTGTATCTGAACAGCTGCAAGTGGCTGTGACATAAATGAAAGTTCATGTCACCTTAAGCAGAATGAGATGGAAGACAGTCTATTCATCCAGTTTCAGCTTATCAGTGCACAGTCATTAAATACTAATATTATCTGGAGCACTGTGATAAATGCAGAATGTGCCAGCTACAAGCGTCATCAGATGGGAGCCTTTTTACAACATTCTGATGGACGGAGGTGAATTATTCCAGAATATAAAACATTTCATTAGTTCTCAGCTTCAAGATACGACTTTGAAAGTGGTCAGCCCCTCAGAAAAAAGTCATTATCACCGAATGCAATACTTACAAATCGGTATTTATGAAGTTCAGCAACTGCCACTGTTAAAGAGCCTCAGAAATCTTTGTATATGTGTCATCATTTCTGCAAGTCTGAAAAGCAGTTGCTTATTTGCATAATGGCATTCACATCATTGTTGAAAGACTAGGATTGATTTAATGAAAGTGGTCATGGGCAGAGAAAAATGCTTTCGCACTGAATTTAAGTAAGTAAATCCTGAGCTTAGGTATTCCTTTTTGACTTCCTAGCACAAGACACACAGAAAATGGTGACTGCCACTTGTCCTTGGCACCGATGGGCTTCATGTCAGCGAAGATAATTAATGATATCGGTTCATATACCCAACTACTTAGGTGTGAGTAAGCAGATTACTTTAATCTAGTGAGTCAACATGTGCCTCTACATGGAAAGAAAGAAGCACTGCAGAATTAGTTTAGTATGGTTTATCTCACATAATGTGAAGCGGGACGGGAAACAGGGAGGAGTAGAAGTAAGTAAGAAGGTACCACACCTGGCTGTCAGATGCAATGCCTTCAGGGTGTACAGTTTAGCCAAAATCAATGAAAGTTAAAGGAAAGACCAAAATACAGTTAATCCATTATGAAGAACATCCAGACTGTTTTAATACTCTCTGTATTAAAAACATTTGATTCCAGTGAAAGTTTAGTAAAAAGAAATACTCAGAGCTATCTTGTATGTAGGCTGTGGCAAAACAAAATTAGTAAGTTGCAGAAGAGGAAAGTAAGGGTTTTTAAAATGTGAATATTTTGTACATATTTGGGATGACAATGAAAAGGCAGAGTGCCTGAACCACAGCTGACTGCATTTGATAGCACTCTTTTTCTTCAAAGCACAACACTTACATGTGGGAAAAATGACATTAAAAAAAACCCAAACCAACAGCAAAGAGAACACAGTTTCCTTCACCTATTAATATGCCTCTTTCTTGGTTCAAACCTGCCTTGGTTTTCACACATGTAGCTCACCAAATTTAGTCAGTGGCCCTCTGGGAGGGCCATCTCCAAACCCGTTATGGAAAAGGAGACTCTCCTTGGGTTCAGGGGAGCTTGGGTGTAGCTCTGGATGAGAAAAGGTTTGGGGTAGGTCCTACTGTTGAAAATCTTCACATGGGGCAAAACCCCACATCCCGGCTGTTGCACTGACTTTGCCACGTTCAGCCGTGAGGTCCCATAGCCTGGGCGGCCGGGATGAGGTAGGCACTTGCCACGGGTGGCAGACAGATGCAGGCCAGAATGATGAGTGCCTCCAAGTCCTGCGACACGAAGGGGGAGAAGCTCCCGCAGGCTGTGCCTCAGGGAGGGAGGGAAAACCTGAGAAAAGGGTCCTGGGGAGACCATGACCTCCCTCGCTCCCTCCTCAGAGGCTGCTGGGGTCAGCCTGTCTGGGCAGAGCTGGGTACGGCTGCTCCCCCTGAGCCGATGCGAGGGAGGGCGGAGGTGCTGGCTGCAGGGAGGTGGCCATCTCCTCAGGGAGCCAGGCCCTGACTTGGCACCAGCTCCCCGGTCTGCTCGGGCAGAGCGGTCCTTGTGAGAGCTGCTCAGCCACTTTTGGCAAAACCCATTTTTCCCTGTTACTGCCACGAAGCCTCTGGCTAGCCAGGCTCATTAACCTGAAGTAGCAGCTGTGACCAGCTTCCTGACACGTGAATTGGCTTGTGCCTTCCCCATTCAGGTACAAATGAAAACGGTATAAACACTGGAGTGGTAGTGCACTGGTAGTGCACTACTAACAAGTAGTTAGCGATAGGAAGAGAGGAAATGGGCTCAAGCTGCACCAGGGGAGGTTTAGGTTGGAAATTAGGAAAAATTTCTTCACGGAAAGGGTAGTCAAGCATTGGAACAGGCTGCCCAGAGAGGTGGTGGAGTCACCGTCCCTGGAAGTGTTCAAAAAATGGGTAGATGTGTCACTTCGGGACATGGTTCAGTCTAGTCTACCCTTGATGGTTTAGTGTGGACTTGGTAGTGTAGGTTAATGGTTGGACTGGATGATCTTAAAGGTCTTTTCCAACCTAAAAGATTCTATGATTCTATGATTCTATGATTCTATGCAGCATTGGGACAGCTGCCTTTTCCTCCAGAATCCTCACCTGGGGCTTCCCTGGCACCAGAGAGTGTCTGGCTTTTGAACCATCCCTGCAGGTCACTCCCTCCTCCTCACCTCCAGATGCTTGCCCAGAAGAGTCTGGCCCATACACAGGACCAGACCAACCAAGGGAAACAGCCAGCAAAGAAGCAATTACTGCATTAATGAGCTCCATTGTGACTACAAAAGCATATTTCTATGCCACGGAAATCAGCAGGAGGGTGCAAGTACAACAGAATATGAAAGATTAGCAAATATCAGTATGTCAGGGCTTGCGGACTTCTTTTCCCCGAACAGGAACATGATGCTGTTCTCACTGAACAGCATGTACATGAGGCACCTTTGCTGTATATTAGCAGTAGAAATATATTACCGAGCCAGCCCAGTGGGAGGGAAAATCAATATATTAAGGGAGGATGGAGTTCAGAATACATGCACTCATACCAGGTGCACATATACAAGCTTAGATAAAATGGATAACAATTGAAATTCAATTTAGGGATTTCAGAAATAGCTTATTCTTTCTGGAAAGTGTCATCCACTTCAACATATTCCTTTATCTTGTTCTCCTTTAATAAGGATATTGTCTTTCAATTGAGTTAACTCTCCTAGTTGCTTAATTACTTTAAACGAGTATCTGAATTACACTTTTCATAATGTGTTTTCAGGCTTATATATAGCAACTGAGAACATTTTTTCTCTTTCATCTTTTCTGGCATTTTCTTTACAATTTGCAGTGTATATTTTGACTAAACACATTCAGCTGAAAGAGTAATACAGACAGATCTAATTGCAGACACATAGGCTAAAATGTAGCGTCAATGGGATTGCTCTCACAAATGAAGCTGTTTGGAAGTATTTATGAAAATGACAATTGAATTGTGTTCTTGAAGACTGGAAATTTGGGAAGGTCATTCTGCTTCTTAATGTCGATTGCCTGCCATAATGGCAATAGAGTTTGTATCACTGCACACAAATAATTAATAATGATACCAAAAGTTGCACTGCTTTTGCATTTATTACAGGCAAAGAAAATTATGTCTAGCATATCTGAACATGGATGACATGCTCAGATACTACAGTGATGGGCTGCGTATGGAAATCAAAGGGGAATAAATAAAAAATACCTTGTGCTATTTTTTTTTTTTCCTGCTTCTGTGCTAAAGAGTAGATACCTTTCTGAAGCAAACATGTGTGGACAGATATATACGAGAGAGCCATCCGAGCTAATTTTCAAATCACAGCCCTGTGAGCATGATAATTTACTGTGCTAGAGTATTTCTATGCAGCTGTTGTAAAGTGGATGTACCTAGTTAGTGCGAAGCTAACTCAGAGCTGTCTGTGCTAGCTCAGTCCTGGAGGCACATAGATGCACTAGAAATCATGACCAGAAGTCTTTGAGAAGCAAGGTGGAACCTAGAGGGTTAATATTTTAATGTTGGTTATTATTTGCACAGGATACAAAGTATTACACAGAAAAAAATGTGGAAACATAATTTACCGTACTACCTTTTAAGGTATGGTCTGTGGAGTAAAGGAGCAACAAAGGAAATAAAAAACCAAGAGAGTGTTATGTCTGCAGAGCTCCAAAATATTTCCTAATGTGCTGATCAGCTCTTATGTTTATTATTAAGGAATGCTGTAGCACTGGCTGTAATACACTGAATATCACAAGATCCAGCTTGAACAGTCTGAGAATCTCATTCTGCTGCAAATTGCAGGGAAGGGAAGGGAAGGGAAGGGAAGGGAAGGGAAGGGAAGGGAAGGGAAGGGAAGGGAAGGGAAGGGAAGGGAAGGGAAGGGAAGGGAAGGGAAGGGAAGGGAAGGGAAGGGAAGGGAAGGGAAGGGAAGGGAAGGGAAGGGAAGGGAAGGAAGGCAAACCAATATGAGAAACATACCAAGCACAAACATTAGACTGGGTTTAGTCCCCCAGTTATTTTATGAGGATTATAAATGGGATATTTTGACATTTAAATTAAGATTTTGAGATCTCAGATAGCGTATATTATAACCCAAGTGTCAGCATTAAAATTAAGATCAATAAGTTGTTGAAAAGCTTCACAGATAATTTAGTCTTAGTCTTTATCCTCTTGTGCAGGCCAAGGAAGGGGTGGTGCTGCAGCTGGCGATCGGCAGGAAGGCAGTTCCTCTGACTGGCTCCATAGCCTGCAGCACTGTGTCTGATTCTCCTGCTAACATAGCCTTTGAGTTTTACGCCTCTTTTTGTCAGATCAGGTTCAAATGAAGGAGTATTCAGAAAGAAAAGGGATCGTCTACTAAGCTTCATTAGAACGCATCCTGATCTTTTATACTAAGACAATCATTTAAGCCCTGATTCATGAGTTTCCACATCCCTTCCAACATTAGTGGAAAACAAGCCAGGAGAACTCTGGGCATGGTTGCCCAACCTTCTTTTGAATCCTGCTGACTTCTTGACCTGGGTGATTTTCTCTGGAAACAAGTGCTGGATGATGTGTCATACGGAAAATTATTCATTTTATTGGTGCTGGATTCCCTGCATTGTCATTTCACTGAGGAAGTTTTCCTGGCTGGAGTAACAACAATCCCTTTTGCCAGGGTATAATCGTTACAGCTTTTATAGATGAACATCACCTGCTCAGACCTTCAATTCTTTGAAAATGTCAACAGAAATTGAATAAGAAAAAGCTGACCATGCTGTCTACTTGAATTTCCAAAAGGCTTTCAGCAAGGTCCTTCACCTAAAGCTTTTAAGGAAGCAAAGCAGCCAAGTGGCAAGAGGGAAGGTTCATGCATGGATAAATAATTTATTAAAAGAAAGGAACCAGAGGGTGGGAGTAAATGGTCATTCTTCATGGTGAAGCAAGATTGTAAGGGGAATCCTGCAAGAAAATCTGTACTGGGACTGGTGCTGTTCAACACAGTCATACATGACATGGAAGGGGGGTGAGGAGTGAGGTTTGCTGATGACATGAAGGTAATAATTTATTCAGGATAGCAAAGATGATTGTGCAGAGCTGCAGAAGGAGCTTGCTAGATTGAGTGGGCAATAAAATGACAGATGAACTTTGATGTAGACAAATACGAAGGTGGGGGAAAACCGATCCTAATTTCATATATAAAAAGATGGGCTGATTGCTTCCCTCAGCAGGAAAAGCTCTGGGTTATGATAGATAGCTCCATGAAAACTATTTGTGCTTCCTATCAGTACGCAGTCTAAGAGGCAAAGCAAGTATTAACAATTGCCACAAAAGAAAGAGAGAGAAAACTGGATGTTGTCACCATGCCACTACATAAGTCCATGATTTGCTCATTCCTTCAATATTGCATGCAGTTCTGGTCTTTGTTTCTCAAAAAGCTATAGAAAAGCTGAAAATTTTCCAGAAACGGGCAACAAGGATGATCAAAAGTATGAAACTGCTTCTGTATGAGGAACAATGAGAAAGGGAATGAAACAGTCTGAAAAAGGGACAACTAAAGACGGAAGTTTATGAAATCATGACAGGCATTGAAAGAGGGGATCATCAGCACACTCCAGGCAGAGGAATGAGGCAGTGTCAGATGAAGGTAGTAGGTGGCAGGTTCAGCTGGCAGCGCAGGAGGTTGTTCCACACTCAGGGTGTCCTTGGGCTGTGAACTTCTGCTCGCAGACATCATGGATGTGCAAAGTTTGCATGGACTCAAAGGGCACAGGACAAGCTCATGGAAAAGAGCTTTGCTGCAGATTACAGGATGCTGCAAGTGTACTTGGTAGCAGGACCATGCGTGTTTGCTGTGTTCTTGTACTGTCCCCTTGGAGTACACCTGCTTGCAGTCACTGCTGGAGACAAGGCACCACCTTAAAGAATCTTTCTGTTCTTATGTTTTAAAAAGCTGCTTTAAACTTGAAAAAGAAGAAAAAGCAGAACTTTTTTTTGGCCAAGGATAAGTGGTTCCTGATCTGCAATTTGGAAACAGAAACCTACAGTGAAAAGATGGATGTGCTATTTCTTTTTTCCCCCCCCTTTATATCTGAGCCTGGTGTTGCACTCTCCCAAACCACCTTCCTTCCTTGTCTCTCCCAGCTGAGAGCCCTCACAGGGAACCCCTTGTTTTAGTAAAAGTTGTGTTTGTGACCACCGTGGTCTCTGAACACATTTCTACCACTTGACTGTAGTGCACTGCAATGTTATTAACAGCATTAGGTTTTTCAGTAAACATGGAACTCCTTTGGCCAAAACCACATTAAACGTGAGACTGAATAGGCTTGAGGGCTATCAAAACGTCCCAATCATCTTAATCACTCCTACCCACCTCAGCTCACAGCGCTGCCTATCCGTTAGAAATTATCAAAGAAAATACAATTGTTTAAAAAATACTGAACATAATTTCAAACTGCATGGGAAAACCGGTAACACCACGATTTGGAGTAAAGCCATGCTTTTACTTAATATTAAAAGCAACCTAAGACTAACCATGAGTTGGTGACACTAAGTGCTAGGCTGTGTTTAACACCGTGGTTTAGCTGCCATTTGTTAGCCTGCTGCATTTCCTTTGCGAAGAAGAGAAGCTTTGGTCTGATCAATTCCCTTGCTGCTAACGATGAGCGAGGGATTTTAGAAAGCATCCCTGGGGCACAGACAGCACTGCTGGGCTGTTTTCCTTCCTCCCGGAGTTTTCTTGTGGAAGGGGACAATATAATTCTTTGTCTTTAGCAGTTAATTTGCATCTGTTGCTGTCTCTCATCTGTTGTTCTTATTCCCCACGCCTGAGACTGTCATACTTTGTCCTTGGCATAATGGGTTTCAGTGAGTGTGTGTGATGTCATGAAGAGGATTATTAGCTTCTAAATTATGACAAGCGAGAGCAGATGAAGTCTTAAAGCAAAAGATCTTATTTCCCTGAAACAATACTAAAATGAAATTAAATCAGAGAAGGAATTAAAAAATAGGGAATAGGAGGTATAGACAGAATTGTTTATAATTAGCTTGTTGTTTTCTTCTGAATAGACCAGATGCTCTTTGCACTGTTTGTTAAATAGACCCATCATTCCTCTGTGAAATAATCTCTTAGAAAATAGACAAAAAAAGCCTTCTTTTCGACCACTGTTGCATATACCAGCAGAAGAATAACTGTGTAGGGCAGCAATTCCAAATAGCAAACCACTGAGGCTCGTGACTTTTTGGCACCTTCTGGGACTGGAATTGACTCTGTGGGTCCCCAGTCTCTGTACAGACACCAGGGAAAGCCATGGGCTAAGCCTGGCACACTGCCTGGGAAGCTGCCAGAGCTGCCTGGGAAATGCCATGTTCTTCCCTGAGATCTAGGTGGATTTAAGGCTCCAGAATGGCATCTGACTGTGACTGGGTTACCTTGCCATGAGGCTGTGATAAGCACCAGAGCTTGCTCCTTCTCACAACAGATGCATTTGCCTCACAGCCATGTGAGGGGGTGGCTTTGGTCCTCTTCTTATCCACTGGTCCTTGTTCACCTGCCCTTGTGAGATATGGCTGGACATGAATTCAATTCGTCCTTCACTCATGGACTTTGAAGTAGCCTGTAGGAAGAAGAGGTGTGGCCCACCCTTTCTTCACTTGAAGCCAAGACTGTTGTTTGTTGGACTGGTGAGTGAGTGACCATGACTTTTTAGTCTATTGCTTACTCTGGTATCAGTCACAGGGGCAGGGACACCACCCCAGCCCTTCTCAGGGTGTACCTGGAAGGAAGGCACTGCTGCCTTCACCCGTGTTACACCTAGGATGGGGTGGGTGTGTGCTCTGGTACCATGTCCCAGATGGGTTATTGAGTGTCTGGCTTGTAGGACCCAATGAAGTTTGAGTATGGGCTGGACACCTTATTGCTAAACGCAGTCAGAACCTAGAATCATAGAATCATAGAATCATAGAATCATAGAATGCTTTGGGTTGGAAGGGACCTTTAGAGGTCATCTAGCCCAACCCCCCTGCAGTGAGCAGGGACAGCTTGAACTACATCAGGTTGCTCAGAGCCCCGTCCAACCTGACCTTCAATGTTGCCAGGGATGGGGCCTCTACCACCTCTCTGGGCAACCTGTTCCAGTGCTTGACCACCCTCATTGTAAAACCTTCTTTCTAATGTCTAGTCTAAATCTATTCTTCTTTAGTTTAAATCCGTTATTCCTTGTCCTGTCACAACAGGCCTTATTAAAAAGATTCTCCCCATCTTTCGTGTAGGCCCCCTTTAAGTATTGGAAGGTCGCAATAAGGTCTCCTCGCAGCCTTCTCTTCTCTAGGCTGAACAATCCCAACTCTTCCAGCCTGCTCTCATAGGAGAGGTGCTCCAGCCCTTGGATCATTTTTGTGCCCCTCCTCTGGACCCGCTCCAACAGGTCCATGTCCTTCTTGTGCTGAGGGCCCCAGAGCTGGACGCAGTACTCCAGGGGAGGTCTCACCAGAGCAGAGTAGAGGGGCAGAATCACCTCCCTCGACCTGCTGGCCACGCTTCTTTTGATGCAGCCCAGGATTCGGTTGGCTTTCTGGGCTGCCAGCGCACATTGCTGCCTCATGTCCAGCTTTTCATCCATCAGTACCCCCAAGTCCTTCTCCACAGGGCTGCTCTCATTTGCATGTCCAAAAGATGGCATTCAAGAAATTTAGGCACTTAAGTCTAAATGCTTGTATGACAGAACCAGAAATCATCCAAGTAAAGATTTCCAGAGTCTATGTCTAAGCATTGGACTTCGGGGTCTGCAGAGACAAGGCAGTGAAAGCTTGGTGCCCAAATCCTTTTTGCAGCTCCCTCTCAGGCACATCAAAGCAGGTGTGGAGTGAGTGCAGGAGACTTTTAACCAGGCTTAGGATGAGATCTCTACTTCTTCTGAACCAGTGGAAAATATTTGCTTTATTGAACAGATGAATGTGGAAAACATGAGTTCAAAAAACCAAGCCAGTATCATTGGGAGCCAATATACAACAACTCCACTTTTCAGGTCTGCAGAGCATTTGTAAATGGTTTCTACTGAAAAATGGGCACATAAAATAAACTGCAACAGCAGAAAGTCAGTGTCTGAATGGATGAACTAAGCTGCCGATCTTTGAAGTAACTCCAAAACTGCCCTGAAGTCCATACTCACATTAGTAACCAAAAAGCTTTGCACTACAAAGCTTCAGCTGCTGAGACCTCACCCTTGAAAAGAATTAACTTGGTATCTAAGTTTAATTCATTGTCATCTCAGGACAAAAGCCACTTGAAAATAACAAAATGCCATCTGATAAAGACTATATTTATATTTGTAGTTGCTGGACAGTTTCAATTTTTGAAGCCAAAGGAGTGAGTAGAGTATAACGTCTGTATTTGCAGCATCAGGGTAGTATTAAAACATATTTAAACACTTGGATTGTAAAGTTATGAGTAATCTCCTCAGAAGAGGGATATTCGCTGGCAGAGGTGTGACTGGGCATCCACTTTCAAACCCTGCTCTGGCAAAGGAGGTAAAAATAACTAAACTTTTCTTGGGGTGGCTAATCGCTGGGCAACTCAAGGCTTTTCTTGCAGAATTTTTTCAGCCTTACTGTCCATGTTGTGGGCATACATGTAGTGTGCTTACATGACCGCTCGTGGTCATGACACCACCATGTCAAGCTTTTATTATGGTCAGTGGAGACCTAGGGCTGCATCCAGATGCCCAAGTGTGAGCACTTACAGCCATTTGAGATGCCCAGGGGTATCCTGGCCAGCTCCGGCTGCCTCTCCAGCGGGCTGTGGGTCTCCCACAGAGCCTGGGTCCTATGAGCCAGCCCTGCGTGAACCCTCAGCCACCCTCGAGCACCTAAGACATGTAAGCATGTAGGCATCTAAACTTAGGTGTCTTAATCTAGAGCTGGTTCCCTGCCAGGGGCAGGTTTCAGGTGCCCAGGTGTAAGAAGGTTGTTCAATTTGAGGTGCTCGAGGGTGTCTGAGATGTCTGTGCAGGGCTGGCACATACCACCCAAGGCCTGGGAAATCTGCACCCTTTCTGAGAGCATCTGGAGGCTGAGGGGGTGCCTGAGAGCATCTCAAATGCCACTAGATGCCCATGTGTGGGCAACTGAACTGCTCCCCTAATGACACACCATCGAACTGGTATTTCTTAGCAATCACAGATGAGCTCATTGGACACAGGGCTGTGTGGGACATAATAGGTTATTTTGCTAAAGATCTTTTAAAAATGTGTCTTTTTCCTGTATGACATAGAGCTATAAAGCACATGTACTTCCTAGCTGAATTACATTTGAACAGGGGTCCCTAGTAGACTTCATGCAGTCTCTGTTCTCTGTTTTATTTATCCCTAATTCTGCCTTTTCTTATTCCCACTTTCACCCTTCTATTTATGAAAGAAACAGTGCTGAAAACACGCTGGAGAAGTGCAAATCATTGTAGCTTGCTTGAATTTGATGAAGTTAGGAGAATTTATATTAGGGAAGGATTTTGTCTTTTCATCTTCAGCTGTCATGGATTCTTCCAGCTCTCTTTGCTGTAATATCCCGGAGGTGCAAAACTATATGCTGAAACAGTATCATGTAGTTTATTCAGACAGTTAAGAATTATCTGTTTATTATAAACCACAGACTTCTGCTGAGAATTTATTAGGTTTAAAGATTTTGAGAAAAAAAAATGTATTTTCTTTGTGATATTTTGATTAATTCTGATGTGACATGAAACTTGTGTGTCTTCCATAGAACACCCTCCCATATTATATGACAGAAAGACTTGGAGGGCGGTAATGCATGTAATGTCTAAGAGTAACGGCACTGATGTGGAAAAATATTCTTCATGTAACAGAGGCATCACAGCCTTTAAGTCATCATTTTTTGGGGTATGTAAAATACAAGATCACTTTTTCCTTTCAGTATAATGGAATCTTGTCAGGAATTATGAAGGACAATTTTTCTTTTTCAGGTTTTAGCACATTGCTAAAGAAATGGAATTTTTTGCTTATAACAGACAATAGCTAATACTTCACTATGCATGAAAATAACACTGAGAAAGATTGGACAAATCTGCAAAAGACATTGTTAACAGAGCTGACAACAGCAGTTAATCTTAACATTTTTTTTTTTTTTGCTGCTGGCAAACTAAAAGATATTTTCCATTTCCCTCTGAAGATGTGTCCATGAGATTCATTGTAGCACTATGGTAAGCGGGCAAGAATGAACTGAAAATGGGATGGTATAAACTGAATTGTCTGAAAGGCTTAAAAGAAATATTCCAGTAGGCTCCTCATAACTTTGTCCAGAGCCTCTTTAAACTGAGCTCCATGCACACATGGCTTCCAGTAATGTTACTGGGAAATGCAGTGTGGTGGTAACAGCATCCCATTGCCTGTTTTACTGCTGGAATTATTCCTGCCTTACCCCGCATGTCCACAGCAACTGCAGCGTCACTGCACTTTCTGATAGGAAAGGTGGCCCTTGCTTGATGAGGTTGGGTGGGCACTGGTGGGAGGTGTCACCGGTGGAAGGTGATGTACCCAGGCCCCGGACGCGATGCCTAAGCACGACAGGGCTCAGCTGCTGCGGTGGGACCGCAGAGCCCTGGGAGGCTGGTGGCTCCTGCGCCGCTGCGGCTGCGTAGCTGTGAGCCAGGTTTTGTTTTCTGAAAAATTAAAATGATGAAGGAGGCTGAAACCCATGGTTTCTCACTACTGTTTCAGCCTCTTCCTTGAAGATTGGAGTTTTACCTGATGCCTCTGAGACCGTAAGGGAAAGGGAAACCAAAGCATGCAGAAGGGGGAAAAGAAGAAAGCCTGGTGCTCCAGTGATGCAGACCCATTGAACAAAGTAGCTGGAGAGGGGTCAATCAGTTTTCATCCACTGGGCAGAAGCGGTTGAAGAGGAGACTTACAACAGGGAAGAAACTTGCAGCCAAATATGAATTTAGGAAGACTAAAATTTAATTGCTGCAAATTCATCAGAGGACACAGGGGGACGTCTCTCGATCCAGCAAAACTGTCGCTGCAGTAAAAATAATAAGCAAGAGGTCACTGATTATGAATGTAGGCTGAGAAATATTCCCCCAAGTGCTACTCTGAGATACTGGCAAGAATTTGGTGGATGACACTGATTAATGATATTGTGCACTAGCTCCTGTTGAGAGCTTATATTTTTTTCGCAGCAATCTGGTAGGAAAAAACAGAGGACCAGAAGCAGACCTTGTTCTCTGAGAACGCTTTACAAAAGTAAAGGTGGAAACACACCAAAAAAACATCTCACAAGCTTACAGATACTTTAGAAAAAGCTTGGAAGTCTTATGGTAATGTAGGATTGTTCAGTGCACGAAGGACTGTGAAGGGCAACAATAGCAGCAAACAGGACCCCATATTTTAGGACCACACAGTGATGTGTTCATGACAAGTTCAGTGAATTGTTGGAAGAGTCTCACAAAATGTTGGCAAAGTCAAGTCATTTCATTTTCAAATTGCTTCTCTTTTGGGATAAATGTGCTTCATTTTCTTTTCCTGGACAAATGACACATTTTCTTCAATTAAAAATGATTTTTAGGACATGCATTTCAGTGAAGGGGGAAAAAAAAAAGACATTGAAGCCATTATTTCTGAGTTTGTCCAGAAAACTGAAAACCATGTTTTGCACAAGTAGCAGGCATGGAAAATGGGAGTTAAAAGGCAGAGACCAAGACTGCACTGGCATCAGTGTTAGCATCTATAGTGCAGTCAGTTAAGATAGGAGAGGAGGAAAAAGAATGAAAGGAAATCAGGTTAACTGTCAGTTGTCAAATGAGCTCATAATTACGTGTGAGTAGAGCAAAAGATTTGTAGGTGTTTAAAGGCATTTCTAGTAATAAGAGCTGGCATCAAAAGCTTAGTTCTGTCTTGTTCAGAAAGCAAAGAGCTCGGGAAACTCCTTGATAGACCCTTGCATGAGTCCAAGTGGTAAGATAGCAGTAATGCATAGGTATTTATATAACCCTTTGCATAAACCCATTTCTAAGCATTTTACCTGTTTCTCTCTTTTGAAACACTGTGCTGCTTAACCTTCCCACGGGCTGGCAAAGCTACCTCAGATCATCACAGAGGATGAAGAAACACAAGGACTGAGCATAGAAGGGCAAGTCCTTTGGTTGAAAAATGTCATCAGTGGTGGGGCGACACAGCCAAAGAAAACTTGAGCTTACTCCTTATAATCTTATTCCTTTTAAAATGTTAAATGGCTTCAGTCATTTTCTGCTATGGCTCTTTATCCGGCAGAGATCACAAGGACTGAAAAGGGTTTTAAGAATGAAGAGAAGTGTTTCCTTTTTACAACCTCTTCCTCACATTTCTCCCACCATCTCTCTGCCCTGAATAATCCTCAGGATGCATCATGGAGACTTGAGAATGCGCATGCCTTTTTTTTCTATTTCAACAGTAAATTGTATGTAAAAGTGATTGGCTCCAGTTCAGAGGGGATTGTCTGCACTTTTGTGGTAGGAGTTACCTCCATGGACCTGTGCACTGTCATCTACCTTCTGTGCTTTCTTCCACAAATTCTGCAGATTTTTTTCCCCTAAATTTCAGCTATCACAGACAATTGCATGTTTTTATTAGCATGTAATATGCCTTTTTTTTAAAATTCTGCTAAGCACTCAACCCCAGTAACATCTTGTGGCGGGCAGTGCTGCAGATTAATCCTGCGGTGTTTGAAACTGTTCCCCTTCACTGTTTGTAAAATCTCTACCTCTTTATTTTCTTCTAATGTCTTTTTGTTTCTAGAGAAAGTGCAGATTTCAGTCTCCAATTTACCATCTCTACAGTGTTTATTGTCGATATATCTTTCCTGCCCTCCCATTTCACTTTTCTCTGAATGAAAAATTCCTAATTTTGCAGTCTCCCCTAACAGACATCTGACTGACTGTTTTTCCTATGTGCTTTCCTACTTTGCTCGATGTAGAATGTAGAACCAATGCAGTTCAATGCCAAATTTCAGAGGAGGCTTAATATCTTCAGTGTCTCTCCTCTTCCTTATCAGTGCTGGAGTCTGGGGGCATTTAGGTTGGTTTTTTGCTTATTTGTTTACTTAATTCTAAATGTATTTGCAGATATGTTTTTACCGGATAGTGCATAGATCAGGTTAGGACTTTCCAGGCCTTGAAGTGAGGAGTTGCAGCAGGGCGTCAGGCTGCCTCTTTTCTAATGCTGAGCCTCCCCCAGGGGCAGGGCTGGGAGGGAGCCACTATTTTAGGAAAGCCTGCAGGACTCCCCAGGGTGTGCTGCTGGTATAGGGCTGGCTGGGGGAGCATCCCAGGGACAGCTCAACAGCTCCCCAGACTTCTCCCCATGGAGCAGACCCTGCTCTGGCCATCCCCTAGCACGTGCTGTTGCTCGCCCTGTCGCTGAGGTTGGCCGAGATAATGACCTGCATTCCCCAGGATGTGTCAAGGACTCGGTTAATTGTAGGCACAAAATTAGCAGTGGCAGAACTGCTGTTGTAAGTTATATTGAAATATCTCAAAAGGTAGTTGAGGGTCCTTTTGCACCATCTATGCTGCAACTTCAAAATCACATTAGTGTGAAAATTTCCCTGCTATATTTAGGTTTGATCTGAAAGTTCATTGACAAAAAGGGAAGATTCGCACTGATTGTTGTGGTTTGGATGAGGACTGCCTTTTACTGCCAGTCAGTTTTTGGCTTCCAGTACTGAAAACCTGGGGCAGGGGAGTGGCAGTTCACTTTGAAGAATCCCTGAACTCCTCCATTTTGTTGGAGGTTATTTGATTTAGACCTTGCTGGCTGTGTTTATCTGAAATGAGAATAGGGAAATGTAGTGCCAGGCAGACATAGTCTTTGCATCTCCACAAAAGATACAGTAATGAAAATGGCACAGGGTTTGCAGGAGGAGAAGACCACGTCGTCTCGGGGGGCCTGTACCTCTGAGGCAATTACTGCAACAAGTGGCTGCTGTAGAGGCGAAACCACTGTTAGGGCTGAAATCTTTGCGAGCTGCACGTCTTCCAGAGCGGAAGACCAAACTTATACCAAGTGCTTTTGTTGGCAGCTTCAAGGAACAAGATGAAGGAGATGCACAAGGGGTGGCAGCAGTCTGTAGGGACAGCTTGCCCTGGTGAAATAACGAAGGAACGGAAAAAAACAACAGAAGCTAAACCGCAGCTAGTTCCAGCTAGAGGAGCTAATTAAACAGACCAGGGGAAAGTTCAGAGCAGCGGTATGTCTTGGGTGTCAGGTGGTGCTGACTCTTAGTTAACCAGGGACATCCAATTCTTGCAGAAGTACCTGGAGAGAACGTTTGTCAGAGCCATGACAAACATTCAGAAAGTGTTTCTTTAAAAGACGGCAGCTGGAGTTAGCAGCAGATGGTGCAAGCGTGGTGAAAGTAGGGATAAAAACCGGAGGGCAGAATGGGAATTGTAATGCTGGTACCAAACATTCCCGATGGGTGAGATTCAGGCATCCGTGGAAAATAAGCACACTGTCTCAAGTCCCTGTTGCATCCCAGAAATAAGATTTGAGTGAAGCATAGTCCTTTGGAGGGCCACATATGTGGGAACCATATGTCAACCAAGGAGAACAACTAGTCTTTGGAAACTGGCTCGAGGGATTTCTAAATTTCTAATAAGTGATCTGGAGCAAAGCAGAGAGAAAATTAAGCAAAGCCCCAAGGAAAGGTCTCTGCCTGTGTGTGTGAGCCTGCAGCTTGTTTGTTTTTGCCTTAATCTTTGTAGTGATTCCTGCATGCTGAAGCTCTAGATAATTCAAGGAGCAGACAAGGTTAAAACAGCAAGAAGGTCAAAGAATGAAAAATGAGCAGGCATAGTGTGATTAGGAAAGATGAGAGTACCTTGTGGAGCTCAAAGCAGGTAAAGAAAGAAAGATATTCCTGCAATGTGTAATACAATGTAGACAGAATGGGATGGGAGAATGAGAAGGATGAAGCTGCTGCTGGGCTTCAGAGTCAATAGGAGGATCTATGTCAGACAGGCTCTAGGTGTTGAAGTCTGAAACTGCGATTCGGAAAACCCTGTCAATTCATTGCCTCCCTCCAGAAATGCCTCATGTGGGCCAGAAAGCTGCCTTGGTAGCTAGAGGTCTCTGCTGCACCCAAGCCCTGACCTGAGCTGGACTTCTTGGCGCTGAATGACAGGCCTTGGTTATTCAGTGGCAGGGTCAGGCTCCTGCGTGCCTTTTCTCCTGCCGGTGTCATGCTTTGCAGCACAGCAGGACAGCTCAAACAAATGAGCCGGAGGTAGGATTTTGGTAAGTCCTGAGGGGGTTGGGGCTCCCCAGCTGCCTCGCCTAGGCTGCCGTTGCTGGTTCGAGGGGTCTCCGTGCTCACTTTGTCTCCCTTCAGGTCTGTGTGGGTCTTGGGTTGGCAAGCCAAGGAGATCAGCTCCATATTTTGGTTGTAAAGAGGAAGGCTCCTGGGAAACTGGCTTCTAGGCTAAAATGTCATTTTCAACAAAATTTGTGCTGGAGATAAGGATGACATGCTCTCCCAAAAGACTTGCATAGCCTTCTAGGGCTCAAACATAAGAGCGGTTAGCTTCCCTAGACATCTGTTGTCATCCTGAATAGTGGAGAAAACTCACAAATGAGAGGAGTATGCTAATAAGCTTGAAAAAAAAATAGCTTTGAGTGCAGGAGATGTTTATACTTAAAGGAAGAGAAAGGTCGCCCCTGCAATTTGACAGCATTCAGGCCCTCTGCTGAGGCAGGGCAGGTGCTCCTAGAGACCTCAAGCTCCAAATATATTTCCTGAGTTCCCACGTAAGCCCATTTTCCTCCACAGCCAAGACCCATGTCAAGCGTCAGCATTGCTCTGGCACGCGTACAGACAGCGCAGCCTTTCTGCGAGCCAGTGCATTAGTCTGGACGACGACAGAAGTATTAAATACACGGGTGGCAGCAGCTGTTCTTCCAGCTTGGCAGACGGGGCCGCGGCACCGGCAGCCCTTCTCTGAGGAGTCCTCCTTGGGCTCCGCACTGTGGAAGCAGGCACAAACCTCCCAGCACTCCCACCTTGCACGGTGCTTTCACCTGTTCAGAGGTTTGCCGGCGGCACGGTGTCACCGGGCTGCCAGCTGCAGGGGGGGCATGCACCATGCTTGCGTGGGGCTGTGTGCCCCCGGCCCTGCGAGACCCGCTGAATTTTGCCATGGCAGCCAGGCAAAAATGATTAACACCAGAATTCTGCCTTGGGGCTGGTGTCAGCTGGAAGACTATCACATTTGGGGACAAAGAAGAAGTTAAGAATTTTTTTTTTCTAGAATGATTTATCACCAGCTGTTTGAGTCTGACCAGATGCCTGCAACGCTGGAAGCTGTCTTGAGGAAGAGGGATTTATTTATTTAAAGAGGTACAAAACTTTTCACAGCGGGCTATATTTACTAAAGACAGGCCTAAGTCAGGAGCTGCAAGGCACAACCTTTAGCTGCCTGGCTGAGCACTCGCCTACGTGTGTGTGGGCAGCCTGAGCAGATCCCCCCCTCCTTCCCCATTACTCAAAGTTGCCTCTAGTCTGAGACAAGTGAAGGATTTCAGGACCCAGCGGGATTTAAAAAAAAAAAAAAAAAGAGTGACCCCAGCTCTGTAGTTTAGTATTTACCAGGAAATGGGAGATCCCTGAAATTTGCCTTAGCCCATATTGGTATTTTACATTTACATCATGGGATAAAGCAGTGAAACAGTTTTGGATGCTGTTGCCAGAGCCCAGGACATCCCTATGGAGGGTAAGCTGCAGTTGTGCACTGCCTGGGGCATGACTCCTGCATTTGTCATTGCAGCTTGGCGTTCCCCAGCCAGGGAGGGCTACAGGGTTACTCAACCCCAAACACCTTTTCCTGGGGAGGGTCCCAGCCATGAGGCTGCTGCTATGTTTGAAAAGGGAAAGAAGGGAAAGCTGTGATTCACAGGGAGCTCTGTCCTGGCAGATTGTTTGTTAAACATATTCTGAAAATGCCTATTGAATCACATTCCCCAAAATACTAAACCAGAGCAAACAGCTAGTACCTGGCCCCAAGTGAGGTGTGGAGTTATCTGAATTGAGTAAACCAAGCCCAGACAGAGGCTTTACTAAAAGCCCCCAGAGGATTCTACAGCCAAATGGAGATGCCCCAGGCTAACCCTGGTGTGGGATTTAAATGCCAGTTAAGTTGGGTGTATCAATACCTAATTTTAGGAGCTAGGCTTTCCAAAAGAGATGTCAAAACTCAGCAAAGTGCTGCCAGACCTCTACAAGAGCAGGCAGAAAGTAAACGTAGATCTCAAAACGGGATTCAGAGTAGCTGTCAGGTTAAGCATTAGGTCACAGGAGGTACAAACAGGGCACATGAGGCACCTGGGGGTCTGAAGTCCTGCAGCACCCAGGACACCCACACCACCATCTACGGGGAAGTCTGATTACCCCGTTCTCTCCCTGGGAGAGGGTCTGATGTCTACTCCTGGGAAGGAGGGGCCTCTATTTATCCAATGACTGGGAAATAAATCTGCTTTATTCTAAAACTAACCCTGCAAGTGTTCATCTCAAGTGCTGGGTAGCCCCTGTCACTGTATCTGCACTGTGGGTAGCCCGTCTCCTG
Source organism: Pelecanus crispus (assembly GCF_030463565.1). NCBI lineage: Eukaryota > Metazoa > Chordata > Aves > Pelecaniformes > Pelecanidae > Pelecanus > Pelecanus crispus. Next base: position 82,507,154 of record NC_134645.1, on the reverse strand, counting down.
CGTGGACCCCTTGGATGGGCACTGTATCTTCCCTCCAGCCCTGTCTCTGTCCCCACCTCCTTTTGCTCCTGTCCACGGCTGGACCCTGGACCTGGTACAATGCTTTCCGTGTCAGGGGCTGTTGATGGGCCCCATTACCAGCCCCCAGATCTGCCCATCGTGGTCCAACCCTGCGGGACTGCAGCCGTCGGTGAGGGCATGGTCTGTGCTGGTGTCCCCCTCGCTCCCAGCTCCCTCCGCTAACAGCTGAGGCCACTGCTAGCTCCCACACAGGGAAACTGGGCTGTCCAGAGGGACTTCACCTCGGTGACCACATCACTTGGCACAGGCTGCAGCTAGCAGGTAGGACAAGGTTGCTGCTGAACAGAAGACCTACAACCCTCAGGGGAGCCCAAGATGGGGTGGCACCTGAGCGCTGTCTCAATCTTGGAGGATTCCCCCATTTGCAAGGGTTTAGCTCCCTGTCAGCCATTTGGTGGTGGCCAAAGAGGAGGCTCAGCTAGAGGCTGCCATGCTTTTCCAGCTGGCTAGAGCAGGCCAACTCTCCTGACCAAAATCTGCCCTCCATTTCAACTCTGCTGCTCTCAGCCACCAGCGGAGGCCACCCTGTAGCACTCTGGCCTGTAGGCAACCCAAAAAGCCCATCTGCACGAAGGCCCACAGAGCAGGGTGAAGTGCCTGAGTGGTTACATGATTCAATCTATCACATCCCTCCTCAAGTCACCGGTACGTCATACTCGGCTCCCAAAATAACAGCCAAATAGAGAACGCTCGTGGTTCGGTGACTACAGCTAAGCACCAGCCCACTGGCTGGTGTAGGAGCTTGGGATGAGCTACAGCCAGCATGTCTCAAAACCAGCCTCTGACAGCTGGGGGGAACGGCTCTTCCTTCAGCTCCATAAGCAGGAGCGCCGTAGGCCTGTGCATCCGAAAACAAAGGTAGAGAGTTCTTACCCTGTCGTCCGCTGGGAGATGTGACACATCTACATTTGGCTGGTGATTGCTCCCTGTGTTTCTGACAGGTCCTGCTGCAATAAGTGTCTTGTCCCTCACAGCCACTCTGAGGCCACAACATCCCTCTGCAGTTAATACTCTGACGGATATTCTTTGAAACTAATTAGATCCGTAAAGCAGAAATCGGTGCGCGTTGGTGTTACACCCTGATGAACAGAAAGCATGTTTTCTAGAATGCGTCTCCAGGTGATACCCACTATCATGGTGACTCTTTCTCTGACCCAGCATTGCTGTCCCCAGCTGGCAGAACAAGCTGCCCGATTCTCACCAAAGGAAACGAGCATTGAAAAAACCAAAAGCTATCCAAAACCTCTAATGAAATGGTCTCAGTAAGGTTTCTAATTCATTAGCTGGAAGCAATTTTGTAACACTGATACCCCTCCCCCTCAATCGACTTCCTCTGGCAAGCGCAAAGGCCCTGGAAGGCTCCACCAGGCAAGAAGAATGGGCAGCAGGCCCACGGCAGCAAACTGTTTAATGACTGGGTTGTTGTGCGAGTGACTGTCATCTGTGAGAGGAGGATGTTTTCCAGTTTGTCCTTGGCAGCCAAAGCTCTGCAAGCTAGTGCTAGAGGATAACCACGTTGCGAATACATGGAGTTTGAAGAATTTTTGCTTTTGCTTTTAGGCATTTTGAGTGATGGGTGCTCTTGCGAAGATCAGATTTGGATCTGCACTTCCTCGAAGCTCAAGGAGGTCTGAGCATCTCTAATCAGGAAAAGCAATCCCTTTAATGTCAAAATACAGCTGGAGGTTTGTTTATGTAGTCAAGGACAGAGGTTTCCCAAGCTCTGCAATTTACAGGCAGCAATCAGGAATGTTTATTTCACTTTTTTACTGTAATGCAAAGTTTTCCTAGTATCTACCTAGTGTCTACCTAGTGAAATGCAAGATGAAAGGTAAACCATACAAGAGCTGAAGCTTGTGTCCCTATGAATGGTCTTAAGTCTACGGCTTTATGCCATTCATGATGAAAACACATTTTTCATACTGAGAAGCTTTAAACTAAACCAAAAAGCAATTTCAGCAGCAGAATGATAATTATTAACACTAAATATTTGAAGTAGGAAGTATTTAACAGCTTGGCCCAGCTACTGAAATGGATACCTGCACACACCTACATTTCAAAGCTTGTTCTACTACAGCAGAGCTTCCTCTGAAATATAACACTACCAGAAAACATCATATTCTGTTGAGAAATTATGCTGTTTCATTTGAAACAATCAGAAGACACTAAGTATTGTTTATCTGCTCCTGTTACAGCTCCAAAGGATTCTGAATAGTGAAATGCCCAAGCCCTTTATTCAATCTCTTTCCCAGGAAGGAAACAACAGTCTACGTTACAGCACTTTGTCACTTGCTGACAAAATGACGTGCTGTTGTTGCACATCAGAAACAGCCTAAAGGCATAAAGCAGCACAGAAAGCAGTTTTTCACCAGCTAAGCATTCTCATCCAAACTTCCAAAAAATTGCATTAACTGGTGTATAACTAACTAATGAATAAATTCCTCTGTTGTTTAGTATGCTCACAGTTGTTCAATGACTGCTAGGTGGCAAAGCAAACACTAATTTTGTGGCTGTTGCTCTGGTCTTCTGACACTTTCAAAGTCCTACAGGAGAACAGAATATATTTGATGGCATCACTGAAATGCAATATATCTTAACGTTCATCTGCTGAGGAGATGTCAGAGGTTAAGTACAGCTCTTTGCAGGGAAAGAAAAGCAGCATGAAAATGACAGTGCCAAGAACTAAATGGAATTACCACCTATGAGTCCAGGTGCCCCTGCTGAATTAAGGTATTTCATGCAGCTCAACCTACAGCTGGTCTGTAGCTTCACTGCGTGGAATCTTACATTCGTCATACAACCTTGTTTCCTAAAACCAGGAAATTCCACCCCCCTCCATGTCTGGGGGAACGCTTATTTTGGAACCTACACAGTGAATGTTCATCGAGCCTCCTGAAGTACTGAAAGGGTCAAAGCAATATGAATACTACAAAATCAAGCCCTTTCTGTTGCTTTCCTTCTGATTATTTCCTCAGCATTTTTCCAGTGATGCTAAGATGAAAATTATAGATAACATTTTGGGCGTAATATTGCCCTGTTTAGGTTATAGACAACTATCTAATTTAAAGCTTCATTTAGCAGTATCAGACACCTACCTAATCCACATTATTTAAAATAGCATGCACCCCCCACTTTAAGGGTTTCAAGAATAATGTCTCTTTCCTTTTTGCACATAGAAGGCCTGAGAGGCATTGAAAGTAGTGCACGTGCACAAATTGTAGTCTTCTGTACAGCATGTGGCAGCCTAGAAACATCACATTTGCAGAGACATCATCCATCCATTGACTCCAGCCCTCGTGCTACACCTGCTGCGGAAGCTAGAAATGTTTAGTGAAAATCACCATGAACTGATTGTTGCCATTCAGCCTTTCAGCATTAAATTTGCCCTGCTATGGGTCAGGGCATAAGCACCAAGTTTGTTCCTTGTCTCTGTTACTCCTGCTATCAAGGCAGAGGGATGTCTACAGAACAGAGATTCTCACTGACATGTTATTGCTTAGCTTTGGTTTTAAATGTTGAATTTTCAGTTAATCTTCTTATGGAAAATTAGGAGAAATGGACAAATCACAGTCCTCCTAGTCCAGAATTTAAATTAATTTCTGTAGATGCTAGTAGCTAGTCCAGCTTCTACTGAGGGTCTCCATCACTGGGATTTCTCTGCCATGAACAAACTGAAGACATGAGCTTATTCAGAAATGGCTATTCAGGAATAACGTTATCTTGAGGACACACCTTGATTATCTTCAGAGACTTGAGAACTGGAAGGCTACCCCACCTCCCCCTCCTGCAAGGGCCAGTGAAAAAAAAGCCAGAGGAATGCTTTTTCTTTTCCTGGCGTGCAGTATAGTAAGGCACAAGTAATTAAAAGAACATACGGAGAAATGAATGAAGTTGCCAAACCTGGCTGTTCAAACAGCATGGACTATCCAAATCCTGAGAGGTCTGCACAAATAGGCAACTGCACAAAAGCTGTCTACTAAAGATTTTCAAAGTAGAAGAGCTTGGCAGAAAATTGGGTGGTTGGTTGTTAGCTTGGCTTCCAAGTCCCTCCCTCAGCCCTCCCCTCTAAATCCTACTCAGCATGGGGAACCCCTTTCACAGGAGAGGCTGTCAGGAAGAGTCTGTAAGCAGATCTTTAGGCAATCCTGAGAGGCTACCGCAGGCTAAAAATAAATGAATGACCTGACAACATAGACATTTGAAAGCTGTTGCTTGCATATCAAATCCAAAAGTACTGCTGCTCATGTTTCTCCCTTCCTACAGACAGATGGCAAAGTAGAGTCAAGTCAAGAAAATCCTGGTGAAACAGGAGAAGTCCTACGTGCCAGGAACAGGTGTCTCCAAACTGTCTTGAGTGTCCTTTATTCTTACATATCCACAGCCCAGCTGCCCTTCTTCCACTCTTAGATCTTGGTGGTTATATTGCTGGAGAGGGTGCAGCACCTATCTAGTCAGAGGGTTTTTTTGTTTGTTTTTTTGCAGCTACCAAAATGTAAATTAACTCCAATGCAAAGGAATTAAAATATCTCTTTCTGTGAAGAATACGAAGACTCTCAGTTTTTAAACATACTTCTGACATTTTCATATAAATCAACTCCGATACAAATGTATGCTCATGGGAGCAAAGACAACTAAGATATCTTTACATTAATTGTGAAGAGCATCAGAAGGAGCAATATGTAAAAAGTTCATTTATTTCCACTTAAAACCAGATTTTGGTTCATGTAGCATAGGCCTCTTACAGGACTTAAAAGATTTTTCTGGCTTTGAGCTTGTCACAAAACATTGGTATCTGTTTTTCTAAGAAACATGATTTTGAAAAAGCAGGTATTTGTGAGAAGGTTACCTTGCCCAGCTAGTGAATTTTGCTTCACGTACTGGAAATAAAAGGCACAAAATACAGAGCCTCTTCATAAAATAGCATTTTCACTGTAGGGAACAGAAGTTAACCTTGGAACCAGACTAACAGAGTTTTCATTAGGTTTTATACAGCAGGAATGGTTTGACTCCAGATCTATTTAATCCAAACCCTGAAGGTTTAAATCCCACTATATTACAAGAGCATTACTCGCTCAGAGTTACTTACAGATTCCAGTTGGAGCATGACCCTTTCTGCACTGAAAGGAGCAACTCAGTTAATAGGACAGCTCTGTAACATCACTTTTTTGGCACCTGAATCCTGGACTTGGCATGCCTGATTAAGATCAATTAAAATGTCAACATTAAGACCCTATTACAGAAACACAATGCCTTCCCAATACAGGTACCAGCATTCTACAAGGGATACTCTTGAACACTTCTTATTTTGTGAGTGGTGTCTCCAGCAAGCCAGCTCCACCTTCAATACTATTGATTGCCACTCAGAGAGAAATGTTTGTTTCCAAACGGAACTCGGCTTCAGCAGAAAGCTTCAGGAGGAAAATGAATGATTTTTAACCTATGCCAGAAGTTTTGTGTTTGAGCAGCTAGAGAACAAGGAAATGCATTTTTAGGAACAAAGACCTGAAGAGATGATTGAGGTGGATGTGCCCAATCCTTTGCAATTCAATGCACTGACAGAGTTGAGCTCTGTTTCATGAATACCTGAGGACCATGTTCTCCACACACCCTATCCTGCAAAGCTCTCATCTCAGAGGTGAAGCTCTGCCCTCTTGATGATACTGTAACACTCAATAAAAGGCCAGATGTGCAACTGTGAGGTGTTACAAGTGGAGATGGCATTGCTTTATGCGCTTTGTTTCTGCCATGCAGGGAAGCTGTTGAAAATTCCCAGATGATCATAGAAAGCAGTTCACATACCTCTGGGAAAATGGGGGTGCTGAACCTGAACCCTGTTTTCACAGCCCGGAGGGAAAAAAACAACCTACCAACCCACCCTCCCTCAACTCCCTACTCTGATTGTTTAATTCAATGCTGTGATCAGAATGCATCAGTCCATAAAGTATCTGGTAAAATTGTAATGCCCATAAAACCCCAGATCACACACAAGTTTTAGGTATGGTATTTCATAGGAAAGCAGAATCCCTTTTTCCCCTCCTTATATCAAATTCTGTATAACAAGGGCCTGGGAGAGATGAACCTTCCTGGATTGCAGAGGGAATCTGCAGAAGCCCCAGAGCATGAGAGAAACACAGAGTGAATCTGGCACAAATTTATTTTTAATTTTGCTGCTGTTTACAGCAGCCTACTCGTCTTTTAAATACCACTCCCTCCTCCTCCTGGGCTGAGATGCTGTTTAGTTAGAGATGAAACTCCTGAGCCCAGAGTTAAAATACAGGCCTCAGGGTCTAAGTACGAATATAATGATGAGCATGATTCTGGACCAATACATCAGTTTATCCAAAACCGAGAAGCAGCAGTATTTTCTGGAGGGACAACTATACTAATAATAACTGGTAGATTACCTTTTTGCTCTGCAAAATCAAACCCCAATTGCTGCGGTGCATCAGAGTTTAGACAGCTAGTAGGCAAATACTCACATCTACTTTATAGCTCTACAGCCTAGATGGGAAAGATATGAAATGGCAGTTCAAATACTGTGCCTGTGTCAAATCATTAGGGAGTTGTTCTGCAGCCAGAACTAGGTTATATACGTATGTTCAGGTTTTGGCTTGTTAAAGAACATTTTGTCAAAGGCATCAGGAAAAACTGAACTTGAACAATCTGGACAAAGCTGTGGTTTTGGGTTGGGGCTTTTTTTGGTTGGTTGGTTTTTAAACCACTGTCTGGTCTACTCTTCAGAAATAGTTAAAGAGCTAACAGCAGATGGGTTGTTGAAGAGTATTTGTAGAGCTTGACTGAGATTACAGTGAGACTCTAAGAATTCTTCAAGTTTTCCGGCCTCCAATTTTCCCTTCTGTGTGAAAATAAATGACAGAAGAGAAAACTGGTGACATTTTGAAGTCTCTTTGGAAAGAAAGAACAATTTAGCAACATCATTATTATAGACTGTAACACACTTATGAACAGCATGTAATATACGCGTTTTAATAATATTTGACTTAAATACCCAGATTACTGTCTCTTCAGTATTTCATGGTTATCGCTGAACACCTTCAATTTACATTCTTAAGTAAGTTATTGTGTAAATAAAGTATGCTCAGAGTTCTTGTATGTGGACAGTACTTACATTTAATTACAGATGACCTGGATAAGTTTATAGGTGCAAAATACATTAAAATCGTTTACAGGAAATAAGCTCAACTAGCATTAACTCCAGAATCTAAATGTTCACAACAGCACGGACAGTAGCTCAGCTATTTATTTGAACATGCTTTTCAAAATGTACTTTGCAACGCAGTAGAAAAGAAATTCAAAGAAACGCCAAAAAGAGGGAAGCACAGAAGGTCAAAACTCCATAGCAGGTTGGATCAATAAAATATTAAACTGCAGTTCTTAAATGTAAGTACTACACCAAGTAGTAGTCTGGTTGGTCTTAAATGGTGTTAAAGCCCTTGTTTTCTAAATGAGACAGTAATAAGCATTTTGCCTATTCAATCCAATCAAGATTTAGACATCGTGCTAGAAAAGCAAACATATCTGATGCTTCTTCTATAACTTTAGCAGTTGGCTTTCCTGCTCCATGCCCAGCCTTGGTGTCAACATGGATGAGAAGTGGATTGGTTTGTTTACGGCTTCGGCCCACAACATATTGCAGAGTAGCGATAAACTTCAGTGAATGTAGAGGGACCACACGATCATCATGGTCTGCTGTGAGAAGCAGCATAGAGGGATACTGGATGCCATCTTCTTCCGGCAGTTTGATATTGTGAAGCGGAGAGTACCTGAGAAGAGCACACAAAAGTTTATGTATTTTTTCCTCAAGACCCAACAAGAAGGTCCTCTCATACTGAAACCGTCACAGTGGCATTTGACAGCACTCAGAATACTACCGTTCTCAGTTGCATAAACTGGAATTGCACCACTGGCAACTGATATGTGGTAGTGGCCACAGCTGTCTGGCTCTCAAATGTGACACAAGTACATTGCTTTAATTTCAGAGAGGCATATGCATACATCTCACAGAAATGCCAAAAATATCAGGAACGGGCAACAGGGAAACTGCAGCAAAAGCTGTCAAGTCCACAGCAGCATCCATCCTGCTGGGAAACTGGGAAATTGAGACTTTTTTCCAGCATATGTATGTAGTCCGGGTCTGCATGTGGATGGCTTCTTCCCATGCAAATTTGGAAACAGTCTCCAATGGTAAGCCATGAGTGCTATACAGTTATTAAATTTGCTCCCTCCAATATTTAAGCCACCTTTGAACATGCACATACTCTGAGGGAACACTATGCAGGAAACTGAAAGGAGAACTGTAAGTTTTCCTGCTTTTGATAGATGACCTTGATAACTTTCAAAATTTGCTTTCTTTGCAGGAGAATTTACATCTTCTAGCTACTGTAACATAAAAGGTGTATCTACATATCTCAACACAAAGTACTATCTAGCATTAGAAATTAAATGTAATAGTAAGTCACAAAGAATTCCATCTAACCATTTCATACTTCATTTAGACAAAGCTACACCTAGGAATAATGTTACATTCCTTAAATCCAGAGTAGGACACTTTTTTCCCCCCTATTTCATGACAGGAAACACAGAAGGAAATTTTCAAAAATAAATTTTGAATGGATTTCCCACTTGGAAGAGTACCCATTAAGTAAGTCCAAATTATTTTTAAGAACACGTGACAATATTTCAATGTCTAACCTAACAGATTCCTGGCTTCCTCATTTTCATCTAAGGAACAATGTAAGTGAATTTGCAGACTATGATTTGTCTTGAAAAGAAGTTAAATGATAGTCACTACATGCCACTCTATTTGCCTTATGTACTTTTTGGGTATCTGTAAAGGCAACATCTAAGCAACGTTACATATATATCTTCATACATTTGATAAGCAATTGTCAGCTGTTGAAAAGGAGGTGAAGAAATATTTCAGGTATTGCCATATAAGATGTTTCTAACATTATGCATTGAGATTTTGTAACACAAATGTGTGTAAGTAGGTATGGAGTGACTCCTTCCTACAGATGCATTTCTCCTAATCACAGAATGAATTTGAAACTTTGCTTCTACTTTACCTCTTCAGAATATCTGAATTCACAGATGTGCAGGCAAGTTTCAGCGTCCAAAATCATGAAAATTATTTGGATCATTTTTACAAGTTAACCTTTTATCTATTATCTAAGATCTACGTTATCGCTTGATGAAAGATGAATTATGAAATTTGTTAATTGTTTTGTGCACTATATTTACCAAAAACATGTTTGCCACTGAAAGCTTATATTAGACAACTGGAGGTTCTGAAACAATCTAATTACAATGGGCCCAAATGATGATCTGGTATTTGGACTTGACATTGACTTTTTTTTTAACAAATGCTTTAGATCAAGTTAGATCTCCGTGTACTTGTAGCACACGTACTTTTTAATATCTAAACACTCCATTAAATTTCAGACCAGCCAAATTGTTTAGTGTGTCTGAAGCATTCTCCTGGAATGTCAGTCTTCATTATTAAAGGAATATAAATGCAGTAATGGACGACAAGGTTCCAGAAAAATATTTTAAAATGATGGCACTTATTCTAACACACTCATTATTAGCCACATCCAATGTTCAGATAATTTCTGTTCTCACACAGCTGTCTCTCTTGTGTCTCGCTCTATTTAAAAAAGAAAAAAAAAAAAAAAGAAAAAAAAAAAAAGTCTTTCCAGACATCTCAACAAGGAGTTAAGAAATGAGTTAATATCCTGTTATAGTCTACTGGCATTCAATTCCTACAAATAAATCCCATCCACATTATGTAATATAATTCACAATGGTGATTGTCTCTCCCCCATCGTAAAAAATACAATTTATGTAGTGGTTCACTTGAGAATATTCTGTTGTGACAGCCTAAAGGAGTCATTATTCAGAAAGAAAACCTTATGAGTTGTTAAAGCTGCTAGTGGAACAAGGTCTTGGAAAATATGACCAGTTGACTTAAGAGGGCTTTGAAGATAGTCTTTCATGTAAAACTGACTTGTAAGGAAATGTTGAACTCCCCAAATCCCATGTGGGAAAGGATGAAATAATTCTTAGAATAGATATTGATCATGACAACCTGACACTGTTGAGCAGACTATGCATTTTAACAACCACAGAAGTATTTAAAGGTACTTACTTGCAGAGCCATTCAAACTGCTCTTTACGGTCAGAGCAACCGTAGTCAGTGGTCCAAGCATGGCCGATGGTGTACTTGTGGAACTTGAGCATGTCCATCACTCCCACTTGGGCAATGGCACAACCAAATAGGTCGGGGCGCTGATTAGCACAGGCAGCTTTGACAAGAAAACAACTCCATTAGTATTCATATCTTAAAGGATTAAGTTCAGCAGTGAAACCTCCACTGCCAAGTTCATTAAAGACCAACTTTCAAACAGCTGTCTTTTATAAACTCAAAGTTTCTTTAAAAAAAAAAAAAATTAAGACTGTTAAGTTAAAACAATGTGAGAAGAAATACAGATTACCATATAAAACCTGGAGCCAAAAAACTTCAGTATAAATTATCTGATATAAAGCCAATTGCACTGGGAGAAGACTGCCAGGGAATATGAAGTCAAATAGACTTTTAAGCAAAACTGAAAGCAAATACACAAATGGATAAAAATTGTAACTCCCAAAGATAGTATGTTCAAAAGAGCTTAAGAGTTATTTCCCTGTTCTTCAGGCACCAAACATGCTGTTCTTTGAAAACTGCCTTCCAAACTAGCAAACTGGGTTTAAAGGAGAAATGCAATTTTAAAATATGTGAGCTTTTGGACTACTGAAGTGAAGTTTCCTAAACCATTCACTGTCTAAACTTTTAATATTAGGATCAACAAAGAAAAGGGCATTAAGGAGCAAAAGCCTTCCATTTACTGATGAACGTTTTCTTCCATGATTACTATGTAAACCCATGTGAAAAGAATTTTGATAAAAGCAGACTACTACAAAATCAGAGAAATAACCTCATTTTAATAAAGCAAATTACTGTTGTATTTTCTTTTTTTATTATTTCCATCTTCCTACTACCGGAAGGGACAATTTCTTTAAGAATAATGCTTGCCTCATATATTTTAAAAATAACCACAGTAGGCCCATCTAGCTCAGTATTCAATTTATAAGAGTGGCAACTGGCAGATGCTCTGGGAAAAGGCGTCAAGGAGGTATTTCCTGTACATGCTCAGCTTTTGAACTAGTTGTTTAGGTTTTCCCTGAGTTGGAGTTATCTCCAGCCATCCTGTTAAACAGCCATCAAAACACGTATTCTCCGTAAATATATGTATTTCCTTTCTTAATTTTTATTCGTCTAGAGTTCATCATATCCTGTAGCAATAAGTTCTTCAATTCCTATTTCTGTTGCTTGATTTAAATCTGTTGCCTACTGATTTTACAAATTCCCCTGCTTTTTTTTGAATTTTAAGAAATAAGAGCACTGAGATTTTCACATAACTACCTCAATGGATCCCAGAAACCCTTTCTTAATTCAGAGCTAATCACTGTGCATCCACACGTAGCTATACTCTTTCCCAAATTCTTAGTACCTCCTCATTTTTGTCCATTCTGAAAATGGATCGTTTATTCCCATTCTTTGCCTCCTGCTAACCAGGATATTTCTATGACACGACCTTGCTTCCAGGTCAGCAAGAACTTTGTTGCATAGCCTTATGCGAGGGACCTTGTCAAAAGCTTTTGAAAAATCCAAGAATAGCTCCTCACCTAGATCACTGTTACAAGCACCATATGCTGCTTCACTCCTTCGAATAGCTCTAACAGATTTGCACGATGTAACTCCAGCCTGCAAAATTCTCCTTTATGTGTCAGCTATTATTTATTGGTTTCAATTGGTTTGCCCATTAGAGAAGTCAGATTTACTCATCTGCAGCTTGTGGATCACCATGAACCGTTTAAAAATTGGCATTACACTTGCCCCCTTCTGTTCCTCAGATATTCAGGCTTAGTAGCCTGCAATTTCATACTGGAGTTCACTTAGGATCCTGAGTGTGCACCATCTGGTCCTGGCAACACACTACTTTTCATTTGATTGATTTATTCCAAAACCTCCTCTGCTGATGCTTCAGCTTGAGTCAGCTCCTCAGAGTATTCCCCATGAAGAGAGACTCTGGTGCAGGGAACTCCCCATGCTCCTCAGGAGGGAACATCAATACAAATAGACCATTTAGTTGTTCTGCTCTGCCATTATCTTTCTTTAGTGCTCCTTTTACACCTCACTAACCTGTAAGTCCCTCAGATCCTCTGGCCAGCTTCCTGCTTCTGACGTGCACAGAAAGCTTTCATTGCTAATCTTTATATTGGAAGCAATTTGCTCATCAGTCTCCTGTGGTCTGTCAGTCCCTGTCAGAGTTTACACTCTACCCTATTTTCTTCATTTGAACGTGGTTTCTATTTTCTGAAGGACGCAATTTTACTTCTGGTCATCTCTGATATCTAACTATGCTAACTCTTCCTGGGTCCTTTCTGAGCCATTTTCATAAGGCATATATAGTGCCTTAAATAGCTGCCACGCAAAAGCTCTTTATCCTTTTAACTGAAGCTTTTGATCAGATTCCTTCCCTTCATGTTATTTCCTTTTATGAACATAAATTATATTCTGGTAGGAAAAAAAGCCAAAACAACTATCATAACATTTAATTTTAGTACTCTTTATTGCAGAGTGTCTCTTGAAGCACTGCTTCAAGAGGATTTTATAAAAAATTGCTGCTTCTAGTTCCCTAAATAGTTAGTCCAGTAAGAAATCACTTATGGAGACACTCATCCATTCCCACTGCACCCCTTTAATTAGCCATAATACTTAATTATATGCATTAATAAACTGCAACCTGCATCAACAATTTACTTGTGAATTCTACTCCTCCACACATACTCTGAGCTTTAAAATTCAGTACAAAAGTAAGATTTCAAAACCTCAGAACTGTTTGTCTGAGCAAACACAAGAGGTCAAACACTGCTTTTGCATGAAGGAGGTTTTCAGCTCACAGCTGTGCTGTTCTACTCAGCTTTGGGATCACACTGCAGGACAAGGAAGTCTTGTTTTACAGTTGAATGAAGCAAGAGCTCAGGTCTCTGTGCTCCTCAGAGACACCTCCTGTTAGTCAGACTAGAAGGAAACAGTATTTTGGAAGAGTGACAATACTCTTCCTTGTCAATTTTTTCTTCAATAAATGAGAACTGAGAAAATCTGGCAGTGGGTCCTTGCACCTAAAGTATGAGTTATGCTCTCTAGTGTTGCATGAACAACTACTGCAAAATTAAGTTCTGCATTGATGAAAAAGCACTTACAAGAATTTGCTAAATTCACCTAATTCTACCCAGTCAAGGAAAATCCCTATGTGGCTCATCAAGAGCATGGAAATCCAGCTCGAATGTAATCCATCTGCAAGTGCAAAGGCAGGCTTCTAACAACATTTTTTCAGAGCAGGGAGGTCCAGATTCCTAACACCTGTCTCCTACTGGAACGACGTACACTCTGCAGATGTCACTCGTTTCCGTTACCTAAACAAGGAGCCCAGCTGACTTCGTTCGGCCATGAACACAGATTTTTTTGATGACTAAAGCTGGGTAGGATGAATCGCATCCTGACTGAAACTGAAGTCCATGTAACCATAAAACAGTATTTTCAGAAGCTATGTAACATGTTGAAAGTTTAACTGCATTCCCAAGTATATATTTATGCTCACATAAAATTGACTTGTGCAATGCTTGCACTCCCAAAGTGTGCAAACCCTTCAATCCTTTACCATATTCATCCATTTCTACTGGCACTCTTATTTACAATGCACAAATACCTCCTGCCACCTGTAACCAAGAAGCATATAAGCAGAAAGCAAAAATACAATTTTACATGTACTTGTTATTTATCTTTAAAACAATTGCTTTTTAAAAATAAGAATGCAGGAATAGCCAAGATGGCTTAGACCAAAGATCTGTATAACTCCAAATCCTGTTTCTTATGCTGGATGCTAGCTCACTGAAAAATAAAATAAAATCAGTAAAGCCAGTATTCAGCAGCAGATAAATAGGGCGTAGCATAAAAAGAAGAGCAAGCAAAGAGTGGGCCTAGTAAATCTGCTCATTTTCTATAAATTGGTAGTTTATGAACTTGAAAAGCTTTTTTTTTTTCTTCTCACATGAGAAGCTCAACTCTGTCATACTGTCACATGCCTTTCATGCTGTTTAAAAGAAATATAAACCCCAATATTATTAATTTGTGTTTCCTTCTCCTTTCAAAATTGAACAAAATCACCTCCTTTTTTCTTCTACTACTTTCAGATACAGGGATTTAATCAGAAACAAATTTTGTAGCTTTTTAAATACTGCTTAGATTATGAGATGTTTTTGTGACAAGCTTTTCTGTTTAAGAGGAGGCTGTTGATTTCCTTGAATTTAAGAACACAGCAGTGAATTATATGTGAACAAGATGCATTTGTAACAAAGTGCTATGTTTACACAGTCCCTCAAAAGCTCATGACTTTTTCCAGTAGCTGTACTTGTATTTTATGTTTCTCAGAGACATTCATGATTTTATTTGTGGTCATGTTTTAACTAGACAATGAAAGTAGAGTCAAGTAGAGTCAAATTGTTAGGTGTCCCTGTACAAAGGCTTTAAACATCGAACTGTCATGTTTTCGTTTGCCCTCTAAGAAGAATGCATGACTACAGAAAGAGTGAACGAGAAACTCTGATAAAGGATTGCAGGACATGGGATTCTGATTTACACTACAGACCACACAAAGCTTCCCGATGCTACATAACAGATTTCTGGTTATTCAGTAATTATTTTGTAGTGGTTAGCCTTAAGAAAGAAAAATCAAAACCCAAATGCTTTTTAAAGCATTCTTACTTACTGTGTGATTCTACCACAGGGTTAGCTCTACCACAGTAATTGTAAGCATGGCTTTTAACAGTCAGCCTTTGCTAGAGACTGCAGAATCCCAACGTCCTATGCAAGCAGCAAATGAAGTACAATTGTATATATTTAACACCTGGTACATATTAATGCATTGACATTCTGGCAACTTTTGAAAAGAGGCTCTCATGAATTTTTGTCTGGTTACTTTGATAAACCCAGCACCAAACCCAGGAAATATATGAGCAGTTCTTACCAACTAAGAGGCCCCCATTTGAGCCTCCATTAATAGTCAACTTCTTTGGGGATGTGTAGCCTTCCTTGATGAGGTATTTGGCAGCACACTGGAAGTCATCAAAGCAATTTTGTTTGTTGGCCAAGATACCACCTAGCACACAAATAAAACAAATCAGTTGATGCCATAAAATCCATTCGATACCATCTCTTCAGCAAAACATGTGTGCAAAAATACCTGGGAACAATTCCAGTTTCATGAACATTTTAATAATTGATGCAGCTCAGAAAGACAGCAAAAATGAAAGATTCTTTCAACACAGAGGGGTAATAAGATGGTTCTGTCGATTAATGGTTTCAGAAACTCTGAATAATACATACCTATACTGTGGAGTGAGTGCCAGGTAATGTTCCTAATCAGCAAAATTAAAGCTAAAAGCTTTGCATTGCAAAATATATACAAAATGACCACATACAATCCACTTGAGGTTTGGTCTAATGGGACTTTAACAGCATTAAACCCAGTGACAGTTTCTTAAAGCAATAAAGCTTCAACTTATAAAATAAGCTATAAAAAATAAGCACTTCTAATTTCCTGGACATAGAATATGTGGCTGGTAATTTACTTTTTTTTCTATTAGTTGTTTTCAAATCAGATGATGTAAAGCTATGGACAAAAAGGGACTTCAGAGTTGCATCTTGGTTTGAAATTTTATTAATTAACTATCATTATGGAAACGCTTAAGATGCTGCCATCCTGTTGAACAAAATTCCAAATGTGATCAGATGTATGAGGAATAAATCGGGACTGAAAATGTAGGTCTAGATGACACCATTGGTAAGACTTCCAGTTCTCAGAACAAAAAAGTTTGCAGGGTGGGTGAGGGAAGGAAAAGGACGGTTTTGCCCTACAATGTTTCAACTATTTGAGCAGAAGAATGTCTACCTAGGGAACTCACAGTTGACCCAATCTCATAATCTTCCCGCTTTAGATGCTTGTTGGGGAAGAGACTAAAACTGGCTTCTCCTCAAAGGTTATCCTACCTTAAGACCTAGTATATTCTTTCTCAGGCAATTAAATGCTAGTAAGAAATGGGAACTAGGAAGAAAATCCTCATATTCCTGTAGCAAAGGCTGTGGTCCAGCCAGGTAAGAGGGGCTCAGTGGATGCAGAAGTGGAACTCCAGTTCCTTCTACTTTGTTTAAAAGCTGAATGTTTATTCCAAGCTAATTGCCTAAGGTTCCCACTATGGTCCAGGAACCTCCAAGACAATTAATTCTAATCTAAAATAAGGGAGATGAGCTATAATCTGGTGGCATCTCTAACTCCATTGTCCATCCAGTGATCCTAGACACCCAGCTTACTTCATTTCTGTTGCAAAAGTTTCGTAAGATAACTCTGACATTTAGTTATACAGATCTTGTAGAATGGGAACCAGTAAATTTTTAATTTTTTATTTTTTAACAAATACATATCATTCTCACATTAATAAAACCATTGAAGAGAGACATACTGGGACAACGAAAAAGTCTTCAAATACATGGCAATAAAGGAGAAATAAATCTTACTCTCTGTTCAAAGTTCTGGTCTGGTGTAAGGTCAGAATCCTATACAATTAAACCTAAGAAAACAGACTTCTGTAATTGCTTCTGGAATTAACAAAGAACAGATACGTATCCTATTATGCAACTGCAGTAAAAGACGTGGGTCAAAATTAAGCAGCAAACAGGTGGACCAAAGAAGCTTTATCATATTAAGATAAATTTTATTAAAACCTATTACAAACCAATCATTAAATTAAAATTAATGAAGGATACTTCATCTATAGCAATAATATCCTGTATCTGCAAGCATATATAGCTTCTATTTATAAACTATTACATATTTAACTCAGTTGTGAGGAAATGACCCAGACAAAAAGTTACCGCAGATGAAATAGTAAAACCAAGATGTAATAATCTGGGAATACTGTTTTGTTTGATAAAAAGTTATTATGAATTACTCCCATGGCAAATTACTGCATCATAAACACCACTGTTTTGGTGCATTTGACTTGCCAATGACATCTCCAGCAATCTATCCACCAGATTCTTGGGATATAAATGAGGTGTCACCATTAAATAATGATGGGTATGTTACAGAGATGAGTAGGACTTTTTCCAACTTTTTCCTCTGGTGAAGGGATGTAGAAAACTGTCAACAATAAGGCAAGTGGACAAAGACAGTCAAAGGATTAAGACAAGGATTGGATGGGAAAAACATGGAGAGAAATACATCAAAGGTATTCAGAAAAGGGGAAAAGAGATTGACAGGGTTTTGTAGTGAGTGACTTGGTTTCTCTGCAGTCATCTTAAAAAATCCAAAAAGGTCATATACCTGCCTACAAGAAATTGGACCCCCCAAGAGAGTGTGGAGTGGATGACATGTCACTGCATTTGTGGAGCTGACTGTTTTCATATGAACTCAATCACATTCACTAAATATTTTAAAAAGTATCTGTTCATAAATTGTGCAAAAACAATCTGGAAGAGTTACATTCTGAACTCAAAAGTTCACACCTTCTGTAAGGTTCTACAAACGGTTTATTTTTTTTGTTTGATACCAAGAGGGTCTAAATAGTCAGTGCTGTTGTCTTGAGAATTGTGGGGCCACGTGCACTTGCAAATAATGAAAAAGGTGTGTGAAAGCAGGTCTCCTGCAATAAAGACAGGCATTTTTTTGGAAAATCAGTTCAACAGAAATAGCTGCATTTTCAAATCCTTAACTCTAGGGAACTTGATCTTGCTTAAAAACACACAATAATTTTCTTGGAAAACATTGTGTTTGTGCAAAACTATTTTTAAGTAGATTGTAAAAATTAAAATAATCTAACAAAAACCATCAGATAACACTTGGACAATGTACAGATCTAACATGAGTAAGGAAAAAATTTACTTTTCTACAGAATAAGTAAAAGGCAAAAGGAGATATGAGTATGGAAGAGGGAGTGAACAGAAAATGCTGTCATTTTCATTGCTAAGCCTGCAGTTTTGTTCCTCTACTTGGACTGATTTACCTTTGTGCCAGGTTTCTCCATATTCACCACCGCCCCTGATATTCGCCACTGCTAGAACACCCCCTAGGTGTTGCACAAAAATAAGTCTTGACACACTGAAAAAGCAAACAGAGGATTATTTTTAATTTCCAATTTTTATATCCCTACCACTTTTACAGAAATACTTTGAGGGAAAGATCTCTCCCAAAATCAATGATGAAATCATGAATGAAGTCCCCCTTGATGGCAAACCTGAGTAGCCAGGCTTTTTTCAATGTTTATCCATGGAAATGAAACCCTACGCAGCCTCAGGAGAGGAAGGAACCAGTGCTGTTCCATTCTTCCTCCTTTAGTTCTGCATTTCAGAGGAGAGTGACCAGTGACACCGCCTAACACAAGACCACCCCAGGACATGTCACCATTTTTTTAAATCATCTTCAAAGCCTTCAGTGTGGGGACTAGAGCTATGCAGTACCACTGGACCCCCATAACTTTCTGAACTGTTCCTCTTCTGCAGGTTCTCCACTTTTTCAGAGAGGAAAGGAAGGCTTAGCCCAAATGAAGAAAGCAAAGAATTAAGACTTATGATCAGTGCTTGATCTTTGTTTATGAGCAGGTTATTTTCAAATTCTGCTTAATGTACTTTCTTTTGGACCTTTATAAAACTGTGTTTGCAAAGAAAAACTCTGCTTCTGCCATTGTTTTGTGCCAGGGTCTGCAGTCAAATATTTTCCACTTGCATTGCTAAATACAAAACAAATAGTAAAAAATAAAATTACAAGTTCTGCCTTCCCTAGTATCTCTAGAACCTGGCTGAAAGCTAAAGTAGCATAATGTTTTTTAAATGTCAACTTGCAAAAGTATCAAAGCTATTGCTATCTTTTTAAAAGGGACTGAAGTAATTTGAATTATATTTAACAATTAAGAAGACAAATAGATCTCTCATCTGTTGAGGCAGTAGCTTAACATAGCAGAAGCTCCAGATGGCAAACCACACATATGCCAAGGAGACCAGTAAAATATTAAAATTTAATCCCAAGAAGTCTTTTTTTTTCCTCTAGTAGGTTTAAATTTCCTATTTACTTAAAATCTTTGCTCATACAAGAAACCACTGCCTGCAGAAATTAATCCTATTCAACCGCAAAAGCAAGGATTGGGCCTTTTTACCTTTAAGTCCCCCTACTACTTATCAGAAATGTCTTGAAAGAGAGTACTCCTACAGTGTGCCTCATGTAGTATCAAAACAGGTAAATTTTTCGTACATCCCAAAGAAATTATCTATGTACTGGCACTTGTTCTTGAAAGTATATACCAAGGATTAAGGAAACCAGTAGAAAAGCAGGAGGATGACTGATAAGAGATTTCTGTATTTTCATAACCCGAAGGAAAAACTTTCACCGAGGCTGGTTATCTGTGGCCATCAGATGGCTCAGGAAGTATGAATTCTCTCTGCTTCTGTAAAATCAATTCTGAAGTCCATCACTGTGAATTGTATTTTCCTTAGATTGCTGTGACGTGCTGATCAGATGCAAGATTGATATTCTATAAGCACACTGTCCAAAAGTCAGAGAGCATTATTCTGTCAAACTCCAGGATGCCTAATTTTGACAGGCTGCTACACAGCTAATGTGGAGTAGCCTGACAGTGGGTTGCCTCATGAGATTGTGGCTTCTTAATTTTTTGGTACGTTAGAGCCACAAAACATCCCAGAATATTCTGCACTTCTTTTCCCTGTCTCTGTCCCAAACAAAATCAATAGAAACTTTTTGGTCCAGACTCACTTGATCTAGTAATCAAAGGTAGCACATACAGGAATTGCAGGTAAGGTAAGAGCTTGCTACCCAAATATATTGCCTGAGAATATTTAGAAAATTAGAAATTCCAGAACAGAGTTCATCCTCTTCCATCTGCTGAAAGAAACTGTACCCATCTGAGGGATCAGCATATTTAACTAGAAGAGAATCTGTGAGCAATGCAAAACCAAAGTACTGAGTGCATCCTATCCTGTCCATAGATTTCTCTAACAGAGATGGTACATTGATGATAATTTTCAGAAGGGTCTAAGTGATTTAGGATCCATAGGATATGCAGTACTCCTATTACAGAAAGCTACTCCCCATTTCCACAAGCAAACAATTTTTCTGTCGTACAGACCCTCAATGGGACACAGTCCAGAGTTTGGTAACGATCATTGTATCGCCCAAATTATATGTAAGGTTTAGTATATCTGTGCTCACTCTCAGCAATACTACTGGGATTTAGACACTTCAGAAAACATTACCCCATATACCCCAACATATACATCTAGTAATGTCACTGCCAATGACTATTAATTCATACCCACTCCAGTATGGTCAGTAGTAAAGTGAGTCAGGACCCTAACTTGACTAATGCTTTGAGGTAGATGTGCCTAGAGCTTATAACAAGCTTTCTCAAAGGGACTTTTAAGTTCAAGGAACCAGGCTTTGTAAGTATATAATCAGGACTCATTAACTTTTAAAAAAAGTGAAAATTCCAAGTGATTGGACAGCACAAAATTAAAGTTTCA
Organism: Pelecanus crispus; assembly: GCF_030463565.1. Classification (NCBI taxonomy): domain Eukaryota; kingdom Metazoa; phylum Chordata; class Aves; order Pelecaniformes; family Pelecanidae; genus Pelecanus; species Pelecanus crispus. The sequence goes on along the minus strand of NC_134645.1, from coordinate 82,486,363 downwards.
TACACAATCCTGCTACTGCCTCCTGCGTTCTTCCAGGTGGGTTCTTGCTTCCAGATTTGATTTCAAGTCAACTTGGTGTCTGAGTCACAGCAAACTGCCCAGTTGCCCTGGATGCCTACAAAATGTCTCATTCTGCAGAGGAAAGTCTGTCTCCCTGCTCTTCCCAACAGCCTATACAGCCTTTTGCTCATTACCCCTGTTTTTCCTTCTCTCCTGGGAGCAGGGTAAAGAAAAAGAGTAAAGGAAAGGGCAACAGGGTCAGGAAGGAGCCAGTGGAGGGACCAGAAGATGGTTCCTTCCCTGGACAGCTCCTTCCAGACTGTATCACTCTTAAGGAGCATAACACAAAAAAAAAAAAAAAAAAAAAAAAAAAAAAGAAAACAGGTATTGGGTTTTTATAGCATAGAACAACATGAGGAGCTGTGCTTCAGGAAGCAAGAATGCTTTCCCAGAATTACTGATCTGCTGTCAGGTACTACAGCTGACAGAGAAATGCAGGCTAGTGCACCGGTGATGGGGAAGAAATCCTGAGTCACTGGACCTGGTTGCTTTCTTGGCTTTTGTGGAGCAGGAGGGAGTGGTAACAACGTAACAGCAAAGAGTAATCTTGCACTCTGCAGCCCTGGCTGCTGTGTCCCTGACCTTTCTGTGGGCACACAGTCTCTCCCTGCACCACCTCTTTGCTTAAAGGCTTGGTACAACCTGGCCCTGTAGCAGTGAAATGCAATTTCAGAGTCTGCTTCACAATCAGCCGTGTTCCAGGATGCAGCAGAAATTGCTTCTCCTGCACCCACACAGGCACATACAGAACAGTGAAGGGAAACGCGTTGGTTCCTGCAGGGTAATTAGCCGAATCTGAGGCATTAGCGGTGGGTTTGTGATGGTGTTTCCCCCTCAGCTCTGCCAAGCCAGTGGTGTCAGTTCCATCAGCCTTAACTTGCACTCGCTATGCAGGCTGTATAATTAATGACAGTGCTCTAGCGGGCACCGTACTCAAAATGCTACCAAATGCAGCTCTTCAGAGGAGCATATAAATGATGCATGCTTGCATTCAAAAATAAACCGCTACCGTAACTGACTTAATGACTTGGGCCTATCATTCTCATAGTTATTTCTGGATCCTCTAACCTGTTAGTTTGTTTCTATCGCTTTCGGTGAAAAAGATTTTATTTTCATTTTTTTGTGTTGGAGAATAAATGAAAAGCAACATCAGTTTCTGAATTAAGCAGAAATAAGCTCCCCAAGCCAGAGAGCTGACTCATGTTAACAAGTGTGAAGTACCAGTGAGAAAAAATTGTAGTGGCTTGAAGAAATACAGGACAAATGAACCACTGGAAAGGAGAAGGTGGAGTGCTTTGTGAAAAGTTGTGAGAGTCTTAAGTTCAAATAAATAAATAAATAAATGTATGTTTTTATTTACGTTGTCAGTGGGATGATGTATTTTGATCTGGAGGTGACTGACAGTTCTCTGTGCCTTTACTTTTATGGGACTCTTACAGATTCATATTCTTATTTTATGGACTGTATAATAAAGGTTTCATAGGGTTCGGGAAGACATAGGTCACTGCTCCCACCTCCCATCGTCCTCTCTTCTGACTGTCAGCTGCACCCTCGTGCTGCTGTTTGCTAGACTCCTACGAGAGTCATTTTTTAACTTGCCAAAATGGCAGAAAACCACCCACCCCTTTTTGTTGGGATAGTTTTCTGCCATTCTTGCAAGGTAAGTCAGCTTAGCAAAGGTTCCAGCAAGCACCAGGGCTTGGGAGGTGGAAGGAGGCACCATGAGATACCTTTTTCTTTTGCCAGCAGCCAGCTCATGTCAGCTCTGCAGTATGTGAAATCTTATCTTAAATCAATAGATACATAATACTTACTTTAAAAAAGAAAACATTGTAAGTTTTATCACAGTTTTCAGCATCTACAATAAACTGTAATAAATCAGTGCTTTAGCCTAATCTAAAAAGGAATTTAAAAACTATCCTGGTTATATAATTGTGTCTCTCAAACACTACAGGAAATTAAAAATGTAGCTTTAAAAGGCAGATAAAAACCATTCAAATAATCATTGAACACAAGATGGAAGGCCCATTGTTAGACAAGGTATTTGCTAGAAAGGACAAGAAACTGTAAATGCTATTTAGAAATACAATCACAGTGACCTGGAAGAGCAAGCACTACAAAGGATTTCTTGAAGTGTGCTGACTCCACAGCACAACTGGTAGCACCTAAACTTAATAGGATGGTTTCATAATAAATTATTTTTGTGTTGGTGAGCTGCTCTTCTGCTATCTGAAAAACTGCTCTCCATTCAGTCCTTTACATTTCTGTTTTCCCCTGCCTCGCCTAGGAGCATTTCTTACGTATTAGAGACAATCACTGCCTCTTGGCATGTCTATTCAAATTCCCTTGCTGAGGAAATAAGCCTTTTCTTTAAAGAAATCATCTATTCAATACAGCTTACGGCTTTTGAGGGCTACAAATCCTGTTTTGCACACAGCATTTTTGGTTTACAGTGCATTGCTTTGCATATGCGGAGCCCATATCATGTGCATCTCAAGACAGAATCATCTTTCCTCATTCCTGATTATATGAGAACACAGTAGGATTTTGCTTCTGATGCAATCTCCTCAAAAGTATAATATGAAAATACAGCTAAATTTTAATTATTTACATTAATTTAAACAAATATTTTATTTTCTATAATATTTAGATGTAGGTAATTGTATAACTTGGAAAAAAAAGAAAACTTCCTATGTTATTAGTTCAGCAAAGGGCTCAAATACTTGCTTAATGTAGTATGTCCATATGCTTTCCTGTTGAGCTCAGTGACAAAGCAGGAAGAGGTTAAGGTGTAATCCAAAGGGCAGGGTGCCTGTGTAAACCTCAGAAGAGCACAGCACTTCTCTGCTCTGACATAGGTTTCTTCTGTGACCCTGGGCAAAACCCTTTAATTCGGAACTAACAAAGCAGACACGATGCCTGGACGCTGCCGCGCAGTCTTTATGGCCCCCATCTTATGTCTCAGGGACCTGAAATGCATCACTGTCAGATCCGTAGTCCACCCTGCCCTCAGCTTGTGACAGTTAATACCAGATACTTCAGAAGAAGGCATAGATTACCCTGCTTACCTGTAGCTTGGTGTAATTGATATGTTGAAGCCTCCATATCCATACAAGAAGGCAGGATGAGAACCATCCAATTTAATTCCTTTCTTGTGAATAATAAACATTGGGATCTTAGTACCATCTTTGCTAGGGTAGAAAACCTAAGACAAGAGAGAAAGAAATCCGAAATGCTGTTATTGTTGTAAGTCTCCACAACTGCTGTTAACAAGAATTGGAAGCAATCACTTCCATGCTGTCCAATGGGTAAAACTTCCCAAGCAATCTGCACCAATTGCCCAGGTCAGGTTCAGTAATGGCCATCACCTGCTTGGTTGCTTAATAGCTCTGGAAAATGAATCAAAATAAGACAATACAAAAGGTATGACAGTATCATTTTTACATGTCTTATCCATCAATTCTACATACAAGGGGGTTTAAGAAAATGCTATAAAAACAATGCCGGTCTTCCCTTGCAGAGAACTGTATTGTGAAAGCGCAAGAACTGCATGGTCCATCATATATGAAAGTAGCAAAGACTCAGCTCGCAAGGAGAATGAACAGAACTAAAACCAGATTTCCAATCTAAAATTATAATTTCTAAAAATTTCTCCTTTTTAAAAATTCAAAATTTCAGACACTAGAGAACAGTGGACACAGAAGAAACAAACTCATGGTAGGGTGGTGACTTCGTGAGACCCCACTAAACATTACATTATTTTGGATAACAGAGAGCTATGTGGCTACCAAATAAATATGTAAAACATTCTGAAGATCTGGTCTTGTACCGCTGAAATCACAGAGAATTCCTTTGTATCAGTTGATGCAGCAGTCTTTGCTTGTAAAAACATAAATTTAGTCACAAGCAGAAGGCCAAAGGTATTTAAAAAGTCACAGTATTTTGGTTTTAGTATTATACATTGGCATTAACAACATTTCTCAACAGAGTCACTCCACACACCAGATTCAAGTCAAAAGAGTAAACTTTGAATAGCTGAAGACACTGTTTCTTACTAAGCCTTGTGAAAACTGCAAAAAGCTGACTACTCAACACTTGTACCTGCAGCATGAATTCGCCAAAGCAAGTCTGTACCCAGCAAAATTGGACTAAGCATTGGCCAATCTTTCCAGGTTGTCTCAACAACCACTGCACCTCATCAGGGTGGTAACATAAGCCATGACAAAAACTTTTGTAGCACGTGGTACATTTTCAGGCATTAACTAGCAGCTAGAACCAGCAGCCCTAATGCTGCAGAACCCCCAAACTCATCCAGCAAGACAACTGAACTACCTGCTGGCTTTCAGAAAATCAGCTCCCAAAACACCAAGTATCCACGTAGCACATGCTTTCATATGTCTTTCTATTACTGCCACAGCACTGTGTGAAATTAAGCTAAATTCCGTATACACATAGACTGCAACTGCTTAATACCGTTCCCGTATCTTGCTGGTTTGATGCATGTATCTGCCTGCATGCTCTAATTTAGGATCCAGCGTGTCTTATTTTGCCAGTCAAGCAAAACACGTGGGTGTGAATGCAGTTTACTCCTTGTCGTAAAGTTCTGGTTGACTACTTTTCATTGCTTTGGTTTTAGCATCATTATTTGCAGCTTCTAATGAGAACAAAATAGTAGTAAATGAAGAATTACTCTTATCATTTTGTTGCATGTTTAAAACCTCTGTGCTTTTAAAGCAAATAGACCTACCACGCTTTATAAAGCACACGATCAACAGGATCTATTTTTATAACACATGAACCCCAACAGTAATATGAACCTGTGGAACACATTTATTCTGAGCATTGCCTGTAATGTGAAACATGTAAATCCACATGGTGTGTTGAAAACAAAATAATCACATTTAATTTTACTTTAATCATTGCTAAGGAAATATGAGAAATTTCAAATGAAATCACATCTAGCTCTGAAGGCTTCACTGATACTTGTAGACATATTCCAGATAAAATTCAGTATTTTACAGTTCCCAGCAGATGGGAAAATTCAGAAAAGCCTGAAGGCATTTTTACACAGACGAAATCAGTTTCCAACTGCTACCACAACTGTATCTTTACTGACAAAGTGCTCATCAGAACTCACTGCAGTAGAATACAAAAGATTTTTGGTTTAAGTATTAAGTATTACTATTAAGTATAGAACACTATAAACAAATGGACAGAAGAACTGCTGAGGCCGGTGATGAGGAGTTCCAGAGAGACTCCTCTCTAAAATGCTACCTATCAACTTCAGTTGTTGCTGGCAATTCACACGAAGTGAGCACGTGGTCCTCCTATGTTTCCAGTCATTTACTGCTGTCGGCCAGTCCTTTCCTGATGATTAAAGGATGCCACTAATTTTCCTGCTTCTTTCTGAACAAGGGGCTTTTTTTTTTTTTTTTTTTACAACTCTCTGAAAAGTGACTTCAGTAGGGCTTTTATCATCATCAGCCAAGATTAAATAACATACCATTAAATAAAAAATCAACAAAAAACCCCAATGCATGTCAAGGTGACATTTGCAATTTAAGAGTTTTCACTCCTGTCTTTGCTAAAATAATGATTACCTCTCCCTCCAAGATGAACAAATGGGAGGGGGGTGGAAATCAATTCAGTGAGACACTGAGATATGTGAAGCTATTTAAGCTTCTCCAAATAGACTATTTTCAACAACTGATTCAATCTCACCTTTAAATTAGGTGTTATCTCTGAAGCAAGTCCAATAGGTTGTTCGTGTAACCAATAAAGTGTTGTGCTTCTATCTCAAAGATTAAGGTAAACTGGAAAGGGCAAGCCCTAAAAAGAAGAATTTCCCAAGATGGTATTTCATGCCTAATTTTAGAAGCTGTCAGCTTTTACAGGAGTAAATGCTCATAAAAGGGTACCACCATTTTCTGCTTTATCACAGATAGGAGTGATCCACTTGTACTGGCCACATTATATTACTCATTGTTCATTATATGTTCAAATAAAGACTCCTGTCACTACAGCCATTAGCACACAGAAGAAGAGGACAAATTAGCAAAGTGATTTTGGAGGGAAAAGGATGGAGAACAACGCTTCAGACATATTATTATGAATGCTGAAACTCACCATTCAAGGAGGGACACGATAAAAATAAGTATTTTCAGCCTCTAGGAATGCACCAGCAATGCCGTGTGGTTGACAGGGCACTCCTACTGCATGTAACCCTCCGTGCTATTCTAGGAGCATACCACTGGAGCAGTACAGCAGCCCTGAAATAGTTGTAGCTAACTTCGGTTCACACTAATGTCCCTATCTGTCACACAGCAGAGGGGTCTCAGTGCCAGAAAGAATCACTTTCAATTCAGATGCTGGAACCTGAGGCATAAATTTATAGCCCCTATTCTTCTTATGATGACCCAGGGAGAAAGCAACACCGTTCACACAATTACTTAATACTATAAAGTACGTGAAGGTTAAGCTATAAGCGCCACACAAACAACAACCTTAGTTGTCATTCTTTAGTGCATACATATATATTTATAGAGCGGGGTGGGTTTTTTGTCTGGTTTTGTTGGGTTTGTTTTTTTTTTTTTAAACTTAGCATTTGAAAGCAATTTACACTCCATTTCCACCTAAAAGAGACAACGAAAGTTTACTTCCAAGACAGTTTACAGAGTAAGTTTTACAAGTAAATACAGTTAATGGCCATGTGATAGGATTTGTAAGTTTACTTAGGAGTTAAGTAGGATAAAAAAGTTCTGTACATTCACTCTGGGGGAGGTCTTTGTCTTCCTAATTATTATTTGCTTTAAATGTGCAGTATTTATGTTAGGTGAATCTTCAGTTAGGGAACAGGGGAACAATCAGTCAGCATTGTAGAGGCAGACCGAAATTCAGAAAGACTCTAAGTTTATCCACTTCTGCCTCTGCAGTGACAAGAAGCGTCCTCTCCATCTCAAGTCACCAGGCTTGAGAGGCAAAACTAAGTATTTTAGCTTTTGAAGAGCTAAGAGGATTTGAGAGAGATTGAAGACAACGTTTTTCTTTCATTTGTCTATAGAGATAATATAGCCAGACACTGAGACTTACACACAGAACTAAAAATAATTTTGGCAATCATCCACTATGTACTTCTCTTGTGAGTAAATACGAAATCAGTATCTTTGAATATTAAAGGAAGTGATACAATCATCACAACAAATAAAGAAATAAAACTCATCTGCCTGAACACTCACATTGTGTCACATAATTAAAAATACCTAAAACTACAGAAATGGAATAGAAACTTCCATTTTTGAAAATTAAAATACTCAGCCATTTGTAAATATTCAGTTTCACTTTTTCTCTCTTTCATATAATGGAGAGATTAAAAGATGTATGTAATTACAATTGTTCAGGGAAAAAAGTGCATGTACACCTGAAACCATCTTACTTTTACAAAACCAAAAATCCTTCTACGCAAAAAACAACCCCAAACTTGTACAGATTTAAAATCAACCTTATAAAGGTAAAATTCAATGCAGGTTTTGAAATAGTGCTGTAAAACACAAATTAAAAAATAATCTTATCCAAACAGGTCTAATGCATATGTTTTTAAGCTGTGAACAATATCTGAATGTCAAGAAACCTTTTATAATTTTTCTGACTCACTCATTAATGGCAAAGAGAATGAAAATCCAATTAAAAAGTGATTGATTAGCTTGGCTTTTCAGAAAGAATTATTTCCTGCAGATAATATATGAATTTTACATATGAAAAGAAACTATGACTTCTGGGACTTGAAAACACCCTGTAAGTCACAGTAGGCTAATTATTCTTAGAAAGCCACTAGTGGTTCTAAAAATGTCTCTCTCGACCTCTCTTTCAAGATTAGGTACTACATACCAGAGATATCGATTCTTTCCATGTCTTTGTGTGCTTGATCAAAACCAGGTAAGATTTACACTTGTCATTAGATTGACATCCATTGTGCAAAATGCCAACGAATTTGACAAAGAGCAACTATAAAGGCATATAAATCATGCTGGAATACTCCTTATTAAAAATGCGTGTTCAGTAATTCAGGTTTAATAACACCACGACAACGCCTTTAAAATGAGTTTTGTTCCAATGTCTTCTATATAGTTTTACTGAGATAATTCCTTTTCATTTGAAACAAATACAGGACATGGCAGTCTTGTGAAATTTAGCAATTGTTTTCTGCCTCTAGATAAGAGTGGCTGCCCTCATACACGGCTGCTGTGATTCCACTAGCGGCCACCACAAAGTTACAGGCAGCGCTAGAGAAGCACAGTATCCCGTTGAGTCCCAGCAGCCACAGATATGAGCAAAGCATGCATGGCTGTGCTGAGCAGTCGATCAACGGGAACGACTACTTCAGTTTTTATTTCCGGGAACTGCCTTTCAAGCATTCACTTTCACATAAAGTGTTTCCTTCGTTAAGTGTGAAATGAAGATTTCTCATCACACTTACACCAACGTTTTGTTGGCCCAAGTCAAAGTCAGTGACGAAAAACATAAGGAATTCACAGTAAATTACTTAATGTCGCTCATGTTTTCCCAAATGCCGCAAATGCTTTGTGAAAGGCTCACCAGTTCAAAAATCCCACACAACTATCTTTGAAAGATGGCTGGAAGAGTAACCTTGAGGGAGTAGTCCCTACAGAAAGTTTTCTTACACAGATGGCAGCATCAGGTGTTCAAACATGTATTTGTGCTATGCCGCGACACCTCCCACTGACAAGTCCTAATGGCTGCTACTCAGGGCTTCAAGAAGGCAAGTCACAAAGACCCTGCCTTCACACCAGCAAGTATGAACACTTCAGCGTTGGCAGGCAGGGAGAAATCCTCTCCTTGAGATGCCAGGGCAGAAATCTCATCGATTCAAAAAGAATCATGTGTTGCTTGCTGCGCGCACCACCTCCCCGCAGCCCACTCAATCCCTCATCACCTCTGACCTTACAAAAAAACTGATACTAGTCTGGGGCTAAAGACTATATAGCGTATCATGAGCAAAATGCCTTATTTATCGCAGCAGTGGCATGGACCCAAGCATAAGACCGCTAGTGGCCCCATGGACAGCCCTGGCAGCCAGCCAGCGGCCACCTGTAACAGCAGCTCTTACCAACCACTAGCTTTTGTATTCCTATATGCAGGATGAATCAGAAGTCAGGAGAAGCAATAGAGAACTATTACCAGTACATAGCAAATCCACGGGATCTGAGGTTTTCTTTCTTCGGAGGGGAATCCTCATCAATCTTCTTTAAGCCTCTTAAATTAGCTTCAAAGCAATTCTGTGCGGGTTGCAAAGCTTGCTTAATACAGAACTGGACAGGGGCCAAAGTAACTCAGTACAGTAAAAATTCAGGCAGGTAAAACCCAGAAAGAAGAACACCCACTACAGACATTTACAAAAGCACTATGAAAATAATCAAGAAACCTTTTAGAAGAAATTGCTTCACCACCCACCCACCGGGACAAAAAGCAGCCTCATGCTGACACAGGCGAAGTGCCAGGAGATGGTCTTTTATAAGAAATGCCTCCTTACTACGTTCAGCTGCCTAGCTGCAAATGACCGCAGGGAAGTATCTCTCAGGGTGGTGGGAGGAGGGAGGGGAAGGAAAGAGAAAAATACAGCTGGAAGTTCAGAAATCCTGCAGGACCAGCATGGCAGAAATTGCTTTTAAATCATGTTTTTCTAGATTAGTTAAAAGGCAGCATTCCCTTTACATAAAGCCTTAGTGGTAAATGGCATCCAATGAGACCCCTCTACTCCACTTTTGCAACCTGAAAGATTTCTTTCTCTTCTCTAAATGTTTATCCTCTGCCCCTTTCAGTGTGATCTCAGAGCTTCCTACAGCAGAATAATTACCATCTGCCATGCACAGTTATTCCTTTTCTTTCATCAATTTGCCTTAAAGAAAACTTAGTGTACAGTGTAGAGACAGATAGATATCAGACAGGTAACATTTATCTTTTGAGTTAAATATACATTGTAGTCATGTTAAACAGAAAAAAGTCCCAGGGACAAAGTTACAGTCTCTTTCTTGAATTACCTCTGTGCTTACACATTCAGGAAATATATTACTATGAAGTAGTATAGCAGGAGAGAAACAAAGGGCTGTCTCCATTGAAGTAGCACACTGTTATAAATAAAAACATAAGTAACAGCTGCTGGCTAGTGCAATTTCCTTCATTAAATTAAGCTTTACTTCATTGAGAAAACTGCTCTGACAGGAGACAACTCACTGTAATAGTGTGTAGGCATTAGAAAGCAAACACCACTCATCTTTACCATGCTGGAAATCAGTTTCAAGTTGTAATGAAAAACGCTGTAAGAATAAAAATGTAGAGGCAACTTACCATGGGGTAAGCAAGGGGAAGAACTTATGCAAGCTAATCCACAATAACTATTCTTATTTATGGTTTTACACTGTGGTAGGTGCACATAGCTAATTCAACATGCTGAGAAAGAGATATATTCACTCAAACAGTAGCTGGCTAATCCAGCTTTTCTGTTTCTGACTCCATCTTGCTCAAAACTTCCTTCACCATTGAGCTTTTACAAGCTTCAAAAAGATGACAGAATCCCTGTTGGTTTTTCTTCCTAATGCAGGGGCATCTACATGGTTCAGGGTGCTCAAATTTCACCTGTAAACCCGTATCAAAAAATTCTTGCACAGAACAAATTCAACCTTGACACTGGTGAAGTCACGTACCCAACTTGTGTCAAAAGCCCCAGCAGGGCATACATATTCCACTTACATTGCCAAGAAGTTTTATTTATGACTTTCAATAGCTGGACCATTTCAGAGCACTCTGCTCTCTCTTCCTTAGAGAATCTTATCCTGTTTATAGATGTCAAGTTGGTTACCCCAAACCAGAGGTGCTATAAAACACTAAACACCTAAAAAAATTCTGCATGTGGCTAGTACAATATTGAAAAAATAGCTGATACTCTGCATTCCTACTCTGTGGTTCAAAAAGAAACACAGATCATCTACACTGGACAATGCATGTTTCAAAATCAGTCCCACATGACTCATCCTGTGAGTATTTATTCTAAAGAACTTACTGAAATAAACAGGTCACTCAGAAGTATTGTGAAGCACTCCCATGTGTGGTTTCTCACTCAAATTATAGCTACAAATAATTTGATTTCTGAGATTTAAGCTTGAATTTAAAGTTACCCATTTGTGCCCCTACATGATTAAAAAAAACCCCAAACGGCAGCAGAATTAGAAAAACCCCTTGAGAATGGTCAAGGATAAACAAGTCCTAGAAAATACGTGGGGTGTTAGCTTAGAAGAAAGTAATTGTAAGGATCAGATGCTATTGATTTCAACAGTTGTGTCTTGGTGGCCGCCTCCTTGCTGCGGAGACAGTACTTCGGGCTCATTTATTGTTTTCAGATTTGCAGTACTCATTGTACAATGAAGAAAAATCAGCCAGCAAGTACCAGGAGGTAGAAGAGAATGATGAGAATGAGTTTTTGTGACACTGTTGTAGCAATACTTAGGGAAAAAATTAAACCACAACTAGTAAAGCAACCCAGGAAAAATTTCACTCGGTGGTGTGATTTCCAGACAGACATCATAACAAGACTTTACGGTGCTTCTTAACAGGAACATCACAAAGTGTGCTGATGCTGTGTACTGTTGGAACACCTTTTTTTTTTAAAGCTGTAAGATTAAGGACAGCTTGCAGCAATCTTTTCTTTCTTGGGCAAAATGCGAACAAGACAGTAAAATTCAACAAATATGTATCAGTCATAAGGAATTTAATTGCTAATAGTCACACTCAACCACTCAAATGTCTAACAATCTCAGGCTACTTCAGTGAGTGCTAGCAGTTCAAAAAACACCAATAAGTGAAAGGAAAAAGTCAGGCATGTTCCTATTCATAAGAGATTCCCCAATTTTAGGCATTCTACCATCATGCTTTGAAGCTTTTCTGCATCTTGTCTATTTTCAGCCATCAGCAGTCATCACTGTGCACTATTACTTTCAAAAATAATTGACAAATTGGCTGAAAAGCAAGCAGTTCAGGGAGCTGTCAGGGAGAATTTATGTATCAATTTTTCCCTGTCTGTGAGTACAGCAAGGCAGAACTATGGAAATAATCTATTTCTTTATATCATTCATCTAAACAGTTGAAAAACTAGTTACTATGAATAATGGTGATATTTCCAGGAGGCTTCCCTTGTCCCACAAATTTCCTGGGAGATGTCTCAAGGGCAGAGCAGAAATAATTAATCTAAGGAAAGATGATATTCTATCAGTACCTCTGGGCAGCGTTGATAAAATCAAATCAACTGCTAAATGAAGATGCAAACTAGATTACCGTTAATAAAATTGCACACTGATGAATTTGTACGGGATCACAGGCAGACAAAAGCCCACAGAAAAAAAACCTCACATAATTAATGACTGAACTGTTTCTGGGTGGAAACTGAACTACTACCTTCCTTCCTTCCTTTTCCTTGGAAAAAACATTCTTTCAGAATGCCGCAAGACTGCATAATTTTTAAATTTTTACTACTTCTGATCTTACACTGAGGTACAAGAGAAAAGTCTCCTGAATGATCCCACTCATATGAGTGTTCCACGCACACAACTGCATCTCTGGATACTTATCAAAGCACTTTGTGTTTACTTTGTCCTATGTCTTCACCAGAGAATGACAATTTCAGGAAAAAAAAAAAAACAAACAACACCCACAATGCCAAACCTGTCTAGATAAAAAGCTATTGACTAAGAAGCTTTTTTAGCTCTGCCTTACATGTTACTATGCAAATTTTTTTTTGCAAATTTTTACATTGCAAATTTTTTGTGTTTGGTATAAACGGAGACTATGCCGTTTGAAAGTATCCAGCAACACCAACACATTATTAAGAGGTTTGACTGTGCCACAGAACACTGACAAAAGATAAACCTTTGAAAGGTTCTCCAAAACCCCCTCATTTCTCTTTAGTAAAAATTATTTTCTCAGTACAAACTGAACTGCTTGTAACTATTACATGACCATCTTTGTTAATATGCATCCTTTTCTAAGGTAATTGTGTTCACAGCGAAAGGAAGAGTCGTACCTTTAGTTTACAAGATGTGCTGTCATTTGCTTCCCTTTTTTCCTTTAAATTGCAGAGTCTGCTCCAAGCAGTGGCCACATAGCCTCATTTACTTTGCAGAGGCTCCCGGGTTATGAAAAACGTAGTTACGCTAACTCTGAATGAAGTCTATGTAAGATCTCACCAACATTTGAAATTGCTGTTTTCCATTAATAGCCACCACTCTCAACTCTATTAATCTGTCTTCCACCATAGTGATGAATGTTAATTAACAACAACAGCAGAAAAAATCCTAATCCACCAAGCAGTTTTGGCCCTGGGTGACGAGAGCAAGTAGAATTTTTATTGGGCTGCTGTGATACATATATTAGAAGTTTATCTGCATTTTTCATTAATGTTAGATATTACCAATTATAATTTGGTTTTGTCTCCTATATGTAGTTAATGCATAGTTATCATTATTAATCTTCCAAATGCCTAATTTATTTCTCTGTCCTGCTCTCAGGCTGTGGTTGGTAAGACCCCTGCGATGGCCTGCATTTGTATGTTATCCAGCACGCTGGTGAATGTGGTCCATGACTAAGACTCCAAAGTGCTGCGATAATGCAAGTAAATAAAGGAGCAACAACCTTCTGTTTTATTCTCTGCAGGCTGCTGTACTACCTTAAACCACTTTGTATCAGTTCTATGCCAAGCCTAATAAATGACTGCATAAACCAGTTACCAACTTGTGTGTGCTTGGAGGCCTGCAGCCCTGAAACACAAACCTCCCAGCTCTGTCAGAGCCGTTTCTATTCTGAAAACACCCCAGTTCCCTGGCAGCCCACAGGGACGCCATTCAGAATGAGAGATGCATCCACTGTAAAGTACTTAAATGGAATGGGGAGCTGTGGGGAAGCTTAATTGCTAACAGGAAACACTGAGACGCTGCAGAAAAGAGTCGGACAAGGGAGTGCTTTTTGGAAGGAGTAACAAACAGAAAGCAAAACTACCTGAAAAAGTAAACTGCAATCCAGTAAGGCCAGAAATGCAACATACTCTACTCTGACAGGCGCAGTCACCTACAGCATAGGGAACAACTGCCAAAAAAAAATTTGAGAAAAGTATCTTGGAGTTAAAGTACACACCAAACTGAACTTGAACAAAGCGTGAATTGTTAGGGAAAAGGCAAACGCTATACTGGGACATATAAGCCAAAGTCTTACCCGCAAAATGAGTAAGTAATGCTTTCTGCTGTATTCAAGATTCGCAAAGCCTCAGCTAGAGTGCTGTGTTCAGTTTAAAACATGGCACATCATATGCTGGCCATCTACAGAGATTCCGGGGAAAGAAAGAGGAGTGATAGGAGGTGCAGAAAATACAATCTGCTAGAAAAACTGAACAAGTGCAAGGTTGGTTTTTTTTTTTTTTTTTTTTAAGTCTAAAGAAAAAAAAAATTGCGAGGACACATAGTGAGTGCCTCTAAATATGCAGCAGTTTACTGTAACCAGAAAAAGAATTACCTGTCTTCCCCGTCAGTGAGGAACAGAAAGCAATGCATTTCAACTGTGGCAAGGAAATTTAGGTGAGACCTTGTGGCGGACCCCCTGCTCCCTGCAAAAGCTTTTTAACAGTAAATACAGTGAGACACTGGGACAGATTGCCTAGGGAGACTGAAGGCTTTTAAGCGCAGGGCAGGCAAAAGCCAGGCAGGAATGGTGCAGGCAGAAGTAACCTGCTACAGAGCCCAAGACATTAGCGTGCTCTAGCCTTGGTAGCCATGATGGCCAGCTCTGGGACATGGGTACATGCCCATGCTGCCACCACCTCCAACTGCATTCAGGCACTGTAGTTTCTTCCCTTTCCCAGTTTTTCTGTCCCTTGCTTATTACAGCAGCTCTGCCACCGGTTTTTCTGTTCACAACTGCAACATCACCTGCTGGGCAGTAACAGCTGGTTCCTCTCTTCCTACAGGAAAAGCCAGTATCCTACCTCTTGGACTGCAATAGATTAGATGATCTTTTGAGATTGCTTTTACCCATGTTTTATATGATTTCAAGAAGAGAGGCTTCAAAAGTAGAAGCAGAGAAGACAAAGGGACTGAAAGAATCATAGAATCACAGAATCACTTAGGTTGGAAAAGACCTTTAAGATCATCCAGTCCAACCATTAATCTAACACTACTAAGTCCACCACTAAACCAATTAAGGGTAGAGTAGTAATTTCATGTTTCCTGGCTTGGTGGCTGGATTATTTTTTAATGAAAGTAAAAACTAGGAATCATTAAGGTTGGAAAGGATCTCTAAGAACAAGTGCCTCCCTTCTCCCTGCCTTCTACCTTTCACAAACCTATGATTGTTTGAGAGATGTGAAGGCCATCCAGGGAGTTTACCTATATAATAAAACTTACAGGAACAACTGGTGAGAATAGAGATACATTCAAATATCCACCACTTGCATTGAGAATTTGTACTAGTTAAATTTCAGAAAATGGTTTAATTTTTTAAATATTAAAAATGTAAATCTTATAATTAAAACCAAAAAGAAAATATTTTAAAACTTGCCCATATATATATATTACAGGTGTGTAAACACCTATAAACAGAGTGCACAATATTTTATTCTCAAGTAGCATGCGCTTTGCTAACAAGTAAACCGTATTATCGTTCTGCAAATCTGCTTGAATTTAAACAAAATTTCATGGCAGACAGAGATATATACATGTGTATATAACTCTTACTAAATTTAAGTCCCCTTCTTTGGAAACCCAATGACTACTCAAGAGACTTACATGGCACTGCTAGCACAATACTGAAAAAGACAACCAGAAGAGTCTGGTTGTCTTGGTGGCCTGGCAAAGGAATTCAATGAGTTTCCCTGCTAGATCAATGGCTCGAATGCGTGCCCACACTGGTGATGACTGACAACTGCAATCATCTAATGATCTTTTGCCAGCGGTATGAATAAAACCAATGATTGTGGTCCCCCAGAGCGATCTGTCCTCAATGCAGCATGATCATCCCAATTTAACACCCTCCTGGGTCTGTGAGGCAAAGTATTGGGGTGGGCAGATGGTTAGAAAAATTCCCACACTTGCAGTGGAGTGCTCTCATTCTGAACAATGCTGGCACACCAAAGTGTGACATTTAGCCTCAAAAAAGGGACAGAGAAAAGTGGTAGCTACCACTTCTTTCTTTCAGTAGAGGACTGTACAGGCAGTCCTTAGTGTGCTGAAATTTTCCATTTTTATGACTGCTTGGTCTGAGCAAGAATTGAACAGCCACAAAGAAGCTTTGGAGCAGTTTTTTTGTGGAAGCATCCTGAGTGTTTGATCCTCCATCACTGATGGAACTGGCCGTTCAATCTGCACTATACAAGACACACAAACACCATACTGATCAGAAGACAGTGTTTTGTCAGCACTTAATACTATTAGAGATATCGAGAGTGGGGGCTTTTTATTGATGCTGAAGTTCTAGGAACTGCTACTTCTGTAAGACTAATAACTGGCTTGATTAAGTTTTCAAACCACATCTGAAGACTCAACTCTGAGAATCAGCAAAAAGAGGAGTAGCAAACCACTGTCATTAGAACAGCAAACCTTCAAAACATATCCCCAGTGCAACACCTCATCAATGTGCAACCACGTACAAATTTCATTCTGAATGTTTCTGCTCCTGTAGAATGAAGCTAATAATACTCACTACCTTTGAGAAATAACACTGATATGCTTATACCAAAGGGAGAAGAAGTTGAAAGAAGATTCCAACTGAGAATCATTAAACAGAATTCTTACTTATCTTGTGAGTAAGGGAGTTAATTAAAATAGTAATGTGTTCATGGTTAATTACTAGAGGTGAGATCAATCACAGGAGTGAATATGAAAGCTGGAGAAAAATGAGAAGGGAAGAAATCTTCAGTGATCTGTTTAGAAAGAGGACAGGAAGTGAGCATTTTCACTACAAAACATTCTCATTTTCATCTCTCTCTATCAGCAAAGAATCTACCTGCTGAGGTTCCTGAAAGCTTAAACACACATGTTCATTTAACGTGTCCAGGTGAATGACTTCTTTAATCTTTTTCCTGACGGCAAAATGTATTTTGCCATTTATTGTAAAAATCAAAACTATTTTTTATTCACAGTTAATAAGACAATCATTTAAGACATGGGAGGCTGTAAAACAATCCTTTAAGCTCTATTACAATTGCTTAGGCTCTTGTTTAAAACTCCTGTGTGTAAAAAGGGATTCTCTATACTATGTTCAATGGTTACAGCTCTGTTTTAATCCGTGTTATTTCACCTTGTGTTTTAAGGAATTCTGAGAAAGAAATGGAGCACGGAAGGCAGCTTGGGATCAAGTATGCCAACCAACAGCTCCACTCAGCAGGAAAGTGGAAAACAAACCACTCTAAATTCAAACAAAAGTTCTACTGAGTAAGGCATAAGAATAATATTTCACAATGGTTTTAGTTAAACTACTAAGCAATCACTTCTCTCATAGGCTTAAAACAAATGAATGTTTTTATAATGTCTTGAGCATGAAAGTTCTACAGACTAACATTTTAAGAAGCTCTTCAATTCCCTGCACGCTTAGCAGAAAAATAAACAATCTAATATTAAAAGCTTGGAACTAGTGAATCACAAAGCCTGTATGATGATCCAAATGAACACAGAGACTGGTATTTTAGTATATGATTATTCCCAACACTGTGTGGTCTTGTATTGTGCTAATTGTTCCTAAGAGCAGTTCTGTACTCCATCCCAAACCACATTTCCATTGTTCTGCATTCTGCTGAACAAAAGCTCCCAACATCCTAAACTGTGCAGCAATCCTCTGTGCTATGTAAGAAGGGGATAAAGGAACCCCAGACATTTAGACATTAAAGCAAGATTTGAACTGGATCAGTGAAGAAAGCAATGCAAAATTCTATCATTTCATCCTCTTACTTGGAATATGGAGATCTGGTTCCTACTCCAGACACTTAGGGAATATCATGGTCTGCCAGAATTACTGGTGTGAATTATCTAAGTGGATTGGATGGAGCTGCTTAAATAAAATGGGTGTAGAGCCAGCTGCTACTCCTCTGCTCAGGCATAAGGTTTTCAAAGCTCAAGAGCATGTAAGGTCATTACGGGAAATCCTTCACTTGATACTATTCTAGACATAAAGTGCTTCACACTGACAATTTCCCCCCTTAATATGGAGTGTGCTGTGGCTGCAAATATGTAACATATTTAATATATAATCTCTCGGCTTTCAGGAAATACAGGGCCTTAAAACTAGAGGACTACATTTTTAGTTAGCGTTTCTCCACCAACCTGCAATTAGAAGAGGTAACGGCAGATTAAAGTGGTGTTTGTAACAACCACGTGCCAAGGGCATAAGATGCTAAATTCACATTGGCAAACAGCCAATACTGCCACAGTTGTCACTGTGATTTTGTTGACGTCCTCCAGAGTAACACTGTTGTCTTGGCCCCAAAAACACAGACATTGCCAAAATGCTGGCAGAGATTGGAGCTGAAGACTTCAGTCTTCTTCCTGGGGGCTCTGATGGAAGCAGCTCAAAGCTCATTTCCCCCCTGCAAGAGGGCAGGTGTCTGCCACACTGTGGCAAGCACCAAAACTGGTGCATTTCTTCACATTCTGCCCCCCCCCACGCCCCCCAATATTTCAAGTTCTTCCTCACTGCAATATGGAACCACAAGGAAATTAAAGGAATAAAATAGAAACAAAAACCAATAAGCAACTTGTTCCCCCCAGTATTAATTCTACACTCCCATCCCGTGAGATCAAGGCAGGATTCAAACCCCAAATACTGTTAGAAGCAAGAAAGTCCAGCTCCTCAAAAATCAATCCCCTTCTGGCTGTGCTGAATTCTCAGGAGGGGGAAGAAAAGGATGCCAAAACAACTTACTCCCCTGAAGAAAAGGGGAGAATTCTTTGTTCCTGTTCAGAATCAATGTAAAAAGTACATGCCTCTTTTCTCTGGTATAAGAGTGCTTTTTCTCAACAGTGATCTATTCTCAACAGTGATCTACTTCTCAGTTCCAGTGATCTATTCATATATACTTAGATAAAGGAAAGAAACAACAGTAAGACCATCTCTATATCCACACTGAAAAAACAGTGATAATATCAGCTCTTGCATTGCTAAGCAGGCTGGGCTTACTGCAGCTTTCACAGGACGCTGATTTCCTCTGCTGCCCTCTGTTACTTTTTATTTTAACGAGGAAATTTAATGCTCATGGAATGACACCACCAGCTATGGCGAGATCCAGGAATAGTGTGGGCAGGTGCTGTGCACAAGTTTCTCCCACAACTCTGCCAATCAACCTCAAGCATGACTCATCTTCTCTCAGCATTGTATTTTCCTGAAACAGAGATTAACCGCTGTGCCAAACTGTATGGTGTAAAGTTCCGCTAGGAATTGGAATGACTGTAGACAAATTTTCCCTGTCGATTACTCATAACTTGAAATCAGTGCTGTAAGGGCTTGAAGATGGGGGTGAAAGACCGAACAATAAACTTCTCATGAAAATTACTGCACCTATAAAAATAATTTCTGCAAAAGAAAGAGGAGGAAATTCATCCAAGCCCTAAGAAAATAAATATCCTTTAAGACTTGCCCTTCTTTCATCTCTGCAACAATATCTAAACAGCAGCTGCTTTTAAATCAAACTAAGTTGTAAAACTAAGTTGTGTTATGAATTTCTTCTGCACGAGAGCTAATCCAAAGTGTATCTGTCAATAGCAACATCTATTTTTGGTTCATCTCAAACTGTTTTAAGGACAGTACTGGAAGGTATTCAAAGAATGGCAAAAGGAGCCAAACAACATTTTTACTGTTGCAATTTCAACACTTATAATCCTGCATATCAGCATAAAAGTAGGTGAGCTGTGAGCCAGGCCAGAAGACTGTTTATCCGTGATTAACTGTCACTGTGAGGTGTTAATATGGAGAGGCACATAAGAATTTAGTTGGCAACTTTGTAAACACAAAATAAAGGCTTTTTATTTAAAGCAGCAGTTGAATTAGTTATGCAGTAAACAGCGTACAGCAAGTGCCATTTGTAAGTTCCCGCAAAAGTGGTTTTTCCTCTTGTAAAACCCACCCCAGGCTATTTCCTGAAAAAGTCTGTCATTGTGATGGATGGAAGCGTGCAAGGAAGCAAAGACAAATTTCAAGAAGCGTTTGGCAGAGGAAAAGTTATTAATGCAACTTAATGTGTCATTTAACAAAAGTAGCCAGGATAAGTTTTTGATGTGTGGCAAGCATTTTAACCAGTCTAACTTTTTAATGAAGGTCGCAGGGGTCTTTCAAGGTAGGGGCATATGCACAAGCTATTGCACAGTAAGTTAGATTATGTAGTTGCAGGGCATCATATACAGCCAACAACCTACAGGCATTCTCTTACCCTGGTGTAAACGTCAGGTATGCTGAAACAGCTCTCCCTTCAGTGCAAGATAAGTTGGTTAATTTGTTCTTACTTTGGGCTGCCAAAGGGTAAGAACTTAACCTCAGGTACTACAGAGCAGCTGTTCTACCATAAATTTACTTAGTGTAGTAAACTTTGTCACTGGTCCACACTTGCACTGCACAGCATCTATGAAATACTGTAAAGTGGATCAAAAAGAGCAAAAACCAGGCACTGTGGCATTTTCCAGTTGCCGTTAATTCAGGTTTCATATACACACGACACCTTGCACTTCAGTTCCAATCTTCTTAACTCAGTTATGTTCAAAGACTAGTAAAGAACAACAACAACTCGTTAAAGTTTCATATATGCTACACAGACAAAGCTAGGAAGATTGCTAGTCTTACAGGTATTCAGGTATATGAGAATAAAGAAAGAACCTTGGCAGGAGATCTGCCTTTCATTAAGGACATGGATCAGGACAGAGCCAGCATTTTTCTTTACTACTTCGTAATTCTGATGGAAAATAAAATTATGAAATAAATTCCGCAGTGTTGTTCATTCTTCTATAACGAGCAATATTTTCCTATTCTCAGTATACTTCTTGCATTCTTAATTTTGAGTTTCTTTCACAATTCCCTGCAATACTGCCCAAGTTTTGCAATGGCTATGCAAGGCTTTCATCTAGGTTGACAGCCATTTATGAACTGCTTTGATAAGCTGCCATCTCCCTTCCCCTCCTCCAAGCAGAAGCATCTGGTCCAGCTGGGACCCCACAAATGGAAGTGAGGACCGGAGTCTGGCAGAAGCGTGTAGCACTGGCAGGCTGAGTTACTATGAAGGTGAACAGGCAGTCCCAGCCCCAGCTCTGACAAACAGAATCACAGAATGCTTTGGGTTGGAAGGGACCTTTAGAGGTCATCTAGCCCAACCCCCCTGCAGTGAGCAGGGACAGCTTGAACTACATCAGGTTGCTCAGAGCCCCGTCCAACCTGACCTTCAATGTTGCCAGGGATGGGGCCTCCACTACCTCTCTGGGCAACCTGTTCCAGTGCTTCACCACCCTCATTGGAAAAAATTTCTTCCTTATATCCACTCTAAAGCTATACTTCTTTAGTTTAAAACCATTATTCCTTGTCCTGTCACAACAGGCCTTGCTAAAAAGACTGCCCCCATCCTTCCTATAGGCCCCCTTTAAGTACTGAAAGGCTGAAGTAAGGTCTCCCCGCAGCCTTCTCTTCTCCAGGCTGAACAACCCCAACTCTCTCAGCCTGTCCTCGTAGGGGAGGTGCTCCAGCCCTCAGATCATCTTTGTGGCCCTCCTCTGGACCTGCTCCAACAGGTCCATGTCCTTCTTGTGCTGAGGGACAGCCTCTCTCACAGCTCAGCTGAGATTTCTCCATGGATCTGAATAATATTGGAAACTAATTTCCAAGATGTTGCCACACTGAGATCATTTGTTGATAAAAGGTAAAACTGGATGAGTGGTGAGCCAAGAGTGCTCTTTACAAGCACTGATCCCAGTGCAACTACACAGGTCACATTTCCCTAGAGCTGGTACTGAGCAGGAGTAAGGAGAAAACCAGGAACAGTGACATTGACTTCCACCCCATTACAGCCTAGTGGTGAAGCTCTGCCAGTGATTTGCAAAGTGAAGGTTTCCACAGGCATAGCAATGGCATGCTTCCTCCTTGAAATTATTTGTATTACTGTTCTGCTTTACCTTAATTTAGCATGTAATTGATTTAAAGGTAAAATGAGATTTTGTTTTTCCAGACATTTATTTAATAAAATTTGATTTACTAGAAAAATACATTATTTCTAATTTATGGCAACCCCTTTCTAAACCCTTTTTAATTACATGGGTATTTGTGTTCCATTATTATCCTTCTGAGTTTGATGGCAGTATTATAATTGTACTGAATTCTTTCCTGAAGAGAATGCTGTTTTCTTTCTCTTTTTCAGCTCACTATGCCCTGAAGTTATCCTGCTGAAGTCCCTTAATGAATTTGAGTGAAGCAGTAAAAACACATTCTCTGTGAGAACATTTCCAGCAAACTGTCTACAACATTCTTATTTCTGTCTGGAGATGCAGAGACAAACAGATGGGGCTGTTTACAACAACCTCACGCACACATACTACTGTCTTTATGCTTTCAGAGAATCTGCCCTGGGTATGTGCCAGAAGCAAAATTAAAAATAAGAGCTTAAGAAAAATATTTAATCTCCTTTCAAAGACTCCAAGTCATGCTGTTGCACTGTTGCTTAACTTTATCTCCTAGGTCATTTCACCATTTTTCCAGGGTAAGCTTATTTAAGTTCCACTTTAAGCACTGCATCTTGTTATACCTTTGTCTATAGAAAGAAAAATTCTCTATTCCACTCTTACTCTACAGATGCAAAATCCTACATATAAAATAATCGATCCACCCTCTGATATTTCTTCTATGAATTGCAGGTATTAAATATGCTAAGCATCACAATATAATGACTTTTTCTAGACCCCTAATTATTTTGGTTGAGTCACCATCCTTGGAGGTATTTAAAAGATGTGTAGCTGTGGTGCTTAGGGACGTGGTTGAGTGGTGGACTTGGGAGTGTTAGGTTTACAGTTGCACTCGACGATCTTAAAGGTCTTTTCCAATGTAAATGATTCTATGATTTCAACAAATTTCTATGAACTCTCTCTCTAGAAATTCCATATAGTCCTTAAAGTCCTGACCAGGGCATAGTATTTTATCAGGGGTTTACCAAAGCTGTGTTTAGTGGAAAGATCACTTATGACTTAAAATGTGTATTTTGCATAATCTTTGTAGTCATAATACTTGTTATGAGGTCAAAGCAGTTGTCTACGAAGAGCCCTGTATTTTCCCAAACCTGTCCCATATAATCTGTAGCTTACACTGTTTTCCATATGAGTAATTTCTCTTAACTTTGTAAGCCTTAAACTTAGCTAATTCTTATACGCCTTCACTTACGTGTGAGGAATAGGCACCTCCAAAGGAGTCTCCACGCTACTAAACTGAGGTACCTGTCTGAGCCTTTGGTGCACCTACAACAGTATTTCAGTTCAAAACAAAATGAGGTTCTAAAGCAAGTCTCCTCACCACTCTCACTTCCCACAGCAGAGGGGTTTCCATGTATGCTGACTGGATTCCTTCTGGATGAAACTCAAGCAGCAGATACACTCCAGGAGTGCACCAAGAGTACTTCAACCGATAATGGAAATTCAGTTCACAGGACAGGATTACAGCTTGTCCAGAGTAAAACTCTCAAAATGGACACCAGATCCTCAGCATGAGCCATTTCACTCCTGCGACTAATATGACACACTGCTTGTTACTGTAGATGCAGCTTATGGCCTTCCCAGGATTGCAAAGGGAGCTCTGGGAGACCAGTTGACACAACGTACCTGATTTCAGATTTTTAAGTGGGATAAATCCTTCCCTGGTTCCTAGATGTCATTTGGCTATACCAAAATGCAGATTGTCATAATGGGACCGTTTAACAAGCAGTGCACATAGTTACAAATCAGTAACCTGCTGTTGCTCTCACTTTGCTATCTGCCAATCTTTGTTGACTCCAAATACTTTATCAGCAAATATTTTATTCTCTAGATTCCTGAGGAATTTACTGAACAGCATTAGGCCTTGCTAGGAAAGACCTCACTCATTTCTCTGCGTGTTCACATCTCACAGGACCGGTTTGTAGATCATCCATGTCTGTAATTTTAACTCCACTTGTGCAAACTTTTAAATCCACAGGCCTTTGTTTTATCAAGGCAAAAAGCCTCTTCGGAATTTGAGCCTTTGATGGCTTTATAAGCCATCCATGCAATCTTGCCCTCCCAAGAGGCAGCAGGCATGTTTAACAACACCTGTTTTTCATTAAACCAAAATAGGACAAATATGTTTGTCTTTAAATTCTTTATTCATGGAGTCCTAATGAATCATTAGAACCTTGGGAAACAGTTAAAAGAGAGTATTAATGCAGTGCTAACCTACTACTGATTAAGTACTGAAGCAATACCCCATGGACCCAGATCCTATGGTACTCGGTAGTGTACAGATAGAATGGAAGGGTCTCTGTCCCAAATCGTTTAAACATCTAATACTAAAACCTGTTAGACCTGTACAATAATTGCTTCATGGGATTTTCCATTAGAAATGTTAATTACATATATGTATTTATTTTAAATTTCTTTTCTCTTTTGCTCCTTGTTCTAGTTGTTCCAGCACTGCCAACAAAGGGTCTAATCCGGCTCTTAGGAAAATCAAAGAGAGTTGCTCCAAGTGTAACTCCACTGATGCATTAATGAACACAATATACTATGGCACTTCTTGGAAAGGTGGACAGAATGGGAAATTCTTACAGAGCATGAATGAAGACTTTTCTGTTCACATCACTAGATATTTTCCTGCTTTCCTTCCAAATAATCATGGTCAAGACCTTTCATAGTTCTATGGCAGATTTCATATTTGATGCCAGCTACAAATGAATCAATGCATTTCCTTCTTTCCTCCCAATTTCTTTTTGAGGTCTTAATAGAGATCCACAGTATGAACTTGTGGCAAAAATCATCACTGTTTTTATACAAGAGTGATGGGGACAGAAGCGTTTTATCTAGCATTGCCACTTCCCACAGTGGGCCCTGGAATACTGTGGAAGTACTGGAAAGACGACTGGCTATTCCAAGTTTCCTCTATTTCTCCACTGCCTCTTAAGCCTTGCCCACTGAAGCCATGCCAAGTTCCCCTGGTGGAAGAAATACATAAAAATGGAAAAGCAGCAACCTGAAGTTAAAACAAATATCAAAGAATACCATAAGATGGGGGAAAAAAAAAAAACCTCAGAGAACGTATTGCCTGCTAATCTAAGACAACTGAGGACTGGATTGACTGCCCCATTACTTGCAGTTGCGTCTTCCAATCTCTCTAACAAGACTTGGTGGAATTCCTTCAGAGCGCACACAGGCTTGCAACCCAGGAGCTAATCAAAGCACTCTCACCTTTAGCCAAGTGCAATTTTGTTAAACTCTTGCATAAACGATTACAGCAGGACAGCAGAACTCATGTTTATTACCTGAATTGTCTGGTAAACCGAAGGGTCAAATCCTTTCACAGTCACCTCCCGGAAAACTCTTGGCTCCAGTTCCTCTTTGGTCAGATCACAGTGATATATAATACCTAAAACAGATTGCAAGTTTGTCAGCTTAGTGTATGTCCATCATTAAAAGGATGCCAGTTTATGCACTGTGATGGAGTAACAAATGGCAAAGGTAACTCAGCAGGGTGAAAAACAGTAGCTCCAGAAACATTCTTTCAGTTAATATATAATTTAACACATACATATATGCACTTCATCTAGGAAGGGTGCAAAGGCTTTCTGTACAGAAAGAATAATTCTCACTGCCCATACAAAGCCAGGTATCCAAAGCGGGTTAAGCAACATGGAAAAAAGATTTGTTTTCATAAAGTTACATAGCACTTATTGAGAATGATAATGTTGGAAGAAAGAAGTATAAAGTCAATTTTAAAACATCTCCTCTGGAACCACCAGACTGAGCATAAATATATCAAGAATTTCACTCAGGTCAACATTTTTCTCTTTATGATAAAATATTTTGAGATTTTATTCAAATAGACCCCCAGATAACAGAAAGAGCTGAGCATCCACTTGAAATTGTGGCAGACTAGCACAGGTTACCTATGTAACTGAACAGAATTTGGTCTTGTATAATTTATTTTACATGCTGATCCTGCAGGTTTGAAGGCAACTTCACTTGCTTGAGTTGCAACTACGATATCCAAAGAATTGTGCACATCAGAAAATTTATGTCTACAAGCAGCATAAAAATTCTAGATTGCAGCAGAGGCAGAATCACAGAGACTGTAGCAATCTAGACACTACACAGATGTATAATTGGCCAAGAATTTTGCATTTAAACTATAAATCACATTTCCTGTCATTCAACCCTAATAACACTTGAGCACATGCCATACAGTGTGACTATTGTGTTTGCACACTGGTTAACATAATACAAAATCCTAATATTCATGGATATACTACAGATACATATGATACATAAAGCTAACCTCAGTGTTAATTATTCTTTGTTTTTCTGCTTTACAACAAGCTGGTCTCTGTAGAATTTTAAATGTGTATCGGGGAAAAGAACACTAAAAGTTAAGGCAAAAAGCCCTCTACAGGGATCCTCAATGTAATAAAATTAACCAAGGTGGACAAGACTTGATTGAAATACTACTGTATTGTGTATATTTTAGATACTTTCAGGAAACCAGAAGTAATTATTACAGAGGTTATAGCTATAAAAAATTATATTGAAACATGAAATAATGAGGAAACATATCTGATACAAGGGAATTACCTCATAAATCACTTCTATAGACTGTGGAAAATCAAAGATACAGATTGGCAAGGGAACACAGATGAAAACCAACATTTCTAATAACTGATGAAGCCTTTTTCTGCAATGGTGAATTAACAGGGGAATAAAAGTAGGACTACTCTACATCTGCTGGGAATTTTTTTTCTTCATTTGTCACAAAGGGACTAGCAAGCCTAATGCAGGGTGACAGGTACAAACAAGCATTAAAGCAGCATTTCCCTTAAAGATTAGGATCCAGAAAGTGATGTGAAAGCACAAAGGAAAGCACACTAGGCAGTCACAGGCAGAGCAGTCATTTGACTTCTATACAGCTGCCCAGGCTGGATAATGTATGGGTGTCCTGGTTTCGGCTGGGATAGAGTTAATTTTCTTACTAACAGCAGGCATAGTGCTGTGTTTTGGATTTAGTAGGAGAAGAATGTTGATAACAGGCTGATGTTTTTAGTTGTTGCTGAGTACTGCTTATACTAGTCAAGGACTTTTTCAGCTTCCCATGCTCTGCCAGGCGCACAAGAAACTGGGAGGGGGCACAGCCAGAATAGTTGATCCAAACTGACCAAAGGGCTATTCCATACCATATGACGTCATGCTCAGTATATAAACTGGGGGGGGTTGGCCGGGGAGCAGCGATCGCTGCTCGGGAACTGTCTGGGTATCGGTCGGCGGGTGGTGAGCAATTGCATTGTGCATCACTTGCTTCGTGTATCATTATTATTATTATCATTATTATACTGTTACTATTAGCATTACTATTTTACTTTATTTCAATTATTAAACTGTTCTTATCTCAGCCCAGGAGTGTTTCTCACTCTTACTCCTCCAATTCTCTCCCCCATCCCATCGGGGTAGGGGGAGTGAGCGAGCGGCTGCGTGGTGCTTAGTTGCTGGCTGGGGCTAAACCACGACAGTCCTTTTTGGCGCCCAACGTGGGGCTTGAGATAACAACAGATTAATCAGAGTGTATTAAGGAGTCTGTTAACAGTTGCCGGTCACGATATTAGTTCTTCTGATCTGCACCATGTTCTTTTTTTTGCAGCACGCGTTAAAGCTTGCTGTCAGTTTGTGTAGTGTGCTATGCTCTGCAGTGATTCATGTTTTTTTGCTTGGGAGGCTCCTTATCAAAGCCCTGACCTTGAGCATTCTTTGGTATTTGGGTTTCATACAGAAGTCACTACTGTACTTCGGGTACTACCTCATAGAGAGAGTTAGCAATTATACTTCTTACTCTGAGAGGGTTGTTGTGGAGGAAATACAGAATGGCACCTTTGCTGCTTTCTTCTATGATGTTTCCTCCTTCATTACAACAACTTTCCTGTATCTTGAACACCCCTGGGCAGTTAAGATACTTCTATTGATAATTCTTGGGAATGTTGTTTCCGTTTTGATAAAGGTCAGTAAGCAGTTTAAAAATACCATCCAGAGATCTACCCCAAGGCTGGATAGTTATGAGTGGCAGGGTGCGTGGGATCGTATGCGCAAGTACCTAGGGCAGTGGGGACCTCCAGTGTTTTGGAACTTCACCCCTGAACAAGTGCAGAATCCTGAAGAATTAGTAAAGTATTTGGAAGAAGTATGTTGTCACCCTGGTAGCTCCAGAGAGACACAAATCATTGCAACATGCTGGGGACTGGCCCATGCCTATCGAGCCGTGGTCAACACTAATCAGTACCCTCAAAAGAAAGAGAAGGTCTCTGGATCTGATGACAAAACAACAAGCACTGTGGCTACTCAAACCCCCACTACAGGCCCTGCGGCTACTCCAACCCCCACTACAGGCCTTGCAGCTACTCAAACCCCTGCCCCAGGCACTGTGGCTACTCCAGCCACAGCCATGAGCACTGCGGCTACTCAAACCCCAGTGACAGACACTGTGGCTAAACCAGAGAACCAACCTGCGCCGGTATCAGTTGCCCCTATACAGAAGAAAAAATACACGAGGAAATCAGTTCGTTTAGTAAGGGATGAAGATGAACCAGGGCCATCACGAGAACCAGAGGAGGAAGAACCCATAAATGAGATGGTGACCACCCGATCCCTATCCCTGAGTGAGCTGCGAGATATGCGAAAAGATTTTGGTCGTCATCCAGGCGAGCACATCATCACCTGGCTGCTCCGATGCTGGGATAACGGGGCCAGTAGCCTGGATTTAGAGGGTAGGGAAGCCAAGCAGCTGGGATCCCTTTCCAGGGAAGGGGGCATTGACAAAGCAATTGGAAAAGGGGCAAAACCGCTCAGCCTCTGGAGGCGACTTCTGTCAAGCGTGAAGGAAAGGTATCCCTTCAAGGAGGATGTTTTATACCGCCCAAGCAAATGGACCACCGTAGAGAAAGGTATCCAGTACCTGAGGGAATTAGGCATGCTGGAGGTGATTTACAGTGACCTGAATGATGAGCGGTTAACCAAAGACCCAGATGAAGTCAGGTGCACACAATCCATGTGGCGGAAGGTGGTACGGAGCGCACCAGCATCGTATTCCAACTCGTTGGCAATACTAGCCTGGAAAGACGACGAGGCACCAACGGTGGATGAAGTGGCTAGACAACTCCGGGACTACGAAGAAAAGCTCTCTTCCTCCCTACGGGCCTGTGTCTCGGCTGTGGAAAAACTGTCTGAAAAAATATGCCAAGAGTTCCAACAACTCAGAGAGGATCTGTCCTACTCCCCACCTGCACGGACCAGTGTCTCAGCCATTAGGAGTCAACGTCCCTATGCTCAAGAGAGAGGATATAGAGGATACACACCACGGGGCACCCTGTGGTTTTACCTGCGTGATTATGGAGAGGACATGAGAAAGTGGGATGGAAAACCCACCTCAACCTTAGAGGCACGGGTGCGTGAATTGCAAGGAAAAACTATTAGAAAAGGCGGTTCTCCCAGGAAAATTGCAGCTCCAGTTTCCAGTGAGCAGTTCCCGAGACAGAGTAAGAGGGCTAATTTTACTTCCGACCTTGATCAGGGAACTTTTGATTCACATTTACAGGAAGTGAACAACGAATACTGTGACCAGTGTTAGAGGGGCCCTGCCTCCAGCCAGGTGGAGGAAAGGGACAACCGGGTTTACTGGACTGTGTGGATTCGATGGCCTGGAACGTCAGACCCACAGGAGTATAAGGCTCTAGTGGACACTGGTGCACAGTGCACGCTAATGCCATCAAACTATAGAGGGGCAGAACCCATTTGTATTTCTGGAGTGACAGGGGGATCCCAACAGCTAACTGTACTGGAAGCTGAAGTGAGCCTAACTGGGAATGAGTGGCAAAAGCACCCCATTGTGACTGGCCCAGATGCTCCGTGCATCCTTGGCATAGACTACCTCAGGAGAGGGTATTTCAAGGACCCAAAAGGGTACCGGTGGGCTTTTGGTATAGCTGCTTTGGAGACAGAGGAAATTAAACAGTTGTCCACCTTGCCCGGTCTCTCAGAGGACCCTTCAATTGTAGGGTTGCTGAAGGTTGAGGAACAACAGGTGCCGATTGCTACCACAACTGTGCACAGGCGGCAATATCGCACCAACCGAGACTCCCTGATTCCCATCCATAAACTGATTCGTCGACTGGAGAGCCAGGGAGTGATCAGCAAGACTCGCTCACCCTTTAACAGTCCCATATGGCCAGTGCGAAAGTCTAATGGGGAGTGGAGACTAACAGTGGACTATCGTGGCCTGAACGAAGTTACACCGCCGCTGAGTGCTGCCGTGCCAGACATGCTAGAACTTCAATATGAACTGGAGTCAAAGGCAGCTAAGTGGTATGCCACAATTGATATTGCTAATGCATTTTTCTCCATCCCTTTGGCAGCAGAGTGCAGACCCCAGTTTGCTTTTACCTGGAGGGGTGTTCAGTACACCTGGAACCGACTGCCCCAGGGGTGGAAGCACAGCCCCACCATTTGCCATGGACTGATCCAGACAGCACTGGAACAGGGTGAAGCTCCAGAACATCTGCAGTACATTGATGACATCATTGTGTGGGGCAATACAGCAGAAGAAGTTTTTGAGAAGGGAAAGAAAATAGTCCAAATCCTTCTGAAGGCTGGTTTTGCCATAAAACAGAGTAAGGTCAAGGGGCCTGCACAGGAGATCCAGTTTTTAGGAATAAAATGGCAAGATGGACGTCGTCAGATCCCAATGGATGTGATCAACAAAATAACAGCTATGTCCCCACCAACTAGCAAAAAGGAAACACAAGCTTTCTTAGGCGTTGTGGGGTTTTGGAGAATGCATATTCCAAATTACAGCCAGATCGTAAGCCCTCTCTATCAAGTGACCCGGAAGAAGAACGAATTCAAATGGGGCCCTGAGCAACAACAAGCCTTTGAACAAATTAAACGTGAGATAGTTCATGCAGTAGCCCTTGGGCCAGTCCGGGCAGGGCAGGATATTAAAAATGTGCTCTACACCGCAGCCGGGGAGAATGGCCCTACCTGGAGCCTCTGGCAGAAAGCACCAGGGGAGACTCGAGGTCGACCCCTAGGGTTTTGGAGTCGGGGATACAGAGGATCCGAAGCCCGCTACACTCCAACTGAGAAAGAGATACTGGCAGCATATGAAGGGGTTCGAGCTGCTTCAGAAGTGGTTGGTACTGAAGCACAGCTCCTGCTGGCACCCCGACTGCCGGTGTTGGGCTGGATGTTCAAAGGGAGGGTCCCCTCTACACATCATGCAACTGATGCTACATGGAGTAAGTGGGTCGCATTGATCACACAACGGGCTCGAATAGGAAACCCCAGTCGCCCAGGAATCTTGGAAGTGATCATGGACTGGCCAGAAGGAAAAAACATTAGAATATCACCAGAGGAGGAGGTGACACGTGCTGAAGAGGCCCCACTGTATAATAAATTGCCAGAAAATGAAAAGCAATATGCCCTGTTCACTGATGGGTCCTGTCGTCTTGTGGGAAAGCATCGGAGGTGGAAAGCTGCTGTATGGAGTCCTATACGACAAGTCGCAGAAACTGCTGAAGGAGAAGGGGAGTCGAGTCAGTTTGCAGAGGTGAAAGCCATCCAGCTGGCTTTAGATATTGCTGAAAGAGAAAAGTGGCCAATCCTTTATCTCTATACTGACTCATGGATGGTGGCAAATGCCCTGTGGGGGTGGCTGCAGCAATGGAAGCAGAGCAACTGGCAGCGCAGAGGCAAACCAATCTGGGCTGCCGCATTGTGGCAAGATATTGCTGCCCGGGTAGAGAACCTGGTTGTAAAAGTTCGTCATGTAGATGCTCATGTACCTAAGAGTCGGGCCACTGAAGAACATCAAAACAACCAGCAAGTAGATCAGGCTGCTAAGATTGAAGTGGCTCAGGTGGATTTGGACTGGCAACATAAGGGTGAATTATTTATAGCTCGGTGGGCCCATGATGCCTCAGGCCATCAAGGAAGGGATGCAACGTATAAATGGGCTCGTGATCGAGGGGTGGACTTAACTATGGACAGTATTGCACAGGTTATTCATGAGTGTGAAACATGCGCTGCAATCAAGCAAGCCAAGCAGTTCAAGCCCCTTGGGTATAGTGAACGATGGCTAAAATATAAATATGGGGAGGCCTGGCAGATTGATTACATCACGCTCCCACAGACCCGCCAGGGCAAGCGCTATGTGCTCACCATGGTGGAAGCAACCACTGGATGGCTGGAAACATATCCCGTGCCCCATGCCACCGCCCGGAACACCATCCTGGGCCTTGAAAAGCAAGTCCTGTGGCGACATGGCACCCCAGAAAGAATTGAGTCAGACAACGGGACTCATTTCCGAAACAACCTCATAGACACCTGGGCCAAAGAGCACGGCATTGAGTGGGTGTATCACATCCCCTACCATGCACCAGCCTCCGGGAAAATTGAGCGATACAATGGATTGTTAAAGACTACCCTGAGAGCAATGGGTGGTGGGACGTTTAAACATTGGGATACGCATTTAGCAAAAGCCACCTGGTTAGTCAACACCAGGGGATCTGCCAATCGAGCTGGCCCTGCCCAATCAAAACTTTTACGTACTGTAGAAGGAGATAAAGTTCCTGTAGTGCACATGAAAAATATGCTGGGGAAGACAGTCTGGGTTACTTCCCCCTCTGGCAAAGGCAAACCCATTCATGGGATTGCTTTTGCTCAAGGACCTGGGTGCACTTGGTGGGTGATGCGAAAGGATGGGGAAGCCCAATGTGTACCTCAAGGGAATTTGATTTTGGGTGAAAATAGCCAATGAACTGAATTGTATAATATTAATTGCTTTATAATACTGTATGTTATCTCTTAACTATATGTTATCTCTTAACTGCATGTTAATATAATAATATAGTAGGTTAATATTAAGTATATAATACTATATATTATGATTGCTATATGCCGCATCAATGGTATTGCAGTAAGAATTGCCCAGCTTAATGAAAATGAACTTTGATGAAACCATGTTGGAATGAGAACTGACTTCAGCATGCAACAGTCCAACATTGCACACCACCTCTCCTGCTCTGAAAGACTGTGATGACAGATGGAACCCAAAGTCATGGGCTAAATGAACTCAATGGACATTTTAGAGGGATGGGCCATAGACAAAGGGAATGATATCTGTGTGTATATCAAGATAGGGAAAGCGGTGGTGATTAATTGGAACACATTGGAAAGGGGAGGGCCTGTGCATGACGTAGATGGTATAGAATAAGGGGTGGATACTGTCCTGGTTTCGGCTGGGATAGAGTTAATTTTCTTACTAACAGCAGGCATAGTGCTGTGTTTTGGATTTAGTAGGAGAAGAATGTTGATAACAGGCTGATGTTTTTAGTTGTTGCTGAGTACTGCTTATACTAGTCAAGGACTTTTTCAGCTTCCCATGCTCTGCCAGGCGCACAAGAAACTGGGAGGGGGCACAGCCAGAATAGTTGATCCAAACTGACCAAAGGGCTATTCCATACCATATGACGTCATGCTCAGTATATAAACTGGGGGGGGTTGGCCGGGGAGCAGCGATCGCTGCTCGGGAACTGTCTGGGTATCGGTCGGCGGGTGGTGAGCAATTGCATTGTGCATCACTTGCTTCGTGTATCATTATTATTATTATCATTATTATACTGTTACTATTAGCATTACTATTTTACTTTATTTCAATTATTAAACTGTTCTTATCTCAGCCCAGGAGTGTTTCTCACTCTTACTCCTCCAATTCTCTCCCCCATCCCATCGGGGTAGGGGGAGTGAGCGAGCGGCTGCGTGGTGCTTAGTTGCTGGCTGGGGCTAAACCACGACAATGGGCAAACATTACACACAGAGCAAGCAGGATAGCTGCATATTAGGAAACCGCATGATGAAGTGCAAGCACAGTCATAGACTGCATTTCTGGAGTCAATCAACCTAATATTACAGTAACATGCAAATGAACCCCTGGTACTGCATCTCTTCTTCTGTTATATTTTTAGTGGCATGGCAGTTAATATCCAAAAACATAGTAATGTTGGGGCCTGTACTCTTTTGCTGGGTGCTAAATAAATGCAAAACACTAGAGTGCTCACTTAAGCACCTGACTGGAGTGGACAGCAGGAATAACCATATTTTTCAGGAAATAGCAAAAATGATTTTGATGTGTTGGCATCTATGGTTTTAGAAGTGCTTTATTCATTGTTTCATATATTTTAATTACTTTTGTTGTAGGTTTTAAACACCAGTATGTTAATTTGTTTCTCATTAGAAAAAAAATATAGTGCAACTGAACACAAGTGCAAATTATATTGATTTCTAATAGTAAAGCAGGAAGATCTAGGTTAACCAAGGACCATCCCTATACCTTTTGTCTGGTTATTTTACTGATAGGGTGAATGGAGGTTGCATGCAAATTAAAAAATATCCACACCCCTACCTAAAAATTACCTCTCTGGTCTGCTTTCCTCACCCTTTCCTTACTCCCATACATTCTACCTCCATTTCTTCCCTCCCTCTTTCTTCTAGATTCCAGGTCACTCTGCCTCATGTAACAGAGCTAAACTATGGTGAATTCTCTGTAGATGATAAGCACATGGATGGAAAAGAGAGGAAAAAAAAAAAAATCTGCCAAAGCAACCAAGAGGCCGCAAGAGCAGCCATTGTTGGTTGGCTGGCAAGCCAGGGGCTAAAACAGATCTCAGGGCTCTTCCCCTCCACATGTTTAGCAGCTGCAGAGACTCTACTGGCTCAGCTGAGATGAATGGTGCAGGCTCACAAGACTGACAACTTCTGGCCCACAAAGTGGGATGTGAGCAAGTGAATTATCTGAACCATCAAGCTGGGATGAAGTTAGAAGTAAAAGCAAGAGTGCCCTCAAGCTCCCCAGATGCAATGGCTGCAATGATCTGAATGCTGTTTAAAAGTTTGTTTAAAAGAGGAACTGGAAACATAATGTATCTTATTTCTGGTTACGTAACCAGTAAGATAATACTAGGAAGTTCAACACATTTCTTATCTGCTAAGCTTGAAACAATTTTGATAATTTGACAGAATCCTTTCTAGCAAAACCAGCAAACCTATCACAACAATTATACAGCCATTTTGCAATGTGGCTGTGCTCTAACTGAAACAGAGCAAAAATATATGTCAGATGCTATAAGAAAATTTTTGATCATCTTATGGTTCATGATCACTCACAACCCTGGAAGAACATAAAGATTCTGGAGCCTATCTCCCCTCTCCCTATTTGAATCCTGTCCTGTATTAGCTATTTTTGGGTCATAAAGAAAGAAAGAATGAAGAAAGAAAGAAAAGAAAAAGAAAAAAAAAAAGACAACAGCAAATACATTTTCTTGTCATATAACTAGCTTGACAATTCCTTCCTATTCAAAATCCTGGAATGCTTAGTGGTGTGCCACACACATATTAACGCTTTGGACAGCTCTGCCTTTGCAGGATCGTACAAAGGATTCCTGCAGCAATCCAACAACACCAAGTGTTCTTAGGATAGATAGTAAGGATGCTCTAATGAGGCTATGCATAAATGAGTTGGAAAGCTGTGAGAGAAAGAATTTTTTGTGACTTTCTTTAATGTTCTTCAAAATTGTGATGAAGATCACATTAAATACATTAACAATTGTCTTCAACAGAATTTGTAAATTTATATCTTGCTGTATGAAGCAAGAGCTGTGAGAATGCTACAGTTTCACCTCTAGTACAAGCCAGTCTTTAGTAATTTCAATGCAGGTGTCTCAAGTATTAGTAGGCATATTGTTCAGGCTCCATGGATCAAGACTGGTACACTTTGAAGTGCACAACCACTACTTACTACATGGCGGGAAGCAGTTTTATCTGCATCTTAGACATACCTAATAACTACCAAAAAACAGAAAACGAGAAAGATACTGTTCCCACAAAAAGGAACAATAACTAAGAAAAAAACCAATCTTACCTGGAGATAAAAAGGAAGTAAACTGATAGAATATTTCGGTGTCCTTCTTTTGGCCACTATATCCCATAATACTGCCAACCTCTAGGGGGAAAGTCTTGAGATGTGCACCAGTAGCTAGATCATGAAGTTGCAGGATATTCTTCACGTCGCGCAGATAGCACAAAACCAGGAAGTTGGACCTCACACAAGCAACCCATTCTGCACAGTGTGGAAAAGAAAAATGAAGACACAGAAAATACAGTAAAAAAAAATCATAAAAAAACCACCCCAACAATCAGACATAATCTGATTCTAAAATTCGTTAGCATACCTAAATACATGCACCAAAATTTCTGACATACTTTGAATTAACTCTTAAATCTTTAGAAGTCACCTGCCTTCTGAAACAAAAAAGATGAACCCAAAAGTAAAGGCTGAAATTCTTTGGAAATGCACTAACCGTGCCACTTGAAGCTAATTTTTGCAAACACAGGAATAGAGAATTGTTTAACCAAGATGCTTATGCATTTGGGATGCTTATAGATCAATATTGCTCTTAAATATCACATATTTCAATGCAAACCCCAAGCAAAACATTGATCTTTGCCAGCAATATTTATGGAAATGTATGAAAATCAAACCAATCATTATTAGTTTAGCTTGAGTCTAAATCATAAGAACAAAAAGACGTGATCCTGTATTGCACGTTATAGAACCTAGATGTGACTGTTTATCTTGTTTTTATTGCCTAAGTATTCAGGAGGCTATTATCGTAAGCAAGCTCTTCTGGGTATAAGAAAAGGGCTCTTCTGAGGCGATATCCTCAACACACCATTTTCAGAAAAAACACATTTATTCAAGAAGCTAGTGTTGTTAAACAGCATTCTTGAGACTCTATGGTAGTAGGAACAGGATACACAGCACAGTGAACTCAATCTGGCAAAAGGACCCTGGAACAAAGTGCTCTGCAGATGTTCATGTCCTTTATGCCTCTCCTGACAGTCCTGGGCCCCTGCAGAGCTACCCACCTCAGCTGTGCAGGAACAAGAGCTTTTGCTTCACAGAACCTTTCACATTCTGAGTTTGTCCCTCAGAAGAATTAAAGAAAAAACCACCAGAGATATGTGAACTTTTTCATGGAATGCTAATTTTTTTAATCAGACTTTGGAAAATCCAAACATTTTAAAAAAATGGTCTGGGCTGGCAATTTCTACAAAAATCCCTGCAGTTCTACTGACCATCTGACATCAATCCCCATCTTTATATTCTGTGAAGTGTAGAAACTCTTCAGGGCTCCAGTTCACCCAGAATGTATCACATAACACATTCTCTCCTGTATCCTGTGCCATTGGCTTTAGATCTTTAGAGACAAATCTTTTATTTACTCATGCAGACAGGAAAAAGACTGAAACCCCTTCATCTCTCTCAGTATTTCTGTCATTTAAGAAACAGGTTACCCTACTTTGCAACAAAAGTATTTCAACTTCTTCTCATTAATTCACAAATCAAATACAAACTAGACAAAATACAAACAAGGTTAAAAGTCAAGAAAAAATATCCAGAAGAAGGGAACGAGGGATTTTTTTGTTTGTTTGTAGGACTCGGTGAGGTTATGATTCTTGTTCTCTTCCAACTATGTATGTGCATCTTCTCCCCTGACAAGTCAGACTGGAAACCTAAATCATGGGCAAGGTACCAGCATTGGACAATGCCTTCTCTTATCTGCTGGGAGCAAAAACCAAAAAGATGGACTCAAACGAGCAAGAAAAATCAGGTAGGACTCACTGGGGCATGCTGTAATGTTGAAGTAACACTGTGAGATGGGGAGTTCAAAATACCAACATCAGAGGAAAAAAACATAGAAAATATAACAGAAGCAAGGCAAAACTGAATTTTGGTTTTGCACTATTTTATGTTGTTCACATTTTAATAAATCTTTCCAGTTTCCCCAAAGCCCTATAAAACCAAATAATTTGAATTCATGGAGTTGTACTGAAGACAGTCTTATAAATGCATCTTTGCACATTCAGGTTCCAGAACAGAAGTTCAAAGTTGTATCATGTGCCCCTTCCATTAAGGGTAACAAGCTCTTTCTGAATTGAAGGTCAAAACTCATTATTCTGTAACACTTAGCTTCTTTAACAGTCCCTGCTTTCATATACAGTTCAGGTCTGTCACGACCCCCTAGAGCTCGAAGACCTTCAAATTCTAATAGCTCGATAGAGTCTACTTTCCTTTTAGCTTGTTCCTGAAATTTAACACTAGTCTGACTTTCTAGCCATATGAATTTATGCTACATAAACACCAAAATAAAGTTTTACTACTCCCCTCTTCCCAAAGACCGTCGCTGATATGTCCCCCCAACTTCTTAACCCCTTCATGAGCCTCTAGCCTAAATCTGGGAATTTTTGAGCCAAAGCCCCAGAGTATAACACTAATTGAAATTTCAACCATGAAACCGTGACCTGAAATAATAAGATACAGTACAACATAACACTGTTTATAAATTAGTAATTGATGTGTAATTTTAGCCCTGGAGTGACTTAAATTTCCTAAGTGAGGCTGGAGAACAGAATGAACTTTGTAAGTTTAATTGTTATATGCAATTACATATTTTGAAATATCAAATCATTCTTGGCTGTATACACAAGGAAAATATGCACTCATTTAAAATATTTATTACACTGACATTGCACAAATCTGCCAACATTCACATGTATAACTGGTTTATTAATACAAAATATGAATTTAAAAAATAGCACCCCTACAGTAACACACCATTTCTGCCTGCAGAATTAACTGCTCTGCAGTAAGTATGAGATCCCATGCACTCCATTAGTATTCTCAGTAACACCTGTAACTACAATATCCAGTTTTACTCTCAGAATTTCCTGACACTTAAAGTTTCACAAAATGGATTATAGACACTCTCAGATCCACTTCAAATGTATATAACATGTAGTTTTGCTTCAGCAAAAATACTACTTAAGCAATCTTTATTTTAAAATTAAATTATGATCACCCTTGATTCCTCACTAATCATTTGATGAAGCATTGCAGCTTAATGGGTGTTTTCATTAAAAGTCGAGGTACATTATTATTTCAACTTACATATTATGAAGAGATATTACTCTTTCATTAAAAAGATTCAATTTCCCAGGGGCAAGGCTGCTGGCTTATGTGGGGATTCCTGCTACTGAAGAACTTCCCTAAGAAGCAGCAATATTAACTCTCCATCACCCCTTTGGTTTATGAATTAGATGTTCTCAGCAAGGTCAAGATAACAGATGAGAAGACAATGCAAAATGTTTTTAAAACATTCCATGAGATTTAGGAACACAACTTTTGTGTATAATATACATATTATAACTCGCTTTGGTGCATCGCTAACTGCCTCCAAAATTTACAGTAATGGAAGCTACAAAGAAATGCAAAAAAATCAAAACAAAGCAAAACATTGAAGCAGATTTGAAAGAGCAGCAGAAAAAAAAGACACTAAGAACCAACACTTATATACATAGCAAGCTAAAACAATGCTGAATTATTAACAAGAGCTATTTTTTGACTGCAAGCTACAAGCTGAGTCTCTGTTACTCCCATGCTCAGCACTGAGAACTGCACATACTGTCAAGTTTGTTGCATTAGCAGTCAGCCTCCTTGGTTTTGCTCACGCTTTGCAGAGCACATCCTGCATGCCTCTGTACTTCCTGGAAGCTTTTAAGATTGTGTGTTGGCAAACTTCATGCGTCTAAAACCTAAGCCTGACACCACTGCCATAGGCTCCCTTCATAAACGATGGGCAGAAATAAGCACCTTTAGAATGCAGTTCGCCCAATTATTTTAGATACCCTGCTCTGGGATACTGTGAATTGCTTGCTGGGCAGTTTCACTCACACAAGCATTTTTTTTTTTAAAAAAAGGTAACCATCTGAGATGTCTCCAATGTACAGGGTCAGTTTATTTTCAGGTATTACCAACGAATAGAGTGGTTATTCTCACAGTTACACCTAAATTTATCAATTGTTCTCCAGAATACTTACAATACTCATCAGACAAAGGATTTATTGTATGAAACAATAAGCACATAGAGGTTGCCTTTTCCAACCTGAGCCTAGGACACACTTGGAGGCACTCATAGGTACTGAAAGCAGGTGTGAAGAATTATCCTTGGTACTGCCCATTTCTCTCTGAAGATGACAGTGGCCACCTTAATGACTACAATAGGTTACACACAATTCTTTGATAGCTAAATTTGTGCTAGAGGAATTATACTTCTTAACAAGGCCTAGAAAACCAAGCTCAACCATGTCTAGAAGAAATGATCTAGTTCAACCTTTCAGAAATTCATATATTGCTACTTTCCAAAAACTCTTTTATTTTTACAGCTTTCATGAGTAGCAGAGACATGCCGCTAACTCAGCACCTGCAATGTTGTTATGAACAACTTTTGAAATAGATTCAGGAAAAAAAAGGTTGACTCCTCACAGCAAACATCTGTGCCACTAACCTTAATTACATATGACAGTTCTGACCTTTCGTTTCTGCAGCAGTAGTTCCAGCACGTTAAGTAGTTCCAGCACGTTAAGTGTCCAACAGTACAAACATGCTTTGACAGATGCAGGGTGAAATGTTGATGAAGAACTTGCCAAGCTAAAAGAGCTAGGTAGCCATAAGTCTTCAACAGAAACTGCCGAGTCACTTGCTGCACAACGTGCTTGTGTGTCCACTCAACAAAGAATGAATATATTTTAATGGACTATCAAAGCTTTAGCTGGCAAATAGACCTGGAAGGTCATTTTAGTTTCTTTGGTCATCACGGACACAACCATAAACTTCAATGTGTCTGCAGATTAACAGGTATGCATGCTGATCTCAATTAAAACGACCTGTAACCACCACTCAAGGCTACTTGCGGGTAGACTTGCAAGCAAGCCATGAGCAATTTACAGAATAAAACATGAATCATTCTGAAACATGTGAGTAAAAGTTGATGAGTCCTCACAACATATGAAAAGGCATATGTCCTCTCTGAGACACCATCCTCAGTGACAGCCTGCCACGTTTAAGTTAATGGAAAAGCTCCTAACAATTTCAACAAGACAAGGATTTTATACCCCACATCCTCTCAGTATGAGAGATACAAATGAGAGATGGGGGGGAGGGCAAAGCTGTTCTGAAGCTGCAACATCAGGAGCAATGCTTCCTTAATTAACCTACCAGCTTTAGTCATCTGCCACTGATGCAGGTTTTCCATGGTAAACAGAATTAGAGACACACACAAAAGCCCTATCACAGGAGAATAAAACTTTCAGTCAGGGACATGCACCTGGACCACATCCTTTCCCCCTGTCCCCAGTGACTGAGGGACTTGAGGGACTGTATCGGGCTTGGCCAGACCGTAGGGGGTGCATTTTGTTGCTGGGAAATGCTGGAGCTAAGCCACATCCCAGGGTGGTTTTTTTTGTTGTTGGGTTTTTTTGGTTTTGGTGTTTGTTTGTTTTTTTTGTTTTTTTTTTTTTTAAAACACATTTCACAGTAGAAGCTTATCAATCTGGTCATTTGCGTTGCAGCCATTTTCTTCCTCTCTGCCACGCTTCTGCACTAGCCGTCTCCGCAGGGTGCCTCCTCTGGGCTATACACAGAAGGTCACACGGCTGCTCCTCAGAACAGTCACACAATCCTTCACATGTCCACTTTGCAAGCAAAACTCCCAAGTGTGTAAAGCTATGGGTACTCTGAAAAACATCACGAGGTAACGGAGAGCACAAGCGTCCTGATGACCGAGATGAACATGAGGGATTACTCACACCCATGCACATCCCTGGCATTCAGGATCAACAATTTTGTGGTACTCATTCCACACTTTCCCTCCTAGTTTCACTACAGTGCCAAAAGATAACTCTGTCTCGCAATGTATTTGACAATTCTGGGTGGTTGCTCAGTATATTGTCTCCATGCTGTATTTTCCACTGTAAGCTACATTCAAAAGAATTAAATAAAATCTGAAAGAATGCCTGGGACTTTCCCCCCCCCCCCCCCCCCCCCCACTTACTGGTGTACTTCAGGCGTGGATAGGAAAGTGACCCAAAATCTGCCTTTAGAGTTTAAATTTGTAAAAATGCAGCTAGAAATCTTTGTCACACTGCTGGAGCATAACAACATTGTAGTTGCAGGAACTCCCTTCCCCAAACTCTTAAGCGTTTATGAATTAGCTAGCAGGTTAAAGGTATGAAGAAAAATACTATTTTTCACTTGCAGTGCACATTGTAGCTGAGGGAAGGGAACTATTTTACATGCACTGAGTTTAGGTGTGCAGGTGTGTACAAGGTACAGGAGCATTACTAGCTTTGCCCCTGCTTGTTAAATGGCCAACTGAGATTTAAGGAATTGTTCAAGATCAGTCACCTCATCTATGACACATTCAGGAATACATCTTATTTCTCAGCTCTCCTTACTTAGGAGACCTATTCTGTTTCTCTTTTCATTGTCACAAGTACAGGGCTAGTTATAACTGCTACTCTCAAGCTGCCCTGCTCCACTGGTATTGAGCACTTGTGGGGGGTGTCACCGTTCTCAGAATTTATTTAACCTTCTAAAGACAGCAGATTTATCCTGTGCCTTAGAATTAGGGTCATAGTGTCTGTAATGATCAGTCTGCATTTACAGTTTCATAGCTGCCTTTTAACTAATTCAGCACACCCACTTGAGCTATGTGGTCATGTGAACCACTCTTTCAATGTTAGATGTGACTCTCTCCTATGTTTCTACTTTAGACTCCCTGAAACTTAAAAGTAACACTTTATAAACAAACTCTGAAGGGGGGGAAGAGAGTCTCATCACACCCCAATATGTTCTGAGGCCCCCCTTAAATTTCATTCAATACTCATTTACCCTTTGAATCACTGCTGTCCTAGCTTTTGCAGAAGGCATTTCATTACATCGTCATCTCTGGATCACTCACCATCAAATTCGCTTGACTGCAAGGTTTTCAAGACAATGAATTATTAACTGCCTTCTGCTATAATTATGTCTTTCTAAACGAAATCTTGGAATGATTAAAACAACATGACACAGAGACTGGCTTGCTTGCTGACTTCATCAAGTGAATGAGCAGGGTGGGGTTTTTTTATTTATTCAGGGCTACAACCTCCTGAACATGATAAAACTCCCTTATCTTGGTGCTGAGGATATAACACTAATTTGCAAGTGTCTGCCACAAAGAAGCAACTGAACAATTCAAACTTACTTTACTGTAGCGCTAAGATCTGCTTATAACTCATCTTCTTATGGAGGCACTTTCATTTGTTAGTTTAACCCAATTCCTTTACGTACCACTCCAAAAAGCTAGAGAGAGAAGTGAACATATTGCCTACTCTGGCTTCACATTCAAATACAGTAGAAGCTTAATGGCACACAATAGACTCCTGAAAGTCACTCTGATGGTTTTATATGACAGATTATGTTTGTCTTCAAATGTTTAAGAGCTGAATGCCTGTTGTGTCTACGGTCTGAAGGTTAGTGCTCTCAGCAAACCCACTTCTCCAAACTTTCCATTTTCTAAATGCAGTTCTTGTTATGTTTGTACAGTCAAGGCTGTCATATGTAATCCATTAAAGGAGTGTTGCATGCAATAGAGTTTTTTTTGCATGTGCACAAACATGTACTCAGCACAACTTTGCCTTTAGAATGAAAACAAAATGGAGTCGAGCTAAATACTGCATCACAGTGAAGAGCGGACGTGGCCTTTATCTTACTGGGAAGGAATATACAGTCAGTGCTGATACAGCCACTGGTCAAAGCTCCTTTGGCTGCCTAGACCACATCTCAGGTAAATCCACACATGGTAACCGCATTTCATGTCAATCATATGTTTCTGTCCCATTCTATTTGGACACTCTCTATCCCCAAAGTCAATACTTCATCTTGGTCCCACTTTATAAATTGCTGTTCCTTGTAACTTAAGCACAGCTTCACAGACTGTCAGCAAATTCACATGCAATCAGAAGTTAGACTTGAAAGCAATTTTTCACTTACACCTATTATTTATTCTCTGCTTAGGACTTGAACCATAGACTCATAGTACGGTTTGGGTTGGAAGGGACCTTTAAAGGTCATCTAGTCCAAACACCCTGCAATGAGCAGGGACAAGGTAAAAGTACTTCATTTAAGATGCAGGTGGCTCCTGATTGGAAGAGTTCACAATCTTAAGAAAGAGCTTTGTGTTTCACCAAGCTCTATTTTGCTACTTTTGTGTTTACCAAAACTCTTGTAATACTCTAGATCCCCGGTTGTTTGTAACATCACTACAATTCTCTGTGTGTGCTCAGAGTCACCATTTATGTCACACTGGGGACACACCTCGTCCAGGCTGTGCCAGAAATCATGCAGGACACATAGTGAAAGGCAGACAGAAATTAAGTTGGTTTTTTTTTAGGTGTCTTGAAAAGCAAGATCTTAAGAGGAATTTGGAATAGTCGTCAAATAGGTTTGTTTTATTGTGCAAAGACAGAAGTTACTGAATGTACACAAATCAATCACACAAAGCACCTGTCCAAAACAGCTGAGAAGAGGTTTTTCTGTATTAT
Organism: Pelecanus crispus; assembly: GCF_030463565.1. NCBI lineage: Eukaryota > Metazoa > Chordata > Aves > Pelecaniformes > Pelecanidae > Pelecanus > Pelecanus crispus. The sequence continues at coordinate 82,441,508 of NC_134645.1, read as the reverse complement.
CTGAAACTAATTCTAAGTTTTAACAGAATTTTCCCAAAAATTATGGGATTAAAAAAAAGACACCTTTATTTTAATTGTATCAAACCCACAGATTTACGTTTTGAACTTGCTTTTATACTTTGGGAATTCCATGCCCTTCAACTTTCCTGAGGCCTTTTTTCAAGTGTTGTCTACTCCTCTTATCCCAGGAACAACAGAAAATCCTGTCTCAAACTCTGACCAACTCTGTTCATAGTGTGCTGTGCTACTGCCAGACTTGCTCTATCCCTTCTTCTAGCTTACAAAGTCCCTGTTGCTGTAATGCCCGCCTGTCTAGTAAATGTTTACTACACTGACATGAAGCAGGAAAATACTTTCCCCTCATTTCCTACAAACACAGAACTAAAACAAGGACAGATAAAGCAACTTCACTATGGGGGGGGGAGAGAGAGGGAGAGAGAGAGAGAAATGGATCCTGGATCTGAGTCTCAGCAGGTCTTTTAATCACAAATCCTAAACAAAGTTTAAACACGGGAAAAAAGTAAGAAAGTTTGTACAAGATCATTCAATAGCCTAATTACTGAATTAATTTGAAAACAGCAGAAGAAAAAGTCTTATACTTCACATGAAGTCTTACCTAGAACATCTCTTTCATGTTCAGGGACAAGAACTTTCCATTTGGATTCCTCTGGGTCACCGAAGTCAATGTTGATTAACCGGTAATTTGGAGAATGGCGGTTTGTCTTGAAAGTGAACACTGTTCCTTCATTGGTGACATACTCATACTCAGCCTCAAAGTTGTCTATCAGCTTCACCCATTGAAGAATTCCTGCAAGATCAAACATACAATGTAAATTCTTCACCTCCTGAAACAAAACCTTGTAACACCTGAGGGCAAGGTCTTCCTGACAATTGCTGTAGGCTCTTCCTTGAACAACAGCAGTGACCAGAAGAGGTACAGCTATGGAAAGGGATGAATATGTACTAAGTATTAAGAACCTACAAAGAATTCTCCAGATTAATAGGCTGCAGTGGAAAAATGCCAGTTCATGGACATGTTAACATACAGGTTTTGAGGAATTTCTAGCAAAATACACGCAGAATACTGACAGAACTACATCTAGCATTTCACCAGCTTTCCTAAGGGACTGCTGGAAAGCTCGTATGTTTGCTACAGAGGTGCTTCTACCACACTGACTGTCGTGGAGCCAATGCCTCCAAGCACATCAGGTTCTTGCCAACAGAGCTCACAAGCACCCACTTCTACAGACTTCTTGGAATGGGGAGTCGCAGCTGAGTCAAAAGACTCTGCACTAAGCTTTCAAGCTCAATTTTATTTTTAATAGCTTTTTTTTAATTACTATTTAATGATAAAATAATTTTTTTCTTCTTTTCTTTCTGCAAAGTTATTTTTTCTTAAAGTCGAAAGCTCTCCATCCTCCTTAAAAGCCCAGAACTTCCCACAGAATAGAAATGACACTATTTGAATGAGTATAATAAACTCCAATATCAGGAATTTCCCTGCCGATTCAGAAACAACATTCCTGAAGTGTTGCTCTGCAGAAGCTTGTCACCACCAAAGGACAACTACAGACAGCTAAAATGTTAACTTCTGGGTTTGCGAAGAATGAAATTACATTTTCCCTATCAACCTTCTAGAATATCACACTCACTAATAGAAGTGCACCTCTCAAACATTAATTGCCTCAGTTTACTCACTCTGTACCAGAGTCTTAGTATTGACTCAACCTGGAGTTGGGACTGAAAGACTCCACTACTTTTTATTCACATTTTACTGTTTTGCAATAGGTTTAGAGGCTAGTAGAAAGAAAAAGCAGCAAGGCTAGATCAGATATGTAATATGCTTGTTATATCTACAACCCAACCTATCAACCAAACTTACTATTATAAGCATCATACATTAGCAATGCTGAAAAATCAGAATCCTTATTGATACGCAAAATTAAAGGTTTTATATCTTAAAATAATATTTGGCACACTCTCTGCCTCTTTCCTAAAACTAAAGGTTGGGTCTTTGCTTTTAAGTATAAACAAATAAACTGTGCATAAATCCATTCATGAAACTCTATAATATAATGTTTGTATCAATAAAACAGCTCATCAGCTTATTTTATAAAATTAAAAGCTGAGCAGAATAATGGAAGTAGATCATAGCTGAGCTGTAATTACTGTAAGTTTAAAAAAAGAAAAGAATAATTGAGGAAGCAGTGAGATGGCTAAGGTCATTTTAAACCCATTAAATGTAATAAGAGAGTACAGCCAGGCCTAGTACATTCATAAAACTCATATCTCTTAATTGCCGTTTTGGTTTAAGGAAAACTTCCCTGTCTCTTCATGCAAAGTGATAGATTAGCCAATTAAATTCTACTTTTCATACTGCTGTAATACAAACTTTCCAGACAATCCAGTCAACTTAGTATCCTGTCTCTGAGTGAACCAACTGCATGTTAAATCTTGATTTTCGCTGAGGTCCAAAGTTTTGTCCTTCTCAAGAGATTTGATGTTGAAGAAAAATCCTGCTAAGTCCCTCCAGCTGCTCAGAGTTCTACAGAGAAAATCTGCTTTGATGCCCAGTAAAACAAAGAAAATCCAGCGTACAGTGAATTCTGATATACACCAGTGAAACTGTTTTAAGAGCGCGTCACATGCACAAGCGTTTTAGTAAACAAAGACTTAACTGCAGTATAACACTATAACAATATTGGAACATTTGTATTTTAGTATCTGACAGAATGAAACCATCCTACTAAAGAAGAACACGACCTCAGAAAAAGGAATCCCCAGACTGTTGAAAAAACACTACTTTTGTAATGGTAAATGCCCATAATAACTGTAGTCTCCATGATTGCAACCAAAGTTGGATTCCATGAAGAAAAAGGACAATAATGTGACATTAGGGATTTGCATTGCTGCCTTGCAACTCCCAAATGAACAGCTAGCAAAACAGTGAAAGGGTTGATATTCTACAGGGATGCACTAAGTTGTTATTACAAAATCAAGAGCATTCATCTTGGTAAAGTGAATGTTATATAGTCCTTCAAAGACAAATATTGCACATGAATTACCTCTAAGCCATTGTCTCACTGAAGTGGTTAAATACACCAACATCTAGTCTAAGTTGAGAGGTGGTAACGAGGCAATTACAAGCAGCTGAAAGAGACCATTATATCAGGTACACCACTACTGTACAGAGTATGTGCTGTAGTTTTCCAGTGAGAAGAAGAAACCCTTTGCAATGAGACAGATATCAGACATAGGAGGATGCATCTTTATGGCTGGCTGCAGCTGATCCAGTTATGGCCCATGACTAAAAGGGATGTTCTAGCATTGCCTTAAATCACCCTGCTTAGCTCTCTCCTTTGGGCTAGGAATAACAACCTGGTGACCAGCACGGCCAGTTCACTGGGGACCAATATAGCTGAAAACTGATTGGGAAGCAAAGCATTTATCCCCAAGTCACGCCAGTGGCAGCACAAGGGAGGGGCAGGCCCATGCAGCTTACTAGCATGGCACTGGCCCCCTGCCGAGCACTCTAGACTTGCTGCCAAGTTGAGCTAACACCTAATCATCACCACAGAGGAGTCTGTCCTTCATCACGTTACTCCTGACCTACTGCTTCTGTTTTGCTCATCTGTCCCAGTAGTGAGCTAGTTCAATGAGTTAAATGACTAAAAAAAAAAAAAAAATATTATGCCACAAAATAAAGTTTTCTCTTTCGCTGCCTGAACCAGCTCACTGCTTGGGCAGAGGAGTGCCACAATGTACAAGGCAGCCAGCATGCACAAGGCAGTGGCAGAGAGAAAGGCTGAAGCAGCGCAACAACATTTTTCATTAGCAATCAGCTGTAAGATAAGCTTGACTGCAGCAAAACTGCACCCTCCCATTTCTCCCTTCTCCTCCATCAGTGTGTCTCCACCTTCACGCTTGGTTTGGCATTTGCCTGAGTGAATAGTAAAGCTGATTAGGTTAGCTAACCTAAAAGAAAACTAATCTCTATTTTACAGGTTTTTTCCCCCCATGACAGATTAGTGAGTGCAATCACCTAACCACAAGGTCAGATGGGTGAAGATGCTGACTGACTTAACCAACAGGACGGGATGGTGTTAGATAATCCAGGAGCATGAGAAGACAGATGGGACATCTCTCCTTTCCATGGCAGCAACTGCTTAGTTTGGCTCTGCTTGTCTCATAAAACTGCTGCCTTCAGTACCAAAAAGGCCCAGGGGAATGGACAAACCAGATTTTTATTAAAAACAGCACACTACACGAGGAGGAGAGTTTGCTTGCTTGAATGAACACAATTTGACGTGTAAAGCATACCTTGTCAAAGATTCTGTCTTTCTGTGTCAGGAATACATCTACAAGTCTCTCTAGACAGATACACACACATGCATTTCCAATTCAAACTCTGTGCAAGTAGATTAAGCATAACTCTTCTTTTTCTTCATGTCTTTCTTTTGTTTACATGTGTGACTACTGAGTACTAGGAAAGGTATCTGCATGCAGCTTTCACCTGGCATGAATTTAGGATGGATGATTCTGCAGTAACTGGTTATTCAAAAGCATGGTGAATTATGTACTGAGGGCCGCAAGCAGTGCTCACTTCCTTACAGCATGTTCTCTGTACATGTGGAACAGAGCACACTCTTACAGAAGCTGAGCGAGCCGGGCTGAGAGCTGTTATCTAAGCATCAGTGATCAGAGATAGGCAAAAAACGGGTTTAGGCATGCAGTGCAGATATGGCAAAGTGCACTTTATCATGGAGGACCCACATTATAACTTCTGGAAGAATAATAAAGATACCTACACACGGTCTAGATGGGACAACACAAAGCCTCCCAAGTAACTTGTTGCAACACTAAGTCACATGCGCCAGTTTCCCAAGGGACCTGAGAAAGTCAGTGAAGGTATTGATGAATATACAGCCATTGTTAAAAAAGCAGATGTCTTAAGTTCATATAGCTAAGGAAATACAGGGTTAACTATGTGGTTTCACTAAGACAACAGGCATCTGGAAAGGGCTCTGCAGGGGTGGATGACTGAGCCTTCCCAGGAGCTACACAAGATGCAGGAAACAGAGGTTCGAAACAGACCAGAAGTAATGATATAAGGCCTAAAACATAGTTTTCATATAAAATGACCTATGAAAATACCTTATGCCTTAGAGAAAAGATGAACACACAAGAGAATGATGAAGTGTATAAAACAATGAATGACTGCGAGCTGTGGTGCCCAGACTTTCTGTCAGAGCAAGGATGCTGGTCCTAGGCAGGTCATAGACCACAGCCAGTTCTCCATTGCATGACTGAAAACTCATGTGATCAGCACATCCATTCTTACTGAATGGCCTGAGGTACATGCACACATCCCATCATATGACTGGATGGACACTCACTTGCTGGTTACATACCTGACCAAAGGTGAATGTGTGCACAGTGTCATGTGGCATGCATGTATACCCAGTTACCAAAACAGGAGAGGAATGACAGTCTCAGAAACAAGGAATGGTCTGTTGACCCCAAAACAGTTCATGCAGACCAGTTCTTCCTCACCTCTGAAGCACTCCAGCAAAAAGGGGACCAAGGCCCATGAATGGGAAGCTGGTTACCATGATCTAGAGGCAGGTGAAGGATTCTTGCTTCAGTCTCAAACCCAGAACAAACAGCCTCTCAGTAACAAGAAGAACAGTACATCTCATGATTTTAAAAAGCCCTCCAAAAGCAGGGCAAAGGATGGGCACTCAGTTCATTCTTCTTTAAAAGAAAGGAGGGGAGGTGAAGAACTGCATCTTGATAGAGATTTGCAGGTTTAACCAGCAGCCCTCTGAGAATGTCTGTCTTCAAGGAGAGCCATTGATAAGTGGCATTTGTAGCCCAGGCTGCCTTATCCTTAAAACCAGAGCCACTGAAGACTTCAGTTTAATCCACATAAGCATACAATGAGACAGATTTATTATACACGGGAAAAGCATGAGGCTGAAGATCTTGACAGTTTACTGTATACTGCTGCTATAACCTAATCCTTTTCTCTGCCAGTCCTTCCACTAAAACACACTGCCGAAGAGCTATAGATGCTTTTGCCTATATACTTTATACCAGCCAGTTATCCATCATCAAATAATTGCATTACAATAAGAACTGCAGGTAAAGGATTTATAACTTTTATTCGATGGACAATGAAGCCACGCCACACAACAGAAAATCATAATCCTACGAGCCAGCCCTTCCTCTGCAATGTTCAGGACAAAAGCAGAGTGTACAGACAGAATTTTTAAACAAAGATTTTGGATCCATAGAAGGATGGGAAATTATATCAGTAAGCACCACAGATTGGGCCCTCAATCTTGCACTGGCCTCTGAACATAGCAAAACAATTGGTCTGCTGAGAGCTCTCTGTGTGATGAAGTAGGTTTGTAGCAGAACGATGACAACTACAGGAAAAGGAAAAGCCAATTTGAACAAACTGATTATAACAGCAAGAATGATCACAGAAAGCCTGTCATCAACCCTCTTCCAGACAGAAAGGATACGGTGGCTGAAAGTCACTGTTCATCACTTCACAATATGTTCTCAATACTTCCTTCCATATTTCACATTTCATGGAAAGGCCAAACAATCCATTTGTGGCAAATAACCTCTTGACTGTGCCGGCTGGAGAGACAGGGCTTACTGATCAGCTAATGGTAGTTTTTTTAATCTGATGTTGTGGAAAAGAAGTTTTACGGACAAAGTAAACACTCTCATGTGGCTTTTTTCAGGTATTCTAGCAGTCAAAATTATCAGATAAAGATACAAGTGTTACCCTCCATAAATTTATATTCCATTCTAACTTGTTAATTACATTTTTGGTAAGACAGACAGTTTTTCTGGAAACTGGGGGGAATGCTCAGGAAGTGAACCAAGAGTTTTGGCTCATAATGATGGGACAGGCTTTCTACCCGAAAGAGCCATGCCAGATTTCATTGTAGTGCAACATGCATTAAGCAGGTAAACTTCTACTCAAGGGAAGATCATGATTTTTCACCTCTTAGATTTTACTCTGAATTGATTTTTCAGGGAGGCACTGGAGGATAAGCACATAGTACATTTGTCTCTGAATCATAACTGGAATGTTGAAAAGATTTGAAAAAAAACAAACCAACCAACCCAGCCAGTTATCTTCAGCCTTAACAACTGAGCCTCCAACTTAGCTACAGGTATGACTTTCTAAACTGAATTAATTTTGATAGCTGTTCATCAGTTATTTGGAATTCAGTTTGCCTTTCATCTTAAAGATGATAAATTGCTCGATTATTTCAATAAGGAAGATTTTTTTAAACAGACTAAAAATAAAAATAAAACAAAAAATGCCTCGAAATCTAATCTGCTCACAGAAAAGCCTTAAAACCAGTGTAGTTTTAGTTTTGCAATTCCAGAGATACTATACACACACACACACATATATATAGTAACATCCACCTTGAGTATCTACATGCAAAACTGTAACTTCAGAGCATATGGGGTTTATGTAAGTTTTACACTAGAATTGTAACACATCCACCTCCTAAACTTGAATGATCAATGCATTCAATACTACCAGCATGGGAGACAGAAGAGAAACACGCTGGTTTAGTTCAATACTTTGCTACTGACAGATTAATCAATGCACATCTATACAGCAGCACACCTAATAGGACGTAAGAGGACAGTAACTTCACAGCCTTAATTAACACTTTCAGCTCCAAAAAACCGGACACTGCCAAAAAGCCTTATAAAAGCAGAAGTCACATAGGTACACGCATTTTTGAGCACTTTCAAATTACTTACTTTCATTTTCTATGTTTTCCCAATTCGTTCAAGAGTTAAAGTACGCATTGTACTGAAAATTTTATAAACAGAAATGAATGTGTCTATGTTAGGTCTTAAATCCTGTGAAGATAAAAATCTTATTTTTAGTTAAGTCATCATACTATTTCCTTCTTACCTCACTGTATTTTTAAGGTAATTTTTACAAAGTCTCTGTATCTAGTCTTTGAACTCTGGATTTTTTTTTCATCTTTATTTCTAGAAGGAAATCAATAGTTAAACTCTACAATTTAAGACTCAGCGGATTATTTTTTCTTTTTCAGTCTCAGGAAAATGGATTAAAATTACTTCTTCCCTCATAACTTCTGCTTTGTATATGATTCCCAATGAAGAGAAAACTCTTACTCCTAAAATTTTATTTTCATAAGGAATAATCTGCATCCTGTATAGATTCCATTTTTCAATATTAACTTATCTACATAGCCTGTAGTACATTTAAAATGGCTTAAAATTTATAATACATGGGTATACATATATTTATATATATTTATACCTATATATGTGTGTGTACAGACACATATATACACGTCAAGTTTTGAACACTTTTCCTATAGCAGAGAAATATCTTTTGCCATTGAACTGTCAATCACTAACTGAAAATTTGTTTCACTTGCTAGTGGTACCTGGTAGCCTCTTTCCACCTCTGCAAACCTTCATCACATGATACATAAAGCCTTTCATCACAGGGGAAAAAAAACCAACCCAAATCTCATGGTGCAATTTAAACTTTGTTTAGTAGTCACATCTTCTTTTAGTATTCTCTCATTTATATTTTCTCTTTTCCTTTCTTGGATTTACCCTATACACTACGACAGGCAACGTTCAACTATTGCATGTCACATGGCCATAATTCCCTACAAGTACTTATTGAATGTATTCTCCCTGTATTTCTCATCATATCAGAGAGCATCCTGTATCTCACACTGATGACTGCTGGATATTTAGATATAACAGAGAATCCAGTATTAGGCTGCCGTCATCTTTCAGAGTATGTTAGAACAATTTTAGTTTGCTTTAGGATAGCTACAGTACACAGCTCTCAAATAGTGGTGTACAGCACCTTCCTATGTGAAATGAGAGCAGAGCAGATCATGGCTACACACAGATGTATTATGCCCATCCCTCCAGTCTGTCTCAGCGGCTCTATCCTGAAAGCACAACTGTACCCAAGAACCTCAGTGCTTAGGAGATTTCTACCAGCTAGAGTACCTCTAACTGAAATAGTTTTACTTCACCTGCAAACCTTGAGCCGCCACACTGATGTTAATCTCTTGCTTCCTACTTCCCTTGTCAGCAGCTGCATCAACTGTGCATCTTCACTCGATTTGCACCTTCCAATTGCTGAAGGCTTTTCTTCGCAAATACTCTGAGACAGTGAGTCAGCTACCCCATTCTACAAGCATTACTCCTTCTGAGACCTCTGACTTTGCTCCACCAGCAGCTTTCTTAAAAAAGAAGCCAACAAAACAAATTAAAAAAACCCCACAACAAACCCAACTGCAAAACATAAGAGGCTGACGGATCATGCTTGTGTGTAAACAGCTAGCTATTCCTCCCCATGTTTTATTCTCTGTATTTGGTACCTAGAGAAGAATTAGTTAGTCTAATGATCAATGAATTCAGTAACATACCACAGAGTCGGATACAAAAAAGTATTTTTAAGGAAGAACACAGTGCTGCTTCTAACATTTCCAATGTCAAAAACTTTTTTTTTTTTTAAACCTCAGAATTTCTGCACTTGTTACTGTGGATACCAAAGAAAGCTGAATTTCTTTTTAAAAATAATATGAAAAGTTTTATCCCTACTATAAAATTTCACATAATTTGTCACCAGAGAGGAGACTTATGAGGACAGGAACCACAAGATGTTTAGGATTACAACAGTTTATCTAGTCATCATCCTTTTCTAGTGTCCCACAATACTAACAAAAACAAACAAACAAGGTGGTATTGGTGAATATGCTGTCTGACAGAAGTTTATGACCTGCAAAAGTAACAATTATGTTGACAGGCAGATGAAGGTTAATCTTTTGATTTTCACCACTCCTACTCGTACCAGTCATCAGCTTAATTGCACAAGGTTGCATGGTTGAGGGTGCAGTCACCATATAAAAAAATTTATGAGTTTTCACACAGAAGCACATTTTCATTGCTGAATACTGGCTTACTAAAGCAAGTCAGATCCATCAGACTTATTTAAGCAACTCCGCAGACCCTGAAAATCCATACACTCAAAGGCTTCCAAATTTCAAGTATCCTCTACAAGAGGAGATTTTGAAAACTCGGCATCTACTCTGGAGTGCTAATCCACAATAGTTTTTATGTTCAGTAGAATGCAGATAATCTCACGGTACACAGTGTGCTTCAAACTGGAAGAGACTGTTTCAGGGCCCCAGTATATATACGTTCATAACGTATCGTGGGAAATGAATGGCAGAACACAGCCCTTCACTCAGACATCTACTTCCACATCAGAATCTAATTTCTTTTTGAATCACGCAATGCTCAGCTTGCTCTCAAGCTCTCACTTGGAGCCAGGCAGCTACACAAAAGAACTCAGGGTTTTTTTCCCTCTTTCTTCTTCACAGCCACTAATATTTAATTAAGTGTCTCACTCTGGTCTCCAAAGGCGAGAGAGATTTTCAAACAATTTGGACTTTCTTTGAAAGTAAGATCTCTTCATCTCTTGGGACCTGACTCCACTTATGAACATCTGAGGGAGGGAATACTGGAGAGGAGATATTAAGATGTACCTGAAAGGAATGCAACTTTGTTGTGTTTGTACTGAGAGGGCTCTCAGTACCACTCATCCTACCCACCCATCATGATGGATGATAGCTACTCAATGATCATGGAAAGTTAATGTATTTGCAATTTAAAAAAATAAATAAATGGAAGGAGGCAATATTTATTCCTTTGAGTTAAGAAGTTCAGACACGTCAAGATATATCAAAGATTAGCCCAGAAGAAAGAAATGAAGTGCTTTTATAAGCAGAGGTTTCTCCATCAGTTTCAAGGCTTCTATTTTACTTCCATTTGGATGATCACTCAAAAGACAGGAGAAGAGAATATATATGCTTTGTTTTGAGAATTATAGCTTATGTCCTCGTGCAGCAGAACACAGCAACAGAAAAACAGGAACCAAAGGTGATCTCTCTCTCACACACCACACTTCTCTAATATACGCAAAGAAAAGCACACATAATCCAAAAAATAACTTCATTGTAAATACTATTTGTAAATGTAATGTCCAGTCAGACAGTAGCAGCATGAAGATCTCCTTGCTCAAATTAATAGCAAGCTATTTAATTTTATTGCTAAATTTGCAATTTAATTTTATTGGCTTAGAGTAGACTTGGTAGTGTAGGTTAATGGTTGGACTGGATGATCTTAAAGGTCTTTTCCAACCTAAACGATTCTATGATTCTAATTATTTGCCTCCAATTAAAAAAAAAAAAGACAATGAAAGCAAAACTCTTTGGAATTGCCATTTAAGGGATATGAAACTGTTTTCTTAAAGTAAACACTCTATTGTTGAGGCTTCCACATATTTTCCAAGGCTCAACTGATTTTTTCCTCCCTATTTGTTAGGGAACTAGGATATAATGGCCTTGTTTCAATATTGATTTTTGAAAGGTTTCTTTGGTTTTTTTTTAAAGTTACTTCAATTACAGAAAAGTCTTTCAAAAAAAGAAGAGCACTTTCCCTCCCACCACATTCCACAATCTAGCTGATGTCTACTGTCTCCTCATTATCCTTTTTCTCTTGTTCATTTTCATTACAAAGGTTTTGATCCACTTTGTCAGGCTACGCAGCAGATACTGACTCACCTCTTTGATGTCACTGTATATAGCAATGTTCATGGCTTTTTTATTATTATTTTTTTGTTTTTAAAGAGAGCCTTATAAATTGCAAGACTAAACTGAAATACAAAAGGCCAGATAATCCTATTTTCAACAGGAAATGGACAAATGTCACCTTTGTTCTTCTGCCTGCCCTCAAGCCACATACATGCTTTCTTCAGTGTGGGGAGAAAAAAGAACAACCTTCTAAACAAAGGAACAAAATAAAAATTCTTACAGCTGATAACCCTGCTCTTAAATTCTTTCTTGCAACCTGTCTCTGCCAGTCTAGTGCAAAGCAATTCCAGCTGACAATGACTAAGCAACCAGCAAGCTGTGAACTTCAGTTTTGCTCAATTTTTATTGCATCTTTCCAAGCCGGAGGTTCTCAAATATTTTACACTAGCTCCTCTTCCTGTTTATGTGTCCTCCCACCACCTCCCACTGTTCCCACCAGACACAAACTGCCAATCTCCAAGCAGCCCAACACCCCAGCATAAGAGCCCCTACAACACTGTCCCCTCTCCCCAAACTCCTTGTACCTCCAACTTCTACAAACCTGTGTTTAGCTTCTAGCCAGTGCAATCCCTTCCAATCCAACAACCCAGGCTGTGCTTTCCAACTAGCCATCCCTCTCAACTTTCTGCATTCCAAAAGTCACAGCAGACTCTCACAGTTTCTATGTACCCAGAGGTTATAATGAGAGCTACCTCTTCTGCTCCCCATGCTGCCTTATATCCCACTCCTTTTTTCCCTTCTGTTCTTATGCTTCAGTCCCCATAGGAAGAGGAAAGTGGGCCTCTGCCCAGAGCTCTGAGTCAGTGACTCATAAATCAGCTCTATGGTGCTCACAAGAGGATCCTGATTTTTTCTTTTTATTAGGCTTCCTAGCTGCTACCATAATACAAAATAAAGAAAAAGGTCAATATTAAGAACAACTTCAACAAGACCAATTGGCCATGTCACGTTGGTTTAAGTTCATAGCCAAGGCTGATTAAAGAGCTTTCATTTTTTTCTTGCTGCATGCCAACAGATTTGTGCTAAATCCCCCCTTCCCTGCACCAAGCCACACATTCAAAAGAATAAATAGTCAAGGCTGACAATCTAATCGAAAAGAAACAGTCTCATTCCTCAAGAAAAGGGAAAACCAAAATTATTACCAGGCACAGAAACAGTGAGACATGCTACAGAAAAAGCACTGCTGTTTTTTGGTTTGCTTTTTGGGGGGTTTTTTGGGTGTTGGTTTTTTTGGGGTTGGGGTTTTGGGGTTTTTTTTTTTTTGTAAGGTATTTTTTTGGTAAGGTACACAACAAGGTTTGCTAATATATAATTGCTTGATTACTGTCTATCCAGGTGTTTGGCTAATATGAGGCATTTTCAGGTATACCAAGAACAACAGTTAAGCTAAATGATTAATAAAAGAAGTTTTTTTGTTTGACTGATACAAGCAAACTGGAGTGCTGTCTGTATTCTGGAAGACAAGTTTGATAAAACTGCTACTAAAAAATTGTGCCTTACAATGCTCAGCTACTGCGAAAATGTGTGTGGTTTGTGGGTTAGTTTTTTGTTTGTTTTTTTTTTTTTTAAAGAAATACTTACCATTAAATGTTTGTTATAAGAGTCAAGGCTTGAAAATCCTACTTGCAGTTTGGCAAGACAAGTAGGGAAATCTGGAGTCTTGAATGAGGTATAACTTTCTGGACATGAACCCACAGTGCTGTCCTTCCTGCTACAATGTACAGCTGTTACACCTCTGCTACTGAAATTTCATAAAGCAAAATTAAACTGTATTAGTTGGTTCAGTGGCTGACAGAGTGGTGAAATCCTGACAAAAATCCCATCATTTTAATTTTCCCTAATCTTTCTAAACCCCACCCCATAAGCAACCAAAGAGGCAAGCAGGAAGGTAAAAGCCCCCATATCCACAGCTACTTGAAGCAGAGTATAGCAAGGGAGTTCGCCCAAAAGCTTAAAGAACAGCCCAGCTGTCTTCTCCCAGTGGTGTCTTCTGCCAGTGATGTCTTGCCACAATATTGTGAATTATGACCACAGGTATCCAGTCTTGAGGAATGGAGTATTTGCAAAACACTTTGATATGAGATAATAAAAGCTTTTTTTTTTGAAGTGTATTTGGTTAAGTTAGTTGTAAACATAAAATTCCAGTTGGTAAACCTGGTCATTTCTAACACAAAGAGTTTTGTGGTAAAAATGAAGCCGCAAATTGGGTTAACCTGGTGGGATTCACAAGATGCATGTGGTAGTAGGGAAGTAGGGGAAACTATCCTCCGAACCAAATCTTTTCAGAGTAATTTAAAGTTCTCATAAAAAAGAGCTATGTATTTGTCATAAGTTACTTATCACACTGATTTTCTATTCTAAAAAGGAACATTCTTGGCACAAATAGCTCACAGTGGCCCACTTAAAAACCTAGCAAACAACCTGAATATTTGAAGAGGAAAATGACTCAGTCTGTATACAGTATAAAGATTGTGAAGGGGGAAGGGAAGGATGAAGAACATTTTAGCTAACCTGGGAAGCAGAAAAGATGCTCAGATGCTCCCTGTAGTGTTCATGAAAGAAACACACTGCTGTGTAGATTACCTTTATCTTTGAGGGAAAACAAACTGACAAGGATTATTACAGAAGACTACACTGCAAATTCAATCAACCTATGACTGTTGACAAAATATCATGAGTAATCACATATAGTAAAGGGGGAAGGGCTATCTGACACAGTTCAAGTTTCCAGTGTAGAAATAAGTGAGTCAAATCCTTTAAACTTCTCAAACATTTAGAAATAGTCTACTCTCATTTATTAGATGTGATCTCCACTCAGAGTCAAGATCATTTCCTGCCCAACACAGGGCAAGTTAGCTTCTACTGGTCCGCAGCCACTGAAACATATCAAGAATCAATGAATATGCAAGATACAACCACCCTCAGTACAGCAGAACTAATAAAATGTCATACTTGCACAGAGTCTTCAATGACATCATTACCTCCTCACTTATAATTTAAAGGGAGTACATGCAAAGAGAAGCCACAACTCATGCTGTGCAGCAGGTTAATGAAATGCATTAACTCAAGATTACCAAAGCAACAGTAAGTGGCAAATATTGGGCAAACCACGTTTCATAAAAAGGTAACTTGTGAGAAAGTTAAGCCAGAGGTTCCATCTACATCAATGGAATTTACTTTGGATTGGTTGACACCTAGAATACCGTACTGAAACGCACAAAAGTGACAGAGGTCTCAGTAGATGATTTCCACAAGGAACACGTTTTCACCAAGTACTTAAAGTGTCACTTATCATAGAATCATTTAGGTTGGAAAAGACCTTTAAGATCATCAAGTTGAACCATTAACCTAACACTACCAAGTACACCACTAAACCAATTAAGGGTAGAGCAATAATTAATTTCATGTTTCCTGGCTTGGTGGCTGGATTATTTTTTAATGAAAGTAAAAACTCAGAATCATTAAGATTGGAAAGGATCTCTAAGATCATCAGTCCAATCATCAACCCAACACCACCATGCCCACTAAACCATGTCCCAAAGTGCCACATCTACCCGTTTTTTGAACGCTTCCAGGGATGGTGACTCCACCACCTCTCTGGGCAGCCTGTTCCAATGCTTGACTACCCTTTCTGTGAAGAAATTTTTCCTAATATCCAATCTAAACCTCCCCTGACGCAACCTGAGGCCATTTCCTCTTGTCCTATCGCTAGTTACTTGGGAAAAGAGACCGAAGAGAAGACCCACCTCACTACAACCTCCTTGCATGTAGTTGTAGAGTGATAAGGTCTCCCCTCAGCCTCCTCTTCTCCAGACTAAACAATCCCAGTTCCCTCAGCTGTTCCTCATAAGACTTGTGCTCCAGACCTTCACCAGCTTCACTGCCCTTCTCTGGACACGCTCCAGCAACTCAATGTCCTTCTTGTAGTGAGGGGCCCAAAACTGGACACAGTATTTGAGGTGCAGCCTCACCAGTGCTGAGTACAGGGGCACGATCACTTCCCTAGTCCTGCTGGCCACACTATTCCTGATACAAGCCAGGATGCTGTTGGCCTTCTTGGCCACACTGCTGGCTCATATTCAGCCGACTGTTGACCAAACACCCCCAGTTCTTTTTCTGCCAGGCAGCTTTCCAGCCATTCTTCCCCAAGCCTGTAGCGTTGCATGGGATTGTTGTGACCCAAGTGCAGGACCTGGCACTTGGCCCTGTTGAATCTCATAAAATTGACCTCTGCCCATTGATCCAGCCTGTCCAGATCCCTCTGTAGAGCCTTCCTACCCTTGAGCAGACCAACACTCCCGCCCGATTTGGTGTTATCTGCAAACTTACTGAGGGCGCACTCAATCCCCTCATCCAGATCATTGATAAAGATATTAAACAAGCCTGGCCCCAAAACAGAGCCCTGGGGAACACCACTCGCGACCAGTCACCAACTGGATTTAACTCTCCCTTCACCACAACTCTCCGGGCTCAGCCATTCAGCCAGTTTTTTACCCAGCGAAGAGTACACCTGCCTAAAGCTATGAGCCACCAGCTTCTCTAGGAGAATGCAGTGGGAGACAGTGTCAAAGGCTTTACTAAAGTTCAGGTAGATAACATGTACAGCCTTTCCTGCATCCACTAGGCAGGTCACCTTGTCATAGAAGGAGATCAGGTTGGTCAAGTAGGACTTGCCTTTCATGAACCCATGCTGGCTGGGCCTGATCCCCTGGTTGACCTGCACATGCATGTTAAGCATACTCAAGATGAACTGCTCCATAATCTTCCCCAGTACCGAGGTCAGACTGACAGACCTGTAGTTCCCCAGGTCCTCCTTCTGACCCTTCTTGTAGATGGGCATCACACTGGCAAGCCTCCAGTCATCCGGTACCTCTCCTGTTAACCAGCACTGCTAATAAATGATGGAGGGTGGCTTGGCAAGCTCCTCTGCCAGCTCCGTCAGTACTCTCGGGTGGATCCCATCCGGCCCCATAGACTTGTGAGTGTCCAGGTCGCATAGCAGGTTGTTAACTGCTTCCTCCTGGATTATCATAGAATCATTTAGGTTGGAAAAGACCTTTAAGATGGGGAGTTTACTCTACTCTCCGTCCCTGTCTTCTAGCTCAGGGGGATGAATACCCTGGGGATAACTGGTCTGACTATTAAAGACTGAGGCAAAGAAGGCATTAAGTACCTCAGCCTTTTCCTCATCCTTGGTGGAAATGTTCCCCCTCCAACATCCAATAAAGGATAGAGATTCTCCTTGGCTCTCTTTTTGTTGTTAACGTATTTGTAAAAACATTTTTTATTATCCCTTACAACAGTGGCCAGACTGAGTTCTAGCTGGGCTTTTGCCTTTCTAATCTTCTCCCTGCATGACCTAACAAGATCCCTGTACTCTTCTTGAGTTGCCTGCCCATTCTTCCAAAAGTCGTAAACTCTCTTTTGTTTCCTGAGTGCCAGCCAAAGCTCCCTGTTCAGCCAGGCTAGTCGTCTTCCCCACCAGTTCGTCTTACAGCACGTGGGGACAGCCTGCTCCTGCACCTTTGAGACTTCCTTCTTGACGAATGCCCAGCCCTCATGGACCCCTTTGCTCTTCAGGACTGTCTCCCAAGGGATTCTCTCAACCAGTGTCCTGAACAGGCCGAAGTCTGCCCTCTGGAAGTCCATGGTAGTGGTTTTGCTGACCCCCCCTCCTTACTTTGCCAAGAACTGAAAACTCTGTCATATCATGGTCATTAAGCCCAAGACAGCCTCCAACCATGACATCTCCCACCAGTCCTTCTCTGTTTGTAAACAGAGCAGGTAAAGCAAGGCACCTCCCCTGGTAGGCTCACTTACCAGCTGTGTCAGGCAGTTATCTTCCACACACTCCAGCAACTTCCTAGACTGTTTCCTCTCTGCTGTGTTGTATTTCCAGCAGACCTCTGGTAAGTTAAAGTCCCCCATGAGAACAAAGGCTAGCGATTGTGAGACTTCTGCCAGCCACTTATAGAATGCTTCATCTGCCTCTTCATCCTAGTTGGGTGGTCTATAACAGACTCCCAGCAGGGCATCTGCCTTGTTGGCCTTCCCCCCCATCCTTACTCATAAGTACTTGACCTTATCATCACGATCGTTGAGCTCTATACAATCGAAACACTCCCTAACACACAGAGCCACCCCACCACCTCTCCTTCCTTGCCTATCCCTTCCAAAGAGCTTATAGCCATCCATTGCAGCACTGCAGTTATGAGTCGTCCCACCACGTTTCTGTGATAGCGACTAAGTCATAGCTATCCTGCTGCACAACGCCTTCCAGCTCCTCCTGTTTGTTGCCCATGCTGTGTGCATTGGTGTAGATGCACTTGAGCTGGGCCATCGGTTTCACGCCCAACACTGGCATGCCACCCTTGGGCTCCTCTCCAGTGAGCCTGGTTATATTGCCTTCCCCCTTTGAACCTACTTTAAAGCCCTCTCGATGAGCCCCATCAATTCATGAGTGAGAATCCTTTTCCCCCTTGGGGATAGCTGAACTCCACCTGTTGCCAGCAGGCCCAGTGCCATGTAAACCTCCCCATGATCAAAAAACCCAAAATTCCACCAAGGGCACCAGCCTCTGAGCCCCATGTTATTCAGGTGAGTTTTCCTCTTCCTTTCAGTATTCTTCCCTGCCACTGACAGGATTGAAGAAAACACTGCCTGTGCTCCTGATCCTTCAACCAACCACCCCAGTGCCCTGAAGTCCCTTTTGATTGCTTTTGGACTTCTCTCCGCAACATCATCACTGCCAACCTGTATAACCAATAGCGGGTAATAGAGGGCCATACCAGACCACTTTTTAGATTTTGATTAAAATATATGTAATATCTAAGCTAAGAAGCTCAGCTGAAGGTAAAGTATGGAGTGAATACAGAGTCTCATCCCAAGAGACAACATCCACAGTCAAAGCAAAGACATGGTATGTGTTCTCCATGCCATGCCATTACAGGAAAAACACCACCTCCTTGCATATTTTGTGGTAACTCAGAGAAGTAGCTACCTATTGAACATGGAGTGCTTACATCCCATGTAGTTTCAATCTTGTCCCTCTCACCTCAACACTGCCTATTCCCTAATTTCAGTAGCTCAGTAGGCAGGTTATCACGCATCCTTTTCTGTGGTCCCTGTCTCTGAATTTTATAGAATGGAAATGTAGCTCAGGACTGCAGGTTCCATGGGGTAGCAAAGAATCTGAAAGATAAATATTGAAATATTTCAGTGTTGTAATGTCCAGATCATGTTACAGATCTATCCAATATGTGACAAAACATGGAAATATACATTATGTTCCTTATTCGTAAGGCCCAGTACAGTAATCCTTCTTCTCTAGCAAGATGACTGAAGATGACTTCCATTCTTGCAAATAGAAGCACTACATTCTGTGAAAAAATGGAAATTATTTAAAACAAAGATAACTAAAGGTAATTGAGCTAAAACTTAAGTCAGGTACCTCAAAACAGCAAGGCATTTTGATTTAACATCACTGCCTGCCAGACTCTTGTTTTCTTGTCAGAAAACAAGACCAGTGGGGTAAAGAAAAGATTAAAGGAGCCACAAAAAACCCCAACACCATCTGGGATGGGAGACAGAGGACCAGCTACAATATTATTCTTCTACTTTGGAAAGTAAGGCCTTGTTCCTACTACTTATAGATTGTTAGTAAAAAGGGCTGAACTTTTTATTTCATTCTGTTCCAGTTCTTGCTGATTCTTGTGGGACAATCTGGATCTTCCTGTTCAGCCTCTAAGATAGAAAAGCTACAGATTTACTTACTTATTTGTATTGTCTAGATATCCAATAAAAACAAGATAGGCATGTAATTGAGCATAAATATGAAAAAAGTGCACAATTTAAGGAGGCAAAAAAGGTTTTACAGCTTTGTTTTTTCAATTGGGTATGTTTATCCTGTTGCATGAATCTTTTCAAAACAGCCAGAAAATAATGAATTTAATTTGAAATTAAAAAGGAAATCTTTTTCTTGCTATAAAAACATGCTATATGTAAATAAAAGTAAAAAGGGAAGACTGTGCATTCCTTCCATCTGCTGGGGGAAGACATATCTGAACTCCTGTAAGCCTGTTATGGGCTACATTGCGTTGCTCAATAATTCCCACAGTAGCCGACTCCATCCCTGAATTCACAGTCATCTTCGGAGTTCTGTCAGGCAGATATTTGAGAATTGTTTTTCATTTCCACACATGAAACATACTGTTTTATTTTGCATTCCTGTTTCTTCTTTTTTTTCCCCAAGATGGATCCTCCCGCTCCCCATCCCTACCCTGCTTCTCCACTCTATCCTGCCAATTTAAGCAAAATAATGCAACTGGATACTGTGTTGTTTGAGGGGAAAATTTTTTTTTTTTTTTGGTCTTTCAGACCAACAAGATAAAACTTTACTCTGAGCAAGCAGGTCTCTTAACATATAGATTAAAAAAAAATTCAAAAAAATTGTACCACGTTTCTAATATACACTAAGTTAGAAACAAATCCCACAAATGAGCTAGCCAACCTTATTTCTAACAATCTACCCTAAGTACAGCATATTTACTCTACTGCAATGAGAAACTGCAATGTAGCTTTCTAAACTATGACTTCACAATATAAATAAATTCAGAACTATGGGAAATTAATTGATACCAGACTTGAAATGTTCCACAAGAGTATAGCCCCCTCCTATATGCTCATCTGTGTGCTGAATTAGACTAGTTCAGCTAAAAAAAACCGCCAAAGATGAATATAATAATGAAAAACTATATCATAATCTCTATACATGACAGAGAAGACTTAATGTTGTATATGCTCATATGAAATCTGCCACCTCCCAACCTCTAAGTAAATCCCATGTAATATTGCCAGATTGTATGGAATTTTCCAATTATTTTTTCTTAAGGTCTCCTTAAAATTAGAAAAATTATAAAAGCAATTACTATTTCTAAATAAGCTGTACAGCACACTGAAGGGATCCAAACTGTGAATCATTTAATGGAAACAGAAATGTGTCTCACTTAATACAATGGCTTCAGCCTAGAAACCAGAACAGTACTGAGTTAGCAACGTGTAACATCCCTATAAAATGTCTGGGATAGGAACAGTTTATTACCCTGACCCTTTTGTAGTAAAGGGAAGCCCTACCTTTTGTTTTGCCCCATTTAGACAAGAGAAGTCACATCTGCCTATT
The DNA here is from genome assembly GCF_030463565.1 of Pelecanus crispus. Lineage (NCBI taxonomy): Eukaryota > Metazoa > Chordata > Aves > Pelecaniformes > Pelecanidae > Pelecanus > Pelecanus crispus. Next base: position 82,420,625 of record NC_134645.1, on the reverse strand, counting down.
CATCCTTGCTGTTACAGCCAGGGTGCTACTGTAGAGAGACATACTCAGTACGTTGAGCATGTGAGCTTCTATAGTGGTAGAGTAACTTTAGTCCTTAAGTACACACACATGCACTTATTATTTTTTCCCCGCTACTCCAACAGTATTTAAGTTCTGATGCATCTCAAAGAAATTTAACAGGATAGAGACTCCTATAACCAGAGAATTTTGCCTCTGTCAGATTTTAAAGGACCAGTCCAAACACTGGTAGTGTCATAGGGAACAGGGGTGGCAGGGGTCTATTACAGAAGAAGGGGGGACCAAAGTGTCTTAAGTCTAATAAGGCAAGAATTTCTTCTGAAGCCTTCTCCACACCTCAGGCATCCATAATATTGCTCATCTGAGTGAATCTTCAAGGTATAACAAGATCAAGCTTATGCTGCAGCCCTTATTTAACAGGTTCTTGCCTCTCCCTGGCCACTTGACATCCCATGCATTCTTGTGAGCCTTGTACCATTGGGACTCCTACCTCTCCATCACAATTGTTTGAATTTGGGAGCCAATGGTTCAAAAAGCAAAGTGGGATTAAGCACCTCTTATTTCCATAGAAAACAGGCTGCAAATAAGAAACAGGAGACATCTATCCATACAGATCCATTAGAGAAACTAATGATGCAGCAGCTATTCTAGTTTATCTCATCCTGTACTACTGCTGTACTGTTATCCACCTGACTAAGCAGGGCAAAAGTATCCTTGCAGGCTGACCAACCTAGTAAGCAGAGCTTTAAACTAGAAATGACAGAGGAGAAGGAGATTCTTCAACAAACAAGTAAGGAAGCTGTGGATGGGGTAGGCAAGCCAAGGGCCTGGGTGACAGAAACAGAAGGGCCACAGCAATTGACAGAACAGAGCTGAAGTGGAATATCTCCAAGTATAGGCCTGCAAAAAAGGAAGTGCCTGCAGAACAGCCTTGTGGAGAAAGCTCTCAAACCTGTACTGGGGAATCAGCATGCTTGGGTGGCTGCCTGAACCACCTCTACACTGATGCACAGAACACAGGGAACAAACAGGAGGAGTTAGAAGTCTGTGTGCAGTTTCCAGGCTATGACCTCATTGGGATCACAGAGACATGGTGGAATAGCTCACAGGACTGGAGTGCTGCTATGGATGAAGGCTTTTTAGGAAGGACCGGCTGGGAAGGCGAGGAGGTGAGTTGCCCTTTATGTGAATGAGCAGCTGGAACTCATGGAGCTCCGCCTTGGGATGGGTCAGGAGCCAGTCAAGAACTTATGGGTCAAGATTAGCAGGCAGACCAACATGGGTACTGCTGTAGTGGGTATATGCTATAGACCTGGTCAGGAAGAGTAAGTAGATGATGCTGCCTTCAGACAACCAGAAGAAGCCTCACGTTCACAGGCCCTGCTCCTTATGGTAGAAATTTTAACCACTGTAATATCTGCTGGAAGGACAATGCAGCAGGGCTCAATCAGTCTAGGAGAATTCTAGAGTGCCTTGATGATAACTTCCCAAGGTGATCAAGAAGCCAAAGAAAGAAAGGTGCTCTGCTTGACCTGATACTTACAAACAAGGAAGAACTGGTTATGCATGTGGAAGTTGCAGACAGCCTTGGCTGAAGTTTGGCTGGAGATAAGTCACTAGTGGTGTACTAGGGGTTGATACTGGGGCCGATACTCTTAAGATCTTCATTAATGACCTGGATGCTGGGAAAGTGTGCACCCTCATCAAGATTACAGATGATAGAAAACTGAGGGGAGCAGCTGATAAACCAGATTGCTGTGATGCCATTCAGAGTGACCAGGATAGGCTGGTGAATTGGGCTGAAAGGAATCTCATGCAGTTCAACAAGAAAAAAAACCAAAGTCCTGCATCTAGGGAAGAATAACCCCAGGCACAAGTACACACTCAGAGCTGAGTAGCTGGAAAGCAGCTCTGCAGAAAAGGATCTTGGAGTCCTGCTGGACAACAAGCTGACCATAAGCCACCAATATGCCCTTGTGTCAAAGAAGGCCAACAGCATCCTGTGCTGCACTAAGAACGTTAGCAGCAGGTCAAGGGACATGATTCCTCCTCTCTACTCAGCACTGATGAGGCCACATCTTGAGTGATGTATCCAGTTCCAATCTCCCCAGTACAAGAAAGATATGGACTTACTGGAGCAAGCCCAGCACAGGGCCACAAATGATTAAGGAGCTGGAGCATATATGAGAAGAGATGAGGAAGCTCCAACTTTTCAGTCTGGAAAAGAGAAGGCTCAGGTGGGATCTTACCAATGTGTATAACTACCTGATGGGAGGGAATAAAGAGGAGGGAGCCAGACCCTTCTGAGAAGTGCACACTGACAGGACAAGAGGCAATGAGCACAAAAAAATAGGAAATTCAATGTGAACACAAGAAAACACTTTTTAATGTAGGGTGGTCCACCACTGTCACCAGGTTGCTCAGAGAGGTTGTGGAGACTATCTGCAGAGATATTCAAAACCCAGTCAGACACAGTCCTGAGCAACCTGTTCTAGCTGACCCTGACTGTGCAAAGGAGGTGGACTAGGTGATCTCAAGAGGTCCCTTCCAACCTAAGCAATTCTGTACCTCACCAATTAGTGCTTGGTCAAAGATATAAGACATGCACACAGAAAAAGATGGAGATGGAGACCATCTTTTAAATTTACCTCTCTGTTTCCTGAAGACAACTTTTTGATAGAAATTATTACAGTCATTACCATCATACTAATATTTCTACCATTCCTGTTTTGTGACCACTGCTCCTTAAAGAACATAACTTTCTTTCACGGAAATTGCAACTGTATTGCTTCCTTTTCTTCACTTCTGTCCATCACCCAACATTGCCATCTCCTCAGCTCTTGAATAGTTCAGCTGGAAACATGTCACAAGAAGAGGTCAACACTTGCTGCCAGGTAATTCACATCCCTGGCTGCAGAAGAATTGACACAAAACAGGCTGCTGTGTGAAATCAACCTGGTTATATATACACATAAGAATATATAAAGAGAGGTGGGGCACAGGCTTGAAGCACTGCTCCATGACTTCTGGACTATTTAACTGCTAGCACATCCCCCATCACATTTTCAGTCTGTACCAATTAGCAGACAGTATGTGGTCACAGTTTTGGGGACAGTATTTGCCAAGATCATTCCCAACAGGCAACTGGGACATAGTTATGATGTCTTGGAGGAAGACAGCTTTGACACACAGAGGTGAGCTGGCATGTACCTCTTAGCCTCAGTGTCAGAGTACAAGCTGTGCCTACCCTGCTACTGTAAAGACACAGCCCCTGAGTTACACAGGCAGCATATCCCATCCCTACAGTGAAGCAGTGGGAAGCCTGAACACATGCTTCCATCAGCCAGATGATCTGAAGGGCTTGGGACTTCTTACGGGAAGCCGGTACTGATAAGAACATAAATACAAACTATGGCCACATTGGCTGCAAATTCCATGCTAGGTCTCTGCTTCAGCAACAGCAAAAGGTAGTAGAGAGTATGCTGACTGGGACCTTGCAGAGGGATGCCAAGTATCTCAGATTCGTTTTCTCCTTTTCAGGAAATACAGTTTAAAAGGTATGGGTTATACACTGATGTAAGATGGGAGCTGCCTTTTAGCTGCCTTCAGTTCATTTTTTAACCTGTGAGGATAGGAATAATTAATTATGCTGCTTGCTTGCAAGACTTTATCCAGATAACACTTCTAAATGCAATTAATAAACAGATTATTATAATAATTGGAACGCAACTGCCCTGGAAATTGGATTTTTGTCAGTTTTGGAGATCACTACTGATGAAGAGGCACACTGTGAAAATGTACTACACTATTCTTTGAAGAGGCCAAATATAATTTCTTCTGTTCTCTCACTGCTGCCTAATGCGGTGTTTTTCAGCTTCTATTTTCATTTTCTATAAAACAAGAATGAAGACACTTTGGGACTGGACAAGATGAAGTTATAATTATGAGCTTTCAAAACATGCTAAATACTGAAAAAGCAGATCATTTGGGTCCAACTTTGGAAGAGACTATAATTACTGTTTTTTCACTGTTTTAATGAACCAGACTATTAGATAAAGTATGAAATAACAAATGTTAATAAATTCTACCACTGTACACACTATGCAATGAAGACATCTCTAACTAACCAATCTCATCATCAACTAACCAAACTCAATCTGGATAAAATCAATTTAAGATACTCACCTGTCCTACAGAATTAATAATCATTCAGGCTTAGGAGAAGGAAAACAATTTCTCATTTCATTCAGGGAATGGTGATGATGACAGGTGTGTTATTGCTAAGAGAAATGTCTTTGTTCAGTCTTCACTGAATAGAGCAACTTAGTGCTTCTTTTTGTGTGAGGTTGGATTGTTTTCAAGAAATTACATTTTTCAATTTGTCACATTCCTATTGACTCATTTAAGGCTTCAGCAGATCCTGGATTGGGAACTCGCTGGAGTATTTATCCAGTACCTCTAAAGCAAATTTTAATTTTGAGGACTGAGGCCTAAGACAACCAAAGTTAAGAAACCAACAAACAAAAAATTATTACTGCCACAATAACTCTGTCTAGAAATTAAGACCATCATCAGTACAGTAACAGTTAAATGCTGAAGTGTGACACTAAACAAGTCAACTTAGAAGCTGTGGAACATACCTCACACCATAATAAAGAAACAGGCAAGAAGTTGGCCCTTAGTGGTTTCAATATATTAGCCTGAAGGAAACTAATACAGAAGTTACTATCAACACAGCAAAAAAGATCAATAATTAAAATATCTGATGCATCTTACATAAGAAATAAACCACCAAATTTTCGATATGGTAGATCAGGACACACTGGGTCTAGGTCTGATCCAACTTTTTGGTTATTAGGTCTGATGCACCTTTTTGGTTATGTTTTGTTATCTTGTCCTGACATTCTTCCCACTGAAAGGGATGTTACACAGAATCTTCTAATGCAAACTTTGCCACAGTTATAAAAGAAGAGAAAGCTGTTTAGGTAATACACACTCAGTCATTCAATATACCCTGTCATTTTCACCCCTTCCTCTACAAATTTACATCTAACCTACAGATAGAGGAGACTTTCTCCTCTTCTAGTTTTTGGCTATTTTAGTTCCTAACATAGAGAGAGACTTTCCCACCTCCCACCCACCAAGAAATTATTTCTACATTTTAAGAAGCAGAAAGTGTTAATAACAGCATTTATTTTTAGTTTTCAAAAATCATTTTCTTTGCTTCTGAACCACCAAAAATATACACAGGAGTAAACAAGTAATTGTGCTAATTTTTTAAAAATAAAATTATTCCACATTACTTTTCTTCAATCATGAAGTACGGATATTATCTCCCAGTAAAAAGATAAGTTTCTCTATCTTGGGAATAAACTATTGATCTATAAACATAATGGGCTGCATTTCACTGACATCCCTGCAGTTTTCCTACAGAGAACCACCTGGCATTTTGGCAGTCAGTACTGAGGTTGCAACACTGACCTTTACAACTTCTTCACAAACGTTTGTTACCAAGTGAGCCAAATAAAGCAGCCTTTATCATTGCAACCATCATCTCTAAGAAACAGTAACAGAACTACAGTTAAGTGCACAAAGCCCTCACTACATTGGACAGAAAAGAAATTAACTCTTCAGTGGTCATATTTCTTGACTATGAGAACATGTTCTTTTTAAAGAAAACTGTTTAAGCAACTAAGAAATTTACCTCCTCTCAAAGGAAAAGAATGCACTGCTAGCAACCGAAATCAAGAAAGGTGTCCCTAAGTTAGTTAATATGACATTTTGAAATAGGTTTTTCAGGTAGTAAGTCACAGATGAGAATCAGTTCTTTGCATTTTTGTGCAATTCTAAGTAACAGAAAATTCCTTCACTCCACAGTTTTACATGTGGCATGTATGCAGTGGTATGTTTACCTTGGACAGAAAGTATTTTAAAGATAAATTCACAATTACATGATTGAAACATTATTTTCTCAGCAATATATGCTACAGAGCAGCTTTAAAAACAATCTGTTGAAGTGTGCCATTCTATAGCCACAAACGTCATAAAAATTAGAATTTCGTCCATTACCTTTTGCTTAGCAGTTGCTTTTACTTCCTCACAAAGAAATACATGGTATATGTAATGGATGCCATGTAAAATATTACTGCCTGTTACTTTTCGAAAAGGCCTCATTGCCTTTTGTGTTTGGCACCCTCTGAATAAGTCTAAAGAAGGTTGAGACTTGAAAGATCTAAAGCATAAAAATAAAATTTTCTAAAGAACTAGTGTATTCTGGGACAACCTGGATTAAAAGAGCAAGTAGAGAAGAAAAAAATATGTGTTTGAAAAGCTAATTATCTATATCAAGTACCATCTAGGTCACTGGAAAAAACGCTAGCTACCCCACTTTTCTTTCCTTTGTATTTTTTTCAGAACTAAGATGAGGTATTCTGAACACTAGAATGGATTTTTGAACAGATCATTGTAAACAGGTCACGTAAAAAGGCTCAGATTAAACATTCAACAGTTCTGAAGGAGGAAAATGGCAGGGAGTATCTTAGATGTCACCAAAGGGTATGACGTCTACTCATAAATAAAGTCTGTTCTAAAAGATAGAAGGATAATGTAATATGTTTTAAAAGTACAGGTACTTTTCTTAGACACGTGATTCTCTTAACAGTTCATAACAAGTTTGCTACTTACATGGACCCTTGTTATGCTATCTATAGAATGCAGTGTTCATTACAAGAGCCGGTATTTTTGCATCTCATGATTTTGTTAAGAATTCTCTAAGCATTGCTTAATCTTAACCCATCTGAACATACCTTGAGTATTACTGAGCAGTCTGTACAAATCGGCAGCTAAATGCAAGTTTTAAGTCAAGAAATAGACTTGCCATTAAACTCCATTATTCTAGAGCCGCTTATTTACTTGTCTAGAACGGCTTAAATAATGAAATTTGGCATTCATTTCTCCTAACTTCATACACTTGCTGTCCCAGAAAATTACAAACTGAACTGAAATTACACCTCTTGTGATCTAGACTGATAAAGCCAAGAATTAAGCTTACATATATTACTGCTTGCTCAACTTTATTGCCTCTGGCCACTAAAGGCTGAAGGACCAGTGGTTCAGGGTATTTACATTTGAAGAGAAGAACATCAACTCTAGGAAACATCCCAGATGTTTACTGTTAGGCCTGTGCTTACTAACATGGAGGTAGGAAGACAGGGGTAAAGATAAGAGTCCTTGTACTGAAAATGCATTTGGCAACTTAGGAACTCTCTATATTCATCTCACTAAGTTTATAAAATAGAGAATTTGGGCAAGCAAATGGTTACATCTAGATCTTTCTTTTTATACACAAAACCACAGAATTTGGATGGATGGAGCAACTCCCACCCATCAACAAACAAATAGGAAGGCAAGTCAAAGACTGGTACAGAGAAAAAACTTTTTTAAAGAAGCATTTCCAAGCCCAGAAAAGGTTAAACTGTAGGTTTACCTTATACCAGGTAGTACAAAATAGAAGCTTCATTATCTCACCCATGGTCTTTCAAGGCTCCATGCTAGTATTCTCTTCAAGATTGTCCAGTGTATCTATGAATGGGAAGGTGAATATGGGAAGAGAGCTATGCTTTTTATGTATTCTATCTCTATCTGAAAAGTGTCAACTTGAATGACAATGCAATTTATCATTTATGAAAATGCTTCACTGTACTGAACAGTTTAATCTACACAGTTTTATGTTTGTAATAAAGTTGCATGGAAAGCATCTGTAATAATTTTGCTTAGGTCTGCCATTTTCTACATTCAAGAGGACATTAAACAACTACTCAGTTGTCCAATACAAGTTTTGAAGTAATTAAGAAATATCCTTCATAAAAGGAGAAAGTGACATGCACACAAAATTAATAATCCCCCAGAAAGGAATATAAAACTGTTAACTATCATCACCAACACTTAACTCATCAATATTCAAAATACTGTACTAAGACTTGTTGATGAACTAAGGGAAGACCACGCAACCACACAGTAAAATAAAGGCAGGGAGAAACAAAACTATATACCCCACGTTGCAGAGCTGCTACCAGTTCTAATCATGCTCATAAGCCTCGAATATTCTGTTTACGGGCAAGAGAACAAGTTTCTTGAGATCCAGTATTTAACAAGGAGCTACTGCAGTATTTATTCTGTTTCTGAAGTTTTTGAAGACAGAAGCTGCAAAGAATCAAAAAGAGCTACATTGTGTTCTATGCAAAGCAAATATTGAAGAAGAGATTTCAATAATCCCATACTCTGGAAATACAAACCCACCAATCAGTAAAACAACTAACTATGCCAACCATCAACAATAGCCATATGGAGCAAAGTACCGTACTTTCAACCCATACCATTGAGGATAAAAAGCCAAATACACAAAAGCCAAATGCTAATCCAACTAGAAGGCAAGGAAGAAGCAGTCCATGAACGTGTATTTGAAATATGAATAGATACTTCTACTGTAATAATAACAATGCTACAGAGTAAAGTTATATTATTAAAATATTAGAGGATTCTTATTTGTTTCCTAGTACTATATGGAGAAAAAACGTTACCTATAAGCCAGGTACTTTTTTTAAAAAAAAAAAGGGAGATCGGCACTTGAAGGGAGACACATGAATTTCTAAAATGTAAAAAAAATTAAACATGGAAAAGTATTTGTGGTGTAGAAAGAAATGGAACATACACAAGCAAGGCTGCTTATATTATCTCAGTTTTTCTTTGTGACCTTTTAAACAAACTAGAGAACTAAGAATGAAGTTTTCCATCTACTGATATATAACAGAAAATGGAATGCTAGAAGAAGCAGTGCATATTTTGTCATAATCTCTGCATTAGGAAAAAAGAGAGGAGGTTAAGCAATACACATATTTAAATATAGATTATTTAAACTTCAATAGAGTATTTCAAGTCTTACATTGTCTTAAAATGAAACAAAACTTACAAAGCAAGAAAACACATACCTGATATACCCTGAGACTCTGCCTGTAGATCACAGTACCACAGTCTGTTCACTGGATCACACCCTTCTCGGATTGACAGCAAGACATATCGACCATCGTCAGATACCTGTAAGAAGTTACAGAAAAATCAAGGACAGTTCATCCTCAGGAAAAAAAAAAAAAATCCAACTTGAAAAGTTAGTCCCTAAACCCCTAGCAAAAAAATAAATTGATGCTACAGTTAGTTGAGTGAACAGATGTGTATGGAAAATGAGAACTCACCAAGAACCCGCACTCATCACTTACATCAACAAATACATAAGCATAGTCTGCTGACATTTCAGGAGATCAAACCGAACAGCATTATCTGTTTATGCTTATCGTGAATTAAAAAAAGAAAGTCTATGATTATTAAAAAGTATTCCAGCTAGAAAAGTGTCTGAGTCAGGGTGGATATCTGCTCCACTGTGGACCTCCATGGGCTGCAGGAGGACAACCTGCTTCACTATGGTCTTCTCAAATGGCTGCAGGGAAATGTCTGCTCCAGCACCTGGAGCACATCCTCCCCCTGCCCTCTGACCTTGGTGTCTGCATGGTTGTTCCTCTCACATATTCTCACTTTTCTCTCACAGCTGTTGTGTAGCATTTTTTGCCCTTTCTTAAATATGTTATCACAGAGGCGCTACCAGCATTGTTGATGGGCTCAGCTTTGGGCAGCAGCGGGTCCGTCTTAGAGCCAGCTGGTATTGCTTCTGTCCGACATGGGGGCAGCCCTGGCCTCTTCTCACATAAACCACCCCTGCAGCCCCCTGGTACCAAAACCTTGACACAAACCAAATACACAACAACTAATGTACAGCACTAACCTGACATTTCAGTAACTAAGAATGGACTCAGTATAAACAGTCTAAAACTACAACCTGCTGGCAAGAAGGAAAAAAAGAAAACCAAACAAACCACCAAAACCACATCTCACAGTTAATGACTTCAACATGGAGAAGTTTAATTGAATCCACTATGTTGAACATAAAGCACTGTTTAGTCCTGTGATCAACTGGATTGCCAGGGCCCTACTGAACTAGAGTACTCAAAAACAAGCCTCCTACATCAATTAAAACATAGCTTTATGTAGCTCAATAGAAATGTCTCAAAAAACAAGGCAGCCACATCTGGTGATGTAGGTGTCCAGTTTCTCTCTAGTCAATGGCTATGTCAGCATTCAAATCCAATGTTAAATTGTGCAAGAGTATTTGCTAACTTAGCATTCTTTGTAAAGACACAACAGAGCAACCGCTGGCTTTTGTCCAAAAAAACCCCGTAAGAGTTTCTTGTGAAGATAAGGTCAAAACTTCTGAACCTGAACTTCCAAACTCCTTCATCAAGGTAACAATTCCATGCAAAAGGAAATTCACCTCCCCTCCCCCAAATCCTATGGAAATAAATGGAGCCCAGTAGTGACATGAGAAGGACCAGTGACATGTATCGCACTGAAAATCAGTAATTTGGATATACATATTAATTCAGGTTTTTTAAGAGATGCAGAGATGTACCAGGACTGCACTTGCTCAATCAAAGGGAAAACTGTGCTGCTGAAAATGCTAATACTTAAGTGACAGAGGCATTTATCTCAGTCAAGTCTTTATTTTGACCCCTGTGTAAGCACTCCTTTTTTTTTTTACTGTGTATTCTGTCAGCTAAACTGAACCTATAGAAAAGAGTTTGTCACTAACTTCTGAAAATGGGCCCTCAGTGCATCTTACAGGTCTACACAAACTGCTCCCTCCTCTACATGAGGAGGTCTCCTCACCATGCTTCCTCTCTCTAGCAATTCTAACATGGTCAGTGTTTGAGCCTGTGAATATCCTAGATATGCTGAAACCCAGGTTCATTAAATGATGCTAGATTCACACGCTTCGTGAATTAAGCCCAGTAAGATATTTTGCTGATGCATACACCCTCTACACAGGCCATCACAGTACTACGTACAGACCAGTACAGTTTAATCAGAACAATACCTGTTGTTTGAATGAGGAAACGAAAATTTAGTTGCTCACAATGGCAGGACAGCGAAAACCATCAAGTCAGTACTTGGCATAGGGCAAACATGCTTGCTCTGCATAGTGGCTCCGTCAATCTATTTTTTAAAAGAAAAAGCTGAATACTCACCTACTTAATACTGTTATTCACAGTACGACATAGAACAGAAAAAATTACCCAAGTGGTAGAGGTTAGCTTTGGATTTCTGGCTGCCTTATTCCAGTGAGCTTCCAAACGTAGCTGCTAAAAGTCCATCTCAGGGGTGGAAAAAGGCTGGCAGCTTAGCCTGTCTGAATGACAGTCAATTCACAGCAGATTTCCCCTCAAGCTCTCAAGTGATGGAATTAATAAGGTGTGTTTTCTGTCACATAGCAGTATGAAATTGCTTAGAAACCACCCAAGCTGATAATTTTAAGGGTACTTCTGCTTATTGTGACAAACTAAATGATGTTTACAGAGTTTTTATTTTTCCCATTTTCATTAGGTTTACACACACAAAAATCTAATGCTGCTGTTAAATGAACATTATAAGCTATAACCACATTATAAATTTTCCGATGAAGCTTCTTGGTTTGCCTTTGCACATACATGTACACAAAGGACAGAATTTCCAAAATGGTGTCTACTGGTACATAAAGTCATCAATGAATCCTTGTTTCTGCTCAGGCTTTGCAAACATACTCTGTTTCCTGGCAAGGCTTTTGAAAGTGCAAGTCCATCAAGGAAAGGCAGGAAGTAACAGGAAGTCATCAACTCAAAGTTTGCCTCTACTGACTGAGCTGTTTTGAGCTTATTCCAAAATTACCAGATTTAGATGTTTTACTAACAGCTGATACAGAAGGCCGTTTCCTGTCTACATTCTTATATGACAATATCTAATGGAAATTTAAACCTCTAGTCACAAAATATGAATCTGAGTTCTGGAAACTTTCCATTTGGCCCTAAACACTTCTTAAAAAAAAAATTCTTATTCATATATTGTAATTACTTCTTAGATTTACTTTGGTTAATATTCATACCATCAGTTGTGCAAAATATCTGTAGAATTAGTTATGCAGAATAAATCTCAGAAGAATTAGCCCCTAACTATACTGCTATCCAAACAGATCCACAGTTTTGAAGACACAAGAAGGGAACGAAGTAGAATACAGAGCCAAATCTCAGTATACGAAAGCCAACAGAAAAACCCTAACAACCAAACACTCCTCAAAAAAACCAGAAAAAAACCAACCCAAATGAGTGTTTCCAAGTTGTATTTTTTACAAGCACTTTGTCAACAACTAATTATACCACTAAAAAAAGTCCATATAGCTGAAAGCTCACAAGGCAAATAGAAAAGAACACCTAAGATTCCTACTGGTCCCCAAAAAAACATTATATGAAACAGCTAAGACAGCTTTAACAGGGCAGCCTGCAAAATTGAGACATTTTGCCTCCTTCTTCCAAGATGAGAGTACATCCAGAAATGGAAACCAAGATTAGGTGATCTTTTTTGAAAGAAGCATCTTCAGTGTTATTAGACAAACATTAACTGCAGGTGTGAGTTTTAATTAAACTAGTGACTGCAATACGCTGTTTAAACAACTGTTCATACCTGTAAAAGCATCAAGTTTCCTTCTCTTCCTCACCAACTAATAAAACATGTTAAATAATTGCAAGTGGTATATACAAATGTAAATTTCAGTTAAATTCAAGAGTATGACACACAAAATTCTTTCAGTCATAGTCAGAACCCACACAAATTTGTTCTTTGATGCTGTGAGTTAATGGTTAACAAAAGACTGCTTGCTTTACCCAAGAAAGAAAACAACATCAGAAATTTGCCAGTAAGTTGTTGCAAGGACAATTCAGAACCTCTGATGACAGCACATCTGAGTACATCTAATGAGTTTTTCCTTCCACATTCCCAGCTGGACTACTGAAGAGTTGATAGCAGTTTATGTTTAATTTGAAGCAGGAATTCCCAAAGCATATTGCTGGTGGGATGCCAATTAGATCTGTCTCTATCACTAAAGCTATTCTTACATCAGTGAGTTCTATAACCCAAAGGAATTTGGCAGAAACAGGACAAGGCACTGTTGACTGCGGCATGCTAAAATGTTTAGAATTATACCACAGATTTAGACATCCACATTGCAAAGTTATAGTTTGATGAGCAAATGTTGGCAACGGTACCAGCTTATGTGGTTTCCACCTCTAGCTCTTCCTACTGCTACGGTTGCTTGGATCCATGCAAGTTCATTCCCCTAGTCATGCCAATACAAGCATTTACCATTTGTGTGGTAAATCAGACTGGGGAGCTTGATCCAGCTGAAAAAATAACGTGTTAAAAAACCAAAACCAACAAAAAATAAAAATAAAAAAAGGAAAAGAAAAAAAAAAGAATAATAATCCAGGAAAAAAATCAAAACAAAGAAGAATCCAGGCGGGGACACCTCCTCCCCACCTCCCCCCGCTAAAAAAAGGAAAAGAATAAAAGAAAAGGTCCCTCTGCTAGATTAGTACCTCAGTCAGTTCACTGTGCAGTTGCACAAACGGCTGAGCTAACAACTGCACCAAGCAGCTGGAAACATGAGTAATAGGGGCAGAGATTGCTTAAGGCAGCTCAGATGGCAGTACTGACAAATGTGTAATCACGGTCTGAATGCCACTGACTCTTCTATATCGTAAACAGACAAGAGTCTGGATTTCAGAATGGCAGAAGGAAACAGGGTTTCCCAACTATCATTTGGGTTATTCTTATGCTGCTACATCATCTTCATGAGCTGAACTGCAATCCTCGCTCTTGGCCCACAAACTTATGAACTGAAATTTCATACCAGCATTTCACTCAAATCTCAGAATGCATTCACGGTTCAGCATAAGGGAGACAGCTGTAATGTCAGAACTGACAGCTTGGATCAGAAGTAAATTCTCCTGGTTTCCCACATCCAAACTGAAAAGGAAACACATCTCAAGAATTTCTGAGAGATCTGGAATGCTAGTCAGTGCACATTTCTCTCATTAAAATAATTTATATCAAACAACACCCACTGGTGAAAGGTAAGGAGGTTATAAAGCAATTGAGTATCTTAAAAAGACATTTAGGTCCTGTCAAAATAGGACAGAAGAAATCCTGTAGCCTTTCAACTGGAGCTTTTAAAAAACATTCAGCGTAACAAGGATTTTATTGGCATAACACAGCACTAATCCTTAACTCAGCACTAGTAAAGAAGTATTATTTCAAAGAGCTGATGTTGGTATATAGTTTGTAGTTTCATTGCTGCCATTCAGTCACTTTGCAATTTTGAATTTATTAAATCTGTTATTTCTGAAATATTTGCTGTGACCATCTTTACACCATACATACAGAAGTATTATTCATTACAACAGCTGTGCTCACAAGTACTATTCTATTTAGTTTTTCAACAGTCAAACCCTTTGAAGTAAAATCTTTATAAAGAAGTTTTGGTTTATAGTGGAGTATTTTTTGGTAGCAATTTTGTTTCAGTGGTACTTGTTCTCTCCATTTTGATGAAAAGTAAACACTACTTAGAAAAACATTAAGAGATGAAGCAGTTTACCTGTAACTTTAATAAATCAATGGATATCAAAAGAAGGAAAATTATTTGAAGCCTAATTAGTAAAAGAAGTTTTCCAACTACTGATTTTTTTTTCTTTCATTACAAAATATAGTTAATTCATCATACAAGCCATATAAGGAACCCCAAAGGGCTATATGTTCTGCATTTATAATAGCAGTAACCACCTATGAGGATCCACAGCAAAAGTGAAGTTAAATATTTTGTCCACTAGCAGCACATTTCAGACCAAAAATTCATACATAATTAAACAAAAAAAGAAAAAGAATGAACAGGAGAAGGCTGTCGGGTTTTCAGACTTCCTGGCTTTATGTATTACTCCTCAACTAAAACATCAATAGGAGAGACATTAAAGTGCTTTGCTTCCAAGTAAAGTGCATGACAGCAACCCCAGTGAATATTAATGCTAGTTCTTTGAATACTACCTGGGTAGTCACCACTGCAAGATTCAGTATAAGGAAGAACTCTCTATTTTTAGTTCACAAATAGGGGCCCTTTGAGTGCATAGTATTATATTAAGACAACTATATACACACATCATCCCTTTTTAAGCTAAGCAATAAAAACTTTTACCACCTCTGCGCTTTTTATTATCAAGGTGAAAAAAACCTAATCACTGTGTAATTTGTTTCTGTATAACAAGATATTAAAAAATAAGTAAAATTCAGTTATTAGATAATATGCCTGTGTTGAGGAAAAGATAAACCAACTTCAACTGCAAACATTAACACTATTATAACCTGCAGCCCGATCTGCATCTGCAATTATTTTACAAGCTACTGCTCTTCATACACTAGCATCCTTTGCATAGGGAACAAGGGAACTGTCATTGCTATCTAATGCATTTCCAATGAAACAGAGAAAATGAATCACATAGAAAAAAAAAAAATCAAAGCTCAAAAAAATCACAGACAGAATCAAAGCTTTCAAACAGAGCCAAATGGTCAAATTAGTAACTGGACTCCACGTACCCAGTCATGGGAAGATCAAACCATCCAGAGAAGGCAAGATGGGAGGCAATAAAGATGCAACCATGCAATGCATGGCATTAATTAACTAGGAATTAAAAACTCATAGCATCAATAAGCTGCATTTTAAAACTCCTAGAATTTTCACTATATGCTATGTAACAGTCTAAAACTACCCAGAGTGACTGACTAGTTGTTTTGTTTTGGTTTTTTTTTTTAAATATTCATTTAGGAATGTACCCAGCCACACAGTAAAACAGACTGATGACAGCGGTTACTTCCTAAACTTCAGGTACATGCTGCACGAAGATTTTTGCATAATACCACTGAACCTGAATATGATTTGACCAAGAAGAATCTACGTGGAAGAGACATTTCAGATTGATGCAGAAATTACCTGCCTTGCATTATGTATCAATACTTTAAAGCTTTGTATCAGGTGAGTAAAGTAAAATACAAAAGACACAAGACACAAGTCTTCTACAGAGAAAAAAGTAAAAATTCCTGTAGAATTTGCTGAAACATTTGGTCAGTAAAAGATGAGAGCAATTATGCTGTCTGAACAGCCTCAACTGTTCTAATGTCATAGATGTGCACATAATCCCCTGCCATGAAGTTCTGCTTGCATGACAACAAATTCAAGAACCCCCACTGTAATCTCCCAGCCTTTCTTACTAACTCACTATTAGAAAAAGCAAAGCTGTTTCCTTTCCTAGAATGGGAAACAGTTTTTCATAAAGTAAAATGATCTTGAAGGTTTGGGGTTTTTTTTTGGGGGGGGGGGGGGGGGGGGCAGGGGGGGGAGTGTAATGAAAGGAACATACAGCTATGCTCCGACATTATCTTTGCAGTGGTGCTAGAAAGTCACTGAAGCTTGCAGATAGCTCCTATCACATTTTATGTTTCAGCAGTCTTTTGAGAAGATGAGGACTGAGACAAGAACTCCCTTTCACTAAGCAATCTCTTGGGACTGTTTGCACAATCCAGGACCTCTGAAGCTGGTACTCTAACGCTGCAAATGCTTTGTTTTGTTTTCTGTTTGCATCATACTGGTTTAATCAACTAGATTTCGAAGACCTAATGACGGTTGATCACAGGAATGCATAATTTCAGGATCGGGTCCAACAGAAACCACTTACTACATTCTGAGGAACAGGCCTGACATACGTACTCTCTATGCAGGACATGGACTGATCACATGTAAACAATGTACTGATGTGCTTCCTCCATCCATTCCCCATGTTAGAAAAATTGCTTTGGGCATTAATTCAATTTCCTTATTCCAGGCAGGTTTTTATTCTTTGATTTCAGATACAATGTGCTGGTATAAAGAGCATTTCTACTCTGACCATATCGTTTCTGAGCCTCTGCTAAGCGTAGGGTTGAAGGAGACCTACCAAAGCCAGAGAACTTGGACTTTGACCCTAGATCATTGTGGTTACGACTGATTCATAAAAGGACACGAGACAGCCTTGTTCAGAAGAACACAGCAATATGTACATGCATATTTACATGCATTCTCAATACCATAGAGTAAAATGAGTAACCTTCTGAGGTGACAGACAAACATCACACATGATTTTTCCTGTGGCTTTCAGCTTGCTTTTTTGAGTGCAATGAAAGCAGCAAAGCAAGAGGAACTTGGCTATGTAAGAGATTACCATCGACCATATGGCCCACATGCAGCCAGAAAGATTGCCTGCCTGTTTCGTACTGGTAAAATTCTCCAGGCCTATTGCCAGGGCTGAAAAAACATATTCATGGTAGGCTTCTATTCCAGGTTCAGCCTTGACAAAGATAGTGTAAGGCTTTAGAAAAATTCTCACAGCCCTGTTTAGTTCAGCTGCGAGTCTCACTTGAGCAAACTGACAATGTTTTGAGCCCTTCCCTTTCATGCTGCTCACTCTTCCTGTGTGGATGCTGCAGTTCCACGTTCCTGCAGTGAAAACACACCATAGCCAGCAAACATCTGGCACAGCTTACTCCTCTGTGCTCTGAATTTCATTTGCAAGATCACCTCCCTGGCTGAGAACCACTGATGTTAACCGACAGGTCTGAACATTAAAAAAAGAAAAAAGTTATTGTCAATTCAGGGACCGTGCACTGTGTTCATTAGACAACAACATGAAAAATTGTACTTGTTTTACTGCTGGCAGAATTGGGATGGGAGGGTTCCCCCTACCCCCTCTTTTCTCTCCTGTTTACTTTCCTGTCAGTACCATAGGGACCTTTAACACTACCAACTGTGAAAGGCTCTTACATAACTTATTGTTTAACTTTGAGAATAACAGTCTGGCTGTGAGAGAAAGATGTGCTCTATGAGTCTGGAGAGGAGGCAAAAACATGCCACTTAGAGAAGCATGGGAAGCTCCTCTTTTCCAAGAGTAGGTATGACATTGCCAAGGTTTTAGAAATCTTCGTACCAGACTGCCCTCTACTGGGATATTATTCAAATAACTCCATCCCTGCTCTTCCTAACTCCCCCACTATCCTAGAATCTGTACCAGAAATACATATGCTTTTCCTAGACTAATGAAAAGATTTGATGGCCTTTTTTTTCCAAACTTATATATCTGACTAAAAATAAACAGGTTTTTTTTTTTTCCCCTCACAATCCATTCAAGTGAGGAGTTGGAAATGCATCTATATTTCTATGCCAACACCATTTTCAGCACCACAGATTTCACTTACATCAAGCATACTTGGGGCTGGTGTTGAATGTGTAATGAGGAAAAAAAACCTGAAGCTATTTTCTTGCATGTTGTCTTGTAAATGCATTAAGCTGACAAAACTTTACACAACCCTCTTTCCTCTTAATCAGTGACTTAGTTTCTTCTCTCCATTGAAAATACACACCACCATGACTCCCTACAGCACACCTGAGATTACTCATTTTTTTGAGGTATCATGGCAACATTATTACTTTTGCAGTCTCTGAAGGATCTCCTTGTCAGGTGCTTTTCACTTGCAAGTAACGTATTTCTCTCCCTTGACCCAATGGTTGTGAGACCTGCAAATTCTGCTCTAAACCTGAGTATGGAAGTTCAAGTTCTGCCCCCACTATAGAGAAAGGTTTGGTAGTTGAAACTAGACCACCCACACCATAATCCAACTGTCTCTACTGAAGCTTGTATAAAACATAAGAGAACCCAAATGTCTCTACCTATTTGGCCCAGCAAGGCCCTGTAAAAGAAAAACATTTGTTTATTAATCTGACAGGAATGCATGAAAGCACTTTCATAAAATGTTGAGCTGTGCAAAGCTGTATTTTAAAAATCTGTGGCAGCATATTAGCACCAAGTAAGAATATTCAGGACGGTGCCAATAAGCCACATAATTTGATTTTTACTAAAGATATTTTAATTTTTCCCCCATTACTTTGTGGTCTTCCACTTTCTCAAACACATACTTCAAAAAAATTGACCAGAAAACTTGTTTGAATGGCCTGAAAAGAAGATTTTTGACCTATTGCACAAGGATGGAAACACATTCTGCACTGTTTTGTTTTGGTTTTTTTAATTGCAGAATATGTTTTTTCCTGACCATTAAAGACCATTTTTCATTAGTATCAGGATGACAGAGCCACATTTTACAGCTGGAGCTCACAGCACAACCCCAGAATATCAGCCGTTTTAAAGTACTTTCACTTAGATAAGCTCACGATTATTTACCAATGCTTTAGTACTCCTCCTTAAAATAGCATTTCTTCTTAAATACCAACATGTCTGGAAGTTTATGCCTCCTAGAGGTCAAGAAAACAGCCATAAGCAGCCACACAGTTTTATTAAATGAGAACCCACAGGAGTGAGGTGTTTCTCTATTCACCGCCCTCCCCACTTTCCCAATACTTATGGGGCTGTTTCAATTCCAGTGGCTTCAGAACTGGTAGCTGCACTACATTCTATTATTTTCCTATTCTACAGCAAGAGTTATTACTACCAGTCCCTTCTTCCCGCCCCAAAGACCTTTTGATCATTTAATAAGGGCTATATATTCTCACTAATCACAAAAATTACCAAAGACATTCAACATCAGAAAAAAAAAAAAACCCAAACCACCAAACCCCAAACTTCTTGTACATTTAAGGCTGCCTCAAGCTTTTCTTTCACAATAGAGAGCCAGGAAATGCAGGATGGCTGCTTCTCTGCACCCTGGCCAAGCAAACTCTTTGCTACTCACTACAAGCACTGTACTATGAATTCTCTTCCATGGTCTCCAGCCCTGCTTCTTCAACTTAGATAAGAAAAGGCTCTGTTAGTGTGCTATTACCTCGAAGAAGGTTTTGGTACCTATAAGGCAAATGTACTTCTACACCTAATACAGAAGGTATGGGATTTAATACCATCTGAGACTGCAAACTTTCACTACCCTAAAAAGCTGTATAGTCTAATGAATCAGACTGCAACAGCCCTTCCCCACGGAAAGTGAACTTGCCTTCACAACAACATGTGTAGTTTAGCTCATGACACTGCAAAGCGGTAATAAAAACATGCATTACTCATGTGAATCAGTGGATACATCACTACAAGACATCTGTCACCAACAGAAAGCCCATTTATTTACGGAACTAGGGAAAAATAAGGATAATGATTTCCAAATTTCATTTTATTGCCAGTTAAAACTCAGAACTGACTAGTTTTTGAACAGTAAAAAAAATTCCAAACCCCATTTGCAAGTTTACACTAATATTCAGGTCAGTTGTTAAAGGTATGTTTCATGAATAGATGAGATTACGTAAAAAAGGTTCTGTTTAGTCACAGAACCTGCAGATAACTCTGATGTGTACAGAGAAAGGTCCGTGTGGTCACTTTGCTGGGGAGCCTTTCACATTCTCACTCCCTGTCTCATTTTGAACCCCACTGTTCAAATTCTTTGAAAGAACCTTTCTTTTCTGGCAGCCCACAGAAAAGAAACCCCCAACATTTTCATGGGTTGATGTGTTGAAAAGTGAGCACAGACTGATGATCCAATTTTTAAAAGAGGTACTCTCAGGGAAAAGTAGTTCTAGGAAGTAAATACCCCAAATCAGGGTACAAACATTTCATATTTATCAAAAGTGTCAGACCCAAAGAGACCCTGTATAGAAACAAAGTGTACTGATTAAACATAGCTAGTAGAGTACAAAGAATTACAACAGGTTTTTTATCCACTGGAAAAACGACAGTTCCCTGATAAACAGAATAACCATGACTACATTCCAACAGCACCTAGAACAGTACACGCAATCAAGCACTGTTAAATCTAATATGAAGAATAAAACACACATTAATTACAAAACTTAAGACCTTTTGAATTATTCATGTAAGGAAGAACAGAGCATGGTTACCTATCATTTTTGGTTCACTGGGACTTTGCACAATATAGTAGTAGTTCAACAAAATAAGCTTAAGAAATCAATTCCAGCAGTCTCTTGTTCCACCTTCAATAACACAGTCCACACCATATTTGTGCTGATAGAACTTTTTGTAGGGAAACTTAAAAGTCTCCAACTCTGTACACGGTATTAACAGATTTTAACCTGTATGTCTCCATTCTTCAACTAAACAGAATAGACACATTTCACTTTCAGGAAAGACGTCACAAAAATAAATATAAATCAAATAAATACATGGCAGGGAATATCCAGACATGCTGATTATTGGAATAAGCTTTTTGCACAGGAAGTGAAGGCTGGGGCTCAACACTGACTAAGAAGAAGCAAGAACAGTGACACACTGTCCATCAAATAATCCTTCTCTGTCCTGGAATGCACATCAGACAGAATGTCCTCAATGAAGAAAAAGGGTATGCAATTGTGTCATTACAGGCTTGAAGACTGATTTAATTGTGTCCAGTTTTGGGCCCCTCACTACAAGAAAGACATTGAGGTGCTGGAGCGTGTCCAGAGAAAGGCAACAAAGCTGGTGAAGGGTCTGGAGCACAGGTCTTATGAGGAGTGGCTGAGGGAACTGGGATTGTTTAGCCTAGAGAATAGGAGGCTGAGGGGAGACCTTATCGCTCTCTACAACTACCTGAAAGGAGGTTGTAGTGAGGTGGGTGTTGGTCTCTTCTCCCAAGTAGTTAGCGATAGGACAAGAGGAAATGGGCTCAGGCTGCACCAGGGGAGGTTTAGATGGGACATTAGAAAAAAATTCTTCACAGAAAGGGTAGTCAAGCATTGGAACAGGCTGCCCACAGAGGTGGTGGAGTCACCATCCCTGGAACTGTTCAAAAAACCTGTAAACGTGGCACTGTGGGATATAGTTTAGTGGGCATGGTGGTGTTGGGCTGATGATTGGACTGATGATCTGAGATCCTTTCCAATCTTAATGATTCCTAGTTTTTACTTTCATTAAAAAATAATCCAGCCACCAAGCCAGGAAACATGAAATTACTACTCTACCCTTAATTGGTTTAGTGGCAGACTTGGCAGTGTTAGGTTAATGGTTGGATGGATGATCTTAAAGGTCTTTTGCAACCTAAACGATTCTATGATTCTACAAAAGCAAACTAGACAGTCCTATTTTCAGTAGTTCTTAATCAATGATTCTTAGTTCAACGGTCAACTCTGCAACACTAATAAAAAGTGTTCTTTTAACAAAATGTTTTCCACTTTATACCTACTACCAGTTGTTAGAATCTGAAAAACTGAACATAATGATAACAAGCTTCAGGGTGTTTACCCTACCTCAGCTCCACCCATCCATTTTGGTTCATCGGGAAATTCAGCACACAGGATATCTTCTGACTGGTTAGTTCCTAATACATGATAATGCAGCTTTTGGTGCAGATTAGTGGAGGTCTCAGTACCTAGTAAATTGCAGATATTTAAACCAATTAGTTCTCAAAGAAATCCAACAACAACCAAATAAAACCCTTCGAAACTTCTGTATCCCTTTGCATATGAAAGAGAAGAGTAATTCAGCAGAGAAAACTACAAATGGTTCCAGTCTACAACCATTCCCCTCCAAATAAACACCTGCCTCCAAAATAAAATAAAAATTTCAAACCACACCGCAAACCTGTTCAAACAGTTATCCTTTCCTTTTATTGATGATAATACATTATTCAAATGTGAAGAATATCATTTCAAGCTTTGCTTTCTAGAAACACTAAGCAAGCAAAGAAAAACAATCCCTGCCATCCTCTAATGATGTTTTTGCTCCCATTTCACCCTGGGCAACTAAGGGGAGATTTATTGCTAGTTAACATTCCGAGAAACCATCATACTTCCATTTGCTGAAAACAAAAAAAAAGAAGTATTTTAAAGCACTGCATGAGGTGCTACTTAATTGGTTGGTTTGGTTTTTTTTTTTTAATTTTGTTCTTGCAACACTTTGCAACACTTCAGCTTCTGAACTACAAACATGTTTAAAAGTAAAACACACAAGGTGGGTATCTAACTTGCAAGTCTGGCAAAATGATAGTCTGCAAAAGCAAATACAGAGGCAAAATTCAGGCTCTCTCCAAGGTTTAACAAAGACCACAGCTCCAGAAGAAACTTTTCACTAGCATTGCCTTATAAGAGCCACTAAATTCCTTCCCTACTGATGCTCCTCAGCAATTTATTCTACTTTGTGTTCTGCTCCTTGAGTTTTGCTAGCATAAACATTTTGTGTTGCTGTGCTGTGAACCACAGATGAATTAATCTGGTTGAATAACAAAAACCTTATGCCCCAGATTGCTATTCATCACGTCAACCTCCCAAGCCAGTTCACCTTTGCCCACACAAATACATAAGGGGAAGAGATCTAAGTAAGCTGTCACCAGACATCAAATTCCAGCCAGTATGAAAGCCAAGTAAATCACTGCAGAGAAAAAGAAAAGGAGCAGCAGACTTTTAAGGGAAAGACAGGGACAGGCAAAGACAGGGACAGGCAGACAAGAGGATACTCACTGATAACTGAGCATAAGCTTTGGTCACACAAGACATCATCTGCTATCTAATTGTATAAACTAGTATAGCTAGTTATTTCAGTATAAACTAGTAGAGCTAATTATTTGTTGCACCAATTTATTGAAAAGGTCATTTTGTTCCCATATAGCATACAGTTAGTACAGCCATACTTACCATCACTTTTCCCATCTTGTTTTGGATAGCAGTTATAGAACATGCCTTTTCCATCATGAGTCCATGCCATGCAACTGAATTTAACTCTCTCCAGTGTATCTGGAAGATCCTCAGGACCTTCTACTTTCATAAACTTGATAGTAACCCAATCAGAGCCACTAGAACTCAGGCCATACGCAAAGTATTCACCATCTTCACTGAATGCATAACCTAGGAAATTGGATTGAAACAAGATGAAGTAAGAACCAGAACGAAGGAACAGTATTTTCAAAAAAGTGTTTGTTATTTTGCCACACAGCTTTTTATTATTTACTACACACTAGCCAAATCCCAATGAAAAAGAGGTGAAATTGGGAAAGTAGTTAAAAGAACTGTGTTCATGAAACACTTCAGAGAAGAGGCTTTATTTTCAAAAAAAAACGTGCTAACAACTACATCTGCTATCATTTGGGATTCACAGCACTTTTCCAGTCTCTGTGGACTTCTCAAGCATTTCACAGATCTGAGTTTAGGCGTGCATACTCAGTAAGTATGTTCAGTAGCATTGCTTATGCCCAACATCTGAATTATGATTTGAGTAATAAGTCTTCTACTTCCCGAGTTTTTGGGGAAGAGGTGGAGACTGAAAATGTACACAGGTAGAGAACTTAAAGTGATATTTTAAGAGAGAAACAGTACCATAGAAATCAAGAGAAATTAAGATGCAAGCAATGCATCCTGTAATAAAGCGAATACCACTTCAATATAGGAGACAATGAAAACCAGACCCTGCAAAGCCATGAAAACTGAAGTAACTGGAAAGATTTGCCACTAGCACTCAAATGGATTAATCACCAGTAGTCTCAGCTAAGACCTCTGATATATATGTCACTATCCAAACTGTGAGGAAAACATGATTCTGGAAAAAAAAAAAAAAAAATCAGAAGAGCTTCCATCATAGTTGATAAGGATCAAATTCACTCTTGCAAATCAACTCAAGTGAAGAGATTGAATTATCATACAGACCTGAAAGTAACTGAAAAAAAACACACAAAGAAGTTGCATTTCATAGAAATCAGGTTTGAGACACACCACTGTGACAGCCTAACATATTCACCCCCATAAGAACATAAGAGTGGCCATTCTGATTCAGAACAAGATTCCACCTAGCTGTCCTCAGCAGTAGTGACAAGGAGATGCCTACAAGAGTAAGAACAATGCAAGCACATGTAATATTTCCCTTAAATATTTTTACAACCTCTGACGATTTTTAGCTTAGGAGACTTCTTTTCCATGAAGTAGTTGGTTAATAATCCGCAATGCTTCCCTCCTCCTTGACCTTGTCCAGCTTCCCTTTAAACGCACAGTAAATTTTTTGCACCAGGTTTTTTTTTTTTTTTGGTAAGGGTTCTACAAATCTACTTCTTCTGGTATGAACCACCACCTTCTTTTATTTGCTTTGGACTCAACTCCCACTGCCTTCACTTGATATCCCCTCATTCTTGTAATAGAAAAAATGTCAACTAACCAACCCCTATTCACTGACTCTCCATGCTATTGCATGCCACAAATGATTCTGTAGACCTCTATTATATTCCTGCTAAATTGTCCCTTTTCCAAGCTGATTGATCTGGGTACACTTAATTGTTCCTAACCTTTGCTCCATACCCTTGATTGTTCCTACTGCCCTCCTCCGAACCGTATTTCAGAGCCCTTTTTGAGCTGAGGGGATGGGCACTATATTTAATATTCAACGCTACTGTATAAACCCCTGGGTTGCTACATAATGGTGTTTTCCATTTTGTTCTCTATTTCCTTCTTAATCATTTCTGACATTTAATGTGCTGGTTTGGCTGCTACTGAGAACCAGGCTGACATTTTCATGGAACTATCTATTACAGCCTAAGAATTGCTCCCAAGTGGTGGTCACGGTCAGCTCAGAGTCCATTCCATCCATTCCTCTACAAATGAGGTTACGATTGTTTGTCCCCCGTGCATCACTTAATTTATCTGCACAGAGACTTTTACCTGTTAAGTTATTGCCCACTCACTATCATTAAGGTCTTCCTGCAGCTCTTCACAGTCATTCCTCAGCCTTTACCTGGAATAACTTTGTATCGTCACCAAACTCTGCCACCTCACTGCTCACTCCTTTTCATAATATATATGAACATACCGAACAGTGCAAGTCCTAGCATAACCCCTGACAGAACTCTGCTGGTGATTTCCACTTCGAGAGACGATCGGTTAGTTATGCCTGTCCCTGCCTTTAAATAAATTATTTATTAACATCAGGAGTTCCCGCTCTTGTTCCATGGCTGTTGTTTCTCCAAATGCATTTGGAAAGAGACTTTGTCATAAGCTTTTCAGAAATACAGAAAGATTATATGAACCCAATTCCTTATATCCACAGTTTAAGGCAGGACTTCTCACTAAACAAAGCCATATTGCTTCTTTTCAGCTAGATCACACTTAAAGAAGCATCCACTAATTCTGTCCTCTGCTTTTATTAACTGGCCTTGAACAGACTTAAGGACTTCTAGGTGCAAGAGTCTTGCTTCTACAATAAGCCAATAGGGAGTGGAAAAATAGACAGCTAACACAAGTATTTTTGTGATTCTCATAAAAGTTAATGCTACATTCCTTCACAGTCTCTTACTTCAACTTGTTGGCTTGTGTTAAAGATACAAAATACAATTTTAAGAGAAATAGTCACTATAAATACATAAACTTTTTTCCTTGCTATGGACAGCCTCAAGATCTGTTCATATTTCAGTGGAAACCTGTTACAGAGTGTGAAAAAAGACATTGAGAAACTGAACCAAGTAAATACAAAGTAGATTTAGAAGCGTTCTTCTGAAACACTATACAAATCCACATATGGTTATTATGACTACGATTAAAACAAGCCACTCTAGCCATACTTGTATAGGTGAAGAGCTGGAAACCATTTCCAACTTCTGCTGAAGACCCAGACTTACTCGGCAGGAACTGCTGTCTCACTAACCTCGTAAAGCCACAGTGCCGTCATCAGAAAGCTTATTTGGATCAAGAAAAACTTTGGCATCAGCATCCAAGGAGTCTTGTACATATAAAACTCGCTGGTTCTGCAGTCCTGTATTGTAGAAGTGAAAATATCTAAAAGAACACAAGAGGGAAAAGTAAGTAGGAAGAACTCAGATTTTCAGTTAGGCAAGCAAGAAAAGCTTGTATGAGATTGTCATGAAGCGAGTAAAAGACACATAAATATGCAAGGGAAACAAGCTTCACAGTAGAGTAGGAACCACAGGTCCCCCCCTGTGGCCATCAGGGATTTAACCATCCTGTGTAGGTGCCTTTCTCTCCCCACTTAGTACAGAGGAAGTCCAGACAACAATTTCTAGGCCTCCAAAAATGAAAGCAATCTCATCCCAAAGTGATACAGACTATATAGAGGAGACTGTAGGATGCATCCAAAACATCTTTTAAAAATAAGAGCTGCATTTGCCACAGTGCATTTCAAACAAAGCTACATATACTATAAACTCTACATCACTGTCTATGTTAAAGAGGTCTGGCAGCATTAGCGTTTCTGTTACAAGTATTGGCACAGGTTCCCATCCCCTATGTTCTAAGCTTTGTCGTTCATATAGCTGTTTTCAGTCTGTATCGGGTGGCAGACAGATGTTCAAATGACACAGAACTAAAACTGTTTCATCATCATATTTGCCAATGCCCATAAAACTGTGTATTTTGAAAAAGTTGTAGGAACAGAGAATTACAGAATTCTCTTTAGTGAGGGATACTCTTCACATCAGAAGACACTACAGAGCGCAAAGCAATTATAACTGTATTCTGTGCAATTCATAGGTACTACACTTTTCTTCCTTCATAGGACTTCTGAGTTTTACTACACAAACCTGTGACTTAACAAATCAAATAGCAGCTTCACCTGGGGGAACCAGGGAATTTATGGGGTAACGTTCAAACCTAAATATAAGTTCACACATTCCCTAAGACTGTCCAATACTTGGATACATGCATTGGAACCTGGTAAACCCAGGCGGAGGAACTATACTCACAAAGGTCTGGCTAACAATCTGAACTAGTAATATGTTCAAATATTAACAATAATGTTGAGTGACAAAATCGAAAGATTCAAAGGAACAGAAAAAAAGATACGTAATTTTCCATTTGACCATGCATTTTCTAGCTAACTTCACCTCTGCAACGCTGGCTAATAAGCTGGGAAGTAAATGTCAAACAATGTAACAGGCACAGCACCTCCCTGGGCACTCTCCCTTTCTGCAGATTCTAGAGAAAAGCTCTTCAGACACTGTCCTTTAGCAGCTGTTCTTTGGCAGAAAACTGGAGTAATTAAATTTAAGAATTTCTAAGTGTTATGGGAAGTTTAGATAGTTCTTCAAATGGAATAGTTCCTCCCCCCACCCCTACTAACTGTTACTTAACTTGGTAGAGCCCTCTTGATCTCCTCAAATGCCACAATTTGTATGATTGGTATGATTTTTAAAGCACTGTGATTTAAGTTCAGCACGTGCCAAGAAATAGAGTAACACTCAGAAAAACTAAAAAGA
Organism: Pelecanus crispus; assembly: GCF_030463565.1. NCBI lineage: Eukaryota > Metazoa > Chordata > Aves > Pelecaniformes > Pelecanidae > Pelecanus > Pelecanus crispus. Next base: position 82,392,452 of record NC_134645.1, on the reverse strand, counting down.
CGTCTATTAAAAATCAAAGTGTCACAAATTAAAGCACATGAAGCTCCTGGCATAAATGTTCTTCTTGGAGGACAGTCAGCTGCATCAAATTAAGACTTTTTATCTCTAGTGGAGACTATATTCATCACTGCCATGAGCACTTCTGCAACATCAAGCCTTATCAGCACTGAAGATAACCACATGCAGGCATGTTTGCACTGCACAGGGCGAATGGGTCAGAGAATCCAGAGCAGTCACTGACCAGGCCTACTCCAGAATCAGATTCAGCATTGCTACATCTGCATGAGCATCACATACAAACTAATAAGCTTTGCCTGACTCGCTTAACGAGGTTTACTTCACTGGATGCAGCACTGTCCTAAATAGGTCCACTGCTTCTGGGCTTAAACCTCACACCTCTATACATTGACGTGCTGCACCACATCAGTGACAACTTAAATCAACATCACTACCCACAATATACTTTTTAAGAAACCCGCATAGTACAGAGCTTCCTTCCCTTAGTAACAAGTATCCACACACTCTTCACAGCATAGGACAGACAACTAAAGAGTAGCAGATCTCCCTCAATACCTGTGCAGAAATCTTAAGGCAATGAGATATCTTCTGTTCTTTCCTCTGGATGGCAGTGAAAACATACCTGGCATATCTGGGTGCTCACTCAACAAGGATCAAACAAATTGAAAATATTGAAAAAGACCGTATGTGTTTCCCATGATTAAGAATGGCTGGTTGTTCGCACTACCTCTTTTTCAACTGCTAAAACAATCTTTAGATGTTACTAAGTTAATCAGCAGTTTCATCCCTTTACTCTCTTTCTCTAGGAAATTGCTAGTGTTTCCAAGAGGTCACATAAAATTGAGTAGCAGCTGCAGTCTCCAGACCTTAGGTAAGCCACATAAGCTCCATCTCTTTACCTAGCCACAGAATTAAAACAGTGGTACAAGTAGACTAGGCATTGGAATATAGCATGATTTCTTCATTTCTCAGAAGACATCTTTTTGCATCAGTTGCCTTAAGTCTTCCAAATGGGTTTTCCCCTATCCCCTGCAGATACAGGAGCAGTTTTTCACAAGGGAATTGCCACTGTTTTTCACTGGCTATGACTAAACAAAAATCTTACCAGCTGCTCAAAGTACATCCAACATAAGAGCAGTATTTTAGTAAATATTTAGAACAACATGCTCATGACAGACTTGTGCTGTTTTCAGGATGAGGTGCCTTTAACTATACTGACAGTGACCAACCCTGAAAGGAACTCCTCAAAGTTCTACAACAGTTATTGTACAAAGTCATCTGAGTTTTGATAAACTCACAGCTCTTCCTACAAAAAGAAAAGATGACAAAAGAAGAAGAAGGTTAATATGACTGGGAACTGGAGACAGTCAAGCATTTTATGCTCTGCATCATGCAACCATATATATTAACATTGGCTTACTTTTCCTACTTCCCAGCTATAAAGGAATAAATACAAATATAATTTATAATTTGTTTTCCTAACTAGTAGTTGCTTTTGACTTGCTTCACATTCATTATCACCTACAAAGACATTCCTCACATACCTTTTTCCTTTCTTGAAGTGGCAGCTGTACTTAGGATAATCGTAGAGTTCAGTCATTCGTTCTTTGAACAGTCCTCTGACAGGACACTGCTCAAGAAAGGGTACTGTAAGCTTGTTCTGAGCCTCCACAAATGCCTGAAAGAAAACAATTCCCCCCCAAAAATACATGAACTCAAGCAGAAATGCGTATTTCCTGTGGAAAACACTGTTCTGAAGCAATGCATCACAGACATCCTTCCCCCATATAGGTTGTGTAGAGGCACACCTGAAGAGTCTTACATATTTATTTGCATTATGCCACAATACGGTAATAAGACTGATCTTGTATCTTGAATAACATCTCGCCAGGGCACGCACTGGGGTTACCCGTGGTTCGGCCAAAGACAAGCCAGATTCCTGCCATTCCCCTTTAAAAAAACACCAAACCTCATGCTTTTAAAAACTGTCCTTATATTTGGCTAAATGGCATAGAAAAGCTAACTTACAGTATATGCCTAGGAAATACCATCTTCCCTTACTACACCACAAATATACAATACTCTATGATAAATAAATTAGGAAATGGATAAAGAACAGAGACCCTTTTGCCCACAGACAGCAATATCATTTCAGGTACTGTGACGGGCTGGAAGATGATACAAAATGTCATGCGCACCATCTGTTCATCCTATTAACATAAACACAAGGATTAGTCCCAGCCACTGTTTCTTGGAAATAGTGGCCAAAATACTGTCCACAAATCAGTTCTTAGTTGCAAAATGCAAGAATACCTAATCTCTGAGAAGAGAACTTTGAGGAGTCTAGTTTCTTCAAAACACTCCACCTCCCAGTCACAAACACTTAACAACAGTGGCCAAAACCACTACCACTCCAGCTGTTTGTTAGAGGCAGCCACTCCCATGGCATGCATGCAATAAACCAGTGCTCTGTTGGTGTTTCACCATCCCTACTTATAGCACAGTACATTAACATAAAACTAATACCTAAGCATCTGAAGGCGAACCACAGATGCTAAGAAGCAGACATGCAGGCTTTTCTGTCTCTAACATGGAGTAGGTAGGACAGGACACAGTGTGTGTGGCTGTAATTCACAGCCAGATGTCGCAATGATGACTGCAGTATCCCTCTTGGACCCGAGCCTCCAGATGTCCACTCACCTCTCGCTTACGCAGGGCTCTTGCCCAGATGCTTTGAAAGAGGCTATTATTTCTACCTGTCCTGAATCTGTCACACAGCAAGCAGATCAACACATGATAACATCTGAGCTACACTTTACCACAGGGCATGACCCACAGGAGCAGCAGGGCTACAATCCGTATACCACAATTTGTGTTTCACAGTTCTTCAGAAAAGCCAGCTGCTGTATGGAGTAGCCAGCACATATTTACCAATTGCTGCTAATGTTCACTCATTTATTAATTTTTCAGGTGAAAAAGAGGAAAGAATCAAACATAAAACTCTGAGTAGCATTTTACAGACATTTCACATGGTGAGAAGTAAGCACACAGGGCAAGTAGAGACACTCTCCCTCCCATCTGCCTTGCTGCCACAGCAGTGCATAGCCAAGAGCTGCATGCATTACATGCCAAGCTGTGTTTTCAGAGACTTGTCAGACCAAAAGGTAAAGGAGAAAGTGCATTAATTATGGTCAGTCTCCACTTGAGAGGTATTTGTTCATGCTTAACAAAGCATACAGACAGAAACTGATAAGCTTTAAACATGCGAGAGCCAAGTGCTCTTAGGGCACTACTAATTCCACAAAGTGCTGAAACATACTAGTTTAAAAACACATGGGCTGGTTAAACACAAGTCACCACTCAAGGATGACACAAGAAAGCAAGCGCTACAGCACTGAAAAGGAACTGCTTTCTAAAAAAAGAGGTAGGAATTACAGGTTTTTGAAAGAGTTCCACTGAGGAGAATCCAGTCCAGTTTGGAAACTCACTGTTCTTACACTTTTGAGCATGAGGTTGCACTCATGTTCAAAAAGCAGTGTATCATTGAAATATTGCTCTAGGTAAAATACAGGAACAGATGTCGTCAGCAGAAACTCTCACAGTAAACAAGTCCATCCACCATGCTGGGCTAAACAGATGCCACCCAGGCTATAGGGCTAACAGTAACTCTCTATACCTCTTCATGAGCCTATAGAGAAGGATTCCTGTTTTACCTGTAGAAATCTGCATCTGACAATCCATCATAAGCCTTGAACCAGGACAGAATTTGCTAGCAGCAGAAAGGACAGAATAAGTGTCCAAGTAAGGCATATGCTTATGGGTATCTCAGAAAATAAGGTAATTTGAAAAGCAAGAGAACTTCTAAACTGTTGTACTAAGAATAGAGATGTTCTACTCGAGGCTGAAGTGCTTGGCCATTACTCGACCAGGCCAATTGTTATTTTTTAAAAAAGTATAACTAAATTTCATCTAAAAAACACATGCCACAAACTATTTAACCATGCTTTGTTACAACCTATCAGCTTTCTATATGCCACTAAGCTAATCTCTCAACAAGATAGTGATTTTCACTCACAGTATACTTTCCAAGAAGTCCTGGGATAGAAATTGTTTTAACATTACAAGTCTTTGCTATTAATCTGTAAAGTATTTACAGTTTGTTTAATAGTTACCCCCATAATCTTCATATATATCTTCTCAGTAGAAGGTAGTTCAGTGCAACTCCTACAAGAAGGTACATACCTTTTTTTAAGTATTACAAAATAAAACTAAGCAGATTTCTGGTGGCTTGCCTCTTCGTATTTACTTTGAATTATTCTTTGCTAAATACTAAAGTGCAATGGGAAATTTGTCAAAACATGTGAATAAAACACTGGTCAATTATAACTACAAATCCATTTAACTGGAGTTTTGAGAGTTTCAATTCTAGTCTTAATCCAAACATACACCTGGTCATAATACCACAACTCAACTGTGTATGCTACATGATCCCTGCTCTTTCTTGCCTCATGTCTGAAATAAGCTACGTATTACTGCTGACACTGTCAGTGAGTTAAGGTACTGTATATGACTGACATGCTTAACAGTAGCAAAAGACTTTGCTGTAGTCTAAAAAAGAGCTTATTTCCCACAAAGTGTAAAAACAAACCAGTAATTTGGTAAGTCCAACCACACCAAAGCCAAGACAACAGTAAAAGTGTGGTTTTGCAGTTGTGGCCTATGTCATCACCAGAAGTGTTTTACCAGCATAGCATAACATTTCAACTATGCCGGGGATGCTTCCTCAGTCTGTCTTAAAGGTCAATGGCCAAACAGTAGCAGAGCATGCATCCAGCTTCCGCACTTCCTCCAAAGTGAGGTAGGAACTTCCTCACCTGACCAGGGGCTCAGTTTTTATTTACATATCTGGAGAAGGGAGTTTTGTCTGCCTACAGCTGTGCAAGACTACTCCAACAAAGCACACACAGGGAAAAAAGTGATATAGTAAAGCATATAGATCACAAACGTGGAAGCATGTATTTCCTGAATGACAGCTTTTCCACAAGAGATTGAGGATGTGCCTTGATGATTGGCTTAATCAGCTCTAAGACTGCACATCTGAGAGGAAACAGTCCTGCTTAGTCACCTGCAGATTTCAATAACCTCCTTTTTACAGCAGATATATATGCTGCATATGGAATAGCATCATCTTGGCGACCTGGCTGAAAAGTTTCTAGACCTATTTGACTTTCACCTAATTAAAGATAGTCTGTGAACTACTAGAAAAGGAAAGATCCCATTCTTGAACCATCTTAGATCCAACTATCATGTGGTCTTGGGGTGACCTACATTAAGCATGTGTGCCAACAGAAAACTAATCCGCCAAAGACTTCCCCTCCAGAACATTACCTTGTGATGGCTACACCCATGCAAAGGACGGACAGAAACATTCAGGTCAGTGCAAGGAGGAGGAGGGAGGGCAGAGAGAAACCACAGAACCACCTGCCTTAACGGAAACCTGCAAACTACAGTGGGTCAGGTACTGTACCATCTGCACTCTACTCTCACTGCAAAAATACCTGATTAAACCAATTAAAAAAACAATCCCACCCTTCTATGTTCACTTGTTTGTAAGCTGCTAACTAGCACAGCCCACAGGATCATTTGGAGTAGCCACAGGAAAAATGAGTATGATCCTTTATACTCATAACTGTTGTGGATAATTTATTTCAGTCCCAGTCCTGTTAACCCTACAGTGGACATCATTTGAAATTACATTGAAAATTCCAGAGTTAAAACCAATCTCACTTGCCTGTGCTTCTTTCTCCATGCTTCAAGAAATAGTAAACTTGATGTTTCACTGACTCTCATCACCACAGAAACAAAAAGAGGCCGACCCATTTATTTTCTATGACCACACCAATGCTTGACATGACTATTTCTGCCAAGTCTAGAAAAGTAGAATTCCAACATATTTGTGTATCTATTCAACAGCATACACCAAGCAATTTTGACTGTGTGTAAGAAAGTATTTCTAACTTAATAAATGAATGACGTTCAGTCTTCACTCTTGGCATAAACCAGAATTTTCACTGTTACACATACTCAAATCAAGCAAGCGTGTTGTAAGCAGGAACCGAATAGGGGCTCTTTCACTACAGATGAGCATGGATGCCCAAGGAATCCTTCTTATAGTTCTGTGCTTAATATGTAGAAAATTAAAGGTAGCCTATTGTTGGAGGTATACACAGGATATTTTTTACTTTTCCCCAAAACAAATCGAGGTTTGGGATAATAAGGTGTGCATAAAGAGAGTGACTTGGAGGAAGAATGGGAAGGACACAGGTCTCAAGGTCAGTGACTTGAAGGCTTGAGAAGTCTACAAAGCATGCTCCAAATTCTTTCTGAAGCCTGCACAGTCATTCAATTGCCTCTACACCAGTGTCTGGTTATTCTTTGATCTGGTAAGTGCAGAATGGCTATTCTGCAGGAGTCCTGCAAACTATCTCAAGAACTTGAAGATAAAACTATTAAGAAAAGTTAGCACGAAAGAGCAGCCGTCAGCAACCTCTGCTGCAGAGCACAAAGTAAGTGATAAAGCAGATGAAAGGAGTTCAGCACTTCAACATTATTTTTTTCTGACCTCCTCTATGAAAGAGGTGGAACAGTAAAATACTTTAATTCCCTTTTTTCAGTAACTCCTGGAACTTCAGAAACAGATAAGTCATACACCAGGAACTCTCTCCACTCTGTGCATCATACTACTACTGCACTGCAAAATTCTGCCAAGGTGTGTGTTTTTCAGAGCACAGGCAAGTAAGATTTAACAATATTTCCATTCCACCTATGTGACATCTTGTGTCTGGGCTGCTACATTTATTATGAGGATGTTATAATCCCCCATTTCTTATTTTGCCTCCTACATAAACTACAGCCTCTGGAGAATGAGATTCATCCTCCTCTAACTGTTCTCACCCAACCTGTTCACAGTATGTGGTGACAGTATTGAACACAGGGACACAAAAAGTCAGGTCTTGGCATTTTCTCAATCCCAACTCTTCCATAGGATCCTGAAAACTACTTTAACAGGTATTTGTAAGGCCTCTGTAAAAGACTGACATAACCACAGCTCCCCACACATATATCCCCCTGAATTTGACACAAAACTATCCTATGTGTACCATTTCTTAAGGATGCCAGAATCAAAAAAATCAAAATACTCCCAACTTACTAAATATCTGATTTTCAATGTTAACATCCATGCCAGAGTTTTTCCACTAAAACCTGATCCCAAATGAACCTTTTTAATCCACATGAGTCTTTATGCCGATAGATTTGTAGGTAGGGAATGGGATCCTAACTGTACATATTTTATCTTGCTCTTGACAGTTACAGCAAGTTCTATTCAATCATCCTCTAGCTCATCAAGATGTATTATGTAAGCACATATATGAGAACCTGGAAGGACATACATGAACCTAGAAGGAATCTCACAAACGGAAAGCCAGCCTGCAGGATATTTTTAAATGGAGATCCCACTCTCCATCATCTTTCTGACACAATCATGCATACTAGACAGACGCCAGTATTTTAGATCTGGAACAAGTTATCACAAAGTTATTAGCCCTTACAGAGGAACCCCCCTCCACACTGCCACCTACCACTTTCTGGCCATCACCCCTGCAACTCCCTATGCCATGAGTATCAGAGGAACTGGCTCACAGTCATACTTTTATTATTTTTCAGGATCCTTTCTCAGCGAAAGATCAGTTCCAGCAGCACAGTCTAGCTATACCAGATTGCACGCTGAAAACACTGCAACATCTGCAATCTGTAATAAAAGCCACTAAGAAAGCCTAACTTCAGGAGGAAATTTTTTTTTTAAAAAAAAGGATAAAAAAAAAATTGTATTCACACATTTCATCATTATACAAAGAAAGCAAGCCAAAGTAGTTTTCTTTCTACCCTTTTTTAACTATTTTATTATGGCAATTTTAAATGTATTTAGGACAGTAGATAAAGCACTCTAAAATCAGAGTGTTTTGCTTCAGTGTGACAACACCACCTTGAGCATTCAAATTGTCTAAGAAAAATGGGTGCAAGATAAACAGGGCCTTAGTTTTCCAAAATCTGTGATTGAGGTTATACCAAGTGTTCCAGTCTTCCCCCATTAACACAAAGGTACAAAATAATGGCATTGCTGTTGGCGCCATAAGGTATCACATGCACTACACCTACATTCACCATGTAAGTTTTCAAAAAAATATTGGCAGGTCCTTCAAAAACAGAGTACCCATGCACCTCGTCTATAAAAGAGAACCACGTCAAAACAGCCATTCCCGTACAAAGAAAGGTTACCTTTGTCTGTTCACTATCAGGATCTTCAAGCCAGCAGTATGGGTCAGTTATTTTACACCCATGGTAATCCAACACCTGAATTTATAAAAGACAATACTTTAAAAAAGACATGCACACAAACAAACTCTATTCATCACGGAATGATAGTCATCAAGATGAAAGGTATTTGGAATTTCACAAAAGCATACAGTGCTAAGAAGCAAAGGAAGAGAAAAGCAACACCTTGCTCCCAGGTGTAGTTCTGGTTATGCAGCTGTCTCTGGTTTAGCCCTCCCTACTATTGCTGCCCACAAATATGTGAGTAAAGTACATATATAAATTAAAAAAAGCCCAAAACAAAACACAAAGACTAACCCATGTGGTTGAAATGATCTGCTTCCTTCTTCCAGTATACAAAATAAGACTAGATACCTGTCGTTAGGAGTTGCATAGTTCAGCCTTTCACTCAAACATGAAAGTAAATACTTAAGTTTTTCCAGCGTTGGCTCATGTCAGCAAACATTTTGGTTTAAAAGCGATGTTAGTTTTCTAAATAATTCCTGGGCTGGCGCCTAAAGCACAGTCCTTTGCAGAAGAAGGAAACTGAATCCATTTTAGCCAAACTTACACAGCAATCCTCGCGATCAAGTTACAGCTGGAACACAAGGAGACAGACTACCTCGCAGATGTGCCATCATATAAAAATAGACTGCTCGTTCCTCTGCGTGCTGCTCCAGCCCAGGTGGAGGCCGGGATTTCCCAGAACCACGCAGCGGTACCAGAAGCTCCGGGATTCGCACCCCCGACTCGGCACGGCCCCGAGAGCAGCCCCCCGCCCCCGGCCTCCCCCCCCGGCCCAGCCGCAGCCCGCCCCGGGCGGCGGCGTTGGCCCCGCACAGGCGGGACGCGCCCGCAGGCACCGGCACAAGGGCCACAGATCCTGCTCCTACCGAGCCCCAGCAGCCGCCGCGGAGGCTCAAACCCCAGACCCTTTAACGGGAGCACGTTGGCCGGCCGAAGGCGAACAAAGCCCTGAAAGCCGAGAAGCCGCTAAACCCCCTGCAGGCGGCCCGCGGCCCCCCGCAGCAGCGAGCGGGCTGGCGAGAGAGGCTGCCCCGGCGGCCGGGCCCGGCAGCCGCCACACGCCGGCGGGCTGCCCCGGCGAGGGCCGTACTCACGGCGCTCTCGTCGCGGTACACCTCGGGGTACTGGAAGGCCTGCATGGCGGGCGGCGAGAGGCGCGAAGAAGAAGAGGAGGAGGATGAAGCGAGGCGCGGAGGCGACCGCGGGGTTGGGGCTCGGGCCGTAGCTGCGGCGGCCGGCAGCAGGCGTGCAGCGCGGCTCAGGCGGAGCGACGCCGCCATACGGCAGGGCCCGCCCCCCGCGCGCCCCAGCCAAGAGAGGCCGCCGCCGGCGGGCCGCGTCGCACAGCGCCCCCTGCAGGGAGCCGCCGCACAGGCAGCGGCTGGCCTCAGGGAGCGGCGGCGGGGCCGCCCTTGCGCTGGGCCCGGCCCTCCCGGCGCAGCCCGCTCCGCCGCGGCGGTTGTCCCCCTCACCACCCGGCCAACGGGGTTCACCTCCCTTATAGTAAACGCTCTAAAAAAAACCTTAATTACTGGGTCCTGATTGTGGGGTATTTTTTTTTTTTTCCCCTCTCAGCTGCCCCACCTTGACACAGGGTGTGGGGAGAGGCCCAGGCCCGCCGCGGAGAGCTGCCCTCCGCGCTGCCCAGGACAGCGGCTGGGCGTGGGCGCGGGCTTGGGGCGGCTCGCGCCCAAACCTTTAGAGCGTTTCCATCACAGAACCATGGAATCATAGAATGCTTTGGGTTGGAAGGGACCTTTAGAGGCCATCTAGCCCAGCCCCCCTGCAGTGAGCAGGGACAGCTTGAACTACATCAGGTTGCTCAGAGCCCCGTCCAACCTGACCTTCAATGTTGCCAGGGATGGGGCCTCCACTACCTCTCTGGGCAACCTGTTCCAGTGCTTCACCACCCTCATTGGAAAAAATTTCTTCCTTATATCCACTCTAAATCTATACTTCTTTAGTTTAAAACCATTACTCCTTGTCCTGTCACAACAGGCCTTGCTAAAAAGATTGCCCCCATCCTTCCTACAGGCCCCCCTTCAAGTACTGAAAGGCCACACTTCTCTGCAAGCTGCCAGAGACTCCACCCAAAAAGCAAAAGCCAAGTTGGCCATCGAGTCCCGGTGAGGACAGCCGCCCCAGCACACCGCCCTGGCCGGCTGGCACTTGTCCCGCTTGCCCCCAGTGTCGGGGGCTCCGGTCCCGCACTGGCACGCACTCTGGCCTGCACAGCTGGGCTGGATGAATGTGCACCCAGCAAAGGTGTTTCGGGTGGGTGACCTCAGGCTCATCAGCCAGGCGTTTATTTTACAATAGGGTTCCCTGGGCCAGAAAACTTACAAACATTTTTCCTTCCAGGCGGTGGTCCGGTGGACCCTCGTGTCATGAAAATACTGGAAACATGGAAGAGACGGCCTGTCCTTTGGCTAGCAGCATGGCTGAGCTACTTTTCTCCCAAACAGTCCTTGTTTCAGAGTTACCACCAGCAGCCCTCACCAAGTCGCCCTGTCAGCCTGGGGATGACTTCACTGCAGGTTATGTGGGGTAAGCTGGTGCGTACGCGTGGTGCGTGGCACCAGCGGGAGACAAGGAGGTTTGCATGCGATGGCGTCTAAAGGTTTGATCAGCCCGAAGAGTGTTACAGTTGCGAAGAAAGTAACCGCCTGGAATGACAATGATCTAAAACATTTCAGAAATGGCATCAAACGTTTATAGTTACCAGCTCAGAAATGTGCCTTGATTGCTACTTTTAATGAAAAGAGTTACCGTCTCTAATTGGGCATCCTGTGAGGAGGTTGAGGGCTGTGTGCGTATGAGGAAATAAGCCAACCCCCTAATGATCACTGTTACTAAGTGACATAACTGCATTCATCAGCTTCATTTATATTCTAAACAACGCTTACGTGGCTTCTTGTCTCTTGTCCCTTCTCTTTTGGTCATTTTTCCTTCTTACCTTGTTCTCTATTAATCTCCCTTTGCAGCTGCCAACTACACCTTTTGTTACAGCACCCACGAACATGCAACCAGCAAGGTGGTTAATGGCAATGCCTTGGCATGCCCAGTGCTGATAAAAGCTTGCTAATTGTCTGAGCAACTTGCTCAGGTAGATACTGGCAGGCAAAGGCTGCCATGTTTCTGTCTAGAGCTTCCCGGACAGAAGTACCTATGTACATGAACTGGTATCATATGGAGAATTATTAGCTCAATACTTTTGTAAAGCATTTGGCTTGCTTGTGTGCTACACAAAGATGCTGTATGTGCACAGCATATAGGAGAGTTTTGAGCAGTCTCGACTGCAAATTCACTTCATACACAGCAGATGCCTTGCATCTGATTCAAAGCTGCAGTTTGCCTGAAGAAAACGTTTTCTTTTTCAGCCTGAAGATGTTGTCCGGGATGAGTGTATTTTACATTTGTCCAGAATTTCTGGATGTTTAGCAGCTCGGTCTGACTTGCACGTAGCTCTGACTGAGCAGCCATACATCCAAATATCCTGGGCATTTCCGCAACGTCTCGTTAGATCAGGTTGATGCTGTAAAAGCAGCCAAGCTGAGGTGGGCTGGAAGTTTTGGGCAGATGTGCCAAGCTGGGCACATGAAGACATCTGATCTGCCGGGAGAGGGCAGCCTGACTGCACACCACCGTGCAGCTGACACACAGCAGCGCCTGTATTTTTCAGGCTTCAGCAATCCTTTCAGTCCAGGGCACGGTAATTCCTGAATGGGCTGGCAAGCATCCAGTAATCACAGTAATTATCCATTACAATACCTTCCAATTCATCCTGGATGCAGGAGAAGGCGGGAATATACAAAGAAACCCAAGTACACTGTTGTCCAAGATAAGATCTTTGGGCCTGTATTTTACAAGCAGCAAATTTCTTTCAAAGGTGAGCACCAGGGACAGAAAGTGAATTTTCTCTTTACTGTAAATTTCTCCTTTGTTTCTTTGCGGGGGAGGAGGCAGGGAAGGATCACATACGAACAACAGCAAAAGCAGCACATCTACGCTGTCTGAACTTTTCTTATCAGAAAAGCAGTTGATACAGGTTACATAGTATTGAAAACACTGCCCCAAACATGTTTTTCTTAGCAGGGACCATGCACCCCCCGTACAAATGGAAAGGTATGCAGTCTGTTAACAGAAATACTTATTATGAAAGGTGTACCAATCTTCTCCCTTTTTCAGTATGTTTGCTTAACACAAAGTTAAAAGTGATTAGTGTTAGGACTGTACCGTAAATGAAAAGTTGAAGCCTATCTTAATTGTTTCATGTTGTAGCAGCAAGTAAAATTCTATTAAAATTTTACCTCTTCTTGGGTCTAACCAACGCCAGCAGAGTTCAGATAGGATATTTGCTGCGTTTTGAGGATAAGCTGCTGAGTAAGCAAAAAATTCTCTTCCTGTATTTAAAAAAAAAAAAGTTTTAAAATCTCTTGGTAGTGTTTATCATCTTATCGCACTCCCATGTTAGCATGAATCTGATCATTTGAAAAACACAGACTGGTCTCTACTGATATTAATTATACTTCTGCTGATCATCCAGTCATTAGCAAATCTCTTTCAGCTTAGTCAGCATCTCCACAATGACTCACTGCAAGTAGTGTATTGACTCAGTAGGAAGTGACCTCATTGTCCTTGTCAGGGAAGATCTGACAAAAAAAATCTAGCAGCAAATTTTGCTTTTACCTTTCCTTTTCATCCTTCCCCAACCTCACTCCACCATTATGACGTAGCAATGACTGGAAACCTTTCTGCTAGAGAAAGAAGGCAGGTCTGCACCTTTCTTCCTGTTTTTCTTATATATATTTTTAATTTCTTTTACCTACTTGTAAGACACCAGTTCTGCTGTTCAGACATTTATCAACAGGTGTCAGCAGAACCTCAGTCTTTCACTGTCATGAAAGTGACACATGCACATGAGCATGTGCTGAGGTGTACAAATAACTCGAGTTTCAGAGGAATGTGACTCTGAAAGTGTCTGCCCTGATGGATTTCTGTTTTGGAAGCACTCACTCAAGAGCCTAAGTCCTGTTGCTTTTCAGTGAATCTTTGATTCCTGAACTGTGTTCATCTCCTGTACATCTTAATTATGAAAATTGTGTATTGTTTATGGATAATTGAAGGGTTGCTTGTTTTTTGAGCTGAATTATGAAGTAGCTTACGTAACATAAACCATGGTTTTATTATCTCAGTTGCAGAAGCTTCTACATGATGTAGGTCTGGTTGATATTTGAAAGTATAATCAAGCAAAGCAATATTTCATTGTGGTAAACTGCTCTGCGCACCATGGGACAGGATGGGTGCGCTGAAATCAGTGGCATGCTCCAGAATCATACTCCAGCTTGGCCTGGGGTTGTGCATTGGTATGTTTACACTCCTGGTGCTGTGAACTCAATTAAGCAATGTAGGGATGTCCATATGGGGAGTTAGCATGGAATAGCAATTACAAAGTAGTATTTCAAAGTATTTCATCAGGTAGGCAATCTAAACCATGATTATGGTACGATAAACGTATCTAAACTGACATATGAGTATCAACACGCAGATCATAATATAACTACACCCAATTAAAAGTAACTTTTCTTTGAGGGAATTTTTTCAGACGGATGAAAGTTAAGGTGTTTTAGAAACCTTTTCCTTCTGCAGTGACCCTCCTTGTGAAGTGAAGTATAAACAAAATTCTAATCCTAGAAGGGGCTGATGACCAATTTTTTTTAATCGACGCTTTGTTTTTATTCTTCAATTTTTAACTGATAACAGTTGGCCATTACAAGAAGGATTTGCCAAACACCAGAGATCACATAGGAAAATCTGGGCCCTTGTGTCCCTGGGTATATAGGCAATACTCAGCTTTCACTGAATTTGATGTGTTCGGGTCTTTTAATAAGTTATGAAGGAGACTTCCAGAGTTTACAAGGTCAGGTACTGGCTACCTATGCACCAGATCGCTGAGTATTCCTGACACCTAGACTATAGTTACTTCAGCATTTTTGGAAATGTACCCCAGTCTTATACAATTCAGCTGGGACTTCATGGCTTGTGTATTTTGCTGTTCTTCTGAAGACAGCTCTTGCAGAAAAAGTTAGAAGGTTTGAATTTTTGTTGCTACACAGTATTTAACAGGGGAGAAGGGTGTGACATAAAGACCAACACAGTCAACAGAAGTTTTTCTATCTACTCTTTTCCCCACCTATTTCACTGATCTTTGAATCAACCCTTTCTCCATCTCCTCCCACCAAACATCACTCTGGAAAAAGAACTATCTTCATAAGCATAATTCTCTATCTAATGAAATGACAATCATTCTTTTATGTAGAAGGATAGCAAATCCATATTAATAAAATGGAAAGAGAAGTGCTTATTTTTACGTTTGCTTTTGCCTTTCTGAACTACTCTTTTTTTGTTGCTGTATGCTGCAAAAATACTTTATAAGCTAACTCCTGTCTCCAGATATCAAAACCAACTGCGATAACCTTTATACTGAAAAGGTTGACAGTATAAATAATTCTTATATGGCAGCATCTGAAAATGGAGGTAAGTATGAATTGGAAGGAGGCTTTTTATTCTTTTTGGTTCTGAAAATGTGAGGATAATAATTTTCTTCCTTTGGATTAAGTCTTCTGCCTATTGAAGGCAAAGGAAGTTTTGTCACTGATTTCAAGAAGGTAGGAATGTCACCTCTAATCTTGGCAGTGAGCAAAACAGAAGGCAGCTTCCTGTTAACAGCTTATGACTTGTTGACAGAATTTGAAATACACTAAACATAGGGAAACTGATATACTTTTCTTGGAAAGGAAAACCGTTTTAGTTCCTTTTAAAAGACTCCACATCTAGAAATATCTTCTTCTGCAGTCATCATCTACCCATGTTTAATACACTTCAAAGACGTGTCCAAATGGCTTAGAAATAGAGCTTTCTATTGTGCCTCAGAAAACATTTGGTTTGGCTTATAACCCTATAGAAACTATAGATCCCTGCAGAAAAAATAAACTTCAGAGTCAGAGCACCAGAAATGTGATTCCAAGCGAGACTTGCATATGCCTATTGAGAAGAACCTCTCAATCCATGAGAAAAAGAAAGAAAGAAAACTGTATGTAATTCAGTGACCGCCAAATCTCAAATGCAAAATACACTGGACAGTGTGCTAGGTTATCACACACAGTAGTGCTCCAGCCACCCTGTATAACAAATCATTTAAAATAGTGCTGCTACAATTCCACAATGGCAACAAAAATAAGAAGAAGGAAAAAATTTCAATTCCCGCACTGCCTTTTAAGAAAGGCACTGAATTTTGGTAGACACTAAATAATTTTATTTGTAAAGAATCCTTTTTTTTTTTTAACATTCAGGGGTAACTTTAGCCTCTCCTCTAAAGGAGTATGAGTTAAAACTACTCCTGTAACTGAATACCTCATTCCCAACATTTGTATAGCTGAATGTGAAATCTCTGTATTTCTAGTATGGCAGCATCTGTGCAATTCAGACATGGGCTCGGGCTTCGCTGTGCCCTATTCCACACATGCCCAAGTGGTAAAGATGCTCGATGCATTTATGATCTAAGGTTTATGATCAAGGTGGAAAACACAAAATGACAGGTAGCTACATTCAGGGACGCAGAGGAAAACAGTACGACATTACTCATCATTGTGTGTACCTACTTGCAGTGTGCCAGCAACCTGTTTTTTGCAGACAGTGTGAAAGGAAAACTCCCAGGGAAATTTTGAGGGTGCATAATGGCAGAGTGCTGTATATTTTTACAAAGAGCTCCCTCCTCCCAGGCTGGAAGGGTGGTGTAGGAAGAGGATGTTACGGGTGTGAAAGGTTTACAAATGTGCGACGACAGCTGGTGTCGTGGGTTATCAGAGATGGCAGCGGGGCTGCAGTCTGCACGGAGGAGAATTATATTGTGCTTGATGACAGGGGAGCTGCTGGGAAGATGGGAGGAGAGAGGAAACCTGCTTACAGCTGTGGGCACAGAGGAAGGAGTGGAAACGCACTCTGCCAAAACCAGGAAGAAGCATCTTGTGGTGAAAGGATGAAAGCCGGACTGGTAATTTTAGCTGTATGGAAGTATGAGGAAGGTCATAGCTTTGAAGTTTTATGTATCAAGATTTACACAGTGCCTTGATATGAGAGGCCGAGGTGGAGAAAGTCCCAGTCTGAGGGTGCTGACAAGTTCAAGGCCCAAGCAACAGAGAGGTCAGTGATGTTAGCCACAGGGACTGGAAAAAGCGGCAGTAGAGAGAGTTTAGAAGACAGATTAAGAGCTCTGGTGAGCCATACTGAGCTTGAGCCGATGGCGAGACGTTCAGAGGGAAGCAGGCTGAGCTTTGAGCTTGGACAGAAGGGAGCATATGGGTGGATTTGAGTCACCAGTGCGAGCAGTTGGGCTTGTGTTTACAGACGAGCTTCCCCGGAGAGGAGGTGCCTTCTCCAGAGGGAGGAGGGAAGGCAACCAAGGGCAGAGCCCTTTGGAGCCCACAGAAAGCTGGAGAAAAACAAGGGCATGTTATTCTCCTGTTCCAGCATGTGATTTCTTGATAATAAAAGCTTTTAACAACTGATTTTAAATCCTACTACCAAAACTTTGAGACACACATATTCTAATGTAGCGTGGAGCTGGTACAGAAGCCCTATGTGGTTTACTGAGTAAACAGTCGCTTTTGGAGACTACTTTTAAGTTTCTCAAGTTACAACAATATTACTGAAAATGATGCCTTTTATGTATTTTGTTATTTCTTTCTCCTGGAGGAGTGTGCAGGAATTTCAAAAGAACAGAAATTTCAAAGATCCAATAGATATTAGAACAAGTTTAACATTTTTCTTCACCTGGTAATTTTTATGAAATATTTGCAAGCTTTTTTTTTTTTTTAATTTTTCTATCTATAGGGTTTTGAATTCTGACAGAAAATGAGGGGAAGGAGAAATTGAGACAATTTTTGTGAAAATCAATTCCTCTTCAGAACATTTTTATTAGATGTTCTTCCTTTGCCTTCAGTCTAGGTGGAGGAGGCATCCTTTTCACTGACTGGAACAGGTTTCTGAGCACAGCCAGGAAATATGGAGCAAGTCAAAGAAATTGCAGAAATAAGTATGACACACTTGGGTGGAACAAAATTCTGAAAAAAAATTGTCATGAACTTTCCTCTAATTCATTTAATCCAATTAATCTAATTTATTTTTACCTCCTGGCAGGAGTCTTATTCTAAACCCTGCACATGCCTGAGAGTCATCAAAGGCACAGGACAAGGCCAAGGTAGAACAAGGCCTTTGCCCTATAACTTTATAGACCTACTATTCCAAAGCGCTGCTGAAATCACCCAGATCAGAAGGACCCTGTATGCATCTTGGGAAAAAAATTTAAATCGGCATTTGTGCTAAATAACAGTGATGTGTCCTGCTTCCCCTTGCCTCGTTCCTCTCATATGTAGTGGTATAGTGAAGTCAATATTCAGCAGCCGTTTCTGCTGTCTGGCTTCTGTAGAACCAACAGGCTACTGCTGCAGGTTATTTGATCCCTTACAAAAATTATTTAATTATCCAAGGTTGAATATTCTAGAGGAAATAAAAGTAGCTGGGAAAAAAACTTAAAGGAGAGAAATGCAAGAATTAAAGACTGGGAGACCACATCTTTCTTCTGCAAGAAGGGTCTTGCTTGCCTGGTAGGCTTTCTTTGATCTCTAATTATGTTAGATGTTAGTGTTGTAGTAGGCTTTTTTTGATCCCTAATTATGTTAGATGTTATGTTGTTGATGTTAGTGCTGTAAATCACCCCTCTCTGAATCCACTAATTAAATCTTTTAATATTATTCATTCCCTCCTACCAAAACTTACTTCAGTAATTAAAAATATGATGGTAATTTATTCTGGCTGTATGACTATTTTGTTCAGATACTTATTTAAATAATTGTATTTATTACAACCTCACAAAAATTCATCCTCATCATTTAATTAGAGATGTATGCAAAAAGCCAAGAGGTATTTGCAGTTAGGCTGTGTTTATTCGCTTTATTTATGCCCTTACTCTTGCGAACGTCAAGGTATTTACAAAGGTATAAAGGGTAACAGTTGTTACCACACCATGTAAAACTTGCAAAATATCTCCGTTTGTTTCATGATAAGTATGTTATCTAAATCTTGTAAGCACTAAAGAGATCAGAGAAAGAAATGTACCTTTCTCTTATGTAATGCTACCTGGATTTTCTTTTTGTCTTGTAGGGGACTGGCATGTTGCTGTCAACCGGCCTTCTTAAGCACTTGCGCACTCACAGCCCTTAACCGATACCACTGCTGCGCCCGGTATCATACAGACACAACCAGAGGCACATGCAAATAGACACATTTCTACACAGCATTTAGGATTTCTCTTTTACCAGAGCTAACTCAAAGTTGCTGCCTACGTAAGGTCTTCGCTCGTGCTGGCAGGTCACAATTCGAGCTGGCAGGTTTCGGCCAAAGACACATTGGGGCATCAGGTAATTAGTGGGAATAACAGACTTGCTCCAAGGCTCAACCCTTTGGAAAAAGCACAGTAAATTTAGCAACTGTGCCCCTACACCTACTAAAGAAACTGAACTGGCCTTCTAGCTTCAGGATAATAAACCTAACAGCCTCATTTCCTGGAGGGTGCTGAAAATAAATGAAGCCAGCCCGCCTCGTTCCAGGGAGTGGAAAAGTTGGCAATCAGTCTTCTCCAAGGGAAAACAAACAGAACCAGTCCCTTGGTCCCAAACACAGGAGACCCCTCCCTTTTCTCCTCGCAGAAAAACACAGAGCCGAAACTGTGTTTGACTGAGTTAAAATAACCCTTTTTTCTTCCCTGGAGGCTGCTTGATATGCAAGTAAAATGCTGGGCCAACCACTGGTCTGGAACAAGTGGTTTGCCTGCTGAGCCATCCACTTCCTCTGGCCCAGTGCAGCCAGGGGAGGTTGAGCCCCCCTTATTTACTCCTGCTAACTTCTCCTTTTTGGGAGGATTTGCTCACCAGTGGAGAGAGGGACTCGGTGCACTGCATGACAGGGAGCACTACATCTGAGACAGACACTTCACAGGTCACGTAAAAAGAGGTTTATCCACCTCTTCCCTGTTGCCATCTAACCACTCCAGTCCCCCTCATACTCTGTCCCTGAATGGGCAGGATCAGGTTTGGAAGGACAGCAGGGAAACGGTCAGGAGTGCCTTTGTCCACCAGCTCTCCGGGGCTCTGCCTTAGAAACCACCCAACCAGCCCATGGCTCTCACGACTGCGCTAGTCCAGCCGGTGGGCTCATGCCTACAGGCAGCTCTTCCATGGTACCTCATGGTTCTGTCATTCCACCAGGCCCTCGCCTTTCCCCACATACATCTGAAAGACATCTTCACCATATGTGAGCAGAAATCTCATGATACCTATGCTCTGTTAGAGTGAACCACTTGAAGATGCTTCCACAGTGACTCGGGGAGGAGCCCACCAGTTCTAGGAAAACAGGCAATTCTGGAATGGCACCTCTGGAGGACCATCAGCAGGTCCTTTGTCCAGCTTGTGCCTCCCCTACCAAGCAGGTGATGAGTTACTAGCAGGAGTGAACACAGAAACAGGTTTCCAGCCCATATACCTAAATCCTCCTGCCAACACTCAATTTAACTCTGCAGCAGAGACATCTTACATTGTTTTACTACTAATCTTGCAGAATCCCATACTCCCCAACATGCATACACCGAAAGCCCATTTCCCAGTACATACTCTGCTGTCCAATATGGTAAAAAATGCCCAGTCCCTTTCTCCCTTTCCCCTGCCCTTGCATACCTGCACACTCAGCGCTTTCCTCACATACAGCATGAAGATCTTCCTCTAGGTTTGCTTTTCTTGCTTATCATAGTCTCAAGAGTTAGTACTATGTAAAGTTAAAATCTGTTGAGCACAAGGGCATTTGACCCTGACCACAACCTGCTGTTCCTTTAACAAACAATTAAGACATTCCATGTGTGACTAAATTTGAAAGCAAACCCAAGAATTAATCTGCTTGTTTTAAATACAGATATAAATAAGAACCAGCCCAGCCATTGCCCAAGAGATAAGCCAAAACTCTGAGGTTCAATAAAAGTTCAGTCACTTCCATAGTTTCTTAGGCAGGATTTGTTGGGTCTTTGTTTAGTGAATAGGGTCTTGATTTAGCGAAAAGGTCTTTATTTAGGGTTTTTTAGGGAACACAATGTCCCCTTGAAGTTTGGAGTATGTATTCTCCTTTCTATTTGAGTAACAGTTTCCTCTGGGTATGGATGATACTAAAGGAAAATAGCATAGCCAAATCCATTCTTGCCTAGCACAAATAGTATTTCTGTGGGACTTCTAGTTCTAGTGTGCAGTAGCAAGAAACAAAATAGTAATAAAGGTATCTGCATTACTCTGCACTACATGTATCTATCTCACGGTCTGTGAGGAGAACAGAATGCAGTCAGCATTTAAATCAAGCTCGACATAGAGGCTTGGCTGATACCATACAGCTTAGGTTTTAAAAAAGTTATTAACAAAAAAAAACCCCAATACCAAATTTTAAAGTTAGTGGCACCTTGCTTGATCAATTTTGTTAAAATTATAAGGATCTTATATAAAATGGTATATTAGATCCTTGGATAAGCTCAGTAAAATACATCTTCTAGATGTTCATATATTTCTATGTTACAGTTTTGGATCATATAACTCAGGACAACATAAAATAGTTTCAGTGCTCTACCTAGGTAAAAATTCTATAATAAAAACTGCGTGTAGCAGGAGAACTATTAAAGAAGTTTTTTAGCATGAAAAGTTTCTGTGTGGCAGAAAAATAGATGGAGAATTTTTGTTCAGCTTAATAGTGTGAAGTTAACAAAATCAGCGATAAAGTTATGAGATCATGGAAAGTGACTATACCCACACATTTTTTGAGGTGATATGGAGTGTGGAGAGTTCATTTTTCAGGGTTTGTACATTGAAGTTTACATATTAACCACTAACCTAACTGATAACTCTATGGACAGAGTCCATTTTTCTGTGTAATATGGCCTCACTTCTCCCATGCGTAATGTTTTATGAGAGCTCTAAAATTTATGCTCACAGTGTTTTCTTGCAAATTATTTTCCATGCAGGTCAATAGAGCCTTTCCTAAAGGATTCAGCAAAATATCTGAGGATTCTCATGTAGATAAAATGAAACCTTAAATGAAAACTGCTGTAAAGAGTTTTACTTCAGAATACCAGAGTGATCAAGTATTCCCATTACTGTTGTAAAATGAATTTGGAAGAGCACTGCTGTCTGCCGAAGAACTGCACACTGTAGCCTATCACAGCAGTGTAAAGCTTAAATGCTTCAAGGTATTTAAGTACCTAACAAGTGTCATGATTTCAGAGGGACTGGGTGCATGAGCATCTTTGAAATCTTAGTGTCCTGTACTGTAAAATCAAGAGCAGTAGCAAGGTCAAGGGGATTCCATGATGTTTCTGGCACTTCTTTTTGAGAGATGCTTTCTCAGAGTAGCAGAGAAATTGTTAATTTCTCTGAAGTTGCTACTTTAATATTCTATTTTATTAGCAGAAGAAGGTAAGCACATTGTTAGAGCTATTCTTATAATGGCAAGATTTTTTTGAAAAGAAGGAAGCTTTCATGCAACATTTTAAAGAGACGTTTCATGGCAGTATCAGGAGTGTCCAATGTAAGTCAGAAGATCCATTTCTTCTGTAAAACACAGGAAAAAATATAAGCATACAATGGTATAATTTTCTTTCAAGTTAAAATCTTTAGTGTCCCATGCTACAAGTGAACTAAAATCATGTAGCTGTTATAATAAGTTATCGCTCAAACGCAACACTGCAGCATCAATATTGAATTCTATTGCCCTGTAAATCCTTTGTGATAGTTTTATGGCAACCTTATGTAAATCAAGTGAACACATACTACTCATTAACAAGTGTTTAATTTTATTTCTGCATTTGTAGCATTAACGAAACATTCATTTTTAACTTCATTTTTTATGTTTCTTTGTTCACAGACATGCTATGAAAGTGTTTCAAACACCATGATGTTGAGATTTTCTATAATTGGTAAAAAAGAATGATAGGTCTTTTGTTGAAATCAAAAGGATTCAAAGCACTTCAATGACTGTATTTGCAAGACAAACATTGTACTGAATCTTTTGACTCTCCCATTTGTTCCCACTTCACTATCCTAATTAATTTTCATTACATGGCATACTTTATTAACCATATGTTTTACATTTATATGTGTCTACAGTTTCAAATCTATCTAATAACTAATACTGTGATATTTCAGCAGTATTTTCAAAACACATCAGCCCCATGACTTTGATCGCTTCCCCCCACATTTCTGGTTTTCCACAAAATTTCAAATTGACAGCTTTTCTACAATGAAAACCAAATTTCAAAATGTAAAAATATTTGCCCTAAAAAAAGTGTTATTTTATAACTAGCAACGGTAATTTTCCTTTAGAGTAATTTTAAAAATGCATTTCTTCTCTGTAAAATGTACAAGTATGTTACGTTTTCACTCAACTGAGGCAACAGTTGCCTTTTTGAAAGGCTTCAGAAAAGAAACCTTTAGAATGTTCTAATTAACTTCAGAGAAATCATATCTTTTTGATTTCCTGAAAACTCACTTAAAAAGGCAGATAGTACCTTCTTGTTTGATTTTTGCCTGTTTTGAGGAGGTTCCTAACGATCAGAAAGTTTAGAGGTCAATGAGATGATCTGACCCTTAGTAAGTGAACCCCTAATTATTCCAAACGACTGAGGCACTGGGGATCTGGGATCTTCATTATTCTCTGAAACACGGTGTTTCCACTGAGCTTTGTTGAGAGATCCTTTTCCTCAATCAGGTCTTTGCCTGCCCGGCAATTCTATACTTTACATTCTTGTTCTACAGATAGCACAAAATCTGTCAAATGAAATATAAACTTGATATTCGTTATCATACTGCTTTACCACAAATGACATAGAGCACATTATATAATTTTAAAATAGCACTAGAAGCTATTATATTCCGCTTCCAAAAATGAGGCTGTCTGAAGCCCTCAGACACTGGCAATGTCTTTTCAAAACCTTCTGGAGCTTGATCCAAAGCCAGCTCAAACTAATGAGACATTTTCCACTGACTTAAAAATGTGATTCCTCAGAGTGCAATACAGGTTGCGTGTTACACAGAAATACGTACATTTTACTTTCAGGCTTTTTAGGGAGCTGTGTTTTTTTTGTTTTTTTTTTTTGTTTTTTTGTTTTTTTTTAAAAAACCAAGAAGTTTAAAGGCTAGATCCAAAGTCTGCTAGTGTTAGAAGGCTGAATCAAGCTGAAAATTCTGTTCTGTGGCTATAAGTATTTCACCAAGATGAAATTAAACTCATAAATCCTCCCATCACTTACCCAGCTGACTAGTTTCTTCCTCATCCTGCCTTGCCCCTCTAGTGAATATAAACTGAGTGGTGCCCATAGTTGCAAAGACAGACCCTTGTACTGAGGTGTGTTGTTTATAGTTAGATTTAAGGACTGTGGTCTGTGCTCCTAAGCTGTAATGATTAATGTGACAACAATGCAAAGGTTTCAGTCTCAAGACCCTCTTTTCTTTGGGTCTTATCTGGACAAAATATTTCTGGTTGAGATTCCAAGAAATGCTTATTATTTTAAGAGATTTTATTACACATGAGCCCAGTTAAAAATAAGTAAGAATTGAGGATTTAATTCAGTAAAAATAGTGACTGACCAAGAGGGAGCTCCGGCCAGGAGCTCTGTGCGAGTTAAATGCAACATTATTCTACTTCTGTATTGCTGTACACCTCAGTGAAATGGCTTAGCCTTATTGTAAAGAAACACTCAGGTTTTTGTCTTTCACCCATTTTTATTGCAGGTTCCTGTCTTTTAACTTCAAATTGTATGGCTGCACTGTCTGCTATGTGCTGGTGTCCCCACAGGACCCTTTGTTTCCTACCTTTGAAAACATTCAAAACAAACAAGACCCTTTCTCTTCCCATAGACAGTACACGTAATATTAATGGTTATCTACCTGTGATAAGCAGAGCAGTATCATTTTACATGACTTGAAAGGCTCATCCATATCGTCAGGCACAATTAACTTGTCTTACTCTCACAAAACAGGCTGGGGGAGGTTAACTAAGAGGCCATACTTCTTCACATACCTCAGAAAACAGTTCCGGGACCAGGGGACAGCAAAAAAGCTTCCAAACAACAAACACAACAGGCTTTTTATTAAGATCACAAGAAGCTGGGCTGCACCTTCTTGAGCGATACCTTCTGCAGTGCCTGTGTGTGTATTCAGTGGAGATGATCAGTCGCATACAAGTTTGAACAAGTCTAGCTGCAAGATTTAACTTGCTATTTATCCCATTTCTAAAGCAAGCAAACTCTGTTAAAATTTTCTGGAAAATGGAGTGGATTTCAGTGAAAGTTGTTTTGAGGATCTATCTAGACTACAATAAAAAGTCTGCTGAAATCTCTCAGAACTTGCACCATATTTTTATTTTGTTTTTGTTTTGCAGCCTACCTAGATCAGAAAAACAAACTAAGAATGAATGGTAACTCTAGTTCTCAGAAGGAGGCTTTCACACCCTACATGCCATCTCTTCTTCAGTTCTCAGAACTAGTAAGTTTAACAAGGATCCTGCTTTGAGGAGAAAATGTGCAGGTAACACATTGTATAGAGAAAGATGTTTGTAATTTAATATGTTACCATATGGCCTCTGAGTCAGCACTGAATCAGTGTCCCAACTGATGTTTAGGGTAGTGCTATACTATTGAAGACGCCATCATTCGGATGAAATTATGTTGACCACTTGGGCTGTGGAGAATTCCATAGCACTTGTCAAAATAATACAGCTATTAAATGGGTGACGTGACCAAATGCCATATCAAAGTATTGCCTTAGCCGCATACATTATTCCTGCAATTAAATGAAATATATTTCACTTCCTGTCTTAAATAACCAGGTAGTGCTGCTGCCAACCAGGTGCTGAGTTTCAACAGAAGAATCAATGACTGTCAATAATACATCACTGTATCCTTTAGAGTTTTTTTTCTAAAATGCTTTAGGATCCTTTGGGAGAAAGCATCCTGGTTAGTGTAAATTTTTTGCTATTAATAACATGGCAAGTTGGAATGTGTTGTTTTCTTTTTATGACTAATGTAAAAATCTTTACAATACCAATAATTTTGTGTCTTTTCCCAGTTTAATATACATATATAGGGAGAGATGGCCAGAAGAAAGTTAATCTTTCTTACTCAGATAAAATTTAAAATAGAAAAATAACTGAGAAATGCCTATTTTTCCATATTTTTACAAAAAAAAAGAGTATAAAATCTGTAGACTTATTTTCTTCAGTAGAAAAAAAGGTTTTGAAAAGGAAGAGAAAGTCTTCCCACATAATTTCTGTCCCTTTTAAATTATTTCCCCATGGTGGAATCATTTCTATGTGTATTTTCCCTTTGTTAAGTAAAGGAAAATTGGAAATGCTTCAGACTTCCGTTTTGATTTCTTTCACAATGATTAAAGATAAACTGGAATATTTTGGTGAAGAAATCAAAACCTCCTTTCCTCCTGCTAATCCTACAGCGTCAAATTTTTTCCAGCTCTACGCTGAGTGAACGTAGCCTGCTTGAATCATCGGGAGGTTCGCAGGGATTTAAAATAGGAAGCTGTGGAAAGCAAGTATTGTCCGTGAGGGAGAGAGGAGTCGCAGCAAGGCGGCGAGGGGGTGCCTTGGAGTACCGCTGAAGACGGACCAGTTCTGTCGGTGCTTGCAGCCGATGGCTGCTGTAACATGAAGCTCGCGAAAGGTCAGCCACCGCGCTCTGTAGTCTGCTCTCTGCCTATCTGTGCCATCTCTTGAAACAACAGCGACTTCCAGGACCCCTTCACCTTCTTCCCTCTCTGGCCCCGGCACCCCCTCCCTCCCTGTCCCTCTCTGGCACACATCCTTCAGCGCCACTCTCTTTTCTTCCATGAGCTTTTCCTGTTGTCATCACAAAGACCTCTATGTCCTTTATTGTACTGTGTCCTCTCCTCGCCTGGCTCAAAGGCTATCTCTGGCTCCGGAGATAAAGTCTCCGCTAAGAAAAGGATGGAGATTTAATTTAGAGCAAAAAACCATAAAGGGTTAAGAAAAAGAAACACGCTGGTGCCCTGTTTGGGGGACAAGTCCACTGCCGCTGTAACTTAGTCAGATAGGTAAATTCACAATTTGCCTTTCATCAACTACTTTCTCATTATCGTACCCAAACTTTGTGAATTTCCTGAACAATCTATTTATGACCTGTTCCCTTGAAACTTGGAGGCAGTTCATTTGAGAGAAGCTTCCATATTACTCTGCCAAAAGAATTACCAAAATAGAC
The DNA here is from genome assembly GCF_030463565.1 of Pelecanus crispus. Classification (NCBI taxonomy): domain Eukaryota; kingdom Metazoa; phylum Chordata; class Aves; order Pelecaniformes; family Pelecanidae; genus Pelecanus; species Pelecanus crispus. The sequence continues at coordinate 82,365,664 of NC_134645.1, read as the reverse complement.
CTGCGGCGTTGTTATTTTTGAGGATTCATGACCCTTCATTCGTTTGTTTGTTTTAGAGGGATTTTTTTGTTTGAAGCCATTTTGTCTTGGTGACAATGAAAGTTGAAAGGGGTGTTTTAATTAATAAAAAAGCAGCTGTTTATGTTTGCAGTGCAAATTATTTCAGAAGGACCTGTGTAGCTGATAGAATGAGAGTTCACGTTGCTGCTATAACATGCTATTATATGGTATACTGGGTACTAAAAAATATGTATGTACTAAGAAAGTTCACTAACCCAGAACTGGAACTTAAGAGTAGAAAAACAATTTGCTACATGTTTTTAGGAGAAAAAGTCCTGCTCAAATTCCCTTCCGAAATGAGGAAACTATCCCAGCTGCACGAGGTCTGCCTGGGGCTGCGGGACCACGCGCAGCTCCTTTTCCTACGAGTTTTCTTGCAGATGTGCCAGCAATGGGGTTTTTGCTGCTGGGAGTGTTTGCCACTAGCAGGACCTCCTTGACACCTTACTCAGGTGGGGCACCAGCTTGGTAACCGGCAGGTGAGGGTGAGACAGGCTTTGCTGTCCACAGACACCAGTCCCGTGCAAATTAAATGGCTGTCTGCAGAGAGATACATGCGTTGGGGTAAGAACCTGAGTTCCTTGTCTTGACTGCATGTAGCAGCGAGAGTGCCATGTGCACTGTCACACCACCACACTGATGTCGTTGAGGTGTAATAACAACCTCTTCTCTCCCTTGCTTTGCTAAATTGTTTTGCTGCAATATGGCACAAACACAGGGAAAAATCTGCAGCATCCAAATCACGTGCCTACCCAAAGAATATTTCACATTTGAAAAAAAGCAAGCAAGCAAACCAGGTGAAGATTATTAACGTAATAGAAATATGATGAGCAGTGCACAGAATTTTACAGACTTTGTCATTAGCTGTTCCCCAGTGCCTGCTGAAATATTCAACCAGGGTCTCAAAGGAAATTCAGTTATGATTAGTTTCAATAAAGAAGACAGTAGGGCCTATTTAGAAGGAAGGTATTTGTAGTAACATAGCTGGAAAATGTTTCTAGGTCTGACAGACTATTTCTAAAAACTTCTGTGTAATTTGCCACAATGCTGTTCATGGATCCAAAAAGATATATAAGCTTGTACAGACAGATAAATCACAATAAACTCCCAAAAATCTATGCTGAAGCTACATTACAATTTAGGACCATCCTTATATCCACTCTACTGAAGATACCAAATCTTATGCAAGCATCTTCCTCAACCCTGCGCACCTGCAGCCTGCTTCAGGACCAAGCATTTCAGGAGTGCTCTGAACACATATTAAGCACCTTTGTAGAAAATACTGTACATATACAAGTTGCCTTCTCAAACAGCATGGTACCCATTTATCAGCAGTTCATTTGCATTGCTTGTTCTTTAATTTACTTTTGAATCTCCTAACACTCAAGGCAAATCTCAGCTCAAGACTTACAGATGTGGTGTGTCCTTCCTGACTTGTGAAAGAAAGTTCCACTGGGGGACCTCTGAACTGAAATTTCTCTCAGAGAACAAGTATTCCTTGCCCTTAACAAATGCATAGACATCTGACTATACCATAGTCAAATACCATTACATAAACAACCCACTTGTAAATCTGGAGGAGTTACATGCCATTTACAAGATCATCTACCTGACAGTAATATTTTAGATCCAGAAAAACCTACTTTTTCAAACGGTAATTTGTTAAAATTATGGATTATTCCATAATTCCAGTGAATAGGTATGCTTATAGGGGTATGCATGCATTTCTGTCCCCTGGACCTTGTGTTTAGCATTTAAAAATTACAACCAAGACATTGTTGTCTCCACTGAGAGAAGTGGTAGGATTTGAGGTCAATGAATTAAACTGATATCTCACTGGAGGAAGTCCTAATTTTTACATCTCTTCCCCCTTTCTTTTACACTATTACTGCCAGAATAGCCCATTTATTGGACAGGTCAAATTATGAGTAAAGAGTGATTGATATGAAATAAAGCCATGACAGAAATTGTGCAAGTGGCTGGTGGAAAGTGATTTGATGACTTTGTAGCCATAGTGAATAATTTTCTTGACTTTAATAGGTTGATTTGGACTGCGATCTAGAAATATTGGTGAAATCCTGCTCATCCTAAATGACAACACAGCCACTTTTCTGTCATCTCTGGCCAGTGAAGAGTTTCCATCTAATCTCAGTAGATGATGACCTGGCTTTGCTTATCTATGTCCTTTTGCTGGGGTACAGCAATGTGATGTACGCAGGCTTTTGATGCTGAAGCAACTTCAAAAAGCACGGGACACTACAGCATATAGGTTATCTGAAGCTATTGAAAAACGTTTCTTTTCCAGCTTCTGCAAATGTGCACAAAACAAGAGCTCCTCATGCTCTTGGGTGAAGACCATGGTCAGCAAAAACTTTCCTCTGCTGTAGTGAAACTAAGTGTAATAAGGATGACAATCTTTGCAGAAGACATAGTCAGACTCATGAATGAACTCCTGTGGGGTCTGAGGAATATAATAAATTCCACCACCTTCCCTTTCAAGGGCCTGGTACATTGGGGCCCATTTCTTGGACCTTGCCTGCCCTACAGTAATCTCTTATATTTAGAACAGAAATTAGAAAACATTTTGCAACCATTTAAACAGTGGGTTCTGAAATAGCCTTCCATTCTGGTAGTAATAGTGTAAAAGAAAGGTGGAAGAGATGTAAAAATTAGGACTTCCTCCAGTGAGATATCAGTTTAATTCATTGACCTCAAATCCTACCACTTCTCTCAGTGGAGACAACAATGTCTTGGTTGTAATTTTTAAATGCTAAACACAAGGTCCAGGGGACAGAAATGCATGCATACCCCTATAAGCACACCTATTCACTGGAATTATGGAATAATCCATAATTTTAACAAATTACCACTTGAAAAATTGTGGGAGAAAGAATCCTAAATTACTTCTAAGATAAATTTATGGATGGGATTATATCGCAAGATATGATGAACCCAGTATACAGATTAATGTTTGAGCCACCAGTCTTTGGCTATTTCATATTTGGACCTTCTGGTCAGTACTGAAAGTAGATGTGATCTCTGTTGTTCATGAGATGAGTTGTGTCACATTAACGTAAAGCTTCATGTTTCTGCTGGCCACCTGCAGAGACCAAGGATTTTTTCTCTCTTTGATATTAAACTTGGCTCCCATTTTTGTTTTGTTTTTTTAAATAATATATGCTTGCTTCCTTCTGCAGCAATAAACATCATCTACAGTAAGACCAAATATACCATGCAGGATGCACTGGGGCTCCAACCTCCTGTCTTGGGTGCATAAAGTAATCACCAGATTTGGGATCAGGAATACATTTTCCCTCATGCCAAATCTGTAAGGCCCATGGGTGTTTGGGAGGCAGTGGGGGCTTCTTTACAGAGGGGCAAATAAATCATTTCCTGCAATCCTGTAAGCAAGCCAAACAGCAAACATAAACAGGATGTTGTCAGCGATCTTGATTTCTCTTGCTCCTTCCTTGTGGCACTACATAGTCCCACAAGAATCTTTGCAAATCATTTTTCTGTGGTATGCCAGGAAATATATGGCTTGTGGTAGATGGAGACATGTGGAATACATGTGCTCGGCATCCTTTTAGGCCTGTTCTCCATATCCCAGTCTGTGGGACAGTCTTAGATTCCACATAGTAATGTGTATATTAAAAAAACAAATGGAACACAAAAAAAGGCCAGAACTCTGTACCAAACCCAAACAATTCACTGCATGCCTCCCTTCTTGGGGAGAGGACGAGAAAACAAATGGCATATGATAGACACTAACCGTGCTACTTAATGCATTCATGACAATTACTTGCAAGCTTCTGATGATCGAGCTGTAAGACTCCAAAGCACAGAGTGGAATAAAGTAAGGGAAAGTAATATGGCCCAGTAGAGATTTCACTGTGTAACACCATAAATATTTTTAGCGTGCTAAGCATAAATTTCCTTCAATTATATAGATAGGGGAACCCCAAAGGTAAATGTCATTGTTAATATTCACAGTGTGTGTATCTAAAATGTGTTATTTATTGAACTATTGAACTATTATATGATGAGCAAGTGTACTTAAAGACACTTAGTGTAAAGTGCTACTGTCTGCTAAAGATCTCTTCACTTAATGTTTGTAGAGCCCTGAGTGGTTTGCAAGTCAATTAAACACTGATGGAACAGAGATAAACACTTCCTATTGAGAAATGTCACATAAGTCTTTCTGCTTCATTTCATTGTGTCATTTAATGCACTGAAAGGCATTCAAGTGACACAGCACTAGCTATGATATCATGGCATAGGCTATACAACATCCTGAGGCACGTGCAGATGGGTAAACAGTATTGTAGTCATACCAACTGGCACAGAGCAAAGAGAAGCTGTCATGTATTTACTTTTAGGGCACACTAACATGCAAGCAGAGTCTTGATAATCGGATTTTCTCTCACGCATCACTCTCGAAGCAGCAGCATTCAGGCATATGCAATTTAACACCCAGTAGCTCTCCCTTCCTTGAAAATTAAGAAGTCTGGCAACCAGCATTGTCAGGATCCTTTTAGGATTAGGTTTCCTCTTGCTTTCTACAAATGGGAATGTTAGCAAACACTGTCACTCTGCTCTACGTGATATATCACTCACACTGTTCAGGATAATAGATAAAGCACTGGAGTTTCAGGAGTGCTTAAAGAGTTGCAGTTCAGTTAATGCTTGCAATTTTTCAAACAGCTGAAATTTCTACCTATTATCAATTGTCTTTATGAAGAGCTCAAGAGGCCTTGTCTTCTTAAGGGCTATGTAGCTAGAATGAAGGTAAAAGCATGCCTGGTGAGCAGAGAAACAGTATGTCCCTATTTTAATATGAGGCCTCATGAATTTGGTTTCAAAATACTTGAAAGCTTCCAGATTTTTATTTCACTGTTGGGACGCTCTGCTATTGTTGCTAGCAGATTGTTAGATAACAGCAAAATCTATGTTCAGAGTTGACTTAGAATTCATTGCTATCTTGAGTACTGTGTTTCATTCAAGTATAAATACTGGAAGAGGTATACAGTAGTATTTAGAAGTATTTTGTGAGATAAACACTGAAAAAAAGAAGAGAAGAAAGCTCAATGCATTTGGGAACTATTAGACTTAGTCTTGTACTTCAAGTAAATGTTGGTGTCATATGATTCATACTTTATGATAAATTAATGCAGCACCCTGAAATAGAAATAAATAAGTCTCCAGTTCTCAGAAATCTGCATGCATTACTGTTGAATCAGAGCTTGGCAACAATACCACTGAACACATGAAAGAAGTGTCCTTTTGTCTTCTATGGGGATATTTTTGGAACTGTGTTTTGAAAACACCATACAGCTTGTAGCTGCAGCAAACCAAAGAGTGCTAGGTAGCCAATATAGCCGTGAATGAAACTTGCTGCATTTCCTAATCAAAGCAGTGACACAATCTTTCCTCTGTTCCCATTGCCACCCAATGGTGCTAAGCCTCCTTCCCACTGCAACCGAACCACGCTTCCAGCAGGAGGTGCATTAGATGGGAGAGAGACATGGGTCCCTCTTCCATCCGTGCCTTTGCTTGCAGAGAGCACCTCAATTTGACCTTGATTATTTTTATACTTTCATGGCACTTTTTTGTGTTGCTTTTTAAATACAAAAATAGAAATTAAACTGAAATCAGGAAAATGTGGTTGAAAAGAACTGGAGACATCTGTTCACTTTCTGGTTTTGGGAAAGCAACAAGACATGAAAAGATAAAAAGAGAAATATTATAGAATTCCAAAGACAGGGGTTTGTGTGTATTTCTTGTCACCCTACTGTATACAAGGGAAAGTCATTAAGGTTATGAGCTATGACAGTTCTTCTTGATGATAAAATTGCTTTGTCAACAAAAGGGCTGGGTATATAAATGTATCATATATCATTCCTGCTCTTTCTGTCTATATATTATATGCTTGCTTGTCTAAGTATAATAAACCCCTAAAATTTACAGCTTCTTCCAGGATTTTTATGTAAAGTTAACTGAAAACAGATTTTTCTTGGAAAAAGCAAACAAAACCCACTATGGTGTTTGCAACCGAAATGCTTCAGCTTTGGAGTCAGTCCTTTGAACAGGGAAGGAAGGTTCTCAGTGAACCACTGCTGCTGGGGCTCTCCGCTGCAGAACCCTGTACCCAAGGCTCTTTGGCAGATGGGAATACCCCATCTCCCCTGCTGCATGTCCTCCTCAGGAGAGCACAGCATCAGGTGTTTTCTTATTTACTCTCCTTTTGGACCTTTGGCTTGACCTGTCGTAGCTCACCCTGACTCATCTCCAGCAGGAAGGGTGGAGCTTTATCTCTCCCAGAAGAACCGATCTGGTGGTTACAGGGCTCTTCTGGGATGTGGGAATCCTGGAGTCAAGCCCGAGGCTGAGGGTAAAAGCCAGATTTCCTGCTTCCTGGATAAGGGCACTATGGCATCATGTGCAAGGTGAGCATGGGTACTTTCTTCTTCAAGCAAGCTTAAGGAAATACAGGGCATAACATTGCTTCCCTGCAGACAGAAAATCATTTGAGGCTCTGAAACCCGGTTTCACAAGGGTGCCATATCCAAGCATGAGAAAAATACTCCTGACTCCTCTTTTTTTCAGTGCTTATTATAGTCTGATTCAGAAGTTCTGTCATGCTGAGTCGAGCACTCAGCTGAGAATTCATTCTTGGGTGCTCACCTCTCTCCATTCAGCCTTCTAGGTACCTCACCTAGCATCATGAAATGCCCCTCCACAGCCAGGCGCCCCAGCCTGTGGTATGGGTTATTGCAAGGCTGAAATTCCTTCTGGCACCTTGGCCTTAACACTATTCTGCTTAAGCAATAGACACTTAGCATTCGTGCGAGCCAGGTGCTTCTGTACATTCTTGTTCTGTCGCGGACAACATATGCCATCATGTACTGAAGGTCACCAGGAGGTCACCTAGGAGGGGATTTGGGCATGAATGAGTCCAGATATGGATGCAGATGGCCACAGAACTCTAGCAAGAGACTCTCAGATCTTCGGTAACCAGGACCCAATCCAAAACCTATAGGAGTCAAAACAGAAATTGCTGCCTTTCCACGTGACGGAGCTACTCCATTAGCTGCATGAAAAAAATGAGCTTTTCTTCCCAGCACAGGCCAGCTATTAGAAAGCAACATTAAGCCAGTACACTGTTAAAACTTTGTAACAGACTAACATGAAGATTGTTGGGAAATCAGATGAAATTCTTTTGAAATGTCTTGGGGTAGAGACGCTACACTACACTAAACATAGAGATAAGAACACATATTAAGGGAAATTATCAGAGAGCTTAGACCAAAATATTAAGTATTATAACATCTTGAAATAGGCATCATCTCCCAAGAATTTCACCAAGAGCCTTGATTTTTTGTCTGGGCAAAAAAGGAAGCGTGAAATAAAACCAGAGCAAACTGATATATCTGTAATATAATGCTGCAACAAGCCAGTCCTTGGGCAGCATCTCAAACTGCAGCTAGTGAGCCCAGACTCATTGCCTCGCAGAGTGCACGACATGAGTGAACAACTCGCAGGATGAGCCACCCTTTCGTACCTTAAATCCTGCCCAGGTTAACCTTCTAAATTGCCACTGTGGTAGTATCACAGCTTAAAATATATCTTTCCCGGTTCCTTAATGTGCGTTGCCCTGAGAGTTGCTCTTGAGGCTAATGGAAGGCAGGAAGTTAGGTGCTGTTATTTTTTTCCGTGTGTATGTAAAGCTTAATAGACTAAACTAGCAGGGTCAACAATAGGCAAAATTAAAACAGTTCTAAAAATGAACTAGACAAGAGGAAACAATTACAGGGCTGCTATTTGGAGGAAACAAGCACTGGGTGGTTCAGTCGCTAACACAATGAAGGAGACAGGCCACGATGGTGCTTCTAAACCCTTCCCGGTCTGGTATTCCCAAGCTGTCCCGTGTTGTTTACTTGCCTGGAACAACGCCACAGACACATCCTGATAGGTTAGGAGCAATCCTCAGCGATTGCTGTGAGAAATAGGAAGCGGGCAGAGAGGGCAGCAGTAAGCAACGTCTGCTCAACTGAGAAGCCAAGCAGCGAGTTCTTTTGTCTCCCTGAGTTGTCTGAGACAACACCTTTGGTCAAAAAATAACTCCAGGAGGTATCATGGGCCGCAGAAAGCATCATCAGATAACCTTCACGATTTCTCAGGTCTGCTTTTAAGATGTCAAATTGTTTGGGAGTATTCCTGATGCCATACCCTCAAATCATTAAAGTGATATTAATTGATGAGGAAAAAAAGACACAACCTTAAGTGAAATGCACTGACTGGACACTCAGAGGACTTGTCCCAGTTTTTGTGCTGACACAGACTTACACTGCATCCTTGGATGTCTCGGCTTCCTGCCTGAGCATTGCTTCCTTTCTCCTCGTCCTTTGAATGATGCATTTCAGCTGCATGGGGTTTGTGGCAGGGACTGTCTCACACTGGTTGCAGGTACTGAGCACAGAACAGCAATGCCAGGTTTCAGGCTGCCACAGCAATAATGAGGAGAGACTCCTGAGTCCATCTGCCTTTCTGCTAGTTAATGAATTTATCTATCAAACTACAGAGCTGCACAATAATCATTGTTTCATTTTTAGTGGCAGACATGAGCTGGGCTCTCTGATTTCTAATTAAAGGTTAGTGATTAAAAAAAAAAACTTGTTCTTCCTTTGTTGAAGGCACAGAAATGTCAGAAACTGAAAGCACCAAGAGCCCAACAGATATATTATGCAAATATCTATTAATCAAGCAGAACAAAGAAAAGGGAGAGTTTCTCTGCAGTGTCATTTTTTTCTGCCCTTCCAAAAAGTTTCTAGTAAGTGAAGGTAATTTAAAAACTTTCATTCAAAAGGCTAAATAAAAAACAGCGAAGTGCTTTCAAACCTCTGCTCGGGAGAATTTGTGGAAGGCATCGTGTGTATATCCTCCTGTCTGTCAGGTTTTATCATGTGAGGTGAGAGTCATGGTTCTTTGAATCCAGAAAACAATGCAGACCACAAGTGTGTCATCAGAAACTTACCACACAGTTATTGTTTTTTTCTGCAAACATTTTAATTGCAGCTGAAAGAGACTGAAAAATCCTGCCTGATAAGCATGCTTTTCTGCTTTAAAAATACAATTGAAAGCATTCTGCTAGCAAGCCTACACAAAAGCTCATTAAATTAAATACTAGGGATTATCTCTGAAGGTAAGTGAGTATAGAAGGCAGGTGGAGATAATGAAAGTAGGATATTATCCCATTAACATTTGTTCTGTTACTGCACCCACTTTGCTGTCATTTTTTATTAGCATCCTACCAGAGAGCTACAGACTAGCTGGTAACTACAGCACAAAAAGCATAGCCTGCTGCTCCTGCAGAGTGAAGGAAGGTGCCGACGGCTCAATGTCAGTCAGGGCAGTAATATGCCGAGGAAAAGTGCAAGCTGCAGGTGAGGCTACAGAGAGCAGCAAGGTGCCTGATCTGCCCTTCTCAGCAAAGCCAAATGCTGTCGGTGATGCAAGAGCTCTGCCCGGAGCCTGCCAGAAAAGTGTACGCTCTTTCAATGTTTCATTACCTCACACCACCGGTTCAGCTGCTAATGGCACTCCTTCTATTGAAAAGTGATCTAGCACGATGCACGTGTCCCACAGCACACACAACACCTCCAGGCCCTTCTTTAATAGCTAGGAACTCAATGTACTCTCTAAATACAGGCTGGCAACGAGGGTGGTGCAGAGCTACACTGGCCCTGGGGCAGCTCAGGGAAGGAAGGCAGGAGAGGTGGAGATCCTCCCACGGCTCCCGGGCTGCAGGAGCGGGTGGAGGGTGGCCCGGCAGGGTCTGCAGCTATGTCCCTTTGCTCCTGCCACACTGGGCTTCCCTAGTGGGAAAGTCGGAGGGGAAGAAGGCAAGAAGGATGGCTCTGCTGTCTCCCCATCTCTGCCCTCCTCCAGTGGGGGCTCCAGGAGTCCCCCGGGAACTGGAGTAAGCCATTTTGCTGCTCTCCAAGGGGTGCTCCTTGGAGAATCCAGGTCATGGTGGAAGGGGAACAGGAGCCACCGGGAGCTAGTTTTTGGGGCTCATTCAGGAGACTGAGTCAGAGCTTTCCTTTTCTAGAATTTGAAAACATTTCTGCAAGCACAGACTGACCTTGTTGGTTCATCTAGTTAAGCACAAGCTTTTGTTCCTCCTGAAGAAGATAGGGATTTAGAGGAAAAAAGCTTCCATGGAAGAGTCCTTATGATGCCCCCAAGCTGGCAACACTTCTACATGAGAGCAGAATTTGCAGGAGAAATGAGGACACTGCAATGACTGGCAGGCAATTCACTGCAGCTCCTTCCAGCCAGTACCCTCACTATTTTTACTTCCCCTCTTTCTTCCCTCCCCTTCTTTCCCTTGCCATCAGAGTTTCTCCTGTGATTCCTCTCCCTTTCTTGTCTTTCCATGAAACTAATCTCCTCCTAATTAAATTCCATCCCAAGAACCAAACTCCCATCTCAATTAATCACTACTCTCCCTGCTTTTGGTGTTTTGACTTTCCTTTACACCATCTCCAGTTTGTTTACATACACTAACAAAAAAATATCTGTTGAGGTGGGGAACGACCATTATTCCACATTTCTACAAAGTCTGACTCTTTCCCTCTCTCACCCCCTAACTGGCCCGAAGGCCCTGAGTCTTATAAACATAAATACAATTGCATTTGGCTTTGAAGCACGTCAGTCCCATACAATAAGATGGCCTACAGAGGATACCTATAGGCCATGCTTCATTTTTTTAAACTGTTTTCCTTCCTCCTCTCTGCTCCTGTTTTCATTGTCTCTCTGTTTTTGTTTGTCTCCTCTGCCCCATTTTTCATCCAGGACCTCTCTCTGCTTCACCCCACCCTTGCAGCCTCACCTCAGAGGAATGCAAACCAAATAACCATTCAAGGCTGATGAACTTTAAAACCCATGACATTCAAGTGGGTTAGAAATTAGACAAAACAATTTCACCCATCCCTTGTTTAGGGCCCTGACGAACAGCTTGATGCAGCTCCTGGGTTAGTGTGCAGGAGGATGTGCTGCTGCATGTCTCCCTTTCATAAGGGAAACACTGGAATGTGGCCGTGTACCAAAAAGCCTGTCGTAACACGGTTTGTTAGAAGGACACCCTGGATCCCCCCCATGCATCTCATATGCAAGGCTTTTCAGCTCACCTGCTTTGATAGTGAGCACATGGAAATGGCAGGATGAGTCTTGTTGATTGCTTAAGTGGAGTAATTTCTTAGGGCAGTGAATAGACTAGTCAGCAAATCTGCTTGGCCCAAGTTGAAAATCTGTCCCAAACAACCAAATAGAGCTTTGTTTGCTTGAGCAAGAAAATGAGATCGAAAGGAGTCCCTCGTTTTCACATGCTTGCTTTTTATAAACTATTTCTTAAGGCTGCCTAAGAAAGGCATGTGCAACCCCTTTATTTTCTTCAAAACTCGCTTCCAAGCTGGGTTAAAAATGTATTTTATTTACCTCGCAAGTCATTTAAACAGTGTAAGTAAGAGCAGAGCTGGGGCGCTGGGGACTGAGACGTAAGGAGGACGTACTTTCCCCTGTGCCCCGAGTGGCAGGGCTGTAGGCAGCCCTCGACCTGGGGGCTCCCAGGCGGTGCGGAGCCGCAGTGGGTCCCAGGGACAGAGGGGTGCCTGCCTGCAGCACCTCGAGCCCCACGCAGGGAGGGCACAGGGGGTTCAGATGCAGGCGGCCAGAAGGGCCAGCAATTTGCTGCTGCACGCAAAAGCAGCAAAAGCTGATCCGTGTTTATCGTTTACTGAGCTCTCACCCTCTCTCTTTTCACACGCAAAAACAAGCTTGCAATTAGCACAATAACAAAGCTGGAACTGAATTTCTTTTCTGGAAAACCATGAATATCTGTTCTGGGTTTGGCTCTTATAGGATGAAGCTATTCTTTTTACAGGAAGGGACTGAGAGTATTTCTTGAAAATGAGCTAACAAAGTGAAAATGAAATATTTTAAACTACAAGAGAAAGAAAGTGCTTGAATCCAGATTCCATCAGGTCTCTAGGGGCATAAATCTAATTTCCCATGCCATTAGTTTCAAATCATGATAAGTGACAGATGCTTTCATTTATTTGGCTGAATTGTGACAACATTCTCTTTTTTTTTCCCTATAGCCCTCCAAGCCTGATCCAAAATCTACTAAAGCCAGTGGAAAGACTCCCACTGTCTTCAAATGGGCTTTGGATCAGGCCCTAATTAGCCTTAGGCAAACCAATAAACTCAAATACTTAAATTGTTGTATGTTGAGTCTCAAACCATACTTTGTTTTTATTCTAAGTTTACTAGAAAAGCTATGAATAGCTTACATCTCTTCATTTAGGTAAATTTAACTAAATTAGTTTGTATAAAAAGCCCCCAACAAGTTAAAAACCTACCCTGGGAACACTATACCTATATCCTGTTAAGAAAGAATGGGAAAAGTGTGCAGTCTTTCCATAGGCACAATGTACATTTCAAACAGTGCAAAAAGCATACCCAGAAATCTTCCTCCAGCAGAGTCTTTGTATTCACTAATGATAGTCTGCTGTATGTCTACTTACACCACAACAGCTGATATATGTATGATATATGAAAGAGTGTCTGCGTACACAAGGATGCATATTAAATATCGCTATTAGCAACTATAATTTTTATTGACGTAAATAAACCACACTAGCTGAAGGATATTTTTGCTGATATAATTACATCTACATTAGAGTTCTTTTGGCATGACTATGTGCTTCAGGTGAATTTTTCACACTTCATAGCAAAGCTGAAAAGAGTTCTAAGAGTTATTAAGTCGTAGGCTGGATAACATTTTAGTTGGCAAGGCATAAGCTTCTAGACTTGCTCTGTACTAACGTGATACAGTAGAATTTACCTAATGAGCACACTGGAGAAGGCACTTGATTCAGACGCTTACATCAAAATCCTGAATCCAGAACAGATCCAGTGCCAATCACAAGTTTTTATAAAGACTAAACAATACAGAAAAGGTACACAAACAAGTGCAGACAGCTGCCTTTTCACTCTGTTTATAATTAGAGCGGGCTGTACCCTACCTAGCTCACTCGCTTCCAGAAGTCAGGTAGCCACTTTATTATTGCCACATACTCCTCCAGCAATGCAGTTTATTAGCCTGGGCTTGCTGCCATGATAGCACAGCTACATGACTTTGAGTGGACCTGGTCTATGTCTGGCTAGCTCAGAATGGAGCCATGTACGAATCTGCTGTGTTGCTACACTGAGTGGGACTTCTGGTCCAAAATTAGATGTCTACCATGTAGGCGTCTATGTCTGAGTTCTCAAGGCTCTTTTTAGAAGCAGTGAAAAGAAATGGGCACATCTGGGGTTCAATTCATCTCATTTGGAGGTATGTATCTAAAATAGGCCAGAGGAATTATATGTGCAGGTGTGTTAACTTAGGTGGAGAGATTACCAACCATATTCATAAATGGCTGCAGCTTGGGCTTGCTAACACACAGAAGCTGGGCTGGTTTAAGTAAAAGTGAGATGCTATAGCACGTTAATGAAATGAGTGTCACATGGAGCCACGGCCATGGTATGAAGTGGAGATGTGTGCCTATGGATAGTAAAGCCTAGTACTTTCAAGGATGTTACTGCAAAATCCCATTTTGGAGACAGATCAAATAATTTATGTTGTCTAGTATTTGCTGTATGCCTCTCCTGCACTAATTTATTGGGGGCTGCTGGAAGAACAACCAGGAAGAAAATGCAACGCTGTCCCAGATAAGAGTATCTCCAAACAAACTTGAAAAACAATGAGGGATATTAAGTGGGCTAAGTGGCCTCTAAAAGACACTGTCTGTGAAGCTGGAGAGGAAGATGGATTTTCAATTTAGAGAAGGGACCATAAGACAAGATTTACTGATCTGGATGGGAAGGCACAATCCATGAAGATGCTCAGGAGGAAGATGACTAGACAGCCAGTAAGTTTGCAGATAGTTGTCTTATTTTGGACAAGTTTTTGGGTTTTCTTTTCTATACTGCCCTTGCTCTAAATAAATCCTTAACTTTATTTTGGTGCTGATGCCCTTGTGCTGAGTGGGAACAGCTGAGTCAGTACAGGAGTAACTAGGTTAGTAGTGGTCAGGGGCTGTTTTGCTGGCTGCTCTCAGATGGTGAAACCATATGCTAGAATCCTGCGTCGAGCTACAGACGCTCAAGCTACCTGCAAGCAAGCAGGTACCTCTGCAGATGGCAGGGCAGTACAGTGCCAGTCTCGCTTCTCAGTGGCACTGGATGAGCCCAGCCACTGTGCCTCTGCTCCTCAAGAGGCTTCAGATATCACCAGCTCAGCAATCACCACCCTGGGGCTGCAAATACAGCTCCAGAGACCTTCAGGGGCCTGAAGGACAGCTCCCCAAATTCACTGAGCTAAGCTTGATTTACACTTGTTTGCCTTATCTTTATATGCTAAAAGGGGACAAACTAAACCAGCATACACTGACATGGTATTGAACAAGCCAGTGGTGTTCAATTCCTCCTAAATTGCAAAAGCAAAGTATCTTCCTAGCGATGAAGAAGTCCTAGACACTAAGGTCTCCTCCCTGCTTGGAGCTCCAACGAAATGGAGGATGGCTGTGTCAGCATCCAATGTGTCTTACTTAATCAGATCACTTGCATGAAAATGGCCAGCCCAGCCTTAGGTTAGAAAACTGTTGCAGGCTTTCAGCAGCCATCCAGCATGAGACTTAAATCTTCCAAATGAATAAACTGATTGTGGTGCGTCAGACACTTCTGAGTTTGAAAGAAAAACATTTTAAAAACCTGTTCACACAGCACAGTTCCTTATGTCCGATCTGGTGATTAGCACAACTCTTCTGTGAAACACCCTGTTAAGTAAACGCACTTGATCTGCAGCAGTTTTCGTCAATGGTTCAGACAAGTTAACCCAGTGCATCTTTAAGGACTAAACCTGCTGAAAGAGGGGTTTATTTTATTGTGAAGGTATACCTTTGACAGATCTCAGCTGCACAGAAATGAACAAATAGGTGGGTTTAGAAGGTGCCAGCAATAGCATACAGCTTTTGGTGTGTATTTGATTTTTAGATAAATCTTCATGTCATAAAGGCACCTCCTATCTCCCTTTACATGGAACATGGAGCTTTTGTGTTGAATCCTTCATGCTCGCTGGTGACCAGATAATCCTAATACCCAGCATATTTTGAAGTTGGGGGTTTTTTCTCTGTCAGTATTAAAGTCTGCTTAACAAATCTCTCCCATTACAAATATATAGAGGTCAAAGAAAGTTATTCAAATACATTTGAATGAGCTGTATTATTCTACAGTCTGTCCTGTCCTCTTTGGCTTCCTGGATTACCACCACCACAGTATGTGCACATAAAAGTAATTGAAT
Source organism: Pelecanus crispus (assembly GCF_030463565.1). Lineage (NCBI taxonomy): Eukaryota > Metazoa > Chordata > Aves > Pelecaniformes > Pelecanidae > Pelecanus > Pelecanus crispus. The sequence continues at coordinate 82,350,198 of NC_134645.1, read as the reverse complement.
CCAAATCAGCAGCCTGCCTCCATCTGTGATTTATGTCATTCACCTGCAGAAGGACTTCTCAAAACTCTCACAAGTTCAGCCTTTCAATGGAAATGACAGATTATTTTCCTGCTGAAGAGGGATAACACCCAGGCTTTTCAGAGTGGCCATGCATAACAAGAAGGACTCTAAGCACTAGATGCAACATCTACACCTTCACCAGAGGCTACCTGTCAGAAATGATTTCCTCTTCTGTATAGGAGACATTTGTTCCGTTCATTGATTCTCCCTCCTAAGGCCACTTTATGTCCCTGAACATACCCAACTTTTTCATATCAGAGCTTTTAAGTCTTGCAGTTGTTGAACAACTTTTCATCAGTGTAGCAAGTAAATGTCATAGGGATCACTAAAAATAGGGATACATAAGTCAAAGGGCACAATTGCATGTCATTTAAGATGGTGTAACTCTCCATACCGTTCTTCTTCAGACTGTCCATAACCTCCCAGTTTGGATCCATATGGGCAATGTCTAGCCTTCAGACATTTGTTCACCCTGCTTTGAAAGAACAGTTAGCAACATAGCCCTGGGGGCTAAACTAACCCACCTACATACAGATAAGCTAGTGTTTACTCTTTGTTTGACAGGTTGACAACAATGAAATTTGTTTGATTTCCCCAAAGCCTTCAGAAGAGGTTGCATATATTTTGATGCCCATCGTTTAGCCAGGTATAGTATGTCCTAGCAGATCAAACCAAAGTTTCCTCGGGTAAATGCACACTGCAAGGTGAGACACAGGTCAGGGGATGATTAAAGGCTGTATGTCTGGCCCTGGGATGCCGAGGTGTGGGTGTCATGCACCCACGTTGTTCTCAGGGCAGCTCAGCATCCAGGTGCCCTGCCTTCCCCAGAGGATCTGGCTGCCTACGACATGGGCCTCTTCAGCAAGGAGCATGCGCTGGCTGGCTTGCCCAAGCGGGACTGTTAGTGCTCTAAGGCACTCTGGGACTGGTGGTGGAAAGCCACGCCGAGCCTGCTTGGCCTCACTTATGCTGGGATCGCAGTGGCTGCAAGGGCGGCACGTGGGGTGCAGCCTCCTCTGCCCCCCTGCACGGGTTTGCTCAGGGCTCTCACAGGAACCCCCTGCTGCCATCACACCACGTGGGCACCGAAGTGAACTTAGACCCCTGTTCAAAAGGCCTTATAAGGACTCAAGTCAGGGTAAGGTCAACATGAAGCATTATCAGCCAATTAGTTCGTGACGTTAGCTTTACTTTTTTGTCCAGAATGCTGGAAACCGTTTGCTCTCTCTTTGGTCAAAGGCCAGGCTGGGCCCAGCTGTTGCCAAGAGGAGTAGTGGGGAGCTCCAGTGGATGCACAGTAGCTTTCCTGACCTCAGTATACCCACATGAAAACGAAACAGCGCTGTTACGCTTGGATCTACTATTTTCAGAACCTGATCTCAGTGGGCAATTAGTCACTGGAGAATGAGATAAATACTTGCTTAGAAGAGGGACCTCATGAGATGAGTCAGTTGTCAGCTTCTGCTCTCTCCCCCAACAGGCAAATCCTTACTCAATGCTAGGTCATCAGAGCAATTAGAGTATTCTATTAGCTGGTAATCCTGGCAGAAGTTCTGTAATGGTGTGAAGTAAGAAAGAGGGATATTCCTAAATGTTTTACCCATCCACTCATCCCTAGCATGAGGAACTACATTCCAGCTCTCCAACAGATATACGCCTAACTTCACATCATTTTATGTTTATGTTCAGCAGTTTTATTCCTAAATTAAACTTATGGCACATTTCTTGTTAGAATTTAAAAGAATGAGTGAAGTAATTTTCTTCCCCAGGGAAATTTCTTGGCACAACTTCTTTGGTGTTTTCAAACACGATTTTTGAAATCTCTTTTTAAAATACCAGAAAGCCAATGCATATTTACTTGGCGTTAGCTATAGATAGATTTTCAGCCTCTGGCTTTCTGATGCACAGCCTAGAAAACAAAAGAGCTTCTCCCTTGAGTAAAAAGAGTTTTATTTGTTGTGAGCCCAGGGCCAAGACTCTATTGAGCTCATGCCCACCATTGGCTATTTTAATCCAGATAGACCTTGTCCATGTCATCCTGTTACAGGGTCCCTGTCAGTACCCCAGAAACCACCACCACCCCGACAGCCCACTTTCCTTCTTTCACCCCCAGTTGCATCCCAAAAGCAATCCATATTTAGGGGCAAGGCTCTCCTCACCCCCACTACCATTCGGTGGGACCAGCCCACTCCCCTCCTGGGCCCTGGTTTGCAATAACATGCTGCCATCCTTCTTCACCAGTGCCAGACTCCCTGTGTTTGATAAGCAACTGGCTGCATCAGGATGGAGACAAGGGCAGCTCCTCACAGGGTGCCCACGCATTGGTGCAGCCCCATCAGCATGGGCTGCCCAGGAACCCTCCTCCATCCCCTGCTCACCCACCAGCAGAAGCAGGTCCCATCAGCCTGGTGTTTTGAATGGCCAAAAGCACTGTATACAGCCACCGTGCACAAGCAGGCAGGCAGCAAAAAAAAAGTATGAATAGGTGTGGTCTTTCTTTGGATGCAAAATACTGCCCACGAGGCATGGATTTTTGGACATGTGGTGTCCTGACTTGCTGGTTGCCTTCCCTCCAGCTCACCCCTAGAGCAGCAGCAAGATGGTATGGAGGAGGGGTGGGACAACGTGTGGCCCCACACATGTGCTCCAGCCTGACTGTCCGGCTCCTGGGGGTCAACCATTCATCACAAACACATGCCAGAGCAGCCTGGCCTGACACCGTCACTCCTTGCCAGACAGCATGGCACCTTCGCACTCCTTCTTTTCCTCCATGTCCCACCAAATGCTCTTAGGAAGCAGTCCCCTCTTCCTGCCTCTGGCATCCTCCACAAGCCAGCCAAGCCCATCCATCTTAGTTCAGACAGAGTCCGCTGCTTAGGGAAAAGCAGGCTGTCTTGTGCTGCAGAGAGACAGAGGGCTGGCCAGGAGAACATCTTCCAGGGAGCAGGACAGGGTGCTGCAGATGGCTTCTGGCTTGCACCTGGGTAGGCATAGCACAGGTGTCCACCTCACCAAGGCTGGAAGGTCTTGAGGAGGCAGAAGTGATGCTAATGTTTCCGGAAAGGCCCTGCTGGGGCTGAAGCAGGTGTGAGGCTCACCTCAGAGAGCTGAGCTGCAAGCTGGATGGCCTTCCACTGCCAGCATGGTGGGGCTGGTCTCAGCTCCTCCTAGAAACTTCCAGGACTAGCATGCTGGGGCACACACCTGGTGCTCAGAGGGTGGGGAAGGTCTAAAAAGACTGAGCAATAGGCTCCAGAAGTGCTGTGACCTTTGTGGGCAGTTGGTCCAGACCTATTTTTTCCTCTCTCACTGGCCTCACCTTTCTCCCCACTTCTTCCACTTCTTAAAATTACAGCCAAAACACTCCCCAGATGCCTGTTACTGATACCTTCATCTGAACTGCCCTGCCCCAGGGCCTCTAAGCTCAGCACCGCTCAGGCTGCTGTGTCGGCAAAAGAAGGAGAGACACTTCTGTGCTCTCCTGGTTTCTGATGAACACCTCTTGGGAGACAACCTGAGAGATGCCTTGGGAAGTTGTCTGAGAGAGGGAGACCCTGGGCGCAGGGAACAGCCTGGGAGTTGCATCCCTTCTGCCATTGCTTCTTCTATTTGGAAAAAATGTTGCTCAGGGAGTCCTGGGAATAATTTAAATTATTACTGATTTTGTTCTGCAGTGTGTCTGAGATGTTTCCAGAACTGCCTCAGACCACCTGCAAAGTGAGTTTCTTTGCACACCCCAGTTCTTCAATGGGCTAGGAGCTCGAGCCGGTCAAGAGAGCAGGCCTAACAACACAGGACGCAGCAAGGGGATGGGAATACTGTTTTTTGAAGAGGGTTTTCCTGTTCAAAGATGCATTGCCTAATGCATTTTTTCCAGTTGCCAGTCCTGATTTAAAGGCTGGCCTGAAAGGAAAGAGTGAGAGTGCTGGACTAAATGCTGTTGGTGCAGTTGGCACATTGCAGCATGGCAGAATGGTTTCCTTTGCAAATGCCTGTCCTCCGTAGAGCTCTCCTGTGAGGCTCCTGGGAGCTGAGGGCAGTTTCCCTGTTTCTGAGTATTTCTGTGAATCCTGGAGGACTGCAAGGCATCACTTATAAATGTCCTCTCCCATGGGGACAGGCTACAAAGCCAGTTCATTGCTCACAGCCCGCGTGACTTGGGAGAACACATGTGTTTTATCCCAGGCAGTATTAACAGTTTTTGCCTCCGGGTTGTGACGCTATGTCACATTACTGACCTGCATCTTGTCTCCCAACTTGCTGACGTGGGAAAGGACAAGTCGCAATTCTTCTCATACCAAGATGTGCGCAGTCCCAGCAAGGACTACCACCACTGCTCAGCGATGACAAAAGAAAGCCCACCCTCATTCATTTCATATGGTCTGCATCCTGGCTCCAAAATCTTGGACGGAAGAAAGGGGAGAAGCTTTCTCAGTGAACGTAGGCAACCAGACGGGCCAACTTTGTGTAGGTGGAGTCTGGCTGCTGTGTCCTTCATGTGCTGCAGGGCAGAGGCGCAGACAGCCCTGGGGAAAGGGTGCAGAAGGCAGCAGGCCCAGAGCTCTCTTGTCTGGCCCGCGTTTTTCCCTATTCCCTGCTTTTGCTAGAAGATGCGGGTGGATAATGTTGTGAGTCAGGCTGTGTTTATGTGGTCTGCTGCATTTCTCCTGGGGACTGTAGGTGTTTTGATTTTGTGGTTTGGGTTTTTTTCTTTTTTCCCCCCTTCTGTCAATAATTGAAATTAAAGGTCAAGAGGAATAACCAGAAAGAAGGGGAATAGGAGTACTTACAAAGTGAAGTAAGCCTCTGGCTGGGAATCTTGGCTAGCATCTATGTTTTGCACAAAATGCTTTGGTAGCTTTTACTGTTAGAGGTGGTCAGGGCAGTGTAAGTTCCAGCAGAAGAGCCGCTTCTGACCCCACGCTAGCCCACGATGTAGGTGCAGACAGGAGGGAACAATGACATGAGCAAAACTTACAGTAGCTACAGGTACTCCTTGGAAATCTCCCAGCCTGTGACTGACAACTCAAATACCAAAAACAAGGCAGGGCTGAACTAAGTTCATTCACCAGAGTGAGAGCCAGGTTCCGGAGAGCATAATGGGAATCGGCAATCTCAACGGGTGTTTTAGTAGACACGTAATCCAAATCCATGTATGGAACTCAGCATGCCCAATGAATAGCTTCTTTGTATTTCAGTTGTACAGTTGATACTTAATTGAAGCAGTACAAATCTCTCACTAACTAAAGAAGGTCTCAAGGCAGTGTAGGCTTTAGCCTGTTTCATGAGGCAGGCCAGCATCGGTTTTGCCTACTTCTCCATCAGCTTTCTAGTACCCTGATAACATATCCTGTCATCTCTCTTGCCAATTTGAACAGGAACCAGTCATTTCCAGGTAGTATTAAGTAAACTTTTCATACTTACAAATCAGCTTTTCAGTTCCCCGTTCACTTTTTGATGTGTCCTGTGGACGCATTTTAGCTAATTTGAAACAGACCAAAGTGAATATCAGAAAGACCCGAGAGGAGAGGACTGTAGTAGCTAGGGAAAAAAACAGTCTGAGCTTGTGAAAGGTTTTCTTAGCAAGCATGGAGAATAATAAATTAGTTTTAAAGAGGCTGTAGAGGTAAAACTGATTTGGTTTAGTAACTACATTGGTGGGGAAAAAGACGACTCTAGTATAGATTCTGGACTGAGTCCATCTGAGGTAAGAAAGGGCAACAACACTACAAATAAGTAATTCAACAAGTTTTCTTCCCTTTCTAGCTTTTCTTCTTCTTCATTTCTCTGGACAAAAGCATGAGATGGAAAGCAGAAGAGACGACAGCAAGAAAAATCTTAAAGCAAATCTTTTCTAAAATTCAATCTGGGATGATCAAAAGCTCAGAAATTAGTCACTATGTCTTCTCCAGAATTACCGTGAAGCATTACTTTCATTTTTGGCCAGCTTTTATGGACAAAGTGTTAAACATGATTTTGCAAGAATAGGGTCACAAGAAAGGACCAACACAATTTTTGGCCGTAGGGCACAGACAGATGTTATTGAAATAGTTCCTTTCTCTGCTAACCAAAAATACATACTGCAGTTGGATCAAACTACATGAAAAATAATGTGGGGCTGAAAGGATTGATTTATGAGACAAGATTTAGATCAGAGGTGTTAAATGTATTTTTAAAAGGTGGACCATTTCTAATAATTGAGAACTTTAGGTAGTGCAGATATGTATGTCAAAAGAAGGGAAGAAATAAGCAGGAAAATCTCTTTACAGTAAGATCCACAATTCCCTGTGGAATTGTCTCCCACAGGAGCTGGTGAAAAAACACAGTCATTTTTATTAGATCTGACCAAACACCAGACCCCAGGGCAACCCTGCATTTTCATAATATTGATCTTCATGATCAACCTGGTTTATTTCTTCCATGAAATCTCCTCTCATAAAGAGCTCATTTTGTTTTCAAAATGAAGCAAGGGAACCAACACTGCAAATCTGACACAGGTTAGAAAGAGATGAAAACAAAGGCAGGAGGTGCTATCAGGATCTTTCCTAAACTGCTGGTGTGGCAGCCTGACAGGTAGGGTTACCAGTCCTGACACCTCTGCAGAAATTACTGCGCTTCGTTACACAAGAGCAGAAAATACTCCGATCACCTGGTTCCTTTTCGCTCATCCACCGCATAGAGGTTAGACTGCAGTGAACCACCAGATCTTATCAAAGATTAAAAAGAAATGAGTAGGTCTGTGAACAGCAGAGCCAATGGAGCCTGGTCTGCGAGGAATTGTGTCTTGTGGTTGGGTTCTCTGATCTGGTCTAATAAGGTGTGAGTTTTGCTTGAAGCTCTACAGGCAAGAGGAGCATTCATTCACCATTGCTGTCTCTCAGGCGAATTCTCTGATGCTTCATGAGGGGTGAACTCATGCCACATTGACTTCTTGGAACTGGCCCAAATAGGCTCTCTTTTCTTTAATCTCTCCTCCACACCCTTTGAGACCTCTCTACAGCTAACAAATTTGATTTAGACTGGTTGTGCATATGCCCCAATCTCCCCATACTCCCTGCTCCCTGGAGGCTTTTGCGGGACTGGAGCAGAGAACTGAGTTCTCCAGAAAAAAATGAATTAAAAAAGCTCTTGAGTGAGCCAGATCAACTACGACGTGATCCAGCTCCCTGAACCAGGTCGTCCCCAAATGCTCATGCCGACAGAAGGAAGGGGGCAGGCCCAGGGCATGAATGGTGGTCTGGGGCAGGAAGGGAGCTCAGTGGGTTCCTCCAGCAGCAGGGCTGCCTTCTGGCAGCTGGCAACGAGCCTGCGGTATAAAAACCACGCCTGGAAGAGTTAAATAGTAGTCCCCAAACACAGTTCACAGGCTGAATCCAGGCAGTGTGTGTTCACACGTATTCAGGGACAACCTACTAGGTATAAGGATTGGGCTGGGGCAGGGGTTGTTTCCCTGATAGAACACATGTCCTTGCCAGAGCTGGAACATAACAAGCACAGAGGACCTTTCCTTATGGACGCGTAAGGCATCGCTTCCTTCTCAGATAAAGGCACCTTTAAGTGAATGGAAATCTAAATGGCAAGAGTTGCAAGGAGGAGAGTAAGTGTTGAAAAGGAGCTGTTGGGTTTTTCACCCGCTGCTGATCCTACTCCCTGCTCAGTTCCGTACACTTCGTCCCAAAGGCAGGCTGTAAAGCCTGGTTGTTGCAGCAAACCAGTGGGAACTGGGAGAGTTTCAGGCCATAATCCCACCTAGACTACTGACTCGCTGTACAATTGCCTAAGTTGCCAGGCCAGTTTGTGCCTTGGTCCACCAAGCTCAAGATCTGGGCAAGACATGGAGGTGAAAGAGAAAAAGATGATGATTTACGCCTGTCTGAGTCCGTGTGTCAGAAATAGGTAGCTGGCGGTGAACATTTCTTTTTGTGGATTAAAGTTGACTCTGTATGATGCTCTGGTCAGAAATGATATGGCCACCACAGAGAAACAATAAACACACTAAAATCCTGGCAAGCTAAGGAAACGCATGGTAAGCCATCTATTTAGATGAGTATCATTCTCATACATAGCAGTTGTTTTATTTCACATGGCTTCTGGCAAACTGAAATTCTGTTTTATAGTAAATCCCATTGCTTTTAAATGTCTTCTTTTCACTGCTGCTTCCTATAGACTTCTTATCAGGCATCATTTTAATCGATTCTCTGATACTGCCCTGGTAGGGTGAGTGCATTCAATTTTAACTGCTTTGTGTTTTGATGCCCAATTTCAAAGCTCCTCCACTCTTCTTTCTTCGCTGCAGTAGATGTGTCAAGCATGCCCTGACTGATTTAGCTTTGTCTGCCTGTCTAGTCAGTGAGGACTGGAAAATTTACATTCACGCAGGAACACTGAGTTAATAATGATGAGGTGCTGAAAAAGTTTTGGGTCACATCCAAGTCTGTGTTTCCGAAAATGAGACCTAAGGCAAGAACTACAGAGTCAGAAAAATACGAAATTCAGATTCACTTTTTAACCTTACAAGGGGTTTTGTCTTCATTTCAAAGGAAATTCTGTTCAGTTACGCACATTGAAACTTCAACAATTTGAGGATGTAATCCTGTAATTCTTTGTCAGGCAAGTCTCCCATTGACTCAGTGATTTCAAAGGCCCTGGTGCCTGTATATGAATGGCAGGATATGGTGCAAATTTATGATCACGGAGAGCTCTGCTGTGTCCTACTTTCACATTTTTTTTTTTTTAATTCACTTTATGGGAACATTACGGGAAAAAGATCCTGGCCTCAATTCATTCAACTGGAGCTCTGCCACCCACTTCCGCAGAGCCGGGCTTCCACCCGTTCTGCTTCTTACTAAACAAACAAGTTGTGGTACCTCTAAGAACAGCATCTCTGGAGGGAGCCTTGAAACAGCATCCACATATCGCCAGATGGCAGGTGATTGATTTTAAGCAAATACACAAAATTGCGTTTTAGGAGATGGTGAACCAAGGGTGTGTGACATAATGGCACTGTAAACAAGAAAGTGCACTCTGCAGAAAAGATTTTGCAGTGCAGTGACTGTAGCCTTTGACAAAGAGACTGCTTATGGCTAATGTCCGAAATTCCTTACCCTCCCAACCTCCCTTTTTAATATGAACTGTCTCGATAGAAGGTGAAGGATAAGATGGATTAATAGAATAGCTTTTCTCCACACCTAAATCATGTACAAAGTATGATCTATGGCGCAGTTGGTGTCATAAAATAGAGATGTGATATCATTGCCTTGACATTATCTCCCTTACTACCCTTGAACTCCAGAGACTTGATGGCCTTCAAATAAATGGTATTTAAACAAACCACTTTTCAAATGATCTTGTGGAACCTATTTAATCATTACCAGGAATAAGTAGTCATTGCTAAGAACTGGATTTTCCTGGCTGCACAAGTGATAGTCAGTGTGCTCAATCCCTAGGGATCAGAAGTTGGTTTAACAACTTTTTTGAGTTCAACTGCGTCATTTAACCAATTGGAAAAATGATGCTGCAGATTTACCAGCCTCCAGTCACAACTTTATTATCAGGAGCATTCTGCAAACTGCCGAGCTTAAAATGGGAGCTCCTACCAGCTAAATGTACATCTTCTCATATCTTTCTTTCTCTCTCTCTCCCCCCGCCATGTATAATATAGGTATATATATCTTCTTAGCCTTAAATTTCATAATTTTTACATCGGGGCCAACAAGAGCGTAAGTTAATCCAGGACTGGGACTGAATTCAGTGATGGCTGATCACCACGCTTCATATGCTGGAAATAAAATACCCAAATATGCAATTAGTCATAGTGGTTACAGTAAAAACAGAGTGAATCTGAGAAGATGCATCTGCTTAGACAGAAAAAAAAAAAAAAGTCCCAAGGAACTGGAAGTACTTTCTTTCTCATGTAATTTCACTAGTGTAGCAACACCAAAGTTCTCTGAGCATGAATTTCTCACTTTAACCACGTCTATGGAGTGCAGCAGTGGGTGCATGTACATGCTACATACCAAGCCTTTGACGAGTATAATGATAGTTCTCATCTATTCTCATTTTTCCAGTCTATGTTTCAGCCTATTTCAGCTTTATGTCTTACGCCATCATTCATCCGACCAGGTAGCTGTGGATCTTAAACACTGGCATTTATGTGTGAGATGTAGTAAACTGGGAAGTTAGATGGATCATTGCAGACAAAAAGGAAAAAAGCTGTTATCTAACAAAATCCAGTGCTCCATATGTTGTCTTGCAGGTGTCCCTTTATGTTCCCTAGCTCCGTACTTAATGGCCCTAGTTTTTGCATAAGCACTGTCAGATTTTCTTTACCTGTTTCTACCGTCATGTCCACCACTCCACAAAAGTATTTCCTGCCGGGGAAGTGCTCCTCGTGGCAGTGAGAGGAGAGCTTTTTCTCAGCAAAGCCATCATTGCGAAGCAGGAACTTCGCCCCCACCCCGAAGCATTTTGCAAAAAGCTGCGAGGCAAGACGTTCGTCTTCCTTGGCAGGGAAGCCCAGTGTCACAGGTATTTTAAGGCCAGCGGAACAGCCCCATGCCGGGGGGGGGGGCAAGGCAAGCTTTTTCCTCACCACGAGTGACTTCGCCTGAAGCCAGCGGGGTTTGCCTCGGCCGCCCAAACCGTGCCGCTCTGCTGCCGTTCCGCCGCTCTGTCGCTAGTTGGGGCTCACGGCAAAGGGACGGGGCTGCGAGGGACGGGGCTGCGGGGCCCGGGGCTGCGAGGGACGGGGCTGCGGGGCCCGGGGCTGCGGGGCCCGGGGCTGCGGGAGCCGGGCAGGGCGCTCCCGGGGGCCGGGGCTGCGCGGGCCCGCCCCGGCCTCCGCGCCGGGCAGCAGCCGAGGGCAGGTGCTGCCCCCCCCGCCATGGCAGGAGGGCCCACCGCTTGTGGAAAGGCTTGCTTCTGGGGAGCGCAAAGGCTCCGTGCGCAGCCACAAGGAAGCTAAACGTGGGAGCTGGCTAACTCTTCCCAGCCCCGGCTTCACAGGTAAGGGAAAGTCAAATGCCCCTGAATTAAGCGGCGCTCACAAAGGCAGAAAATAAGACTGCGGCAGGTGGCAGAACAGGATCTAGGTAGAGCGTCTGCCAATCCTTTGGGTTTTTTTAACCGAATAATTCGTCATCTTGAAAAGGTCCTAGAATCTGTGGCTGATTTTAAGGATGTAAGCGATACCACTGACTTCGCTAGGACTGCTTGCATTACGACATCGTCTCAAATGTGTTGCCCTGACTTGGTTTTCTGAATGTATCAGTTGTTTCACATGCTTTGCCAGCTCTGAAGAGAAAACCTAAAATAGAATAAACTGCAGTATCTATGGTTCTGGGCGAAGTTTCAGTTTTAATCCTAAATAGCCCTAAATCCACTGTCAGTAAGATGTGAATCATCATGTTTATAGTCAAGAGCTACAGAGATATAAAACTCGGCACAGTCTGTAAAAACAGTTCTGTATTAAAATACAAAACTACAGTTCCTCTTCAAGTCCTAAAACCCGATACCTGATACTAAAACAACTATCGCCCTCTTAACACAAGTGCCAACTGTCTGTTCAGACAGGAAAACCTGGCCACAAGGCTGGTCTCCCTTCTCCAGTCTCTGCAAAAAAAAAAAAAAAAAGGCCTTTCATGGTCAAAAGCATTCAAGCTACAGAACAGATTTTTCTTTCCTATTAGATTTTTTTTTTTCAGGTTTGTTTGTTCTGTCCCCTCCTCACAACCCATGTTCCTCTGGTACAACTGATAAACAATGTCTTTTATTGCTATAGGCAGCCAGTCCTGCCTAATACAATAGCAGGCAAGGCTTGGCGGGACTGCAAAGTGCAGGTGTTTGGAGTATTGTGGTCATCCAAACCAGATGCTGAGGAGATGGAGCACCTGTTTCCCTTCTTTTCCGCACTGGAGAATACAGCACCATGCAGGCTACAGAAACAGCCTGAAATTAATAGCACTGCTGCAGTTTTCCCTTGACAGGCTAACAGAGATGTACCATCTACGGCTTTTGCAAGCACTCCTCTGAGTGCTCGTGCACATGTGCTGGATTTTTTTTTTTTTCCCCCAGACCAACAGAAGGCAGTCAGAGATGGGTCTGTAACTTCATTTCTCTCCAGATTATTTTATTTGTCATTAACCGTGCCCTGGCATGAAAAAAAAGGGGATCGTTTTTATAGCCCTGACGGCAGTAAAGCTAAACCAAAGAACTAATGTATATTTTATATCTATTTTTACAGGTTCTACAAATGCCTCTTTTGGATGCAGAAATGCAGTTACAGTGCCGTGCTCAGGATAGTTGGCTGACTGCTACTGCCTCTGCAGGTGATGGAAAGCCCTCTACTGATGTGAAAGGAGCCAGGATCCTGCCTGTACCTCAAGGTCCCCAAAATGATGGCCCTAACTAAGCTCTCCTTTCTCTGTCTGACAGTCCCCATGGCTTGCATGGCTGGGAAGCAGGAGCTGAGCTGGGAACTCCAGGCTGCAGCACGGTGGCATGTAACGAGCCCTCCCTGGCCTCAGCCCACCTTCCTCTGCCCCTTCCCGTCTCCCGCTCCCCAAAAGCAGCACCCTTCAGAGAGGGAAGAGCACGTGTTCGGTTGCAGCCTTTGGGGGTCAAGGTGGGTGACAAACCATACGGAAAGGACATATTTTTCGCAGGCTGCAGGACTGTGTCTGACGCAGCAGCTGTAACCCCTGTTTGTGCTCTGCTGTGGACTGTAGTCAGTCTTTAAATGAAGAAACAAAACCAGGTTTTAAACCAATGGGGAATGTAAAACCACTGACTGCTTTATAGCATTTCCCTTTTTTTAAATTTAGGGAAATCTGGATGAGTAGCAACATTTTCCAGTTTCTGAAAATGCTGGCCACGGAATTATTTGTGTTAAGAAAATGTAAGTATTTGAAAAAAACTGCCAGAACAGTTAAATTTGAAAAACTTTGCAGAATTGTACTTTAGGCCGTGTCATTTTTAAAAATGGAGCTCCAGCTCCTACCACTAAAAAAATACATCTACCTAAAAAAAAAGAAACCAAACCCAGTGTCACTTTAGTTTTACCACCATGTAAATCACAGTAACGTCCAGCTTCCGCAAGGAAAAGAGGCTCATGACACTATGGTAATATCACAGTAAAGTGAAAACACCTTGTTTTTGCTGTGATTTTAGCTCAGGATGACTCAGAGCCATTGATTATCTCCAGTAGAAGATGCAACCATTTTTATACAGTAAAGATGATGGTGCAAATAATACTTTCTCTGTCTTTTCTCTCTCAAACAGTGCACATGCTCACCATGAGCACATACACACACACAGAGAAATAAATACGCAAGCAAGGCTCCTGCTGGAAACAAGAACAGCTCCAGCTCTTCAGCACTTCAAGCAGCTCTTCCAATGTTTTAATTTCGCAAGGATTTGACTGAGAGAGTGCAGTGCACAGAGGCAACAACTCAGTTGCATCATTACATGTGCGCCCACCTCAAAGCAGGGCTGAAACTGCTCCTGGCTTCCTCAGTCCTTAGCCACAGCCACCCGTAATGCCCAAATCAGTCGGGGCAGACTGGGATCTTTTCCCTGACTCTTTGCAATTCCCTGTGCAGACAGACTGTTAATGAGAGCTCGTCATCGCTACCAGTTGGTATTTATGAAACTTTTTCTCATTTCTCCATGGACAAGGTACACCTCTTTCTTTCGGCCATTTAGAGGTACACAATTAATTCCACCTCTCCCAAGGTACTTTATTTTTACGGGTTCTGATGTATCCTTCAGTTTAGCCCCAAAGAGTCCCTGTACTACAGCACAGATAAACCCTGCGTGAGGTAAGAGCAGCCGTATTCAATCCCCTCTCCTCTTCCTGCACCACCACCCCCCCCGCCTAAACAGACAGCATTAATGAGCCAGAAACCGTTTTGAATCAGGAAAGAGGGAATTTTGGCAACTGGTGTCATATTTCTGTAAGGAATCAAGAATAAAATCGGGGAGAAAAATGTTACCAAGAAGCTCTTTAAGCTGGAATCACAAGAGAGAGGGAAATTACCCGCACTGGGAGACAGGCAGAAGAAGGGCAAGCTGGAAGACAGATACGCTGGGCAGACTTCAAGGTCTACAAAAGATTGGTTGTCTCTTTTGGGGTTTACACTCTCTTTGTCTAATTAGACTAATAGGGGTAGAATAGAACTGGGGGAGATTAAAATCCGTGATAAACAAGGCGTCTTTTATTTGATATTATTGGAACTGGTTTCACTTATCTTCAGAAATCTTTCTTTTTGTGCTCCTTAATTTGTCCTTGAAGTCCTGTATCTAATCATTAGTTGAGCAACCAATAATCCTCCCCCAGCTCCTCCACCCCTTTTTATGACCAACTTTAATCTTTCAACTCAGTGAAAAACATGTTTCCCCTATCATAACTAGTTTAACAAAAATTCCCTTTCAAGTTTAGATTGCGCAGATACAATGGCTTTCCTGCAGCTTCATGCTGGAGAAAGGAATTTACATTAGAAAAAAAAAGAGATTTATGATAGCATTGTATTTCCATTTGAATATGGAGAGTTAATAACATGCATATGTTTTTTTTATTATTATTATTTTAAGGTTTAAGCTATGCCATAGGCAAAAGGAAACCTGGAAACTGTGGGACTGGCAGGGCTCAATGAATAACCTAATCTGGATTTCATTCACAAACAGCAGCTCACACACAGGGAAAGGGCTGGTGTGTTTCGCCAAATCGGAACTGGAGTAAGTGCCAGGATTTCCTGATTTGTTTACATTTCTCAAAAAACTTTTTTCCCCTGGATGAGGCTAGAATTAGACTTCCTTTTCCACTTTTGGCCCTTTCCAAACTATTCTTGCTTGACATATTCTCTCCTTTTCCCTGTATTCTCCTTTGTTCCAGTCTCAGCTGGCTCTTTTGTCTTGGAAAACAGAAAAGGCAATGAAAGATGTCAGTCTATGATAATAATGATAATGTAGCCAGGTTTGCATGACAGCAAAACAATGCCGCAGGCTTTTCCAACACCCTTGGATCCACCATTCTTCTCACAATGGTTCGGGGGGGAGGGGGAGAGAGTGGGATCTCTCTGAGGCCGCAGGCTGAAACAATAGTGTCATAAGGTAAAAGAGATAAAAACTCAAAATGAAACCAGCTAACCCAAACTCTCTTGATGAGGCCTGTCACTGAGTTAATCAGAAATCAGAGGGGGCCAGTTACACCTAACTAAATCACCTTTTCATCAGCTGACGGGGCTCTCTGAGCCTCTGAAAATGTAGTTTTCCCTACCAGTCCTTTTCACTTTCACTGACTTTACTGTACTTTGCCCATTGTCTGCAACCTCAGTGCAATCACTGCAGAAACTTGTTTGGGAGACCTTCTCTGTGCCTTTGTTTATATCCCTTTGATCATCCCACAGAGAGAAAAACACTGTAGCTTGGACCTAAGCCATTGTTTTCTTAACATGACAAGACCGCCAGCCTGCAATCAGCGTTTGATGCGCATGCGTGAAAGGGCTGCTAGGGACTTCAAAAATTATGGGAAGACTAGCAGAAATATTCAGAGCTTGGGCGTCTTGCTGAGTAGCAGTGAGGGTTTAAAGTCCCTGATGTAGTCACTGTGCCACTGCAGAACAGCAGCCCATGTTGTTATTTCTGGTAGCGGCATTACAACAACACAAAGTTATTGTCGGCACGTCAGCTCCATTTTGCCTCAGTGCCTTAACTCTTGCCATCAGAGAGAGCCCTGTGAATGGGTCACGCTTTAACGGGATGAGGTGGTGAGGAGGGGCTGTGCCAGGCACAGACATCCAGCACAGAGGCAAAGCATTCACAGCAAGGAGAGGCAGGGGTGCAAGACTGAATTTCTGCATTTCAAACAAGTGTTGTCAGCCAGGTTTTTAGCTGACATTGCTCCCATTGACATCAGTGCACCAATGCTGATTTACACCAGCTGATGAATACACGTCTGGGAGGACAGGAGGATAGGGTGATGGTGCAGAAGAGTTAGTCGAATAGGAAAAGGAAGCCAGGGGGAGAAAGATGGAGATAGATAGGAAGGGAAGGAGAGACATGATCGTGGGACTCAGGAAACATGAGCTGCAATGTATGGCTGTGGGAAAATGATTAGACAAGATTGCATCAGACTGGACACCAATTTTGCAATTTCTGCAGCACCTTTTTAAGATCCCATACTGAGATACTGAGCAGAATGTGTGTGGCTAGGTATCTGGAAGAACTCCAAACAAAAGGCCAAAAGTGATCAGTCATCTGTGTTTACTGGTGCTATGTACTAAGGTTTCCTGTGCAGTTACTGCAATATATGTCTACTTTGGTTGCTCTGAATTCTGTTTTTCGCATTTAAGTATTTGTACCATATTTAGTTGTTTACACCATGTCTAAGCACTCATTTTTAGCACATTGCTTAATTGGGGGGGGCCAGAAATTGCTCCACGGGTACTCACCAGATGGAGGGATGAAAGAGAGATTGGATGGGGAAAGCTATATGAAGGGGAAAGAACTGACGGTGGTAGAAAACACCTTTGTACGTGAAATCACTAGCCAACTTCTTTTGTTTTAGGAGATCTCTGCAGAGAAGCAAGAGGTCTGAAAGCTGTTTTGCTTACATGATTGGTTTAGCTGATCTCAGTAGGGCTACTCATGTGAATAAGGTGAGCAGGAAATGGACTGAAGTCAGCAGGCAGCCTGCACTAGAAACTCACACCTACCCTTTCTGCTTCATCAGTTGTCTGAGCCCGCAGTTTCACTATTAGGTTTTGGTGGTGCATTTTTAGATTTCCAGTTACAGCTTGCATGACAACAGCCGGTAGTCTACACCTGACCAGTTACTGCCATTTAACTTGATGAGAACCATAAAGGATGCATTCTTCCAGGAGAAAGACTAGAGGAAGGGACAAGCGTATTTCTAGTGCTTTCCAATAATGATGATTCATGACTTGTGTCAGCTGGAGCTCAGTTCTCACTCACATGTGTCAGTAAGAAAGTCTTACTTTAAGAAAACACTTCTGCTTTTTTTTTTGCATTACTGATAGCTAATACAGATGAAACCACAAACCTGAAGAGTTCAGACTTCACCAAATGTTAGTCATGCATCATTTGGAGTAACTCAGTACTTGATGGTAATTGGCGTTTAATTTGGATGTTCCTTTTTCTCGCAAGCACAACTAGATTTTCATTTTCATTTTTCGTACTACTCCGTATGTGGTAAAGATGACCTGACTGATTGAACATAAAGTTAAGCCAATATTTTCTAAAGCATTAACTCATAAGAGAGGTCATACTAAAGAGCCTGAACACCCCCTTGGCCCACACAGACTTCTGGTAACACTTTATAAGGCAAGTAAATTTGAGTTACTCAGTTTTGCTAAAAAAGTTGTTTTCCATGCTTCCACATCATATCTCCAGGAAAAGAGAGGCTGAAAACTACAGATGCAGGGTGATGCCATGCCTTTTCTCTCTCTGCTCAAGGATGTGAGCTGGTGATCTCCATGCCATTCTGCTGTAGCCCTGTCACTCCCAACCTGAACTTCAGGATACACTGAGAGTATTGTGAGTCCTCCCAGCAGTGTCACACAGTAACACCACAGCAGATTACCTACCCCAGGCAACACTCATCCTCTGGCAATGGGACATCTCTGGAAGCTCATGAATTCCATCTGGTGGAGAAACGGTGGTAGCCAAACAAACAGTGTAGGATGCTTCCAGTGATCTCTGTCCTCTGTGGGAGTGAGCTGTTGGCAAAGAGCAAGATTAAGTTTATAGTCAGCAGGATGCGGCTGCTAACTCAAGATGTTATTTGCAATTAGCTAACCATGGCTGCAGTGCAGCCTGCTGCTCCATGGGATGGTGGTACAATAGGTGAGCGGAGATGGACATTCCTGAGCAGGGTGAGAGGGAAGGCAGTACTGAGTACTGGCTTGAAATTTTTGGTAGAGATCAGCCAAGAACTCAGACTCTGAATTCAGAAAGCCCCTTTCAAACTGGAACTAAAATCATACTTGAAAGCACAAGTTAAATTTTACTGTCCTCAGAATGTGGTATAAGAAACATACCTAACAAGAAATCTCAGTGTTCATCACAGAGACAGGGAATTCCCTTTCTGATACAGCTGCAAGAAACAACATAATCTTTTTATTTTTACAGTTACAAGAAACAACATAATATTTTTCTTTTTTTTTTTTTTTTTTGAAGGAAGAATTGGTTTTGAAACACAACATTTTCAAAAGCATTTGTGACAATTCCTGATCAGGGTCCAAGGCATAGTTCTTCTGGTTCTCCTGATGAAATTCATATTTCTTTGTTGTGAATGTGCAGAGTTTGTGTAAACTGACAGTCTTTTTCCCGGCAAGATTCCCCTCCCCACCCCAGACCCTAACGTTTTTCTTTGTCCTTTTGTGATTACAGTAGAAACAGGACATGACTGACAGAGGTGACATGTGGAACTTTTGCAAAACTCCACCTTTTTATTATCACCTTCTTTTTAAAATGGAAAGACCACGACAGGGCCAATGAAATCCATGTAGCTCAGCAGCCTTTCTTTGACACTAGCCAGCTGAGGTTGGCTGAGCAAAGAACAGAAGAAAACAGGCAAACTCAAATGACCCTTCCTTGGGCAAGGCCACGTAACTGCCAGCAATCAACAGTTCAGAGAATTTTTGAGCCAGAGGTTGCATCTGGGCTATTGTTTTTGATGTTCATCAATGGACCTATTCTTTGTAAAATTCTGTATTCCTATTTTGAATCCATTTATATCTCTTGGCTTCCATGACATCCTGTGACAGTGAGTTAATTATGCTTTGGGTGAAAAAGTTACTTGCTTCTTTTTTTAAACACCGTATCTCAAAATTTCAGTTAGTGTACCCTCTTGCATCATAAGAAATAGTGAATAAATGGTGCCTATTCACCTATGCCACCTATTCACCTTCCTTCCTTCAGTCAATATAGCAGATTCGCTGTATTAGTCCTCTCTTTTACCAGCTGAAGCGTTATAATTCTTTTGTTGATTCCATACTTCTCATCATCTTTCTCAACCTTTTGTCTGCATCTTTTCCACCTCCACTGTATCTTCTAGAGATGGGGTGAGCAGAACTGCAGTGGACTGTGACAGCTGTGGAAACGGCTTTCAAGCATCTAGTGTCAAATCACATACTTCTATTGTAAGTTTCCCCAAATGCCAGGCTAAGCTCCATTTGTTGGAATGGACTAGACAAAATTTTAAAATCTGAAGTTTCTGTTTATCTGTTTCTACAGCATACCACTTTCAGGGCCATCTCTGGGTTTTGGTTTTGTTTAGTTGTTTTTATTAGGGAGAGTGATTTGTGATTTTGGGGTTAGCAACACTTTACGTATGTGCTTCCCAGCACTGTCTTTGGTTTCTGGCTCCTCTCTCTTTCTCACACTTACGGCAACAAGATATCCAAGTGAAATCAATCATAAACATAACATATCCCAATTTTTGGTGTTACGCTGCATTAGTCTCTAAGGAAAGCTCTATTTACAATTTTATAGCATGCTTAGGTTTTTGATCTAAGCTGACACAACCCATTCAAAGATAAAGACATCAATTAATTAAGCAGTTGTTGAGATCAGAAATCTGACACCCATATGGTGTCAAATTAGTGCCTGAAAGCAGTTAACTGCCAAGAGAAGCACATGCATCTGTTGCAAGAGATTAAAATGAAGTATCTATTAATTACTCTGAGTTTCTTGATTGCCTTCAGAATTATATTGCTGAACTGATTTGCTGTGTGTTATTCATCTTTAATGTCATCACTTGTCAATAAAGACTTGCTTCAAAAATATCAAGTTCCAGCAAATGCTGCCCTCTAAAAAGCAAGCAAAGGAAACTCAACTGTGAGGAGATGCCACAAAGCATGTGCTATGTTTTTTTCCATTGCTAGGAACTACATAAAACCAGATGTATGCAGGAGAGAAATGTTGCCTGATATAACAATGAGTAATAAAGAGTATCTCACAATCATAGGATGCATGACACAATAATGAATTGTATATTACATGCTTAAAAAACACAATTAAAACTGTCAATTTCTTTCCAGTGGAAGTTCATTGGCAGAATTGTGATATAACAAAAATTCCACTGCAGGTCTTTCATGCTATTTTCCTGTTTTCATGCACTCACAAGTAAGAAAAAGTGCAGATGTTAGAAGCACACACACCGTCTCTCTCTGTATCCAAGGAAATAATTGTTTCAAAATACACAGTTATCCGGTTATCACCGGCTTATTTTTAACATCCTAAAGTCAAAACTACATCTGCTTGGATAACACTGGATCGCAAGTCAGACGTGTCTGTCTCCGTCAGGCCTCTTGATGCAGAAGGAAATATTCCTACTAACTCAAATGGTGACATTCTTTCTTCTGAACCAATGACTTGGTATTATTTTTATGAGGATACATATTCTGTTTCTTTAAACACGTAGCAGGAAACCAGGCAGGATGGGGATGGGGAAAGAGTCTACAGCAGCAACCCTACAGTGAGGAGAGAGAGAGAGAGAGAAAGTGCGTGCACACGTGCTTTTTAAGGAAAACACTCTTCTCCTTATCTTAATAAATAACCTCGTACAGGTGTTCAGAAAAAAATGGGCCAGGAAGCCCCTCACTGCCAAGCCTGGGGAGCACACTTGGATTTTGTGGGTGCAACGCAAGTGGGGCATACACTTCTGAACATAAAAGTCTTTTCTCACTTAACTAAGACTCAGTCTTAATTGCTCTCACCAAAGCTACCTGCTTTCTACCTGCTGCATCACCAGATAAAATATATAGAAAAACTTATTTGGAGGTTATCAGCAAAATGACTTAGAAATCTATCTCCTCCTCACTTATTCTTGTGGAGATCAGCTGCACATGCCATGTAGGAAAACTAATAAACAGCTGCCTGAAGTACTCTGGGACAAAACTGTAGCTTTCTGGTCATTTCCTTAGAGAAAACAGGAACTAAGCTACTTAACATCAGCGAAATTCTCCACTTCTAGTGTAGGCAGATCAATAAATCTTCAAAACACTGATATCAAAGACTAGAACAAATCTAAAGAACTTTGTAGACATTTTGGTCTCCTGCACACAGATGATTGATGACACTTTTGTCTAATAGTCAGGCTCATAAGCTAAAACAACAGATTTAAGGAAATCAATATTTCAGGGGAAGAACTATCCTGCCACAAACTTCCCATTGGCTTTCCTCCAAAAGGGAAACTGGAACAGACAGCAAGATTATAAAGCACATAATTTTAAAAGTCTCTTTTTGGGAGGAAATGTTTTGTTAAAGTTTTCTGGTTTGTTAATGAAAACTAAATCTTTTTTTTCCCCCTCTTTAAAGTTTTTCCATATTTAAATCTTTAATGAAAGCCATCGCTCTTCTCATATAGGGAAGCACCCACAGAGTCACCAAATAACACAGATATTCTAGGTGTAACATGGGATGGAATCCTCCTGTTTTGTCTTCCTTATATATTTCCAGGAATGTGTCATTTGGGATGAAGAATGAAAGCAAATGCACAGAAATAATGCCCTGGTTAAGACATATGCCAACATCAGACTGCCCTTAACAAATAAAATAAAAGTCTTGCAAAAAAAGATTTTATCATTTTCATTTATCAGTGCTTTTCTACCAGTACCGGAAATTTACTGTTTCTCAGTTTAAAAATAAACAAAATTACTCTGATTATAGCGTTTCTTGTTATGTGATGCCAATAATAATTATGTTTATGTTAATGTTAAGGTGAGTTTGATCCTTGCCAGTTCCAAACACCGTTCTTGCCTTGTGAAGTATCATGATCGCTTTAAAGCTGGAGGAAGGTGGCTAAGTCCTCTTATTAAAAATTGTGCCACTGACATGAAGAAAGGATGGGGATGAGCTATTTGCATTTGATGGTTCACCTGCCCAAACCCAAACCCAGCCATCTCCCTCCAATGCTCCTTGGAAACTCCCCTCCTGGTGACAGGTCCTCTGAATACACCGTAGGGCAGATAAACTAAACTGAGTAAAAAAGTGCAAATCCAGTGTCAGAATGCTAAATCCCAAGACTGAGTTATCTCCCCCCAAATGCCTAACCATTCTCTTCTAATTCCTCTGCACCAGCTGGAGTCATGCTGGAGATCTGCAATGCCAAAGTTTCTCCCCAAAAAGGATGTCTTTGTGCAGGCTCTGACAGATAGCCCTGAGGCTGCCTCCTGAGAGCTTCATCTCTTGCTTTGGCATCTGCAGCAGGCCAAGCTGAAGACCTTGGCAGAGGCAGGCTCTTTGGGGCCGCAGAGCAGCCCGACAGTGCCTCGGGGAGCACGGAAGGTTGTCAGATGGCTGGGGGAGTCTCTCGCAGGTTTGGCTGCTTGCAGGTCTCTCTCAATTCTCTGCCAGGATGATTTTGTGCCAGGAGGACCTGGAACAGCTCATGGTTGGGAAGGCACCATGGGGCTTCAAATGACAGGAACATCATCTCCTCCTTAGCTTTCAAGTTCTTGTCTGCACTTCTTAAAAGGTGCTGTGCAAAATTTCTCCCTAACTCTGCTTCTCTTTGAAGAGTCATGTAAATGGTTGTTTACTTGAGAGCTGGTTCACTCTGACCAGAACGGGGAAGAAAGCAAAGTGCTCACAATACAATGGGAAAACTTCAGAAGGTGCTGCAGGCTTTGATGTATAAATTCACTATTTCTATATGTAGAAATCCACATTATAGAGTCATTTTGGTAATAAATACCGGTTCTATCCAGATGCTTCTAGGTAAATGACATGATACAAATACTCACCATGCTAGTCAGCGTCTAGTAGCATCAAATATTCCTGAAAGAGTTGTTAAGCTGCATCCATCTGATTTTATGAACAGGCAACTAGCCTTCTTACACAGTCTTCTAACAACTTTAACTATCTGTGAAGAGCACAGTGGTTTGTCCTCATGCAGACTTTGCACTTCTAAAATGTCCCACTTACTCCCTATGCCTGGTTTTAATATAACTGTACTTTACAAAGGTCAGCATCTGTACTATGGTAGAAATAAATTTTGAAACAGTGCTTGCCTGCAGATTTAGAGGGGTCGTACATGTGTGTTACTTTATTGGCATGAATATGGTCTAAATGGCACATACTTTTGTCTTGACAATGTTAGAAATGCTGCTCAAGAAGTCTAGACCGGATTGACCATGCAGTTTAAGATCCATATTTGTATATATACTGGCATCCTGCAAATGTGTTGATAGCCTGCAGAAAAAGAGCCAAGCTGTTTTTAATGGTTGGAGAATTGTTTACAAACGCATGCATTAACTGCATAAAAATCACCAACACAAAGCATCAGAAATTCCCAGGAGCACAGACTGTCTTTGCTGGACTCATAATCATTTACTGGATCCACAGGAGACGAGGAGATTCGTTGAGACCTAGTCTAAAACCATCCTCTGTTGGAGTTCACTGAGATTTGGATCAGGTTATAACAGAAAACAGTAATTTTAACCTTTTCATTATCAGTTTGAGTAGCTATAAGTCCTTCTCGTATGCTGAAGCTGGGACATGAGAGTTATGCAGACCTTTTAGTAGCCTCAGTGGAGCTCTTGCGTGCAGCTTGTTTCCAGCCTGCAGTGAAGAGGTTTTGATATAAAAAATATTGCCTGCTGTAGGTGAAAATGTGTGACAACTGGAACTTTTCTCTGCATCTGTGCAATGAGCCGAAGTCATGAGTGACTTGCATTCTCCTGGAAACCATGAAATTTTGTCAGCTCTATCTGAACTCAGCGCAACTCTGTTTAAATTTCTGGGAAGACTTAATCGTATGTTAAATCAGGTCCTGAAAGAGTAGGTTGTTCTGAATATGCATGAGATCTTATATTCATACACAAACAAAGAGGATCAATTATGCTTCCCCTTTGTATAAGACTGAGGAAAGGTACAGGAAAAGCCTCAATTTTTTTGGTCACCACCCTAGGTTATAGCTAACGTAGTCCAAGAGGCATCCATTTACCTCTCTAAAGAAAGAATACTGAAAATCAGAGCATGTTTCTGTATCATCTAGTTTGTTTTGACACTAAAAAATCTTAACGGAGACTAAAGCCTTCTTTAATTCATAGATCCAGACATTCAAATGAATTGATCCATTTATAAAGTTAGTTGACTTTAACATTACCTTTGTGAGGTTCCAACCAAACGCAGGTTCTATAGAGCTGGACCCTGTACAAAGAAAACAAAAGTCCCCAACAGCAAAAGCTGAAAATTTAAGTGGCATGAAGGAAGGAATGGTAATTCCCATTTTATAGTATTACCACATGCCCACTGCCCACTGGAGGGGCTTAACTTGCATGTCACATCTCTCTCCACTGATTGCAGAAAAAAGCCAGTGTGTGATAACCTTGGGGCTGCAGGCAGATGAATTTCTCATCCACCTCTTTATCCAACTTGCCAAAGCAACAGCAACAACTTAAGTTCAACACCCGCAGCCAGGAATCCTAGCAAAGTAGCATCCAGTCCAACTTTGAGTTAGAAAACAAAAGAAAAGTAGGAGCATTTTCAGACCCAGCACTGATTTTGTCTGAACTCCACTCTTTTGTGGGTTTGGACATTTCTCCTTTGTTTGTATTCCAATTTCTGATAATCAGATAAGTTGGAAAAATTGTGTGTCAATATCTTATGTAGTAAGATGAGATGAGGACGTTTAAACTGAGTTTCTTTTAATCATTTTCCATGTGTTTCTTAATTGGCTTGGTTTCTTTTTTTTCTGGCTTTGTTCTCCAACACCGGTTCATTCATTTCCTGAAGTTTCACTTCACCTTGTCTGGTTTTTCCGTCTGCAGCATGTTGTTATATGCATTTGCTGATGAGAATTAGCTTAAAATAATCTGTACCGTAATTACTGACTTCAGACTTGTTTGTGTCTATAGGGAGATGTCCACGACAAAACAAAATAACAACAAAGAAGGAAAACTACCACGTTCTTCCATATTTGGACAGCCCAGATGTTATTTACGGCATTGTTTATGAAGCTTTTTCTTTGCCTTGCTGGCTTTGATCCACACACGTTGTCAGTTTTGAGCACACACGTCCTGTCACATGGTGACTGTGTGCCCCTGACAAGTAAACATGCGGGAATGCAATTTATAAAGACAGGCTAGAGCAGCAATTAAGGAGAAAAAGAACTACAAACAAGACAAAGGAAATCAGGCAGGAAGATGAGCTAAATCTGGTCAGAATACAGGATATCAAGGCAACTGCATTGCATGTCATTTATCCTTTAGTCACTAGCAAGTGTCAACATCAGTACGTGATGTCTGTGCTCGTGAAACTTTTATCATTAGTCTGCAAGAGGATTGCTCAGAGGGACTTGTTGCTACAGAATCCCCTGTGTGTGCTATCTGTGAAGGGTGAAGAAGTTCATTATCACATTTGGCACTTATTCAGAGTGATGGAGTTCTTCAAGCACATTTGGCACAGTGAGCAAACGGAAGATTGTAAAATCTCCTTTTCCTATAAAGTTGAAGAGGGAGCAGTCTCCAGTAAGGTTCCACAGAATATATAGGAAGAGGGAAATATCTGACATGCATTACATTTTCATGCTAAAGTAGTGCACAAGAAATATTCAACAAATGCTTCAGGCAATAAAATTCAGTCACACAAATACTTGGGTGACAGCAGCGAAAGGTTATGTACCAGGACTCGTGGGGCCTGGGAAGGGAGCATGGAGTATTGCTTATTTTCCCATTTACAAACAAACCAAACCCAGGCAAATGCTGGGATTTGGCAAGTTCATTTAAGAGACTGGGCTGAGCAGCTGAATCTTGGGTCTGTTGTATGAAGAGGTCTCTGCTCTGTAAAAGGTGTGCTTTATTATAAAGGTCATCATATCAGCTGCAGGAACTGGTAGTTCATTATCCCTATGTCTAGTAGGACAGTACTCTGGTAGGAATGTTTCTTTTAGCTTTACCTGTCTAAGTCTACAGGAGAGGACACCAGAGGAGGCTCCTTCTCCTCTGGGATTAAGTTAGCTCCTTACCTGCTCTCTTCCTTTCAGCCATCTGCCGTCTACTTCTCGTAGTAGAAGAATCATTGTCCTAACAGGTATTGTCCTCATAGGGCAGACCTTGGTTTTTCAATCCTTTTTTTGACAAACCTTCTCAAAGTATATGGGAGGGTACCTTGCTACCAATCTCATTTAGGAAGGGAAAGGGTTGAACTAACTCACATGGGAACTGGGTGTGCAGCTCTAAACCTTCAGTTATTTGCCACCCGGGTCTTGGAACAAACACTTGCACTGTGCTCAGATGTTTGATGTAAATGCACTTGTACTTTCTGTAATGGCATCGTGGTTTCTATACATGCATAATCAAGGGGGTAAACCAGCACATGATTTATATGATCACTTTGAAATACCTGTCCAAAGGGCTTCTAGTTTTATGTTTAGTTCATCCACTGGCAACGCTTTCCACTGATGATTCTTTGCTAACATTGAAGAATGCCACATCCTGTATTTATATTTGCCTATGGAAAGGTACCCAACTGTTCAAGTAAAGCATAAAGAATTAAGATAATCTGAAGGATACATGTGAAGTGCTGGATCCAGTCCTGGCCTCCCCATTACAAGAAAGAATTGGAGGAAGTGCAGTGATGGGCCACAAGGATGGTTAAGGGATTGGAAGATCTGCTCTACAAGGAGAGGCTGAGAGAGCTGGGACTGTTCAGCCTGGAGACGAGAAGGCTTGGGCGGGGGGATCTGATCAATGTGTATAAATACCTGATTGGGGGAAGTAAAGAAGAGGGAGCCAGGCTCTCCTCCGTAGTATCCAGTGACAGGACAAGAGACAACAGACACAAATTAAAATACAGAAAATTTCATTTAAATATAAGGAAAAACATTTTTTTACTGTGGGGGTGGTCAAAAGCTGGAATGAGTTGCCTAGAGAGGTTTTGGAGCCTCCATTCTTAGAGATACTCAAAGACTGACAGACATGACCCTGAGCAACCTGCTTTTGTTGATGGTGCTCTGAGCAGGAGGGTTAGACCAATCTCAGCTGTTCTGTGATTCTGTAAAGGATACTGTAAAACAGATGCATGTCCAGAGTGCATGTCCAGATACATGTCCAAACAAAAATTATGAATTCCAAGACTTGGCCACTCAACCAAAATGTCGTTTGCAGGACAAGTTAGAAACCAAATGGAAGCAAGGAATGAGAATGACAGAAGAACTGCATACACCTGGAACTAGCGAGACATGAAAAGAATTGTTACTGTGATGCGTTTTCTCTAGCACACAGTGAAGGGAATTGGTAGTAGGTTAAACAGAGTTCTTATTTATATGCTAATATTCCTATCTACATCCTAAAAAGGATAGCTAAGCCAGCAATGCAAAGTACAGTTCCGTCAGATTGCAGCAGCAGGTAAAGTTACATCTAGCACAAAAGTGGCTAACCTAGGGTTGACGTAAAATAGGGCCAAAAATGCCTGTTTTTTCTTTCCTAAGACTTCAAGATCATCAGACACTTGAGGATGCCACAGAAACAACTGTTAGTACCACTAAAAAGAAAGGCTGAAATTAGGTACCTTAAAGAAACAAAATTAAAAGCCCCAAGCAAGATGAGGAGGACAGATTGCTGCTGAGGAATGTACGACCTGGTGCATTCAGATACATCAGGGAGAGCTGCAGGTGGCAAAGGCACCGTGACCTTACCCAGCCCATCCATCTTCTCGCTAGTAAAGCAGACAGGGTTTCACTCTCTTCCCAGTTTTCTCCAGAAACCTATTTGTTGGAAGGAACGAGGAATTTGAGGAACTAATTTGAAAATGAGAGTAGAACTAGCTTACACTTGTTTTCAGCTGATTTATAATCGACGGCAGAATGACCCCAAGGATAAGGTGGGCTTCACCTTCCCACTAGTAATTACTGTCTTCGGATCAGGTCCCTCCTGAAACTGATGGCAGCACTTGCCGATACAGATCTAGAGGGCTATGGCAAAGGCAAAATAAAACCTCCAGCCACAGCAGTTTTACTGCCTCAGGCAAGTCCAGAACCAGGTCTGGGCTCTCACATAGCTGAAAATAGGATTGAGAGTCTTAGGGCTAGCACACTCTAAACAAGATCATGGTATACGGATTTCATATTGTTAGCGAGCTATATATTAAGACAGAGTGGAAACATATATGAACACTTAATTTCTTTAGACTGTTCACCTTCCCCACCGATTTCCATCTCATTTTTTTGTTGTCCTTTCCATTTAAAACAGAAGAAAATGCCTACTGATTACATGATCAGCAAAGTTTTTTTCCACCGTTCTTAAGAGAACTGGTTTATTTGTATGTTAATATTCTTATCCGTATACAAAAATGTGCACCATAAATAGTTTTATAAGGGGAAAACCAGCCAACTGGAAATCCTTCCTTTATTTTAAAGATAATAGCTCCATTTGTTTATTGCTTCTGCTGTTGATTTTTTCCAAGCAGAACAGCAAATCTGCTCTCAGTTAGGGGAGCACAACCCTTCTGCGGCCAGAGTTCAGTACGTATCCCAGGGTATCTTTCTATGGTGAAACACCCTGCTTTACTTCAATGAAGCTGCTCACAATTAACTCTTCTAGATGTGGAGATCAAAGTAACATAGCCTTTTATTGATCGCCTCGGGGCTACATTCAGACGGCCTGAATTCCACCGAACTCCCTGACGCTTGCTCCGCGGGGAGAGTTGCTGCGACTGGAGGGGAGCCTGGGGCAGGCAGCCGGTGGGAATCACTGTCCAGGGGGGCTCTGGTGGAACATGCAGAGATCCCCTGGAAAAAGACAGAGGCCAGCTACTACTCTGTGATTGAGCCTGGGTTTGATTCAGCTGGACAATCAAGGGAGAATTTTTTTTTCCCCAGCTAGTGATATTTATAAAATTTACTTCCTTAAACCTATTTTTTTTTTCAGAAATGTCTTACTTTTTCCATATGTTTGTGAACCAGGATGGAGCAGATGTCCAGAGAGATCAGCATCAGCAATTTTTTTCATTTAATAATTATGTTTGACAACTGTTAAAACACAGAGTGTAGTGAAATCATCACCATCCATTTATTATGGTAAACTACTCAATTTTTTTCAGTGGTTTGAGGGAAACACTCCAAACATCCATAAAAATTGGTTGCAACAGGACACACACTAAAACCAACATAACGAGCACACTCAGTGCAGTATGCTACTGCAGGGGAAATTAATGCAAAAGAGCCACAGCACTAATGACTTAATTATTGCCTTGGCAGTTTTCAGGATGACACCAGAGCATCAGACAAACTGAATCTTTCTCCCCAGAGGGGCTAAGCTCTCTTTCAGTTTCCTGGGCAGGTCATCATTTTTCTCACAGGAGTTTTAAATGTACGTTTTTACAGATTTACACCAGAGAATTGCCTCGTGGCCTAAGCTGTTGTTCCCAAGGTGTCCTATATCGGACTGTAGCATCCTGAATCCTTTTTCCAAATGTGTTTTTGTTTTGATTAGGATGCTCAGGGAGAATCAGCTCCCGTATCTCAGCAAGGAAACTCTGGGATGCACTCAGGGCTGTGGGTCTGGAAAAAGGGAGGATGCTAGAGAGGTCTTATCCCTCTGCTGCCACCAAGGAACGGAACACATCCTTGCAAATGTTCTGAACAGGAGTGTTTCATTGAAAATACGTGACTTAGTCAGCAAAAGCAGCATTTTAGTAAAGCAGGCCTTAACATAGGCCTAGTTCTTGCCAGTCTTTCTCCTGAGCCCTCACGCTGTCATGCCCTCCCTCCACTGCCATGCGCCATAGGCATCGCTGGGACCTAAGTCTCAAGTATCAAAGGCTCAGACTTTTCCAGAAAAAATTGCTTAGCTGGAGCCAGTCATTACAGCTTCCTCCTCGTTATGTAGCTTACAGGAATGAGATCAAGCAAACACAGTCAAAAGCATGACTGCTCAAATATAAGATCTGGGAGCATATTTAACTAATGTGCAGCCAGAAAGCAATTGTCAAGAGTTTAATATGATTCAGCATGTTGTTGGTTTTCCTTGTAAAACAGCCTCCTTAAACAATGGAGTGGTTTAAACAGGATTTTTGTTCCTCAGCATGTGGACACAAGGAGAAAGTGCCAGGTGATTACAGCAAATTATTCTTTCAGTTGATTTGGGGAAGGACATTCGTTCTTTTCTTCATAGCTTATTTGGTGTAACTTGCACACATGTTAAAGCTGATCTCCTAAAATACCAAAGCAAGTTGCTTCATGTACCTTCCAAATAATTTTCTTCTGAGGAGGTACATGCATACCTTCTTGATCAGAGGTACACGCATATCAAAAAGTAGAGTGGTTCAGTCAGGATAAGGCCTCTTCTCCAAAGATCAGATGCTTATCCAGACCTGAGCCACATAAGCCAGACTGCTTAGGCCTAGGAGCATTATAGCCTTAGGGGCAGAAAACAAACGAAAGTTAACACAGAACTGGCCAAAAGGGGACAGTAAATCAATTATTAACACATCCCTAATACAAAGCTTCAGGCTTTCCTGAAGTCTGGGTTTTCCCTCATTTCCTCTGGGGATTTTTTAACAGCTGGATGAGTGGGATAACTTGGCTTAAGGATGCTTTTCCTGTACTGGCTCCTACGTTTGCAATCAAAAAGGACTCAAGATCACAAAGAGTGTTCCGGTCCGAAGAACAATGATCTCCCCCAGGTATCAAGAAATACGATATATTCAACGGGCCACATGCACCGGTATGCTTGGGATGCATCGTCTTGGTGACACAAAACAGTCATAAATCTGGACTGTCTGTGGAGCCGTATAAAGCAGCCAGAACAGGTCTGATTCGCAGTCATCAGCATTATACATCGCATGCACTGGAAGCCCCCAAAGAACTATTCTGTTATATAGCTCTCTGGACCTTAGTGAAACACTGTCTGATACCACAACTTTTATCATTGTAATTACAGAAATCAGTACAAAATGGAGCATCTTCAAGCCAAGTTATTTAGCTGATCCAGCTGTTGTGAAATTCCCCAGAGGAAATGAGGGAAGACTCAGAACAAAAAAACAAACAAAAAAAAAATTAAATAAAATAAACCTCCATGCTTTACAAGCGAGGCTGCAGCAGCATGAGGGACACTGCACTGCCAGGATGGGACGAGGCTGCAGAAGCTGGCGCAGAACCAAAGTCAGAGACTGCTGCTTCCTGACGGCTGGTTCAGGCAGAAGTCATGCAGTGGGTGAGCGGAGCAGTCAGCGCAGGCACAACGGCGTCTCTATCAGCCTTCGAGATCTCTGCCACTAGCTGGGCTAGGTCAGAAGAGAGCCTTGCAAATGTGCTACCTATTCTCTGGAGACTCTTGTGGTTCAGGCTCTAATCCACTGTACTACTGTCTGCCAAAGAAACTTCCCTAGATTATGTTAGGTACTGGAAGAGATTACACGCACACAGACCCTGGGTTTTAAACCCCTAAACCGCATCACGCAGCTTAGCGTATAGGAGCACTTCGGCTCTGTCTATGCGAGCAAATAAAACTGGAAGTGTTCCCAGGCACTGGAAACTGAACCTCTCTCAAATGGTTTGAACGGCCTCTGCTATATGGTGTTGGCTCATGCCAAACCATTCCTGCGCACAACGTGAAAGTTAGCGGGGCCAGAGACCACAGCCGATGGGCAGTCTGCATGCAGCTGTCCTGCTTTGGAGACAAATGGACTCGAGCCTCACTCTGCTGGTGGCCTCCCTGGCAGACAGCGGTCCAGGTCATGCTTAATTTGCCAGTAACGACTTACCTGCTGGGACTACGTCAGCTGTACTGGGCACGCAAGGGACTGCCCATAATTCTGTTTTTAAAGATTGCTGTGCCCATAGGAAGGAAATGTGTTGCTTGTTAGCCTATTCAGAGTCATCCTGAGCAGAAGATTTATGTATGGAAGAATGGGCTTACTTGAAGCATATACTTTCATAATAATGAAATAAAGTCTCAAAAACTAAACCAAAATCACATTATTAAGATGAAACTTAACAGTAAGACACCTCCACAGCATTTCCAGTCCCCTAGATAGCTTGCTAGGAAGGCCAGGGAGCTGCTACGACTGATCTCAGGTATGCTGCAAGCATCCTTTTCTGTTTTAACTGTTCAGGACATCTCCTGAAGCCACCCTGAGCAGTTACTTACAGTGCTCCTTTCCCACCACACTGGGGAATGACCTTCTTCTTCTTTTCCTTTCCTGTTTACCTGCCACATTCCCTGTGATTGGATGCTGAGAAATTGCACGGTAACGTGGGCAATGAAGTCATTTCCTCTTTTCATCCCTTCAGTCTCTGAAGTCATTTCCTTCCCCCACCCACTCAGCGTTTCTCAATATTTCTGTAGTATATGCTACTTACCACTTGCTTGGCTTTATTCTGCTTTCTTCTCTTACAGTCAAATAAAGACGTATCAGTAAAATATTACACATCAGATCATGAGAAATATGACTCTAGTAAGAATGCTGTATATGTAAAAAATACTCTTTCTCTGAGACTAGCATATAAAGAGAAAACACAGCATAACAGTGGGTACCTGCATTACTAATGCATACCCCCTCATCGATACTGCTGGCTGGAAAGGGGTCAAGGATGTGTAGAGCAGGATGGTAAAGTAACCTTAGCTGGTTTACAGCTGTAATGGAGAGCTGGCCATCTAAAAGTTTAAAAAGCTATATCTTGTATAAAATTACTCACAGGGAGTAGCATCACCATCACCATACTCCTTTCCTCCATGGCAGGAGTCAATCAATCAACAGCAAAGATTAGCTGAAAAACTAAATCAAATTAACATTACCTACTGCCAGGAACCCCATCCCCCAGAAGCCAGGGCAGGTTTCCAATGGGAGCAAATTTCAAAGCTAGGGAACCTGGGGTAGAGCAGTCCTGGCACCAGCTTCATCCCTAAAGTAGTGAGGGATTTCTACTCGGGACGTGCTATCTCAAGCGCCTACAGGTAAGCTGTGGTGATCTGTCATGAGACCCCACAGCACTGAGGCACCCTACAACTATGACTGTTTGCAACCAGAGGCAATTTAAAGTGCAGCTCAGGTGTATTTGGATCATAGCGGACTGTTTCAGGTACTATGTTTCCCCATGGCTTATATTTCAATTTTGGGGCATCCTGGAAAAATTATAGATAGGGCCAAGAATTCACACACTGTCTGTGCCCAGGACCAGTAGTGCAAGATCTGCCTGAGAGTACATCTTGCTGCCTGATTGACTTCACTTGGGAATTTAGGAATTCCATTTCAAACAAAAATACATAGCTGGAACTAATTCAAACCACAAGGGAATAAAGCAAAGAAATCAAATCAAACTAATAAATCAAGATTACAGCTCTCTCAAAAAGATATGTTCTAATTCAGCCACAGGTTATGAGACTTGATGCAGGAATTACTGGAGGTAACTTTATAGCCTATGATTGCTGTTGATCATATCCCGTTAGTCTCTTTTGTCTGTAGTGCCTGTAAGCTGTGCAAATATAGTTGTGTGAATGATGACAAGGTCTCTTTTTGCCCCACAGTGACTGCTGGCTACCGATGACACTTGGGGTGCTGGCAGTGGAACAGCTGAGGAGTTTCCACAGGCAGAGAGAGGAACATCCCGCTTGATGAAAGCACCTTCTCAAGCCACAGCGGGAGTCCATAGCCCAGGAATCACACTCCACAAGTGTATTTGCATTTCTAGTTATAAACTGTCTCATATCGATAAAGAATTTAATGAAAAATGAGCGCTGTGGAATACACTCTTTAAATTACCAAAAAAAAAAAAAATTATTAAAATTTAGGTTATAATGTTAAGAAAGGATATTGGTGGGGAGGGGTAAAGTGTGATTTCCTCAATTCCCTTTGTAACTCCTAAGTGACTGATACTGTATGCATCCCTAGCACATAATCGCTGTATTTTCCAGGGGAAAGGGTTTGAAAATGTCAGTAAAACATTGCATCTGACATTCTGTCATTGCTGCATTTTAAAAACAGCAAAACACCTCTGAGAAGATTGATGCCCTTTTTTAGTCAATGACAAACAAATATGTAGTCCAGAGAAAAATCCGTTCTTTCTCTTTTTTGCAGTCAGTGTGACTTTTCCTGGGAACATGTATTTTGAGTATGTTCACATCTTTGCTACCACCAAAGATAATAGCAGTTTTTAATTACTCCAACTAAAGCAGTGCGGAGAAAACATTATATGATTTTTTTAACTATCACAACAGAATTCAACAGAATTCAACAGAAGTTGAAAACATAATACATTTTCTGTTCATATATTAATACTTTGCTAAGAAAACAAGTCATACCCATGTCACAACCCACAGTAACTGCCTGTAATTCAAAACAATGATTCAGCACTGGGTATGCGAAGTTGTGAACATTTTAACAATTTTTTTTCCACAAAACTTTTGGCACTTCTGCCTCAGATGCTTTTTGTATAGAGCAAAAGTTCACGCAAGTTTTTCAAAAGAAAAAAACCCAAGGGTTTTCAATTCACACTTAAATGCTTGAAGAGCAGTTTAAAGGCTATCAACCAAAAGGCTTTGGATTTCTCTGAGGATGTTTTTCCAGAACAGTGTGTGCAAATGCAATGTGAGAGGGAAGCTCCAAAGGCTGCTTCCTATTTCTTTCTCAGATGGGTGGCCATTGTTCCTATACCTACCCTCTAATTCTCTTGGGTGGGCTCGTGTCTCTGCGCACAGTCCTTCCAGATTTATGGCAAAGGATTTTCCCATCCATATCTGACTCCTGCCTCAGGTCCGTATTATATTGGGACAGGCTAGCTTCCCCCGGGGTGACAGTGTGGTTGCAGCAGGCTGGGTTATACAAGCTGGGTTATAGTATGCTTGTAGACAGACAGACAGATGGTCTGTAAGGATCTGACCCCAGCTGTAGGATCCCATGACTCACGCGTGCCCTTGGGGAAGGCTGCAGGGAGTTTCCTCTCATGACCTTCCTGGAAAACTAGCAGGAGAGAGCGCAGCGCCAGATGCTCCCAAGCTGCCAGGTAAGAATTACCTGGCTTCCAGACAAGTGGTGAGGCGGTTTCAAAATGGAAACTCCGTCTCCCTTCCCAGAGGGTTTCACGCACACGGGTTTGTGTCGCCCACCGAGGTGAGGAGCAGGGGACCCCCCGGGAACATCCTGGCCTGGCACCTCTGCAGCCTTCACAGCCAGCCAGCAGCCTCAGCCGAGCTGGCTCTCCACACTTAGCTTCCAAAAAAGGGGAAAAAGGGAGAACGTCAGCATTTGTCCTAGCGCCAGGTTCCTGCTTGCATCTCTGAGAATGGTGTTGACCCTTTTAGCCCTGCAGTGGAAGCTGGTGTCCAGATGGGCAGCGACCCATCACCTCCATCCTAGGCTTTGGATCAGCGGTTTTCAAGCCTCATCAGCATGGTCACCCCCAAATCTCCCAGTGGAAGCACAGACTCTTGGGTGCCCAACTTAAACTGAATACTTTTTTCTTAGTATGTCAGTTGTCCAAGGACTTGCAAAAGAGAACTGTGGATCAGAGATTTAAAAACCTGGGAGATGGAGAACACCCAAACTAAACCCCTAGGAGGTATTACGGCCACATTTTCAAATAAAAGTATTTCATTTTGTAGTTTTATGCTGGCCTCTTTTGCCTTTCAGAGTGATAACTTAAATCCAAATGTTGTCTGAGAAGTGTGCCAGGAAAAAAAGTCTACTTTTTGTGCATTTGTTTTAGTTTTCCTTTCTGTTGTCTTTTTCCAAGAGAAAACGCCCATTTTTTCAGCCAGAACGGCACAGCGTTGTAGGAGAGGGACTCAAGAGGTTCTGCACCAGCTTTTGGGTTAACACAAAATAGGAAATTTTTTCAGAAAGAATTTTAGCTGTCAGGATACCTGGTAGCATCTAAATATATGCAAGGTGTAAGATGAACAGGGAAGGTCCAAAGTTGTTAAGGAGGTG
This sequence comes from Pelecanus crispus, assembly GCF_030463565.1. NCBI lineage: Eukaryota > Metazoa > Chordata > Aves > Pelecaniformes > Pelecanidae > Pelecanus > Pelecanus crispus. The sequence continues at coordinate 82,314,246 of NC_134645.1, read as the reverse complement.
GTGGCGATACTAAAAGAAGAAACACTAAATACAAAAGGAGCTAATTCTTAACTAATAAACAAAGCTAAACAGAGATGCAGTAACTGCTGACATCCTTGCTCCTCGTTATTAAAGGGCCATGCAGTCTTACAAAGTACAGAGCTTGCAAGACAAAGGAGATATTTTTAAACAAACTTAGAAAATACAGGGATGAATGTGTGGATTGATTCACTACACTCACTCTAAATGTGGGTCACTGCAACATCACATTTTTTAAGTGGAGTTATTTCAAATTGAAAAAATTCTGTAACAGTATAGTATATGGATTTTTAAAAAGCATTTAAAAATGTATCATGAAGTCTAGTACTCTACAGCCTGCTTTTTGGGCACAAAAGGAAAACATTAAGGATTAAGGTTATTTTTATCTTTTCATAAACCAGTTTTATTCCTGGGAAAAAATATGTTTTTCTCTCTGAAATAAGTCAGTGAAAATTTTTGTGTAAAAATGGAATATTGAGATTCAGTGCTTGGGAGAACAATGCTGCTAAGAACAATTGCAATCTCCCAGTTCAATGCTTTGGAAAACAAATAACTCTTTACATTTTCTTCTTATTAGATACCTTAGATTTATTTTAATCCTTGCAATACTTGAAGCAAAAACTAGCTGTTGTGAGTACTACATTTCCTTCCCTGAAGTACTGACGAGAGAAGAAAGCAAAAAGGTTATTATATCTGATCAAAACTATAATTTAATAAATATTCACTATGAAAGACCCTCCTTCCCTTTTCAGATTCTTGTGCTTACATTTGTCTATTTATGCTTCTAAGAAGACAGGTTACAAAAAAACCTTGTGATTTGAATTCTGTTAAAAAAATTGTAATCTGGGAATTGTGGAAGGAATCTCCTTCTCAGACAGACTTGGATTAATTTTCTTTTACATTGTTAGCCAAATTTCCTCTTCACTCTTCTTTTTAAACGCTGTTTTGGGAAGTATTTAATTTTTTTTTTTTTTTTTTTTTTTGGAATCAGAAGTTTTAACCAGAGGGTGAAAGATTATTTCCATCCAACTCATATTCCGTATGAGAAATCTGCATATGTTTCCTGTGAGCAAGGATGGATTTTCCACTTATATCTACTCAGACCCTGAACATAACGGCACCATGTCAACAGCTTTGCAAGAGATCACATGTTTTTTCCAAGATCTGGTGATGGAAAATCTGGAAAGCAATATTTCATGTCTCTCTCAGAGGGCTGTTTATTCTCAGAAATACTCAGTTACTTAGCCTCATAGCAATTACCCATTCCTAATTTGAAGAACATTCATCCAGGAGGTAAAGCATTGAGCTGTAATGAATTGTTTGTTTCTTTTATGGGCATTAAGTGCATTACTAAGCAAAGAATAAATTGCATAATTTTTTTTTTAAGCAAAAAGAGGAAAGTGACAAAGGAATGAGGAATATATATTTTTTGCAGTTTGTTTGGGTTTGGATTTCCTTTTTTAGAGACTCCATTTCAGGCACTGCCAGTACTACCAGCAGAGCCCGCTATGGGACCACTCAAATTTGGAGGAGAAAGGTGGACATTCACAGCCAGGTTTCTACGCTGTTTTCATAAATCACGAGAATTACAGTCCACAAAGAGCCGCCATCCATCAGGCCCAGGCACCTACTTAACCATGGGAGAGGAGACACCGAGTTTCACCCAGCGGATGTTACCCTGAGCAGAGCAGCAATAATCTCAGAGGTAGCACCAGGTCCACCTAAGCTTGTCCTTCCTGACGTTTTGCAATGACACTTGCCTAAGTATAGAGTTAATTAAACTTCCCAGCTGGTCTAGGAGATGAGGCGTCAGACGTGTGTAATGTATTCAGCAGCAAAGGGACAAGGAGTATTTAGGTTGATTGTTAAGCAACAACGCTACGTGCTGTGGGCAAGAAGGACACAATGCCAGCTCTGGAAATTTCGCAACTGTTGTTTTTTTTTCCTCAAGACTTCGTAATTGAGGCTTGCGGGGTTAATAAACAACAACCACCACCAAAAGTAACACTTATGACAGAAGAGAAGAAAAGGGCAAGGAGAACATTTTGGACTGCTTACAGTTGTTATTCTGTTAATACTCCAGTAAGAAAGTGAGAGGTCTTTTGTGTCTTTTTTAGTCTAACAGCACGTCTCTAAACAAATCCCAGAGGGGACACGTTTTTGAACGCCAAGATGAAAGTGGAGGCTAAAGCAGGCAGGGGAAAAGGTGGTTTTGGCTAAACCCGAGCAGCTGTGTTTTGCATGTCCAAAACCAAAACCACACTTTGTCTTTGTACGTTAGGTCTCGCTGCGCTAGGAGCGGCGGTGTGCAGGATGGGACTGTGCACGGCATGGTGCAGCCCTGCGCAAGCGACCTGAGGAAGGGCACAACTCTCCCATGTAGCAGAGAGGGTGGTGAGTGAGGAAAAGCACAAAATCAGAGCCGGGAGCTAGCCGGAGTCGCAGGAAAGAGGGGCTGTGGCAGAAGAGCGGTTCCTGCTGCCTCTGATGAGCAGCGCCCAGAGTGCACCTGGGGTGAGGTAGGTTAAAGCTGAGTTAGCAATTAGCTCAAACTCTGGTCTACAGCCGTGGACCCCATCTCCTAGCTAAGGCTGCGCAGTGCTACCTCAAGAGATTTATCTCTGAGGTAGATGGACTTTTTAATTACCTCCATGCCGAGTCCTGGAGTGAACCACTTGCCTTATCTCAAGACCGAAGGAAAAACAAGAGAAAGTCTTCCATGCTCACTGCTGGCCGTGGCAGCTGCAGCAATAAATACGTGCTGAGACAAACCTACCCCAGCCAGGCTCACACACGCACAAATAGTAGTCCAGGCTGTGGTTGCTTAATATCCCAAATGAGTGGCTAATTACTTCATGAGCTAATCCAGAGTACATAGGCACTGCCTATAGCAGCCTGGTAAAAATAGGTCTCGTGCGTTCAAAACCAGGTCAAACACAAAGCAATGCAAAAGAAATGGTCTGTAGAAGGATGAGTGACATGTGTCTCAGGCTCTGCCATTTGCCCATGGGCAGCCACTCTCACGAGAGCACAGCATCACTAAAACTGGACATTCAAACACTCAAGGAATGGGGAAACTGGGTATTAGTGTTAAAGAAGCTGCATTTAAAAATGAGAGCGGTGCCAAACTTAGATACTGCCCTGTATCCCCTTCGAAATACTGCTGAAAGTCCAGCCAGACCAGGCTTTTGTGTAGGTGAAACATTTCTCACCGCTATACAGAAAGCGCAAACCACAGCCAGACGGGAAAATTATACTTTCCTGTGTCCAAAAGCTGGAGTCATGGCCATGGGAGGGATCCATATGCTGAAGTTTAGTGTGCAAAAGTTAATTGCTGAAATTAAAACAAGTTATCTGGGCCACTGGAAAGTCAGGTAGTCTTTCCCCATAGAAGTAACCGCTTCGTCTTATCAGGGCTACTCCGAGCTGCCTCTGGAAGACAGGCAGCACAGCTCAACCACAGAGACGCCCCTGAAAACAAGAGGCAAGAGGGAAACAGAGGAATAGGGATTATTCGAGGGGAGGCAAGTCGGAATATACTTTTCTTAATGTGCCCAGTTCACTGCTGCTGAATGACAGGGGGAGAATGATGGTGGCACTATTTTGTTTTTTTAAGGTAAATTGCTGTGTTAGTCTACATGCATGAAAATGTAATATATTGGAATATTACTACTACAATACAACTTTAATATGCTGCGTGTGCTATGTCTGTCTAATATTTTCTGGACTGTACAAGTCTCTGCAAAGTAGCTGTAAGACACTAACAAAATGCTTCTGTGGTTGCAAATTGAAATTTTTGGAATTTTTGCTTTGCAGGAAATGTGACTTTTTATTCCACTCAAGACCAACAAAAAAATCCAATTCTGAAATATATCTCTCCCACAAATCCTTAGGGATTTCAGTTCAACAGAGAAGCTATGGGGAAGATTCACCATTGTAAGATTTTGCAATTATTTGGAGTTTGAAGCTGTCCCAAAATAGCAGGTCATCTGAGAGTTGGACTATTTATGTCCTGGATTTAGACACACTTCCACGGATTTAGTTGTCTTTTATCAGCCTTTGGATTATTGTTTTTTACTTTCCTGGTAATAGATTGCCTCGGGTTCATTCTAAACAGAGACCTGGCCAACACCATAAATGGATCTCGGGAGCTACAGTTCTGAAAGTAGTAAAATGTTATGGCATAGTCCACGAGATAGGAAGGCAGTATGTTAGTAGGTAAACACTTGTTCAACGTGACGTCGCATACAAATGTGTGCTATAATTTTAGATTATAATTCACTGCTTTTACTTCTATCTGATGAGCATAAGGATGAATGCTTTTGTTGTTTAAGACCACAACCTTTTATCTAAGCCTCTGCATCATCTTTCCAAAGTAATTTCTTTTTCTGGTTAAAGCTCACTTCCCTTCTCAACTCTTCTGATCAGAAGCTAGATAAATACCACTTGCCTATGGTCTGGAGGTGAATCCGCAGCTTGGATAATTAGGGTAAAGTGTCTTGTGCATCAAGACCTGCTTGTTCCCCATTGACTCGCTCCTCCTTACACACACACGCATATGCTTTTTTGGGTGAAAAGGACTGGTGTGGGGCGGGGGGAGGAGGGTAGGAAGGGAAATCAAGCAGCATGGCCGCAGTGGCCCACACACAAGGACAGTGTAGGAGAGGGCTAAGGCTCCCAATTTGTCCTCCTTTCTTTCTCTCCAGATGAAAGGACACTGGGTTGTTGGAACTGTTTTCTGGCAATAGGTCACCACCACTTTTATTCACAGAAGACAATATTACCACCACTCTCTATATTTTCCACTTCTCCATGCATGTTTTTTTCTAATGGCTGGTGGGTTGCTTGTCAGCTGTGGGAGTCCCTCCGGCACCAGTGGGTTCCCTTGACACGCTCCGTGGAGTCCCCACGACTCGCCAGCCACTGAGCACGGCAAAGCTATGCCAATGTGTGTGCCCTGGGGCAGGAGGAAAAGAATGGAAAAGTCTCCAGAGCAGCTGCACAGGATGGCCCTAAACAAGAGACATTTTTGTTTCCTCTTGCCTGCTGAATGCAGCTCCGGGAGAGCCGTGCTCCTTGCTGGAGCGTGGCCCTGCCTTGCCAGAACAGATACTCATTTGACATTGCAAAACCCAGGAGAGGTTATCCAGTCAAGGTGGCTGTGTCTAAACAAATTCTGTATTTCTGGGAATTATCACTCCGTTGGTCAGAGTACTGGTCGTGTGGCTGCTGGCATACTAGCTCTATAAACAGAGAAAAAAGTGTCAGGACTATTTTAATAAAGGATTCCAATGGGAGTCAAAAGCATGTTGATGATTTCTTTCATGTGTTAATGCCATTAGCTACCTCAGGCATTAAGCGTGGGGAGTACCAGTAACTGACAGTGCACTGAGTGGGGAATGAATCATTTTATTTTTTTTTAAGTAACTTTGTTGTTCTCATGAAATTTGGCCTCGACAACATTGTCAGGTTTCAATTAGTGTTGGTAACTCTTGTTCAGGAAAAAAAAAAAAATTAAACTTGATCCATGATGTGTTACTAGAAATTTGACAAAGAGTGCCTTCCAGCCCCCTTTAAAGTGGTCTGCGTCATGAAGGGCATTAAGAAAAAGCAGGCCCATGGCAGAGGGACTGCTGTTGTGTCCTGCTTTTTCATGAAGGATGTAAGTAGAGAAAGTTTCCTTGTGTTTCTCCATAGCCAGCCCTTCTGAATGGTGGACATCTCTTAGGTCAAAACGCATAAGTTTTGTACAAATGAAGCTTTTGTGCCTCTTCCTTAACAAAGACCATTGAGAATAGTCAGATTCATAACGTAAAGCACATCACAGCTGGAAATGGGGACTTTCAAAAGCAAGAGGAACAAATACATGAGCAGATTTGCAAGAGAGCAAGATTTTCTTTTGTGCTGAACCTGGCCGGCTGCATACTTTTGTATTTGAAAAGCAGAGCAGAAAGAAGAGTCAAGGGCTCTGGAGGATTAAGGGTAAAAACCCAAAGGTTAACTCTCTGCTCGAAAAGTAAGATCTTCAAAACCCCACTTAACAGTATGCTCCCCAAACTTTCATGTGCCTGAAGGTCCAGATCCAGAGGGAAGTCGGTCCTAGTGAGGACCTACAAGTCTCCTATCCCAGCTGCGTGTTTCTGCTTCCTCCCTACCATGAGCCCAGCCAGGGAGCCAAGCTGGCTGGAAATTCACTGTTTTTCTTTGGAGGGTTAGTCTTTACCTAGTTCAGCCCTGAGAGCTGGCTCCCTGCCCAGACGAGCTGGGGAAGGGTAAAACGGCAGCAGCGCTGACTAAGCTTGGCTTTGGCTTCCAGGGAACTGATCTTTCCCTTCCGCCAGAAATGCAGCAGCCGCCATGGCCTTGAGCTCTGTGTTGCCTAATTTATTTTGCTGAGCAGACCTAGAAGTATCAATCAGTTCCATGGAGAGTGGAAAGCGTTTCAAGAGTAATAAGAAATCTCCTTGAATAAATCTTCATGGGCAGATGCCTGTCCCTTGGTACGGACCTAATTACTGAGCCACTTAGTAAACAAAGGAATAATGCTATTAGTTAGGCATGCAGAGCTGACCCTTTTTAATCTCTATAAAGAGTCTGGGGACTTGTATCAGAGCTTTAGAGACTGCAGGGCAGCGTACACCTAAGTATGAGTGAAAAACAGAGCTTTTAAAAGTCAAACCCAAAGTCTCTAAGCTATGTACAAGAGAGAGAAAGACAACAGTACCACAGATGTGTTCAAGCAGAGCAGTCCATGTGCTTTAGTCAGTCGAGCCTGGAGGAACCTTTCCGGGAAGTTAGAGGATATTTTATTATTACTCCTGGACTTCTCTGCTGAGGCTGCCAGTGGGTGTGCCAATTAATTTCAATGCTGAATGAATTTTAGCAAGTGGCCACCTAAGCAGTTAGGCAATTACGACCAAATAACTACATGTATTTCTTCCACTACAGACGTGAATGTACAAGCTGTCAACGAAATGAAACTTCTTTTAGCATGCAAAAGCTGATGTGAAAAACACACTCAAGTATACATATATATATGTATCTTCTACTTTTTTTTTTCTGAATGGTGAAATACAATAAAACCTCCTGAAAAATGCCGTTACCTATGATGGAATTGTCATTAGAGGAGGAGGTGAAATTTTGAGGACTGGGTATACAAATACTACACATCTTTGAAGGAGTTAAGAGCACTCTGTGTGACTGACAGCCACAAATTCACCTTTCCGGTGTGCTAAGTCATCACTTCACTAGCGAGTTCTCAGCTGATGTAGGAAGAAGAGCAGGAGAGCTAATCAGAAGCGTTAAAAAGGTCTTAATATGCACAAGGAGGAGAAGGGGCAAAATGGACTACTGAACCTGTTTGACCTGGTATGACAATGCGTTGTGCCTTAAAATTACTAAATCCTGTTCCCACTCCTCGTCACTTCTCACTCATGTCTAGACCAAACACTGAATTTGAGATACTTTTACCACAGCATCTGGTTGCTTGGGAACTTCACTGGCCATCGTGATCACTCTGACTTTTTATGTCTGAAATGTGGTCACTGGATCAGCTGCTGCAGCTCTCAGTTGCTTTGCTCATCTGCATTGTGATTTCTCTTGACTCATAAAAATTCTGGCTCATTAAGCAAGCTTCTGATGGTTCAACTCTGGTGTCTACCCATTACATACATATGTTTAAATCCATTTTCATCTACATTCACATCCAACTAGTGCACGGCATTTGCTTTGTAGTTCTGGCATAATAGCCACAAACCCTCTGATGCATTATGAAATCATATGTTTGTAGCCCTTTCTTTGCCTTGATGAATTACAGTGTGATCAGACCTCTCTCAGCCTCAAAAAAAGAACCAAAACACAAAGATGCAAAATACTTAGAAGTCAGGACACATTTCATCTGAAATAAAATCCCATGAGTGACAGTGTTGGCATAAGTGGTTTGTGGTTATCTGTTTCACACACACACATACAAATTGATATGATTCACTTCAAATGCTCGGCTTTTTTCTTCTTGAACAAAACAATTCCATTTGACTTCAGATTGATGAATGAAGAAACGGAGCTATCAAAAGGGCAAGGAATGAATGACTGTAAACAGGTTGGAAACATCATGACTTTAATATTGTAAGTTAACTAATGATCAGTAACTAGTGGAGCTGGAAAAGATCAAAAAAACCAAATCAGGTTCTCCCTTCCCTCAAAGTAATCAATATGTATCAATTTTAAAAACTGATTCTATAAAGGTACCTTTTGAATATTGGCACTTTTCTTTCTACCTCTATTTGTAACTATTCCAGTACGAAGAAGAGCTCGGGACTCTCAGGACAAGAAGAAGTTGTCTGCTCTCTGCCAGAAAGCTGAGGGCGTAAGGGGGAAGCAAAAGGAGGGCTCACGCTGCCAGACAGGTCTCTTCTCAAGAAAAAAACCCGGACAGGATAAGCCATCAAAGTTTTCTTCTTATCTAGAGAGATCATTGGGAAACCCATGAAACTAAGTTGGTCAGGGAGAGCCTGCCAGCCCACACGCTTCGCAGGAATTCTTAGGAAGGAACTGAATATGAAATTTCAGGATTCGTTGTCTTCTAAAAACTACCACAAAGTGAGAGGTTAACAGAATTTCATGGAAAGCCATATGTCTGAGTAAAACATTTCACTTCTATTTAGGTGGGTTTTTTCTCCCCATTCTGGTAGATAAGAGAATGAATCACTGGAATTTTTGTACTCTCCATTTCTAAACAGTGGGAAGGGAGAGCTGGTTATTTCTGGTAGGATCAGCCTTTGTAGTGGTTTCACTCTGCATATTCCCCTTCTGCAAAAGCAGCTGCTCTTTGCCAGAGTTCAGAAAACACAACCGTCTCACCTAAAAGAGGACAGACCCACTTCTAAGAACTGGACCTTCTCTACAAGCCACTGTTTAGCCTGCTGGGATCAAGGGCACAAAATGCAGCCTACTTTCTATGCTACTTCCCAGCAAATAATAGAGTCTGTCACTCAGACCACATCTGCAGTGAAAAAACAAGAACTCCACACACTCGTCTTTGAGTTCTCCGGAAAAATCACTCAGCTTGGGCTTGGATTTTACCACCAATACCACTGACTTGAGTGAAAAGCCGACCTCTGGCAGGCAGAGTATCATTGTGGTTGGTATAGCTTTTCCTAATGACATGTTCCGGTGCTTAAGCGGTATGAATTGCCTGTATTTTTTATGTTTTTGACGAGGAGACAGAGGGGTGTTTTTGTGTCAGGGATTAAATGAAAATCTTGCAAAGTATTGGTTACCAGCACACAACCTTGCTTGAGGTATGATCCAAAACTGAAGCAAAGGAAAGTCTGCTGCCTGATTGCAGTGGCTTCAAATCAGACCCTTGCTCTTTCTTCCTCTTCTGTTCCCTGGAAACATGTAGAAATAGAGTAAAATCTGAAGAAATGAAAATAAAATAGAAACATAAATCAAACAAAATACAATACAGTACAATAAAATAAAATAATAAAACAGAATCAATATGAGAGTATTCCATTAATATTGAGCTGTTTATATTGTAACAGTGAAGGGCAAAACCATTAATTTAACTCTGTATTTGAATATGCCCCTCCTTGGCGAGCTACTCTGCCATATTGAGGATAACAGGAGTGTACTTTATTCTTAAAATAATGGTGAAATGAGGTGCATGAGACTATTAGCTACTTGCAAAGTCTAAACATTCAAACTGCACATAATTTCATGTTGCCCTGCTTAAAATGGATCCTCTTCCCACTGAAATCAAGGATCTCATTGCCATTAGCCTTAGGGAGAGTGGTTTCAGACTGCTTTTCAGATGTCCACAGTAAATATTTTGGGGTTTTGTGTCTGTAAATTGACATGGTTCTCTGTATGCTGTGAATAGACAGGGCAAGATCTCAGGAGCCTCTGAGGTGGGATGGCAGCATTACACTCTCACTGCAAAGAGCTTTGCCCTCAACCATGCAGCATGGCTCTAGACCAGAACTGATGAGGAAAATGTGCTTCCATCATAAAGATGGGATGACATCTTAGCCCCTAGGGAGATCCCTAGGTCTAAAGAAAAATAAAAAATTTTGTATTTTTTGATGGAGCCATGTGTATCTACTGAAAGACCAACCATAAAAACTACAGTAAAAGCTCAGTGTTAAAATGGTTGTCCCGCAGGGGCTGTATAATGGCGTTTACACGTAATCATCCTGTGACTGCTTAAGATTTTGCCAATAACAGGGATTTTCCCCTCTTTCTGTGGACTACACGTTTCGTCAAATGCAGCAGGAATTTACCTGGGAAGGCAGGGAGGGGATGAAGTTCACTTACACAGAAGCTGACACATGAGCACTGCAAAAACCACTTTACCACTCCCAGAGAAAGCATCAGTGTTATTTCCTTCTGTAGGAATTCACATCCTCATTTTATCTGTAGACATTTTCAGATCTCTCTCACACACACAGAGCCTACCTCCCTCCCATTCTCCTTTTGAGTTTATAGTCCACAGTTGCATTTCTGTCACTGGGGCACTTTAGCTTAGGAATCAGCACATTTATATTCAAAGCTGAGGACAGGAATCCCAAGGAGAGGAAAAAGGCACTAGTCAGGTCTTGCGTCTGTGACAAACTTCTGAATGACCTCCAGAACATTACTTATGATCTTTGGCTCTTTTACCTATAAAATAAAGAGGATTTTACTTCTTTTCTCTTACCTCATTTACATAAACTGAAAAAATCTTGAGCTTAGGCACCTTCTTGTATATGTCTCAGTGCTGTGAAGCTGTTAGCACTCTCTTTGAAGCGGGAGGTCTGCTACAACTTCCCTTGACCACCCACGTCAGGATTACTCAGAATTTTACACATAGGGCCTCATGTCATATAAAGTGCAGGGCAGTTGGCATAGTCTGTAGTTGCCCCACTCTGAGGTTTTGGGGGGCTTTTTTTGCTCACAGAATATATAACTCCCTTGCAGCGGGTACAAGGACCTGGGTCTCATGTGACTGTCATAGCTACTGCTTATATGTAATTCTTTATCTGCATCTCCTAATTGAAAAAAGAAGGCTTGGCTCAAGCCTGTAATGACTCAGGTCAGTCTGTTATGTCAGAACATAGCACTTGCCTCAAAAGTTGTCTTGCTCTCTATATGCAGCTGTGCTCAAGCCTGGCAGCATGTTGCTTAAAAAATGTCTCTCTCTCTATGACTCAGAGGTGAATAGCGCAGGCCATTTCTATGGATCTTACCTACGATTTCAGATGCCTTTCATCATCAATGCTAAACCCCTTCAGTATGGCTAGGGGCACTTTCCACTGGTCGAATTAAAGCTGTGCTGCATTGCCAAAAGGAGCTAACAGGACCAAAGCAGGACAGAAGCAGAGGCACGACTTTGTAGCCCAGTGGCTGTAGCAGTCAGGTGGAACAAAGCTGTCTTGGCTGCTGGTCCCTGCTTCGAGGCTTTTGTAGTTTACCCAGTACCTGTAATTCACCCATCTGATGTAGAATAAAAAATCATATCAGTCCCATACCTAGCTCCACTTGGAATAAGTACTGAGGCTCACCTGGAGCTGCTATGGAGTGGAAACCTCTTCTCCCTCTTCTTAGTGCAAGTCTGGTGTTGTAGTATGCCCTTACTGCCTTGCATGTATAAAGCCAGAGCTCCTTCAGTACCTGGATGGTTGTGTAAGATAAGGGCAATAATTACATACTGCACGCTTGTAACTCTTTTCATGGACAGCTTACAAAACTCCTTAAAAACATCCATCCATTCTCAGAACATGCCTGGGAGGTAGATAAGGTTTATTATGCACACAAGCCATTATTTATTGTGAACGGAGAAACAGTACTCTATTGCTGGTACACCAAAGATAAATGACTTGCCCAGGCAGAGCCTGGAAGGGAACTTAGGGTTGCTCCAAACCATGTGTTTCAATCCTTAGGCCAAAGCAGCGCTTTCAAAGTTATTTAACCTGGCAAAAGGCAAAGCACTGGCTTATGCCGCTGTGATAAATCTCGGACTCCTGGTTTACCACAGCGCGGACGAGCATGGAAGAAGAGCCTAGAGGAGGGCTGATAAGACTGTCAGTGCTCTCCCAGCCTCTCTCCAGTACGCGTGTGTGGTTCAGCTCCCACCCCCCCCGGGGATGAACACTGCTTCTAGACTGCATGATGAGTCAAGGTATTGTGGCTGAGGCTGCAAGCATTGGCTCTGTCACCAAGCAGACAGACAGACATTCAAAGAAACCACAGCCCTCTGGTTTCTTTGCCCTTGTTTGCTTAATCAAATTCGGGTTATGTGCGCGCGTACACATTTTTTCACCCACAGCACAAACAAATTCTGCTCAACACCTGAGGGTGGCTGGCTCTCAGAAGTGCCTCTGGAAAGATGACTCAGAGGAGGAGTAGCGGGAGGCTCCTATGGCATTCATCCTAACGCGGGAAAGAGCATTCCCTCTTACTGTAAGTGATCTAATTATATTACTGTAAATCTCACTCTCACATTTTCAGCTACCTCCGCATCAGCTCTCAGGCTACACTTATGTAATTGTGGAAAACTTTCTACCAAACAGAAGATTCCTGCTGCATGCCACATTGTTTGCAGAAGACTCGTATGTGAGCGTGGGCAGGGAAGGGAGACTTCAGCACAGGAGACTGAAAGTGGTACTTTTTCTAAAGGTCATGAGTACACAAATTTGTGCATTAAATTGCACCGTGGGCCTGTAACAACTGCAAAGAAATGAGCAGTCTGTTGTTCTCTTCAGTGGGATAAATCCCATTTAGGCAAATAGCCCAAGTTTTTTATCCCTCATGTTTCCATTAAACACAATATTCCCTTCTACTTCTTGCCCTCGGTCTCACCTACTGCCACTGATCTTATCATTAGACAGCTGATAGAGTCCTGGTTACATTTCAGGGGTCCTCTACATGTATCCCCTATAGGTGCCCCCCAAAAGCCAGCTCATCTCACACAGACCCCTGTTAACATGACAAGAGGACCCAGAACTTAGGTCAGGAGCATCTGGTGAAAGAGGATCCAGGTGATGAGCTGCGAGCAGTAAGCACTTGGGGTACTTCACGGCTGTGTCAGTTATTATCGCTATAGTGAGCTGGTTCAGCCCTCGTCAAGTGGGCATGTGTAGAAGCGACTCTTCCATCGGGGCCTAACGAGGGAGAGGGTTTGGAAACAGTGGGAAGGGAGGAGAGCACTGTCTGCAAGCCCTGCTCCTGCTGCAGCTCAGAGACATCGCTGGGAAATGAAGTAGCTGCACGGATGGATGCAGCTGTGTCTTGATGCTTGCTGGAGCAGCCAAGGAGAGTCGCAGAGACAGAATTACCAAGGACACAGTCAGAGCAGCACCATGAGCTTGTCCTGAGAAAACCTGAGAGAGTGCCTGGGGCAAAACGCTGACTGGAAAAGAAACCTGAATGGCAGGAGAAGACTCTGGGCATGTCTACGCAGCCCGGTGCCCCTGGCTGGTGCCATTCCACCTGCGCACCGAGCCAGCCCAGGAGGGGAGCCTGATCTCGTCTGTGCCACCCCTCGGAAGATGCTATTGCACTCAGCTGGCTGGGGTCCAGCCGCCTCAGAGCCTGTGTGGAGCAGCCTGTCCACATCTGATCAAAGGCATGTCTACACAGCTTCCTTTTTTTTATTATTATTTTGATTTTAATCCCTGCTCTGTTCAGAGAAAAAAAAATTTTAAAAAAGCACATTCCTTGTAAATAAGGTAGAGCATCTCAAGCAATTGACACCACCATCTTCTCCATTTAACTGCAGCAGCCCACTGGGGCTGTGCATTTGACATACATGGTTGAGTCAGAAGAGACAATGTTATTTAAAAAATATAGTTTCTAACAGAGCCCAGAACTTGATCTATTGTCTAGGAATCCAAATGGCAATAGGCCATATAAAAAAGGCAGGGAAAGGGTCACTCTAGCCCATTCTTCTAAATCAAAAACAAGTAAAGAAAGAAAAAAAATTGCAGAAGGTCAACTGAGGAACTAACACCCGAGTCCAGGAAATTGTCAGACAAAGCAACTACAATTTATATGGACCCCTTGCTGCTTGCTAGGATTACGTCTCTACACTTGCACCTCTGAACAATGTCCACATTCAGATTCTAGCTAAGCTAAGGAGGGGTGAAGAAGTGATTTTCTGAGGTAGGCACAAAATGGAGGTATAAACAGGGAATTTGTGCCAATGCCCTGCCACAGGAAGAAGGACTATGAGGGTGTAGTGACAGCATGAGCAAGAAGATGCTGCAAGCAGCCTGAAAGGGCCAGGGAGTGTGTGTTTAAGCTCTAGGTAAAATTTTTTCCTGTCATTCTTATTGTCTCTATAAATGCCTGATGAAGACAGGACCTCACATTATGATCTTTAAAAACTGTAACACAGTTCATACTACAAAGAAGTGAGTTTTCTGTAACTATAATAGTTGATTATTTCATCCAGTGAATACTTCCAAAAAGGACATACACACATCAACTTTCAATAAATTGGCATACTGGATTTATGTGTACACATGGATATTCTAATTCATCCATCAATACACACACTTTGGATTTGATCTCTTTTCTTATGATTTACTGTACACACATGAAAATGAAAGGCAAAATAATGTTGATGTACTTAGGGCCCAGTCTTGCTTCAGTTGGGTTGAATTATAATGTTCTCATTTTTTATCGTCATAACCTTTAAGGACTAGCGCAGGATACCTTATACTACTGAAGACCTAGTGTTACTCCCTTAAGAAAGAATAATACTTTGCTGATCACAGTCAAGATTTACTGTTCTTTTCCAAAGTACATATGACAGGATTCACCACCTCTGCACCTGCAAATGACACAGCCTGGGTAGGTCTGAAGAAGTGGGTATGTTTGACGTTTTCCAGTGTTCTTTCCTCCCACATCAAAATCCCATCTGTTGGCGTCAGATGAGTAACTGGAAATCTTAGCCTGTCTTCAAGTTTCTGGGAGTTAAGGTTGCAGACATGTCTTCAGAACATGAAGCCAAAACATTGAAAGGTCCAAAGGAAATAAAAAAGGACCTGATGTTCATCGTTTTTTAGGACCCTGAAGTTTTTAAGCCACTCCCGTGATTTTGGGTGACTAACTTGGCAGGCCCGGAAGTTGTTGACTTGTACTGGGCAAGCAGAAGCGGTGGAAGGAGAGGCCGTTCCTTGTGATGATGGCACCTCCTCTCTGGGAGCATTGGATATGTCTGTTCTGCCCACAAGGTGCTGTCGATACATCTCTACCAAGGCCAAGTTTCTAGATTCCTATGAGTCACTCTACTCTTTTATTAAAGAGGAAGATATTTTTAGAAATTTAACAGGATCAAACAAATAGTGCTACTCTTTGTTTTAGATCCACAACATGCTCTAGCATCCTTGATCCCTTAGTGTTTCAACACCCTTTTAGATGTGTAAATGTGGTGTAAGTTAGCACACGGTTATGGATTATTTAACTGGTCAAGGTATGGGTATAGCTAGAAAAGTATAAATATAAGGAGGTCTCTGTAAGGTGTTATTTCAGAGCTAAGCGCAGACAACAAACTGGGTGTTTAATCCTTTTACTCATTTGTGACAGACCTATGTGATGTGTGTGGTTTACCAGACTAGTACATCAAATGATTAAAACAAAATGAGCACACTAAGGAAATACAAGCAAGACAAAATATCACCTAGGAAAAATTAGACCTGGTTTAATTAAGCACATTCTAATTGAACTGGGATGAAGTTAAAGATAAGTTTAATTTTCTAGCTGAAGCAGGGCCACATTTAAAAACATTACTCAAAATATATTAAGATCTACTACTTATCTTCATTTCAGAGTTAACAAGCATGAAATCTGACTGGTTAAAAATCTGTACCAGAATACTATGACAAATCACAATCAGCTGTCACATTTGCCTGTTTTATGTCTTCATTGTTGACTATCTGTGAACATTTATTCAAGCCAAGTGTTGTTTGTATGAATGTTGGTTTTCGTTTAACCGAGAAAATTGCTAGGATCAAATAACCATCTAAGCACTTGTTGCAAAGATTGATGGATAAAATGCGTCTCCAATATATTCACAACTATAATATAGCCCTAACTAATGCTGTGAAAGCACAAGAAATTTCCGTTTCCAAAGGAATTCTAGGAAATTAACAGAATTTAATTTGCTCTGAATCAGAATGGAAACAAATGAATTGCCATGACTGAAAGAAATACTTGTATCGCAATACTTTTCTTTCTGTGATAGAAAGCAAATTAGTTTGAAACTAAAAGTAGCTTTGAAAAAACACCTCCTCCCCCTTAGCTTCCATTCCAAAAATGTTGAAATGGAATATTTTGACCTTCTCACAATACTTCTTCCCAATTTTTCTCCCCAAAACAAAAGGTTGTGAAAATCAACATGCCTCAGAGAGCAGTTTTGGTTTGACAAAATGGCATTTTCTGATGGAAAAAAAGCATTCCATTGGAAAAATTTTTAACCAGCTCTAGCAATAACACTGGATTTCACACTCTGGGCTAAATTCACAACCCTTCACCCTCTGAAATTAACTGGAACACTTGAGAAGTAAGGAACTAATCAGGGGAAAGAAGCACCCTCCCAGTATGGTTTGGAGACTACAGGGGGGCCTACTGGAACGGATCTGCGCAGGCAGGCTGCTATATGGGTTCCCATGGTGTCTGCTCCCACCAGCCCAATTACAGGATCAGAGGCAGATTTGTAAGAGTTGGATTTTTTTTTTTTTTCTGAGGAAATAGCTTCATTTTGTTTTGTTTCTTGCTGTTCTTGGCATGAAATTCATGTTTTATTGGTATGAAATACAAGTCTGTTTTGACACTTGCAGAGACAACACAGACAGAAAGAAACATCTTTCTAGCTATAAACTGAAGTTTGTACTCCTTGTAAATAGTTTTTTATTGCTCATATAGTATAAAAGAAAAAAAGAAAATTTGTTACAAACACAGATAAGTTATCTGTGTCTTGCTGTGTACTTTCCTGTTTCTTTCAAAACAGGAACCTGGTTCACCAAGAGCATCTGATCCTTTCGTGTACTTCAGCACATGAAGCAATAAGCAAATCCCTGAAATCTAAGTACAGCTTCAGTGCATAGCTGTGAAATGTTGCCTCCCATTAGGTTAGGTAAGAAGTTACTTCTCCCCAAGCCTGCTGTAGAGATAAGATGGTCTTGGTGTCTCTTTGGCCTGAAGTGGCTCAGAACTGTTGGACTAATAAAAAGAGTCTGGAGGTTTGGTCTGTGCTGTTAGAAAGGCCCTACTTTAAGTTACTTTTGATCTACTATAAGAGCTAAAATGTACAGGGCTGAAGCCAGCACATTTTTGTCTTGGAAGAGACAGAGATTTCTTATCTGTATGTTGCTCCCATATCTAATGCAGCATAAATGCAACTTTCATCCTATAAGGACTTGAGGCTAAAGCAGGCAGGAAACAATGTTTTCTCTCTCTCAAAACTTTTAAAGACTTTTTGCAATAAATCTGTATCTCATTAAGATGAATCAAAAGCCTTTAAGCCCTTTTCTCACACACAGAGTGAAGACTTAGCACCCGAGACACAGGAGATGTAGAAGTCTCAGGAAGGACCAAACAGCTACATCTGTACCCAAGAGCAGAGCAGTGCTGGGGTACTTTCCAGCTCTGTGGCACCTTCCTGGCCTGTTGCATGTTCCCATCCTCTGGAGCAGGGGCTGAGGCCACTTGGGCTATGACCCATGTTGACTCCTAAGCCATGCTAGTGGTCCTGGGCTAAAATTGTGCCAGGGACCTTTCTAACAGTTTAATAGGATGACCATGTTGTAACACCAGAGTCCATGGCACTGACACTTTATAATTTACTAGTATAGTCATACTGGATCAGTCCAGGGAGTTGCACTAAAATCTCCCACCTAAGCACTCTGTCTCCAGACTGTTAGTGCTTCTGCTTTAAGTCATATTTTAGGACTGTTGATAACATTGTCTGATCCAGAGTTATAACAGGATGACACTTTGTGCTGTGTCGTGTTGAAGGTTCGGCATGCAGGCAGCTATCTTTATTTAGGATAATGGGAGGAAGAAGTTTACCTAGGCAATGGAAAATCTTATATGGGCAACGTGGGATGGAGTGGAAAACCAGCTGGCTATGTGTAATCAGCTCAGGTCAGCCAAGACAGTTCCAGCCCTGCTGAATCCAGGTAGCTTACTGCAATGTAATTTTAGTATCACTGCAGTGCACTCACTTGTCCTTTAGGTTATAGGAGAGCTTTTTAACTTGGTATATAGCTGCTATATGTATTTGTGACAAGTAGTCATTAGAGACAGGCTTTTAAGGGTATTTTTTCAAAGCTAGGACTCCAGAAATACTCATTTCATTGTGAAACTCAAAGGGAAGCTTGCAGAACTTCACACTTCACCCACATTTCATGGATTTACCTTCTTTCTCATCAAAAGCGTATGGGAGAATTGTCTTCTCTTTCCAGAAAACTGTAGTACAGTTTCATCTCTCCTACATGCAAGGCAATGAACCTTATCTTTGCCTGTAATGGGGACTATCTCTGGAAATGCCATCTGGTGCTCTTGAACTTTTCAGTCCTTGTTCAAGTTTATCCTGATGAAATCCTCTGGCATCTTCCTGAGGCTTTTCTACTTCCCTGCCAAATGTTAATTGGTACCTGTTCCTGTACATTTTAATACTCTCTCCCACAGCTGTAGTGGTTAGCCTCAAGCATCTTTCCTAGATCCCAGCCCTTTCTCTAAGACTTTGACATTCCTTCAGAAACCTGACTGGGACCTTTCTTCTGAGGCTGTGTGACCTGGTTGGCTCCCTCACTGCTAAATATTTCACTTATAAGGGCATGCATTGCTATATGGTCCTGAAGGTCTGGAAGTGAGCTCACTGAGAGCCCAGTGTTCACCTAACTTTTTCAGAAAAGCTGTCCCTCTCTGGTGTATGGGAAGCAACCCTGAGTGATTTACAAGCATCTGTCTCATGTAAAATGGTCTGTGGCCAAATCTGTGTCCCCCAGTCTTCAGAAAGAATATAACCACATTATTGATCATTTCTCCCTCTCCAATGGCATGTAGAGAAGACCAGTAATTTGAAGCTTTATCAGTCTGAAGGTTCATGCCGAGTGGATTGTCAAACTGCTTACTGCCCTTCCAAAGCATAGTCTCTCTCTGTACATTTTGGGTTGCAGTCTTAAACAAAAACTCCCAGTCTGCAATAATGAGAATGTGTATACATGTTATTTATCCATATTTTAATACATTTTATTTGCACAAGTCATGAGATTATTTTCTGATGAGTTTAGGCTCTGAGCATTATCTCTTAGAAGACTGTTTGTGCCTGTTCAAGCATGTGGACCTGAGCCGACAATCTGAGGTTCAGGCAATGCTAGTAAAAATTGTAATTTGCTGGATGTCAGTGATTCACTCCCAAAATATGAAACATGATAAACTGGGGGAAAAAATAAATAAAACACCTCTCAAGTGGAAACCACATTTAAGAAGAGCTTAACAGCACCAGCTTTAAATATTTTCCATACAGAAGTCAGGCAGAGCTGTATCTCAGACACCCATGCTGGATTTGGCCCTTTCAATGGAGCAGAAACCTTTATCGTATGGCCATTTCCCAGCATTTCAGTGGAACATCACATCTCTCCAGAGCCTTGAGTGAAACATCTTGGCCTCCAGCTGCAACCTCAACCTCATGGATTATTCCTCTAGCACCAAGACAGACTGGCATGTTGACTCAGGAGTGAGCAGCTCCTTACTGCAGTAGTGGCACTTACTAGCATAATTGAGAAGGAGATTCACTACTGTCATCACCAAGGACTTGTTTATGCTTAAAAACTGGCAAAGGTATAATGAGATTTACTTAAAGCCAGTCTGCTTACATCACTATGAAACTTTGTTTATGCACCATTCAGAATGGCTGAAACCTCAGTTACATCAATTTACCTTAATTGTGATTACAATATAAATGAGGTTGAAAACTGATTTAGCTATTACTGGTGCTTCTATTTTGTGGTACATCAGGATAAAAGTACTCTCTAGCATGACTGCTTCCTTCCTCAGAAAGTCATATCCCTACATTGCTAATGTTTTCAAACTCAAAAATAACCTTTCTCTTACATTAATATGGGAGATATTTGTGATCTGTTCTTTGGAGGTTTTGCTGATGTATCAAGATGCAAAAAACGGCCACGATATTTCAGTTAAGAAGAGGTGATAGATGAATAAGATGAGTCTTTTACAAGTCTTAGTATAGCTGAGTGATAAAGCTCTTCCAGAGACAGAGGAGGTTTTATTTCAGTAGCATGTCAAGCAACAAGTATTCCTTGTGCTGAACTCTTTATGGGCATGATCCAGCTATGCATCATTTGTTGGATTTCATGACTCCTTTGTTCTGCTTTGTAGGAAAGAGTTTCTTAACATATGTGGTGTTTAAAGAATGTGGAACAAATATTGCAGTCTTGTGAAGTGTCATTGGATTCATTTATGAGACAGTATGGCACTTGCGGTCTGTAAATATAGCATTGCTGTTGTATTTATTTCAGAGGTGAATTGGTCAAAAATTAAACACAGAAAATCACAGCTACTGGGGCCTGTTTCACTTGTTGTTCTTTTAACTTGTCTGGGAAAGGCCATCCATGTAACACACAGCTCCAAGCCCCACCAAGCTGGAATGCAGAGCTTCTAATTTAAAATAAGAGATGGGAACATGGGATAGGGGATTTCCTGAGCTGGTTTTGGTGCATCCTTGCTGTTAAGCAATCTTGGTCTTCATCCCTCTCTCTCTTTCATATACACCCCACTGCCCCCCCCATACATTTTTGGTCCCTTTTACCACTCCTCAATAGAGAAAGGCTTAGGCCCCAAGAGCAAAATCACAAGAGCAACATGACTTGAGTTTTAAAAATATCTGGCCTTTATATCCAGACTGGGTTTTGCCATCAGATGAATAGGTCTAACCTGTTTGCAACCTCTTGGGAAAGGTGACATGCAAGATGGACATAAGACTTCCTGTCGTGTTGCAAAAACCCCATCATATTTTGAGTCACGGAATAGACAGGGTGCATGCACTCCTCCGTGACTCAAAGCTACATGTCTGAAAGTGAATTATATTTGCTTATCATTCATGCATGATTGCATTCTTTTTTGATGGCCAGGTTTTTGCTTCCTGGAAAGCACTTTTGATTTTCAGTGATCTGCAAGAAATTGTTTTTTCCCCAGGCAATGCTGACATCACACCACTCCTCCATCAGATTGCTCTGGGCATGGTTCTGTGTGTTTTTCCCAAGTGCACATAAGGGCCCAACCCTATATTCTCAGACACCCAAACTGCAACTGACTCACTGATCTTCTAGATATTCAGGGCATGCAAGAGGGGACCCAAACGAAAAGGTCAGTCTCTACTGAACTTTCTCCCTCATTATTAGGATTTTAGTGCAGTCTAAGAGCACACTAAAAATATTTTTAACACTGTATTTCTGCCTTCCCTCCTTTTTCTAGTCTTCAGTGCCTTGGGTCTTCTGTCTTGCTCCCCCTGGTTCTTCCTCCTCACTCTGTTTTTCTGATTCTGGGGTTTTGCCCTGTTGATTTTTCTATTCTTGTCTGTTCTCTATCTTTTGTTCTTCAGTTTGTCTAACTCATGCTTCCCTTTTACTTCCCTTGCCTCTCTCCTTTTTTTTTTTTTAAACTCAGGACAATTCTTCATTCTTCTTTGTTTACAGTCATCCCAGTTTTTCACCCTCTTCCTGTTTGTTTCTTCATTTTGCTATTTCTACTCTGGTTGCTGGAGCTCCCTTGCTTGTTGTGATGAATATACATTTAGAGATGTTCCCAGTTTAAAGAAGTTTCCAATCTAAAGAGAAAAGAAAGGCAGAAAAGAAGCTGGAAAGAAAGGAAATATTGTTATCTCCATTTTACTGAGGGAAAACTGTGGCAATAAAAAAATCAATAATGTTTTTTAGGTCACACGGAAAGCTTGTGGTTGAACCAGGAGGAAATGCCAAGCCTCCCAGATTTCATTCAGTGTCTTACTCATAATTTCTTGCTGATTTTTGCAAGTGTCTGCAGTGTAATGATTTGCAGTGTGATAATAATGGCACTGTCCACAAAGGAGCAGACTTCCTATGCTAGTATGGGTTTTCAAGCTTACCATAAAACTCGCTGATTACTTGGCGTACACTGCATTACAAACTAATAATTGTTTTAAGAAAAACAGTTTTATTGGATGCTTTTTGCATGACCAATTCACATCTTATTGTGAAAGTCCACCAGATAGCCAATCCTATAAGTTCTGACATCTGCATTTAACCAATGAATTCTTTGAAGAAATTTGGAGTAATCCAGTTTTCCTGGTTTGTCAGCTCCATTAAGATGAACACTGATCCACATTCTAATAAATTCACAGAGTTCACCCCAGTCTGTGTTCAAAATCTTTACTTTATTTGAAGTAAGTGTCATTATTAACGACTACTGATTGTTTCTGTGATTAATGTTCGGCACTAAATGCAGTATCAGCTGACACTTGCAGTGTTTGTTCTCATGGAGAAGGAGTTGTGGGTACCCAGGTATGTGTCTCTGGGGTTAGCTGAATGTTCATCACCAGTAATTGCTTGCTTCTCACTGTTTTAATCTGCTCCAGGTGGGTCACATCTCTCTGCATCCATTCATTTTAGGGAGATTTGGCATAAATATATCATGGGGAAGAGCGCAGAAAGAGTGCAGAACTTCTGAACCTCTCCATGTATTATGAATAATGCCTAGGGAGATGCCAATATGGAACTACAGAAAAACTGGGGCACTCACCTACCTAGACCCTACAATTATATGGATGCCTCTCCAACAGCTGGGAGAGTCAAATGGGCACCAGCAGCATGGCAGTACTCATCTTTCCTCCTCTAAAAGCTGAGGATTCAAGCCATGATCTGGTGGTTGCTGGCTGAACTCAGAGCCTCAATGTGTGCTGCTCTTGGGGCAGCCACCCCACCCAGGAACCTGGGCCTCCAGGCACCCAATCCCAGCTAGCAGAGCTGCGTGTTTGTCTCCTGATGGTGCATGACCAGAAGCAAATCAACCTCGCATTCACACAGGTCAGCTGTCTGGCAGAAGGATGTTACTGTGACAGAGTAAATCCCCCTGGGGCTGCCAACTTCACCTCGTACAAAGCCAAGCTTTCCTCACCTGCAATGTGGCCTTGACTTTTCATAGGGCATAACCACTATGGGGCAAATGTTGTTTTGATGTAAGTCCATTAGCTTGGGTGAGCCCGTAACAGAGCTGTGTGTGGCACTGTGTGTGCACATCAAGCCATGTCTCGCTTCAGCTGTGCTTAAATTTCCCTCTTTCCTCTAGCGTGTCTGTTGCTCCTGAGAGTGGACTGGGAGAACTAATCAGACTATATAAATATAGCAATGTGGTGCAGCATAAATGTGGTTTAAACATATTTATGCCACCAAGGGGATTTCAGGATTAGTGTAATTGCTGTGCAGTTGCCTCAGTAAATGCGATGTGATGAATTCATATAATTGGTTTGGTGCTGCACGGAGGCATGGGGATGGGAAGCGAAAGCAAAGTGCAGAGGCTGCCCCCACTGTTGGAGAAGCTTCTCAGATATCTCAGAGAAGCCAACACTCACATCCATTCAAACCGAAAACTAGCAAATGAGTGCATCGACATTAAAACAAAACCCAAACCCACCAGCAGCCTCCTGATGAAGACTAAGAGGTGCCGGAGTGAAGATGAGAGCTACGTCAAATTCTGATCTCACAGTGATGTAAATATGGAGTAACTCCAGTGAAATCGATGAAGTGGGTTTGAAATGGACCTAGAGGGGCACATAAATTTAGACACTGACTCAAATCCCTAATTTATGAGGCTACAGGCTCCATCTAGAATTAGGAGGTACCTCAGAGGGATTCAGAGGTACCCAGGGTAAACTTGTGCTCTAAACTGCCCTAGAAGAACCAGTCTGTCTCCCCATAATGGTAAAGATAGTCTGGGGAGATAGACTTGTCATGTTGGTAACTAAATTTGGTGTGCAAAATTAAGCAGAGTGAAAATGCCCTGAAGTCTGCAGATAGAGAATCCTAGAAACAAAAGCTGACCTCCTCAAAAAGCTGTGGCTAAAGCAAAAAACATTGGGTGTCACTGTTATATACCAGATCCCCCCAAGGCTGTAATCTGCTCCCAGGCCTTTACTATCATTAAGACAATCATCTCTTTCAGTAGAAAATTTGCACCCATCAGTCCAGTTTCTGTCCTTGCCATGTTCTTGGTATCCTCACTGAAGCATTAGAGCATGCTTCAGTTAGGAAAATACTTGCCATAGATCCTATGCTTAGAATGCTTGAGGCATCCTACCTGGCTCCAAAATGGATGTCTGCACTAAATGCCGTACAATTTGGCACTCTCTGCTTGTACTGGGATTATGAAGGTGCACCTGCAAGGGCATTCTTTTAATTCTCCAGCTCATAGTAACTTCCTGACTTGTACTTTCACATGCAAAGCCAAAGATGAGTGCCTGTAAAGGAGCATCGTCAACAGAGTGGAGCAGGACGCTAGTCCTGTGACTGAGCACACACCTCCATACCACCAAGACATGTCATCCATTTAACTTGACATACCAACTATAAACGCCTCTTGAAGGCAAAGTTAAACAGCTAAAGTGACGGTGGCTCACCTAAACAGCTGGCCTCCCCTGAAATGCCTGAGTCAGGTGATGGCAATCAGCATTGGAGCAATGGCAGCTTCTTCTCTCAGCTCCCAACTTCAACTACTGCACAGGAGAGGACTATTTAGCAAACTTCCTCCTTGTGAACGCTTAGGGGTTAGTTACCAGCTCCTTGCTGAGACAAAAACCTGACTGAAGCCGTGTAAATGGGCTTAATATGCACTGTCACACTCAATTTGGCATGTTGGCAGGTATGCCAACACTCCTCCGAGTCAAGAGCACAGTCGCTTCACCCTCTGGACATGCGCCCAAGGTGCTGGGTTCGGAGCAGGGACAGGCTCATGGGCAGCACTGGCCACCTACCGAGTGCCTGCACCATACTGGGTTCAAGACAGTGCTGTCATGGCCATTGTTTCTGCAAGTGTTTCTACTGACTGGAGAACAGGAAGAAGAAGCCTTTGTAGATTGCTGCACTATTGTCAGCCACACACTGGGGTTTTTTCATCAGAGAAAAAGAGATGGGAATTCCCAAGGATCTTTGTGCTGGACACATTTCCAGACCAACTGACCATAATATTATCACATCTGCTACAGCAGCAAAGAGGTCTCTGTATGCAAAAGAGAGGTCTCCCTTGGTATGCTTTTATCCTGGTGGCCTCACAGGCGACCCACCAGAGATGACCTTGTTAGCAGAAGGCAGGATGGTGATGGCTTCATGATTTTGAAGAGATAAGAGAGTTTTTCTATTACTGTACTGCCTCTTCTGTGTTGCCTTTGCAGCTCGGTGCTATGCTTCCTGCAGATTTCCTGGAAGATAGCCTGTGTCATCCTGACCTTCTGCAGTGATGGTTCATCATCTTGCATCTGGAACACAATCTTTTGTCACTGACTGAGGTTTCTTCCCTCAACCTAGTGTGCACCTTTGTCAAGTTCAGCAAGTTGTGTTTTCAAGCTCAGGAAAAGTCCCTTTTCGAAGCAACTTCTTAAACTAGTTGTCTTCAACCTTTTTTATCTCCTCATTCTTTGCAGCTTCTGCAGCTGTTCTCTGCAGCTGGGGGCAATGCTGGTGTGACAGCAGCTGCTGGAAACCCACAGCTGCAACTGCTTGGGTGATGCTAGGGCAAAACTGTTGCTGTCCAAAGGCAGCACCTCCACCAGCTCCTCAGCAGCCCAGGGGATGAGGAGCTCAGAAACCTCAGAGCTCTCATAGCTCAGAAACCTGTCAGCTCATGACAGCCTCGAGTGTTTGAATCAGCTGCTCCAAGGGAACTTGAGCATGGCACAAGGGAAAGAAAAATCATGTGATTTTTGACCTCAGCCTATGAAAGGTAGTGATTTAGAGTTAAATTCTTCTGGGCATCCCCCTGTGCACAGCAGAAGCTGTCTCAGAGCGCACAGGACCTGGCATGAATACACAGGGGCATAGAGACCCCCACAGCTCTGAGTGCAGACCTTCAGGGAAAATCCCCCCACTCCACGTGGAAGTAAATATTAAAGTAGAAGTTGGCTGTCTGCTTAAACAGGGCTGGGGCAGTAGGGCTGAACAGTCTCCCAGCTCCTTCACACTGAGCCACCAACTCTTCAGTTGTATCTTCTTGGCCTGTGACTTTTGTAACTGGGACCTCCAACCACTCCTCCATCCAAGGACCAGACAGATCTGAGCTGCTTAACTTGCAAGACTGAGTAAGACTGAGTGCGGTCAGGGCAAGGCAGCCAAAGCTTAGAACAAAAGGATTACAGAGAAAGCATCATAAGAGATACCAAATTTTCTCCAATGAATCATCCATCTTCTTCAGGATGACACAAGTCTTCTGCAAGGCCTGCTTATCCTTAGGTTGAAGTCTCAAACACAACAATTTTTGGGAATGATGTTTCCTTTTGTTCTCTTTTGGGCCAGGCACTGATTGCTAAATCTTTTAATATTCTGCATTTCCTGTACATCACCTCTATTGCAGATGAAGTATGGGACTATATGAAGTCAAAAGCTGATTTAATTCTCTCCTCTTAGTTTAAAAGCCTTAGGCTTCCTCCAGCTTTACACCCCTTGATACTCCAATATATACAACACCCTGGAGTCATACTTCTCATCAGTGCAATGACTACAAACACGGCAAAACAAATTCCGTTCTCAAGCAGTAACTCTTGATAGCTGATGGTGGACTTGCAGTGGTGTAATCAGGCATAGAATTTGCTCCAATGTGTTTTTAATACAACTAGAGAGACTCAGGCTATTTATTATGGGAGTCATATAAACAAGTCATTCAAACAAAATCCATCTAATTTTACAGCAGTCTAGACATGTAGCGTATTGCGAAGCCATGTCTAAGGACAGTGCCATTAAAGTTTTTATCCTTATTTCCAGTTCAGAGGAGAACTGAGGATAAATGCAGCAGTCTGGCACCTAACATATTATCCCACAGTACCTAAAAGGAGTGTCAGAGTCATCTGAAAAGCCCTTTGATTATTATATGATAAGAAACATTTATTTCATGTTCGCTGTGCTGGGATAACATTGGCTTTACTGTGTTTTGCCAAGTTTGCACACTTTCTGTGGGAACTCTCCTCGTTCCAATGAAATGGGATGATAGGAAGCATTTTATTAGAGCTTACTGGAAAAATGTGCCATAAGTGCCAAGGAGCCGGGACTGTTGTCCAGCTGGCTGAAGACAGACAATGTGTAAGTTACAAAAAGTCACAGGATTGCTGGGCTGCATGGAAATTCCCGTCTCGGCTGGTGCCTGGTCTCCCAAACTCATACACCTTCTGTGAAACACATGCAAACCTTCTGCGCCAATCCTAAACAATGTCTAGGAAATATACTGTAAGGGTTGTCTTAAGGTCAGCAGGATTTTGAAGAGATGGGGGTGTGCAGAGAAGTCCCCCATGCTCCCGGGACACAATGGCAGCGTGACACTCCCGCACACCTTCACGGCACACAGCACGTTGCCTCTTGTGTGGCTTTGCAAGTTGGCAGAGATAGGACAATGTTGTCCCCTCTTCAGGCTTCGCATGTGCCTGCCTTCTTTTATTTTTGGTATGACTGATGCTCATCTTGCAACATAAAGCTTAAGCCCGGAGCGCTCTCAGCAGAGTCAATGACATCTGGAAGTAGAAAATGCCTCCCAAATATTTATGAGAGATGTCAGCAATTTCCAGATTACTATTTTTCCCTAGCATCTAACCTGAAACTTCCTTACTGCATTTTTAACTCATTGCTTTTTGTTTATTCATGAAGACATTTCAGTAATTAAAGTTTATGAGTAATATTCTAAATGAGGGAATAAAATTAATTTCAAGAGACAGCAGACCAAAAAGGGGAGTCCTGAGGAGAGATTTGGAAGAGGAGACCGGGTCTCGTGTCCTTTTCTGGATAGGAAATGCCATAGGGGGAAGGAAGGCAGAAATTGTTTGTGGGAGGAGGCAATGGAAACTGCAGCCACTAGTGGATGAGTGGCAGGAGCAAGAATCATAACATTAACAGGAATTGCATGCTATGTCTGGGTCAGATGCGTTATTGGGCAAAGCATCGATGGAAAGATAAACTGAGATAGAGAGGGGTATGGCTTCTCAAGCTACCGGGAAGAGGTTTTGGTTGATTGCCAGAATGTCAAGATTTTAAATGAAGTTCAGGCTCCACTAAAGTCTGTGAGAGGTTCACCATCAACTTCAGCAGGGCTAAAATGTCCCTCTTCATGTTTTCTTAATTGTTTTGGTGGGGTGATAGCTTCAGAAAATGTCAAAATACAGATAGGCTGGTATTAAAGCTCTGGATCCAGATTCAGATCTACATTCCTACTCTACCTGACTCAAAGAACTGAGGCAAAACAGAGTGTTGATTGAACAGATTGAACAATGGCACAGTCAGATCTAATGTTAAAAGCCTTCAGCTAGAAGTAGTCCAGTCCTGGATCTCTGGTCTAGCCTGAGACTGAGATACAAGACACAGATCATCACTCTAAGTGTGGATCAGATTTTATTAAAAATAGAGGAGGTAAAAAACATTCTGAAGAAAAGTAGCAAGAAAAATTAGCAGTTGTTTTTCCCTTGTCTGTCTTCTTGTATCTGGTCACTCCTGATTTCATATCAATACACTGTAATGATACAATATCAGCTACCACATGTATTTCAGTTTAAACTTTCAAATTTTATGTTCTCCTATGTATTGTCACTTTAATACCAATGATAAATATAAGTCATGATTCAGCAAAGTCCCTAAGTGCTTCCCCTTCTGTGAGTCTATGAGATACAGTTGTGTAAATGATAATGTTTCAGGCTATGACTGAACTGGAAAAAATGAGGGATGGGATTTTGGGAGAGGGGAAGGAAAATGGAAACCATATAATATTTCAATTTTCTTTGATCCGAAATGTTTTATCTGAAATAAAGCATTTAGTGTTGGCCTTATTCAGCTCTTTCCAAAAAAACATGAGGTTAATACTGAAATGTAAGAACTGTTTCAGAATGAAATGTTGGCCTTTCTGTATAATTGCCCTCTCCATTTTGTTTCTGAATGCAGTCGCAGTTTTTCAACAAACTGTAAAGTAGCCTGGTTGTCATGTAAATGACCTTATGCTACTCATATGGTCAGAAGTCAGGCAACGTTAATGTGTTTTGCAACGTTAAGGTGAAATAAGAGCGAAAGAAAGTCTGCACTGAGAGAGGAAGATACACTTTGGGAATACAGATCAATGTGTGCAAAGAACGCATTCTAGCATGTAAACTGTCTGCAGAAGTTTAGCTAGCGTACAAACAGTCTTACAATGTGTTTGCATTTTGCAGGCCAACAAACACTCATCATTAAATCAGTGAGGCCAGTCAAGATGTCTGTAACACAGCAAGAGGCACAGCAAAAGCAGCAGCAGCAACAGCAACAAACTCCCTTCTCGCTGCCTGCAAACATCCCAGACTTTTACAGCATTCATTCCTAGCAGGCTGTTGGGAAGTGCACTATCTTCTGACCTTAATATCTTTAGCCTAGCAGAGAGAAATCATCTTCTCAAAAGCTGGTACTTTGATCACCCTCAGAAATAAAGATCAGAGGATGACTAAGGGTCTTGGGAATTGAATTCTTGATCTCTGTCTTGCTCATGCAGGCACGCAAAAACGCACACAAAGGCACATTTTCATATATTTGTTATTGACGCAGACACACTTCAATGAGAGATCCTTGCAGCGCACGTACTTAACTGACACATTACACAAATGTTTGCTGTGTACAGAATAATCAAGGAAACAGACTCATGTTTATTATTACTGAATCAGCAGCAGTCTAATGGATTAAAAACATCCTCTTTTTTTTTTCCTCTCTCCTGTTGTGAAAGTGCCAGTGTTGTAAACTCTCCCTGCAAGAGAAGTGGGTGGAGATGAAGAGACTCATGACCTCCATGATCTGTGCACTCCCAGTCTCTCAGGTTAGGTCTTCTGGCCACAACCCAAAATCCCAGAACATCAGCTACAGATACTTGGAGCCAATTGGGTTGGGAAAGAAGACAGTAAATGTCTGTTTCCGGTTCACAGGCCCCTTAGCGTCACCACATATTTTGGAAGTCTGTCTGGCTTCCTGACTTTGAGAGTCTCTTGATTTAGACTTCAGGGAGCAGCAGTGAAAGGGGGGAAAACAAGGCTTACCTAAAACTTTGTGAATAGTCGGAACATTTTCTTCACTCTGACTTTTAACACTTTCAAAGCCTGAATTTATTAGATTTTTTTTTTAGGGATATTTATAGTAACTCCTGTTACTATAACGAGTTGTGGTTCTTTATGCGTATATTCTTCAGATTGGAAGAGATGGCCTAAAATGAGTCTGAACTCTTCCTTATCTATACAGATTTCCACTGATTTCACTGGTATCAGGGCTGGACTGTGAGGCCACTGTAACCCCAAAAAAGAAGGTTCAGTCTACACTGAAACAGCATTTTCTTAAATCTGAAAATACTGCCAGTTCTATTTAAACACAGACCTAAGTCAATCCTTGTGAAGCTTTTATACATCTAAATTAACTCAA
Organism: Pelecanus crispus; assembly: GCF_030463565.1. Lineage (NCBI taxonomy): Eukaryota > Metazoa > Chordata > Aves > Pelecaniformes > Pelecanidae > Pelecanus > Pelecanus crispus. Next base: position 82,283,575 of record NC_134645.1, on the reverse strand, counting down.
TAAATTTGCTCAATCTGATTCAGTCTGTCTGAGCATCTGCTTTTAATGTGGGAAGAACAGGATTTAGCAGCACTTTGCATATCGTTATAAAACTATTTTTAATCTCACTGTGATAAGCAGCACAGCGCAGAGGCTTGGCTACCACTCAAGAGTGGGGAAGTGGTGTGTAATTATGAGGGACTGTACCTGTCCTGGCCCATTAAAATAGCTCAGCTTGGTGAGCAGCTTGTAAAAGGAGCTCTAATACCTGAGAGCAAGAACTGGGTTACTATAATGATCTGAAGAGAGAAAGAGAAGATGCGAGAGTACGCAGAGAGCTGGCATTACCCATGCTGAAAGCAATTGTTAGAAAAAAGGAGAAAAAGATGAAAGCAAGGGGACCAGGCAAAAGCACATCGGGCCCTTTTTACCTTTCTAAGGGTCATTCCTGGCATGGGCATTCCTGTCACTCTTTGCCAAGTTCTGTGTTGGTGGAGGGGGCTGGGTTTGGGGATTTTGGATCTGGTGGGGTGCATGTGATGAGGCTGTAACTTCTGAAACCTCAGCTAGATGCTTAATATTGGTCTTTCTGGTATTGTTGTAATCAGAGTACAGACTGTTCCTTCCCAGGCAAGGACAGCATTCCTCATGGGCTCCTCATCACCTTGGCACTATTACCCCACCTCAGCAAGAAATTCCTACCCACGTTTCCATAAGTTTTCTCATTCTTGCAAAAGTGACTCTGGAAGGGTCACATTTCCATGACAAGGCCTACTGATACATTTAACTTTCTCTTAGTCAGAGAGCTGAACTATATACACTTGGCAGTGTGCCTGGGCAAGCACACAAAGCACAGCCTTCCCTTTTCATCCCAGGCGTTTATCAAAGGATGCAGACGTTGTTCTTGCCTCTCCTCGGGCCTGTGTTCCTCCTATGCTCACCACCTCTTCCATGCCCGTGGCAGCTCTGCCTGTTGGTGCAGCAGACAGTGTTGGAAGGACAAGGAAACTGGCTGACAGGAAAGTCAGCGAAACACAACATAAAACAAATAGACTACTGCCTGCATCACTGAAGAAAAGGCCCTGTCACTTTTAAGGACTGGTCTTTTTCAATCATCTTGCAATGGTCTTTCAATGATGGCCCCTGCTCAGATGCTGGGCCTTGTACTTCATCACCCCATGAAGGGCAAGGATTATTTACATGGCAAAACTGGCCATAGCAAACAAGATTTCCACAGAAGCACAAGGTGGAAATGTCTCGTCACACTGTTTCTTGTGTAATTTCAGGTCCACCTGCTGCAGAGATATGTCTGCTCTTTGTTCATCAAAGTGTGACGCCGCCAGATGGAAGGGGCAGAGGGTGTTTTGTCCAGGGAGGTGTGGAGCACCAAAACACTCCTCCAGACGAACTCTGTCACCACAGGTGTGTTCAGACCAAGCCATTGCTTGGCACTGGCCATTCCCCAGAGGTAGAACCGGTTGTGCATGTTTGTAAGGTTTAGCTTTACTGCAGCATTCATCCAGCAGTCATAGGAGGAGGGAAACACTTGGATGGGCCAGGTGGCATCACCTTCAGCACTTCCACTAAAAATCCTTAGAGAAAGGCAGTACAGGTGATGGGAAAAGTTCCCATTGCCACAGGCAGTTCATGCCCCAAAGCTGCTTGTGAAACCTTTTGCTATTCCAACAACACTGGGATGATAATCCCTGAAAATGGAGCTGTTCTAACTTTTGCAACTCTACATCATCAAAGGTAGGTTCTAAAAAGTGAGAAATTTTCCATTTTTTTTTTTTTTTTTTCCAACTAAAAGTTTTGGGCTCTTTTCTGTGAAGAATATTTGCTTGCCATAGAAAATCATTCCTTGTCCCCAAATAGCTAAATCCCTGGCCTTGTGGCTATTCACAGAGACCAGAGACTATGCTCAGTCTTTGTGGTTACTTGTCCCTCTATTCTACCAAATAGGCTTAACTGTGACACTGAAAATACTGACAAGAGTGAAATATCTTGTAGCCCGCTTTATCAACATTTTGAGTTCCTTCCTATTCTTATTTATATTATTGTGAGTCTGTATTCATTAGTGGAGGTAAGATCCAAAGAGAGGTTGAGGGGCCTCACTCCAGTTCAGGTGCCTTGCTGTCCACTGAGGTCATCTAACAAGATGCCCAGAGCTGAAACAACTTGTGGATCTGGGCCTCCCTCCAGATTTACAATGGGGATAACAGAAATTGCCTTTTGTAGCTCTGTCATTTATTTTAGAGGCCTGTGTTGCATGTTTGATCCTTGGCAGGATGAGAGCTATGAAGTGAATAAATATACTTCAACCACAAATGAGCAAGCAAATGGAAGGAAGTGCTGTTTAAAAAAGTGCTTTCAGTGACTTATTCAAGTTCCAAGAATGGCAAGAGGCATTTTCTAGGAAGGAAGAGAGTTTCTAAATTGTTTTATGCAAGATGGTCTATTTTATGACTTCATTCTGAAAAAAAGTTAGAGGTAACTTCTGTGAACAGAATAGCTCTGGCAGAATATGAGCACTCCAGAGCTTGGTTTCTTTCAGAAGAACATGTCATATCACCATGATCATCATCTGTTGCGACATCACAAAACATGATACTGAGATTATATTGCTGTTCTCTGTAAGTCCACTTAGTGTCTTTTTTTTTCCCCAGTCTGACCTCATTCTAGTGAGGGACAGCCAACTACTTCTCCCCACCGGTGTGGCCAACAACTAGCTTCATGTATGACTTACTCGTTTTCTCATTAGTCTTGCGCATGTTGGACATTTCTCTAGTTGGTGATATAATGTATCTGATGCCGGAAGAGGAGCTGAATAACGACCTCTTACTGTGAACTAACAAATCACTTACAGTCATTAGTCACTGAGTACCTTCTTCTGGATTAAATAACACAGAATATTACCTAATCAAATTATCCGTATTATCTCAGTGCAACAGCAAAAGATGGGCCTGATTTTGAACTTTGGATTCCAGCTCCAGTTTTGGATTTACATAGTAATCAGGCTTCCAACTTACCTCTATTAATAAGCACAACATAATGTACTCTAGATTTTGAACCTCACATTAAAGAATGCTAATCATCCAAAGCCTTAGTTCTTGCTATTTTATAATGACCGTATTTGGGTTCAGGTTCAGGGTTCTGTCCCATCTCTCTAAATCACCTAATGTATACATTTCCCTTACAAACATTAACTTTTACTGAATGAAAAACCACTACTGAAGAGCTGGGTTTGACTAGTAGCACACATAATAACTAAACCTCTTTATCATTCTCACTGCTTTATACTTGGGTTTAACTAACTAGGAAACTTCTATTGCTTTAAAGTCTCATCTAGAGATGAGCCAGCTTATTACCAGTAATATTTGTCTATAAAGGAATGAGCCATGCTGTGAGGGATAGTCCCTGACAATTCTGGCCTCATTGGTAAAGTAGGTAGGTTGGTAGATTTGACTGAGAGTGTCTTTTCTATCCATTGCACGGTAGCACCGGTGCCAATGAAGAGACTTGCTCCAGCAGTGATGAGAGGACAGCTAAAATGAAATGTTGGGGTGAGCTCATCTACAGACACAAAATCAGGTAAGTAATCTTTTTAATATTTCTGACCGCTGACACATTTAATTACATCCATAGGATGGGCTGCATTCCAGTACTGAACAGCGTATAAGAGCGCACCACCGTATTCCTAGTCAGAAACACATTTACTCTGTGTCCCATTCTTGGAGGGGGGCTTGTAATATTGCCTGGCCACTGCCTCCTTCTCTAGAAAGCAAATATTCAGGGCAGGGAGGGATGGAAGAGTTTTCATCTGTGAGTGCGTAAAGGTGAGGAAAAGAAACCAGCTCCTTGCAAGACCTGAAACACACTATGCAAATAGATAGCAAATATACTCCGTACTTTCCTACTACCAACATAGTATGTGTTGCTTACAGACAGGATTGTACTCTCTGTTGCTGCTCCTTCTAACAACTGCATGCATGTGGCAAAAAGTGTGCTCTTAAAAGCACTCGCCCATTATCATGGAGGTTTAACTCTCTGTGAGGAGGCAATTCACCCTTAGTTTTGGATTCACAGAAGGAACAAAAAAATGAAGACAGAAACAAAGCAGAAGTCAAGTATTTAAAGATGAACAAATACACAAAGATAATTAAGATAACTCAATATAGGAATGTTATTAAGGGAGCATTGTGGAGTAACAAAGTGCCTCATGTCAGCAATGAGCTCCTGGAACAGATCCCTGCTCCCTCCATAGAGTAATTACTTTTGCATTAGGGAGGAGTGTTGGAGCTTCTTCCCGCTTCTTCACACAAACACTGCACTTTCTCTGTCTCTGCAAAATGTTTCAAATGCCTTTTTTTTCCCCCTTTCTGTTTCTAATCTTTTCCTGGATTACTGAATGTACAGTGAAACTTCTTATCTCTTGCAGGAATTATGTTTATAACAGAAAAGGAACTCAGGGACTGAATGCCTCAGGGACTTGGATGATGGGATGTAGAGACTTTTATCCTGAGGTTGCTTTCTTGAATCAGACCCAAGTTGGTAGTGACCTAAAATTGCCTCAGCCTAATGACTGTTTGGTCTCCACTGTGAAATGTGTTTGGTGGTCTCAGTTTAATTCCTGGTAAATACTTGTTTGTGCACTAAATTACTTCCATAACTGGTATCCATGTTGGCAGTCTCACAGAGAGGTCAAGGGTTTGATGGGAACAGGGACTGAGCTATTCTTTCATGCTGTGTGCTGGTCCCTTCTAGCCATGCGAACTAAGAACCAATGCAGTTTACAGTGGGTCGAGGTCTGTTTGCTTGTTAATCTGGTTCCTTTCAAAAACATAAATTCCAATATGCTGACTCTGAAAAATTACTTATGATTGAAAATAAAGCTTCATTCATCCAGGGTCCTTTTAAAATGCTGAAGGCCAAGGCATCTCCAGAAGCTTCAGACAATAAAGGGTTAGCCCATGTCGGGACATAGTCTGATTAGCATAGTCGATGGTATATATCTGAATATAGATACGGTGAACAAACAGTATAATTCACATAAATAATGTCTGACAGCCCTCCCTTCTCTTTTTCCCTTCACCCTACTGCTCATTTCTGGTCTCTCAATTTTACTGGCATTTGTATTCATGTGAATATATGAGGTATCAGATCAGGAAGGTCTATAGGTTACAGAAAATGGACCAGCAAAAATAAGTACATAGTGAAGTAAGCTAAATAAAATTGTTTGCTGTACTCAGCCTGTGCAAAGAAGATTTTTTTGATTAATTTAAAAGCCTTCTGTTATTTCATACATCTACAAATTTAAGATCCCACAGCCTGCTGTGAATAGCAGCAGAAGTGAAAACAAAATTAGTATTTCATCGATGATATTCACACATTTTCACAAGTATGTTCAGGAGGTATTTCTGCAAGTGTGCATTCAAAATTAATATGAGCCGGAGGTCAGTAGAAAATTCAGCTGTCAGATGGTAATTTTTCAGTCACAGATTCACACAAAATTCAGTAGAACCCTCCTGTCAGATTGCACTGGCAGAACTTACAATAGACCTTATGTTAGCTGTCAAAAAAGGCACAATAAAAAGCAACCATGGGCATTTTCAGTCTGTGTGCCAAGTAAGTCCAAAATGAGTTTTAGCACCGAAAATAACATCTGCTACATGCATGGTCTTAGAGTGTGATAAGATGTAAAGTGCAGACAGAAATACAGATTGTTTGCCGTCATGCAGATACAGACAGTTAAGCTCCAGACCTGAAAGTGAGGTTTGATCACAGCTCCAGCCTATGCATGCAAGTTCTTCAACAATTGTTAGCATAAATTGTATTAAATGCACTCCTGCCAGCTGTTTAGGATTTTCAGGACAAGTGTCTTACTGTGTAGTTATAGCATTTACCATTATAATTTTTAATTACAGGCTCTCATATTAACTGGAACCACATGATATTATCATGGTGGAAGTGAATATCAGCAGTGCTGTTGGAAATCTGTAAGACTGTATGCCACCATCTGAAAATACTGAGCCATAATTCATTTTACAGCAAGGTAGGTAGGATCAGTATTTTCCTATAGTATATACTGTCATATTTGTACTTACATTGTATTGAAATATTTTACAAAATAGGCATAAGTTACCTGGAATTATTTTCCATTCACACTATCTTTCTGAATTTTAAAGACATAATCTGCAGTAGATTTTGCAAGCAACTTAAAAACCACAATGTGTACTGTCAGTATACATGTATGTATGATAAAAGGACAACATTTGTAATACTGCGCTTGCTCTTTTTTTAATGGATGAACTAGAAATCAATAGTGGTTTTGTTTGCCTTGTATTTTTCTTTTCCTGAGGTGAGTTCTGGAGTAATTTCCTTTTAAATGTAGAATTGAGAATGGCACAAAATGTACTAGTTTACGTGTGTCTAAAAAGATCATAAAATTGGCATCACTGCAGGCATTCAGATGAACAGAAAGTGCTTGTGGAAAAATGAAACAAAAGAGACACGAATGCAGCCAGCCATATGATAAAACAGATTTTATGAATGTGCTTGTTTGTATCTAAGGAAGAACTGGTCTGCCTTGAAGTTTGTCTGGTTTTCCCCAGCTTGTGTAATAAAAGATATCACCTTTCCGCACCAATTTTTCCTTGCTTTATTTGTAAAAGCACATTCCATTATTAAAATGGCCAGAGTGGAAGTCTGGCCTAAAAAAAAAAAAAAAAGCTGTTTCAAGTCTATGAGATCTTAGTACGTAATGTCTTCTTAACTGGAGTCTTTCAGAACAGATTCCTCACTAATCCGCCGCTTTTCAGAAAAAGCCCATAGGTGAAAAACCAAGCTTATGGCACAGCTGCACCTAGAGACACAGCACAGCTGTCAGCTGGCGAAGGAGGGAGATTTTCAGTTCACAAAGGTAAAAGCATGATTTCTTCTCCCTTCTTTACTTCTGAGAAAGTATAAGGGTGATCCTACACTGCCCTCTCTCCTTCTAGGCAAATCTACATTAATTCAATGAGAGCCGTATACATGAGCTGCAAGGTCCGCATGGCCCGACACAGCAGTTATCTTTTTAACTTACAGAAGTAAGTGCCAAGTAACTGGTAGTGATTACACATCTCTCCATTCCATGCATGCAGCTTCACTGGAAAGAAAGAGCGTAGCAACTCTGTCTGTAGTTTGCAGATGGGCAGCCTGTGCCTGCACTTTCTAAGCCCCAAAAGCTTTGGGATACCAATTCACTGTAGACTGACTTACAAATATTTGCAATGGGAGAGGGAGCAGGTCCTAGGTCATCAGAATTTTAGGAGGTAATTTTCAAGCTGCTGCCAGAGCAAGCTGACATGTCTTAATAAAACTTTCATCTGTGCATAGTAGCTGAGAACAAAACCAGTCTGTTTCCCAGCATTGTTTTGCTTTGCTGCTGTGCTCACATAATGCAAACCCGTCAGTACCGCTCTACTGGCAGTTTCCATGAAGCTGATTTTCTATAAATCTGAGTATACACTGTGCTAAATTGTTCCTTCTCCTGCATCGCCTTGCAGAGCGGTATTACTCAACACAGTATAAAATTCTTAGTCACTGCTATCACTGGGCTTTCTGTGGCACAGACCCAGTTTTCTATACTGCATTCCTCATTTTATAGAACAAACTGGAGCTTGTTTTGTTTGAAGAGCATTGACCAACATCCTGAACACTGCCCATTAGGGTCAAGCGTGGAGCGTTTCACCACCTCCCATTTCTCTGGGCTGCACTGTGTAGCATCATTAAGTTTGTACTTGCAGGAAACTTGAGTCATCCACTCTTTCCTACCGATACACCACAGTCAATGGCCATTCAAAGTGGGGTGCAGGGCTTAGCAGTTCTGTCCTGTGATATGTTACCTCTCCAGAGGAAACAGAGTGATCTTCAAGCTCAGGTTTATTACAGCTCTGTCTGAGCTGACCAGTCTTCACTGCCCAACCACTAAAGCACTTTCTATTATTATAAAATAAGGTAAGCACTGGAAATTAGGGGAAGAAGAAAAGAGAGTAGGAAAACCAGCCAAGGTTTCAGTGATATATGCAAATGAAGAGCGTCTCAGCACACTCATCCAAATGCCCAAAGACCATCAGATGGAACAGCCTGGAAAGCTATTGTAAAGCTTAGTAGAGGCATGGTGATGGAAGGAAAGGTGGGCTGGACAAGGGTCCTTTGTAAATCTGCAGAGAGGACCAGTGCAAGTCAGTGCTTAGGCCCAAGGGTTAAATAAAGGTGCAGGGGGGTTTTAATACCCCAACAAACCTGTACCTTAGAGAAGAAGGTAGGGCGAGGTTGTACATTTGCTGTGTGTGAATAGTAACACCAGCTGCCAGCAAACAACCAGAACAAGCAGGGGATTTTATGCACCTAGCTCTTCCATGAGACTCTGAGAGAAATGTGCCCCTTGTAGCAGGAATGCCAGGGGTAACTTACCTCCTCCTTTTCCCCATCAGGTCAGGCCTCTATGTGTGGGACTTCTACACCTGATGACTTACCATTTTGATAGACTTCAGATACGGCAGTAGAGATACACTCCAGATTGTTCTTCCTACTGGATTAATCTGTGACTTAATTAAGCACAGCAAAGTTATTATAGCACAGTACCTGAAATAGTTTACACTCTCATCATGATGTACTGGGCTTGGCACAGCTACACCACCCACGCCAAAAACATGCTATTGATGACAAAACCTGAAAGTCACCACAAGCCTTTCATAATCTAAATTACAGAGGCAGTGTCTGAGTAGCAATCACATGGTGAAGATTCTCTCTGCATGTTCAAAACCAGTTGGCCTGTGCAATCAGGCAGAAAGGTCAAGAGATGGACAGGGTTATATCACATGCAAATTTGCCAGATTTTAGTCCTCTCATTAACAGGGGCTGAGAAGGTTGTACTCTCATAACATGTGAAATGGTTGTGGTCATATGAGCACAGGCATGTGAAGTTTTCCCCTCCCAGCTACACTCTTGTCTTCCTTTGTATAGCACCATAGGCTGGGATTTGCGCTGTGTTGTCACATTGATATCCACCAATAGTGGTGATGGCAAACTCAGCTGACCATTCTGAACCAGATTTACGTATTAATGTCAAAGTGAGACCTCCCCATGACTACTCTGACTCTTGGACTGTCTTGTGAATCTGAGTCCATCTCCCACAAACTTTCCCACCCCTCCACCCACCCTCTCTTCTTTCTTGCCTGGTTGGTTAAGAATTACAGGCTGTTTCTCCTCTTGGCTTCCTGGCAATTTGAAAAGAAATGAAAGCTCCCAAGGGCACCGTTAGTACTCCGTGTGTTTGCTCATGCCTCTGTGTGTGTGTGCACAAGTGTGTATGTGTGTGAATATCCACAAGGTCCCTCTCGACCTGTTTCCAGGGTGCAGTCTGGATGCCTCTTGTAGTCAACAGTGTACTCATTCTACCTGAAATCAGACCCGAGATGTGATTGCCCTGTGAAAGATTTAGTTGAGGGCAATTCTGGAAAGAACAAATACAGCAAGAGTTGCTTACAGGACTCCAAAGTTCTGCAATCAGCTAAAGAACCAGAGATGTGTTTAGTTAGTCACTAATAACTGAGTGAAATGCAAGCAGGAAATGTCATTTTCTTCAGATAAGGTGCTGGGGATCAAAAGAATTTGGACTTGTTTCCACTGACCGCATAGCAGTAAATGTGGTAACTTCTGAAAAGTGTTTGAGAAGGCAGAATTGTTCAATATTTGTTGTATCTTGCAGGTGAGGGTTAACAGGTCAGATTTCCTTAGCTGATTTAAGTGATTCAGCAGGATGAACTATTCTGTCTTGATTCAAAAGGCAAGCCTCACATATTCACATCTACATATATGGGGAATACTCAGTCCAAGAGCTGAACTACGCATCTTATCTCTACAGAACCAAAATTGAGAGCAACTATGCACACCTGTTTACTAGAAAATTGGTATTTGATACCTAAAACTGTGATTTGGCGTCCTCTCTAATAAAAATAGTTACTCTAGCTAAATGACATTTAGTTACAAGTTGGCTTGCTTCACAATTATAGAATATCCTGGTTGAACAGGCTGGGAAATTTTGGTATTCTTCTCTACTAGTGAAACTTCCTTTTCCTTCTCTGTCTTTGTTTAAATGGTAAGACCGAAAAAAACAGAAATGGCAATTGTTGAGGAACTGGAGTAGGGAAAATGTGAAACAGCAGTAGAGGAATTTTAATAATTTGTCATACTGACTTGTTTTAGCATTATCTGTAAACTAGGATTCTTTATTTAGAGTAATAAATTAGTGTTGGGTGAAAACATCAGAATTTTGTGGATTTCTGTGACATGATTTCTATTTAATTTTTCATCAGAACATACATTTTCATACATTGCCTTTCATTTGTTAGCAGTTCTCAAGTATTTGTTACAAAACTGAAAGTCAGAGTAGTTGCTCTGCTGTTTTGCTAGAAAATGGGGAAATCTTTAAACAAAATGTAGTGAAATTTAATTTCATTTAAGTGAGTTTTTCTCTTATTCATTTAATATTCACTGGATTTTTATGAAGAAAACTACCTTCCTCAATGCCTGTGTCTTTTTATACACATCTTTATAACTTTAGCAGAAATTCCTGATTCAAAAGTGGTTTAAGTATAAAGTCATCTCATTGCTTTTTAAACCTGCTAAAGTTGTAGATTACCTTAAGTTCAATTTAAAGCAATTCAGGCTTTTTGATGTGAACCAAAAACGAGTCTTCCACAAAATGAAATGTATCTCTGTGTTAAGCTGATTTATAAAAATACTTCAGACCACAGAGCTGGTAAATCTACCTTGGTTTTATCTCTGGACAAAAAATCCCTGATGTTTGTGATGACTTAAAAAAAGACTCTAGCAAACTTGTTTTTCACCGAGTCTATCTATTCCCTTCCTCCACACAGCTCCCATCTTTAAGCAAGTCAGACATATACACACGGGAACGCTGCAAAAGACACGGGGTGTACATGCGAGTACATGGTGCAGAGGGAAGGCAGCTGACCTATAGCATTATCCCTGGCCAAAGCCTCCTCTTCACAAGGCTGGAAATGGCTCCTGCAGAGCCTCCGGCTAGGATCTGAGACACTTCAGTCTGTACCAGCAGTAACAGATTGATTGCTCGCAACAGAGTGATGACGTCTGCATGGCTATGGCCTGTTTCACTCTGAGTTTTCAGGTTCACACAATACTGAAACTCAAAGTACAAATAGTGGAGGGGATGTCCCAAAGCACTGCACAGTAAGCACGCCAGCTCCGGTTTCCAAAACCTATGCAAATTGCAGTTGGTGGGTTTTGCACAGCCTTACCTGGTAAATCATGCTACAAAGCCAGCTAGCACATTTTACAGTTATGAGCTCAAGCGTCCCACGGGGTTGCAACAAGTGACTGGTCATCTAGCCTCAAAAACTCCACCTTGCACTCCTCTGACACAGGAAGCAGCTTTAATGATGTCCTCAGTAAACACTCCAGAGAGCCCTCAGCAGAGGCTTATGCTGCCTGTGAGCCGTACATATCTCACTGAAGTAAAGTGGGATTTAGGTGACATAGAGGTTTTTGTACTGGTGCAAGCCATGGGATGAATTTCACCGCAAAGCAATAGAAAAAGACAACACAACTGGCTTCAAGTAAAGTGGCATGCAAATTGTAACCCTCCATAGCTACTACTGCCACCAGCCTGATTTAGATATCAGCATCTTTTGGGAGGCTTGTTTAATTGTGTCATGGCCATATTTGAAAATGCAGAAGTTAAAATATTCGAGGGAAAAGATTTCCTGAAAAAACTGAAGTTCTAAAACATGTTGCCGAAATGTCACTTCTGATGAAAATTTTAGTGCTTTCAAAGGACAAACAGAAAACTACATGCTAGTGCAGGTTGATACTTGTGATACTGCCACATAAGACACTCTTCTGTTTTGATTGCAAATATTGACATTTTTCACACTGGAATGAACTGTTCCTCAGAAATTTTGATAAATGGGGATCTGTTGGACTTTTTATATTAACTTGAATTATCACTTGAAAAGGAAACTTATGGAGATACCATTTCACAGAGAATCATCTCTCTATCCATTTATGAGCACGAGATAGAATAGAATTTAATGAATCACTACCTTGTGATTCTATTCCAGTAAAAATTGTGTCTCTTCCTTCCTCTTCTCCTCATTTCAGAAAAAGAGAAAGATATCATGTGAGACTTTTCAATTGCATGGAGAATCTGGTTTTGACCATCGTAGGTTTACAAATCCATAGTATATTACCAGCTAGTGTCTACTGTCAAGTTATATTAGAGCAGCTACATTAAATAGTGCCAAAGCACTAATCTGAAGTCAATTAACAATTGTTACTACGGGGTGTTTCATTCTAATCATTAAATAATTCACCTGCCTTTGATGTTAATATAGTGGCTTAGAGAATTAACATTTGGTGGAAAAAAGCCACAGATGCCAGAAATAACATGAAAAGCTCCTACTTAAAGCAGTTAACAGCTGCAAAGCTAAGTGTAACAACAAAATGTATTACTTAAAGAGATGTATATATATTTAAGTATACTTAGATTTTATTACTAAAATGTATAATGTGATACACTGCAAGATTTAAGTGGTAGAGCTTTTTATTACCTTTTAAAGTGTTCAGACAGAAAACAGTGGAGAATGAGGGATAATTCACTGCATTTTTGTGGGCAGCACCCACATGTTCACATTTCCCAATGTTTTTTTCTTTATGGGAAAAAAAGAGTGCACTGGGCAACAGCTTGTTTTTTTCCCATATAAAAATCATGTGCCAGTGATTCACTAATTCCTATTTTTCCTTGTGCTCATAAATGGGCAGAGGGATGACTGTCAATGAAAATATTAAAGGATGGAGAATACCTCAGAGAGTCGACATTACAAATGATATATTTAAGATAAGACAGATTCGAACAGGTCACTGGTTTGCAGTTGCACAACTGTCTGGATTTTTTGGATGTAGTTCATTTCATTACAGTCTCCTAAAATTCTGACTTACGCATTGTTAGGAGCAAAACAGTTTGATGAGCTGACATTACAGTCACTCCCAAATGTTAAAAAAACATGAGTCAGGGAAATCTAGAGAATGGCTTTAAGAAAACGTTATGTTCTTTTACTTGTTTTCTGATTTCTGAGCCATTAGGGTGCACTCCCTCCACACTTTCTGGCTTTCCGCTGCACCAATGAAGGCTAGAAATGTAAATTGATCATTAAAAATACAGACCAAGAGTCCCATACAACAAATTGCCTCCAGGATCTGGATTCCCATAAACTAGCAGTGTATCCTGTATAGCTGTATGGAAAAATCCACTCCCTCCACCTGTATTTTTATGTCTTGTCTTTGCTTCCCTTCAAACATTTGAGTGGTCATGTTTTATTTGCACGTATCTTCACAGAAAATCAATAGTAAGCTTGTACCCTGGAGTATCATCAGTGGAAATTAGAGATTCGTAGTCTCAGAGAGAAGGGCTGCTACGTATTTTAAGCGATCATCAAGGCCATTCCCTGCACTAAAGTAACAACAAAATCAGGGCTATGAATTATGTACTCAGGCAATATTTCTTCCAAAACCACTTTTTTTTTTTTTTTTCTGATTTCTAATATGTGTGGTGCAGAAAAGTTGATAGAAAAAAAATGAAAAAATTAATTTCATTTTTTCCCCTAAAAATATAACCTTTTCTCAGTTATTTAAATAACTAGACATTTCCTTAAGCCTGATTATATAGATTTTTGGTTTTTTATTACAACAGTAGTGCTAAAACGATGTGGGAACAGAAAGAATCCTTGTGATTTATATAGCTAGTTACAGCCAAACCAGGTAAATTTTCAAGTATCAGTACTGAATAGTGCACTTTTTTATCTCTGCAGCCCAAGAAAACCTAGTGGAAAATCTTTAAAAAAGGAAAAAGAAAAAGACAAAGTCCATACAAATTATGAATTCCACAAAATCATCGCTTCTGGTCAAACTAGATATAAAACCCTCAAACAGCAGTCAAGACCATCCACTTCCTTAAGGCAGCTAACAAGCTGTTAGGTGTTTCCTATGGCTCGTGCACTGTATAGAAACAGCTGACATGAGGAACAGCCGAACCTCACAGCTGGTTCTTCTGCCTCACTTCAATTCTGCAACTGTATCTCTGACCTTAGACAAAGCTTTACTCATGGAAGCTTGGAGCATCTTCCCCACTAGACAATGTTTAAGAAGAGCCATGTTTACTGAGCAGGTCCTCTTTAATCTTTTCTCTTTCCTGTGCAACTATTTAGTAGACTTACTAATGAAAGTTACATTAACTTCTGACTTCTGTGTGATGCAGACTGAATCTGTAACATTTCTCAAAAGGTTAGTTTAATTCAATAATCAATTCAAGAGAGTGTTGATACTGAATGGCAGTACTCTTATTTTCTACTAGCAATTTGCTGAGTGGCAATAGCAGAAAGTGAGGGGGCAAAACAATATAAAGTGATCCATTAATCAATTAAACTTGTGGAAAACCTGAACCACAAGGGCTGGTGAGAACAAAGCCCTGCAGGGGCTGTGGTAGGTGTGAAACACTCTTTGATGATCTGCTTCTCCTTTCACATACAGAAGAACAACTTAGTAGGGGAAGAACTTGTGTGAAATGGGCTTTGGTACAGAACAGCCGTTATGATATTTGGGAGGGTGCTTGGAGGCAGAGAAATAAATGGTACTGTCAGTTAAATGAGAACATGCTGAGTGATGGAAGGAGGAATACAGAGATTTAACAGAGGGCAAGAATGGATGTTGTGATGGTTATGGTTAAGCTGTTATGGTTTCTCACTGGGCAAGAAATCAAGCACTGACTTTTCTCCCAGGCCTGCCACAGATGTACTTTGTGAATTTGTGAGGGCCAGATAACCTCTCTGTGTTTCTGGTTCTCCATCTGTCAATCAAGGATGAAGAAGTACTCCCGTTAACAGGTTGCTACAGGATTCTCCCCACTCTCCCATTCCTGGGAGGTGTTCAAATACCATGGTGTTGAGACTTGTAGGAAAAAAATAATCCTGCCTCTATCAATAGATAGAGAAAGATGAGAAGTAAGACAAAAGGTAAGTTAGAAAAAGTCTAAATATGTTTTGAAAGTTTTCAGATTTCTTATGCTGTTTTTATATAGTACCCATCACTATGATATCAGACCACCTTCTAATAGTTATGTAAGCAAGATGAATAATATCTGTCTCGTTAAGTTCTTTCTCCTCCCAGGGGAAAATTGTGGGGTTTTAAAATATGTATTTAAATCTTCTTTACCGTGTGATTTTATTATTAAAAGCTGGGTCAAAGTTCACCTGCTCTAAGAGCAGAGGTAAGAGCACCTTGGGGAGCTGAAATTCTGCAAGAAGTGATTCCACAAACTTGGACTAACGCATTGAGGAAGCCCTGTCTCAACACAGCCTGTGGGCATGATCAGGATTTAGTCTTGTTAAAGCACCCAGCATTACTTTTTCTGCTATAGGTCTCTACTTATAACACTTTCTAGCGTGAACAAAGATCACCCTTGCTGTATTACATGAAATGTGCTGCTGTGGAGAAGTATTTCCAGGCAGTGTTACAAGTGCTGACCTTTGTCCTTGGACACTGCCGTGTTTACCTAGGAGATGGGTAGGACAAAATTCGTGGATACAGTATGAGCATTCAATAACCAGCACTTCTGAGAGAGATAAAAAAGGAAAAGAACAAGAAGATATGCAGAGAATTTTTCATGGAATTGCTCCATTTCTATTTGGTTTGACTGGATTGAGTGCTTTGTTATAAATTGCTGTGCAGTTGGTATTGGATACAAGGTTTGGACCCAAAATGTGGCCCAAAGAGCATGTGAAAGGTTTAACAATTAACTCTGGGCATGAGGATGCTGCCTCCCCCCGAGACATTATTAATAATACATTATCTGAAAAGGTATCATAGTAGAGTGGCTTTCTGGTTTTGAGATAATTTGTACGTAGCTGGAGGTATCCAAGATGAAGGGGAGGGAGGCAGGCCGGAAAGGATGTGCTCAGAGAGCAAGGTTGACTGCTACTGTCCCATCTCTGCATTCCATTTCTAATGTGATCCAGTCCCCAATTAAAATGTTGTGCTTGTTCCAAATAAGTTTTTATTAAGAAAATAAAACCACCAAAGAGGAGGTTGTGCAAGCTATCTGGAACTCCAGAAGAGCAATGACTTACACACATACGTAGTGGACAAGCGCAGAGGTTTTACTCGCCCATCTTCTGGCACGTCCCAATGCACGCAAACTTTCCTTTGGGGAATCATCATTTCCCATTGGCAAAGTTGGGGTCGAGAAAACAAAACAACATTTACAGAAATAGACATGCCAGCATGTCATGCAATCTTTTGGGCTTTCTTGCAAAGTTTTTAAGAGAACAGAATATAGAGGATGTGTTTTAATAGGTAGTTGTCGCTGATTAACATTTTTTATTCTTTTTGTAACACAATTTAATGAATGTTCAAACTGATTTATTGTTCCTCTTCTTGCTATTGTCTTGACTGAAGTTAATATGTTGATCTTAGAAAAAATGCTACATTACAAAATTTTAAGTCTAAAATTAAAAGGCAGTAATAAAGGTCCTTGTTTTTCTGGACTAGCCAGGCATTCTTTCATTGTGTATCATACGTTTACTTTGCCCAGGTCCTGGTGCAAAGGAAAAGGAACAATGAGGTCCCATTCTGAATCCTGACTCCTGTTCATTGTACAGTGTTTTCCAGAGTACAGAGGACAGAGCTGGCTTGTCTCTGCAGCACATAAGCTGGGACCCTACACTGCCTGAAGTCATCTCCACCTAGAGCTTCTGCCAGCAAGAGAGCTTATTTTCTGTACCAAAGGCAGGTTCATCTCAGTTTAGATCTTCTTTATCAAGAGAAGGAAAATTGTAAGTCTCCTTTTCATAATTTTGCTCCTGCACAGCTTTTCTCTCTGGAAGATTGGTAGCCACAGAGTAACCCCACGTCAGTATTTTAAGACTGATGTGGACATAATCATCACATGCCTACTTTTTAAAAACAGTGGGTTCTTTGGGACAGTAGGTAGCCCTTTTGACATCTTTTGTAAAACAGTGTTGGCATTGAATGAATACTAAAGGCAAAGTAGGAGTGAGATATGCAAACATGCTTATCGGTTCTGTCACAAGCTAGATTCAGACCTCACCAATACTCTGAGGCTTCCAAACGAAGGTGGATTTACTCTTTTGTTCTTCAGAGCCAAGTTTATCCTAGGTTGGTGCAGCTAAAAGGAATCCTAGCAGCCAAATATTTGGTAATTTTCTAAAAATGAGCTACCTACTCACTTCAGTGAACAAAACTTACAGCTTTCTCAGACTGAAAAATGAGAAGTGTCATTATTTCTTACAAACATTTCTACTTGAATGTTTATGTATGAGCTGTGCATAGACTCCACCCATTTCGGAGCTGGTCACTTAAAGGGACCACAGAATCTAGCTCATAAGGTGACTGTCCTCCATGCTCAGTTGTATTTTAAGCTTATGTGGGAGACGTCAGTACTTCCTTACGCAAGCAGTTTCTACAGATGCAGTCCCCTTTGCTACATAGACCACTAAGACCTATTTTTACATGATGAAGAAGAAAACAATTGTTCAGCATTGGTTTACTATCCAGTCCTAGAACTTAGTTCTGAAAGCAGAAAAACTGTAAGTACTACAGCATGGATTTATGAGGTACTCCAAACACTCCTTGGCTGTTGACCATTCAGGTCACATATCTTACACAACCATTGAGTTTCTTCTTACAGAATCAGTAATTATGTTACTGTATTTTCTCTGCTTGTCCACTTACTACTGAGTGCTAATCAGCCTGGTTAACAAAACAGGGCATGTCACCTATATGAGTTCTTATCATAACCCCCAGGCACGTTTACCCCAAAAAGATTCTGTTAATACCACATGTACACTTGCAAGCTTGTAAAGAATGAACAATGGCTCTTTAGTGGCTTATTTTAGCTAGTGACACTAATTTCTTATTAAAAAGAGTGTGAAGATATATAGTGTCAGTTTTATGATTTAATAGCTTCTAAAGCTCAAGAGTATTAAGATATCCAGTTACTGCTTTCCATGGAAAACCTCCTTCCTCCACTGTCCCTGTGTGGGGCATGATTAGAATTCTTTGTACCATAGTTTCAACAGAGAAAAGCAGAACTATTTATTAAGAGTCTGTTTAGTCAGTATGGAAATGACTGCTGCTCTGTGCCGTGAGGGGTGCATACCTGACTGAAGCTAACTCACTGTTTAGACCTGGCATAGCAATTCCTTGCACAGCATGGAGCATTCTGAAGTGAGGGTGAGTGTGCCTATTGCAGGTAACAAGGCATTACGGTGCATTGTGGTGCTGGTTTTGGCTGGGATAGAGTTAATTTTCTTCACAGTAGCTAGTTGTCCTGGTTTCAGCTGGGATAGAGTTAATTTTCTTCCTAGTAGCAGGCATAGTGCTGTGTTTTGGATTTAGTAGGAGAAGAATGTTGACAACACGCTGATGTTTTTAGTTGTTGCTAAGTACTGCTTATGCTAGTCAAGGACTTTTCAGCTTCCCATGCTCTGCCAGGCGCACAAGAAACTGGGAGGGGGCACAGCCAGAATAGTTGATCCAAACTGACCAAAGGGCTATTCCATACCATATGATGTCATGCTCAGTATATAAACTGGGGGAGGGGGTTGGCCGGGGAGCAGCGATTGCTGCTCGGGAACTGTCTGAGTATCGGTCAGCGGGTGGTGAGCAATTGCATTGTGCATCACTTGCTTTGTATATTATTATTATTATTATCATTATTATATTGTTATTATTATCATTACTATTTTACTTTATTTCAATTATTAAACTGTTCTTATCTCAACCTGGGAGTGTTTCTCACTCTTACTCCTCCGATTCTCTCCCCCATCACATCGGGGTAGGGGGAGTGAGCAAGCGGCTGCGTGGTGCTTAGTTGCTGTCTGGAGCTAAACCACAACACTAGTATGGGGCTATATTTTGGATTTGTGCTGGAAACAGTATTGCTAGTACAGGGATGTTTTCATTACTGCTGAGCAGTGCTTACACAGAGTCAAGGCCTTTTCTGCCTCTCACACCTCCCCGCCAACGAGCAGGCTGGGGGGGCACAAGAAGCTGGGAGGGGACACAGCTGGGACAGCTGACCCCAACTGACCAAAGGGAGAGTCCATACCATAGGATGTCATGCTCAGCATATGAGTGGGGGAAGAAGGAGGAAGGGGGGGACATTTGGAGTTACGGTGTTTTGTCTTCCCAAGTAACCATCATGCATGATGGAGCCCGGCATTCCTGGAGATGGCTGAAAACTTGCCTGCCGGTGGGATGTAGTGAATTAATTCCTTGTTTTGCTTTGCTTGCATGTGCAACTTTTGCTTTACCTATTAAACCATCTTTATCTCAACCCTTGAGTTTTCTCACTTTTAGCCTTCTGATTCCCTTCCTCATTTCACTGGGGGGGGAGTGGGCGAGTGGCTGTGTGGTGCTTAGTTGCCGGCTGGGGTTACACCACAACAATCATGCACCATCAGCACTACCTGAATCCCAGTGTGGACCTGTGGGAATTTTCAGTGGGAAAGATCACCCGTCCTGCCTACCGCTCCTTCAGACAGATTATAACTAACTCTGTCTTTGACTAATCTCTGCAGTACTGAGTTCAAATGGAGTTGAATTTACACAGATTCTACTGACCTAGTTTGGAGTAAATCTCAGTTAGTCCAGAGGGGAAATGAAGTCAATATGGTATATGCAAGCTGCCCTGTGCAAGCATACCACTTGCATTGGCAGGTTAGAATGTGGCCAGCACCTTTTTTTCTTTCTGAAAAAAAATTACTTTAATTGATGATGAATAAATATTCCAGCCTAATTTTATGAGATTCCATCACACTTCAGGAAAAAATAATAATAAGAAGAAGGCAGCTACTTTCAGAAATTCAGAAGTCTTATTTGAAACTAATTTTCCTGCTTTATAAATTTTCAAGGAACTAAAACGTGTTACAGGTGGAGATTACAAGATCTGCTGCAAACACCATTCTTATTCTGGTTCAGCCTGTTTTGCTCCTCTATAATAAGCTCCAAAAGAAATTGCGCTAATAGCTACAAACTCTAAGGTGAGACATCCATAACCTCCCCCCAAATCCATTATAGTTTTGCACAGACACCTAGGTTTAGCAAGCTCTAGAGCTTGCTGCAAAGTGAAAGCAGGAAAAAGCTTAAATAAAACATGGAAAGTTCAAGCAAATTAGAAGAGACAGTAATAATTATAGTGGACTAAATTGTCATAAAGCAGTGACATACATCATTGTAGCTTCTCTGAAGACCATGGGATCCTGATCTTAAAATACAGGATGGAATCCAGTTGCAAATTAAGCAAGATTAGTAGGTTTTCCTCCTTTGCTTCCTTGCTTGCTTGCCTCAAGAAAAACACATGCTATTAATTTTGCCTTCCATCTGTACAAGAAGGTAGCAAGTAGGCAGGCCGTATCCCTGGACAGAAGTAAAAGAAAACTGGAATCAGTTGATTTCCGATGGAACAATATGGAGCAGGTAGCTGTTGTCTGTGAAAGGGCCACCCACATATGAAGTTGTATGTCTGATTTAAAGGGTCAGCAAAAAAAGACAGAAAAGAAGTTCCTAAAGGGTTTAGTCCTACTGGCAGCTAGGAGAAGGAAAAGGCAATTTCTGTGCTGTATTTCCTGCTGTTGTGTTGAAGGGGAAGAGCCCCTCTGTCAGCTTGCTGCTGTGGATTTATAGCCAAATTTGGAAAAGTACTGTGCTTCCTCAATAATAACTGCCATCACTGAGAGCTGAAGAGCACTCAGCAGCGTGGAGAATGCACTTAGTCATCTTTCAAGTTGTATACTATCTTGGAATATCTTTCGAGAAGCTGATGCCCCAAATAAAAAAAGAAAAAAAAAGGGTAGAACTGTTTCCTCTGACAGCATGACTCATGCTGATCATCCCACTTTTCAGTTAACTTTCTAACACCATAGGGATTGTCATCTTTATCAGATGTGGTTCATTCTTACAGAAAGTCACAGACACTTGCCACATTCACAACCCATTTCAAACTACAATAACATGAAGGAAGGATAGCCTTGTGGCTTTATTTCTCATGATGTTTACCCTCAACACACAGAAACTCAGATAAAATCCTCAGACGGTAATTCACCGAACCCCCTAGAGACCAACCCACGACACAGCAGCCATCTCAGTGACAGCAAATAATGGTAAATAAATAATTATCAATGCTGATAAAATAAATGGGTACTTACATGTAGGTGCAATTGCACAGGACAATAGGTATTGACACTTATGTACTTTCATGAGCAGGAGGAAATACTGTTCAAGTCAGAGGAAAAGATAGCCAGGATCACCCATGCTGCCTAGATGCTCTGTGTTCTCCAGCTCTGCTGGAGAAATTACACTTTGGAATGGTCTTGAATGGTCTGAAGCAATAGCCCTGAAGTGATTTCATAGGCTGTTGAAAGTTCCCCCTACCATCTAGACACCTAGGCTTGAAGACAGGATGGTTCAATCTCGACCCTGTGATAAGAAAATCCAAACAAGGAATTAATTATATGTCATCTGGTGTTCGGAAATGTCAGTCTGTGAGATATCAGAGAATGGGGAGATCCCTTATCAGCTTGGCACTTCTTATGAGTTCAATGGCATGATCAGTTATAGCTCTGCTGACATGACTGTGTTGCTGCTGGGATGAGACCCATCACCCTGTTTCCCAGGTCCAGCACAGTGTACACTGGAGGCACATCTTATAGTCTTATATATAGTCTTTTACAGTGCCCCAGTCTCTTACAGACCAGTGTCCTCACATAAGGTAGCTAAATGCCCGGTCCATCTCTGCTTACTTCATTGTGTGGACTACTTTTTTTGATCTTAAATTCTAGGGATTTAAACATATTTTGTGTGAGACTTGGGTGCAAGGAAAGGATGTACTACAGTGGTCTCATCCCATATGAAGAGGGGATGCCAGCAGCACTCAGACTCAGGAGAGACCAAACACTCCTTTGTGAAATAATAGAGATGTTTTCAAGGCTTGGCTGCACATCAGACTATCCAAACCAACTTAGAGTTTCTCATCACACGTCTTCTATTCCTTTAATGTAATAAGTGGTGTTAGTAGTTCTGTTCTCTCCTGGTTAATCATTTATGTTCCTTATCCATCTCAGCTGACACCTAGTGAGTCTCACAACATTCTGTACTGTGAATAACAGAGATCATTTTTGTTGCTGGATGAACTGTTCAGGTCATGGGAGGTCTCAGAGAGAGAAGCACGAGGCATATTCCTGTCCTGCAAGCTGTGCCCCTGTAGAGAATTACTTGGAGGTTTTTAACTACAGCTGTGACACCGGAGGATCCCAAAATACATAGTATACAGCATCCCAAGAAGGCATTTAAACCAGCTTTTCTGTACCCAGAGGCCTCACCTCCTTTATTTTGGCACTAGACAGGTTCAGGATGGTGATTCAGGGTAGTTTAACCATGCTTAGATGCTGTCCAGCTGCTTCTTTTCAGACTCTCTACAACAGAATTTTCTATAGTCTTTACCATGATGGGCATCTCCACTGCCATATTAATAGAATCAAAGAACTGTTTGTTAGAAGGGACTTTTAAAGACAGTCTAGTCCAGCCTCCAACTCAGTGCAAGACTACCTCCCACTCAGGATCAAGTCACCCATGGTTTTGTCTGTCTGAGTCTTGAGCAGCCTGTGGAAGGATACAGCTTCTGTGGTGACCTGCTCAAGTGCTGCACCACCTTCCTAATGAAAATAACCCTTTTTTTTCTAATGTCTGGCCTGAATTTTCCAACCCGCAACTTGGGGCTGTTGCCTCTTGTTTATGCCTGAGGCTGCCAAGACAAGTTTGGCTCCATTGCAACTCCCCTCTAGGCAAGTGTAGGCTCCTACTGGATTGCCCCTTAGCCTCCTCTTCCCCAGGGTAAACCAGTCCAGCTCCCTCAGTTTCTCCTTGCAGGTCATGTGCTCCTAACTCTCTTGGTAAACTTCTGTTGTTCCCTCTCCAGTTTATCAGCAGCTGTGTTCTGAATTTGCAGGAACTTCTGCAACATGCCCAAGATTTTGTCCAAATGTGCCCTCTACAGAAAACATACCCTGCAACTGCCACCTATAGAGCAGTGCTCTTAGGATGATGAGATGCCTTTGCCATTCTCAGCATTTTCCCGATTTGCAATAATCATGAGAACATAATCTATCTTGCAGGCTGTAAAGGCAGAGGAACACAAAATCTCATACAAAAAAGCTTCCTCACATCTTCTCACAACATTTGCACTGAACTATCCAGTTTCATAGTAAGAGGGAGAAGGCACAAAAGAAAGATTCCAAAGCTGGTTGACTGTGGTGCTGAGTGAGTATGTGGCAGAAGCATGTTCAAATCCCTGATGTAGAATGGAAAATCCCTGTCTTGAATCAGGTAGAGCAGAAAGCTGCTCCAGGGTCTTCCACATCCCTGCCTTGTCCCTTCACCACCCAGCTATTAATGTCACACATTCATCCCACCAGTACACACAACCGATAGAACATTTCTGGTTTTATTTCAACATGAAACAAACACAAATTCTTAAACCTCTAAGTAGTCATGTAGCAGAATTGCTGTCCCCTGGTCAGCTAATGTTTACTGACATCTTTCCTGACCTCAGTTACTTTGGTTACTACTTGCCATAATTGTGCTTGCCCATTACACATTGAAAAAAGAAAAAGGTAAAAGGAAAAAACTGTTCCAAGGGTGTTCCCACTGCCAGCAGCAAGTGCATGCTTGTAAGCAAGTCTTTGGCCTCACATAGTATGAGTTGATTGTTTCTGGTCAGCCCACGTTGAAGAAGGGTCTCCATCAAAATACCACTGGAATCCATTTAATGATATTTCCAAGGGCAAGCTTCTGGAAGCTGTTTGTTCCTGTGTCTTCATCAGAACCATCCTACGCTAGCAATGTCTCGTTATATCCTCACATTTTATTTGCCCATGACCATGCCTGTCTGTTGTGGTTTAACCCTAGTAGGCCCCTAAGCACCACCCAGCCACTTGCTTACCACCACCTCCCCACCCCCAGCAGGATGGGCGAGAGAATTAGAAGGATAGAAGTGAGAAAATTCACGGGTTGAGATAAAGACAGTTTAAAAGGTAAAGCAAAAGCCGCATGCACAAACAAAGCAAAATAAGAATTCATTCACTGCTTCCCATCGGCAGGCAGGTGATCAGCCTGCAATGGTTTCAATCATTACCCAGGAGAAAGGAATTTACATATGCTATCTAAACTATGAATGAACATTTCACTCTGCTTAACAGCACTGTTTTTTAAATTGATAAAATTGATGTGAGGACTTGGAAGAAAAAAAAGACCTGCAGAAAGCGGGGTAAGTATATGGAATTAGGGTTTACAAACTTTAATCAGCTTAATTGAGGATCATAACCTTTGTTTCCAATTACATGTGACTGTTTATTTGTTCCTGTTTATCAAGGACATGTCTCTGATCCTCAGGAAAGAATTTCTGCGGATGCTTAAATGTGAACCATGACTGGGGAGAACCTCTGAAACTTTTCACTTGTCAACACATAGGAAAAGAACTATGTAACTTTTCTCTTGTTCTTTCTAACATGTGGTATGATCAGCCAAATAATAAATAGGAAAAAAAGTAATTTCTGGTAAACAAGAAAGGATTAATTCCATCCACAGCAGGAATTATTGTGTCAAATTCTACAGTTTTTGAGACTAAGTGATAGTTTGTGGTGTGACTGAATCTACCAGTAAATTTTATTGCTGCATGGTTTTAGTCATAAGTGTACTTATTAGAATGTGAAGAAGACAGGTATCACTTGAATAACTGTCTCCACATCTGCACAGTGCCATGAGTCAAATTAGTTGCACACATTTAGTATCAGGAAATATGAAAGCTCCAATAAGATTTACAGTTTTGTGTAATTATCAGCAGATAATGTTTGTCATGTAGTTGCCCCAGTAAGGAACTAAGCTGTGACAATACTGTCATAATAATGCCAGAAAGAGAGCATAATTGTGATAAAATATCAGAATCTCTTCAGTTTCCTTCCTCATTCCCATAGCAGAGAATGCAAAAGCCCAGCTGTATCTTTTCTTGTATCCCAGACAAGGTGGTCCAACTGTGTGTGGCTTCAGTCTCAAGAATGTATATGCATCTCTCCATAAGGTCTGTGAAACTCTAATTCAGAGCGAGCTTTGTCTGACCATGTGCAGATGTCTGCAGTATAGACTTCCACATGTGAACTACTTGTCCGGGTGTCCTTATCAGTCAAGGGAGAGGGAGGCTTACAGTACACCTCCTCTCATCCTGAAGTAAGTAGCTAAAACAGATCAGATGAAGAGCGCTCATCTGAGAGTGAAGAGACTTTATTCAGACTCTCCAGGTTTGCCCTTTGGAGGCAAATCTGAAGGCCCTTCTGTTCTCAGAAGATGCAGGGGCCTGACGAGCTTAGGGAAGCTCTCTGAATCAACCAGCTGAGGCAAGTGTATAATCTCTGGGATTGCAGGCAATAGCAGAAGTAGTAATCTATCTTCCTGTTCTCTAACAGACAAATTTTAAGACATGCATTTTTCAAAACTGAGCTATAGTGAAGAGCTACTGCAGTTCTGTGAGAGTCTCTGGACAAAAAGAAAGGATTGTAATGAACTCCAGAATTCAGAAAGTAAAAGGAAATTGCTTCTTACGATTTTGGAAAATAACCCTGCCTCTGGCCTAGATGTTCAGTGTCTTTTAACATTAGCAATACGTTATGAGTCTTAAGGATTAAAATGAATAATGGCTAAAACCAACCAAAGACGAGGAGAGATGTTAAGTTATGAATTTGCCATCAAATGAGTGCTTATGCAGCATAACATAATATTGTGAAAGGTAGTGCCATAAAATATATTTTCCTTTGTATTTCTTTTTATGGAAAAAACATATGCAGTGGTTTGAACAATTGTGTATGGTTTGCCACAATGATTGCCCTATAACTAGACAAGTGGTTTGGTTTCTTGCAGAGCACCTCTTTATATGCACTCATACATGGCTTTGTAACGTGGCTAAGTGACTAATTGCCTAAGATGTTCATCTCCATATATACCTGATTTGAATATGCACTTAGAATACATTCAAAACCCTATCTAGGTCAAGAAAGTATTAGTAATAATAAGATGGGCTTAGCAGGACCTGATGCCCTTTGTACAATGACATGGAATCTAGCTGATTCAAGATTACTAGCAATCCATCTTTTAAGTAAAAATCTTCCTATTATGCAAATCTCACATAATGGATGGTGGGT
Organism: Pelecanus crispus; assembly: GCF_030463565.1. Lineage (NCBI taxonomy): Eukaryota > Metazoa > Chordata > Aves > Pelecaniformes > Pelecanidae > Pelecanus > Pelecanus crispus. The sequence continues at coordinate 82,257,248 of NC_134645.1, read as the reverse complement.
CACTTTCTCTTGAACAACTTCATTGCTTTATTTTTATCTCTAATCAGGAGTGCCACATCTGTGTCAATTTCTGAAGAAAAAAAAAAAAAGACACTCGCTGTAAAAACAATAGATGCAAAGAGAATAAACATACAGTTCTTAAAATATACATGAAAGCAAATGAAGTTCTACATGACAAAATGGTTCTAAAACGCATAATGTTTCTATCAAAGTTGAATTATTAGAAGAATGGATAGCATGCCACAGCAAAGGGGAGAAAAAGTATACATCAACCTGTCTATAATTCATATTACCCCTAGCTACTCCCATCAAAAGGCAGCTTTTTGTGACAGCACAGCAGGCAGATTGTCACTTTCTTACTCTTCTGTCAGGCAGGTTTGCTTAGCTTGGTAATTTTTGCATATACGTCTAGGTTTCTGCTTGATCCGCTACTATAACAACTCAGCTACTATGTCTATTCTGCATCTCTACCTTTCTGGGTGAGTTTTTATTGCTAACCTTAAACAGGTTATGAGTATACTCGTGGAAAGATGTATTAATAGAATAGATACTGAAATACATCAGCCTGAAAGTAAACATGCCTGTATGAACAAGCCAAAGAGAGGACGTTTCTAGAGTGCCCCACCTCCACAACCACTGCCGTGATGGAAAGTCCAAACTGCAGGTTTTTGGTTCTTTTATGTCACTGCTGCTGTTCCTGTCACAGTCCTCCCACAGATAAAAAATGATTTGGAGGTACAGTAGTTGTTGTTGAACTCCTTTGCTCTTTAGTACTTTTTATTGCATTGAGATATGGGTAAGTCAGTTGTAGAAGCTGAAAATGTTCTTGAAACTATTGAGTCATAGGTGACAATGCTTGCAGAAATGTTTTGAGGGCCTAATTTATACATGATTATTTTATGTTAAGCAGAAGTTGCTTATGGATGATTTGTCTTCTTGGGAGTTGTGGGTTGTGCTCTGGAAGATGATGTTGACAAAGAAAATAATGGTAACTGAATTTTTTCAAAAGAGGGGTTGGATTGAGTTTTGGCTTGAGGTTAGGATATGTTCTTAGTTTAGCAGAGCTACTTCAAATATTGCTAATTAGAGAAGCATTAACGTAAGAACAACATTTCAAATTCATTGATGTCATCTTGCTAACAGATTTGGATACATGGGCCATAACACCACTGAAAGCCAAGAGCTGTTTTGTCCAGAACAGGGAAAGCCCACATGTCCAGATCTGTTTTCATGGTTGAAGGGAGTGGGGGAGATGGGATGTGTGGGGTCAATTCTTAATGGTCATTTTTCTTCCCAGGAGTCGTCAGCAATAATGAACTACACAGAATATGTTTGGATCTAGCATCAGACTGGTTTTAGTTTGTGACTCATTTTTTGGTAAGAATTAGAGCTTAATATAAAATCCTCAACAGTTTTCATACGGCATATGACACTGATATCACCTGATAAGTATTGTCCCAGCAAGAGTGGCTATGCTGACCAATAGAGAAAACAGGACCCCATAACCCCTCTTGCATTTAGAAGGTTGTAGGCATAGCTCTCAAGTTTTTGACCAGGAGTCAATTTTACTGTGTGCTACATTTTTCTCATATGAATACACATCAAAATGCATCTTTTCTTCTTAAGTCAGTGCCCTCAACATTAATTTGCCTAGGCTGGTAAGAGGGTTTCAGGATTGGTAGGGTCTTTTCACTTGCTTTAGTTCAGATGTATAACATTCCTAGTGCCTGCACAGCAAATGTCACATTGGCAAGACTGAAAGAACATGATGTATCAAGACGATTTATTACCAACTCATATGGTCCCAGCCCTCCAGCAATCCAGTACCTAATAAAATTATTAATACCTAATAAAGAGGCTTATTGCAGCTCTGAAGTTAGTGATTGCTTTTTAATTACATATTTCTTTTGATTTAATAAGGTAGTAAATATTTTCTTCATCTCTCTTTAAAGGAAAATATGCATTTTATGCATTGGTACCCTTTATATAGGTTATTTATATTCCATGCATAATCATCACCATATTTACCCTGGGTCACATCAACCTTTTAGCCACCTAACATTGGAGCCTGTCAGTTAATAGCTAAACAGCAATAACACCTATAAATTCGATCTAGCACATTCCAATCAAATCTGTAGTTATCTTGAACCCTTCAAGCCCCAGGTTGGGCGCCAAAAGGGACTGTCATGGTTTAACTCCAGCCAGCAACTAAGCACCACACAGCCACTAGCTCACTCCCCCCCAGTGAAATCAGGGAGACAATCAGAAGCCTAAAAGCGAGAAAACTCAAGGGTTGAGATAAAGACAGTTTAACAGGTAAAGCAAAAGCCATGCGTGCAAACAAAGCAAAACAAGGAATTAATTCACTATTCTCATCGGCAGGCAGGTGTTCAGCCACCTCCAGGAACGCAGGGCTGCATCACATGTAATGGTTACTTGGGAAGAAAAAACCCCGTAACTCCAAATGTCCCCCCCTTCCTCCTTCTTCCCCCAGCTTTATATGCTGAATATGATGTCCTGTGGTATGGACTCTCCCTTTGGTCAGTTGGGGTCAGCTGTCCCAGCTGTGTCCCCTCCCGACTTCTTGTGACCCCCCAGCCTGCTCGCTGGCGGGGCGGTGTGAGAGGCAGAAAAGGCCTTGACTCTGTGTAAGCACTGCTCAGCAGTAATGAAAACATCCCTGTACTAGCAATACTGTTTCCAGCACAAATCCAAAACATAGCCCCATACTAGCTACTGTGAAGAGAATTAACTCTATCCCAGCCAAAACCAGAACATCACATTAATTGATTTAATGCCAGGATGAGGTCAAATGAAAAGCATTAGCTTTGTGGTTATGTAGAACCAAATTCAGCATCTCTAAATGTGCCATTGGTCATGCTTCTCTTTCATCCATCTTGATGCTATCAGTAAAAACATGAACCTCTACTAAAATTCCATCTCATTGTGGCTCTTTGTATCCACAGGTATTTCAGTTTGGCCTGCACACACTCCTGAGAACACAGTGTATGGAGGATTTCTTTTTTCTTTTTTTTTAATCAGGGTCATTGCTAGGATTCCCTCTACAGCATCAGCCCCCAGAAATTTGCATCGGCACTTTCATTGCCAGTTGGCAGGGAGGCGACAGCCAAGAGCAGCATAGGGACAGGGACAAACAGGTCAGGTAGGAGAAGAGTGTGGGAACTTCCTGTGCTGGACAGAATGCTGAAGAAAATATTCGTGTAACTACACCCTGAAAATAGTCAAGACCACTTGGTAGGCCTTGACTTGAGAACAGCTGTGATTTTCTTTTAGCTGACATAACCTGAGAATCTACTATGGCCCATTCTGTCTTGGTTAAATCAGCATCTTTGAATTCAACCTTCCCTGTTACAAACTTCCTTAAAAGAAAGAAATCCATTAAGCAACAAAATGCGCGGTACCTTACTGCAAAGGAAGAGCTGTAATTGCAGCCTGTCCCTAGGGGTTATTTGAAAAGCCTAGCATGCAGAAAGTAGACAGCCTGCTGTGCTATAGGCTGTAAACATAGCCCTTATATTATCCTCTTCACATTTTCTTAGGAGAGCAAAAGTTGCATAGCAGAACTGCTTATTTAATTGTGGCACGCACAAGACATGGTGTGGTGGGTTGACCCTGGCTGGATGCCAAGTGCCCACCAAAGCCGCTCCTTCCTCTTCAGGGGAGGACTCCTCACACTCTTCCCCTGCTCCACTGTGGGGTCCCTCCCATGGGAGACAGTCCTCCGTGAACTTCTCCAACATAGGTCCTTCCCACGGGCTGCAGTTCTTCACAAACTCCTCCAGCGTGGGTCCCTTCCATGGGGTGCAGTCCTGCAGAAACAGACTGCTCCAGCATGGGTCCCCCCCGGGGTCACAAGTCCTGCCAGCAAACCTGCTCCATCATGGGCTCCTCTCTCCATGGGTCCACAGCTCCTCCCAGGAGCCTGCTCCAGCATGGGCTTCCCATGGGGTCACAGCCTCCTTTGGGCACATCCACCTGCTCCAGCGTGGGGTCCTCCCCGGGCTGCAGGTGGATATCTGCTCCACCACAGACCTCCATGGGCTGCAGAGGGACAGCCTGCCTCACCATGGGCTTCACCATGGGCTGCAGGGGAATCCCTGCTCCGGTGCTTTGAGCACCTCCTCCCCCCTCCTTCACTGACCTTGGTGTCTGCATGGTCGTTCCTCTCACATATTCTCACTCCTCATTCCAGCTGCAGTTCTGTGTCCCGTAGGTTTTTGTTTTGGTTTTTTTTTTTCCCCCTTCTTAAATATGTTATCACAAATACGCTACCACTGTCGCCAATTGGCTCGGCCTTGGCCAGCGGCAGGTCCGTCTTGGAGCCAGCTGGCATTGGCTCTATCAGACATGGGGGAAGCTTCTAGCAGCTTCTCACAGAAGCCACCCCTATAGCCCCCCCCACTGCCAAAACCTTGCCACACAAGCTCAATACACATGGACATGCACCAGGGCATAAAATACATTAGCCACAGCACAAAATACATAGTTGGAACAACATCTAACTTAGTTTCTACTAGTATAGAATCTCTTTGCTTATATGCTGCTTTGATACTCTACTCAATGAGTCACATTAGTGGTTGTGTTTGCTGAGGTGTAACACTTTAAAAGAGAATAATTTTGTGTGTCTAAGGCCACCTTGAAACCGAGGGCTGCAAGCTCAACAGCTCATCCTGTCTGCAAATGTCATTTCCAGCCCAAAGTCCCAGGCCACTGGTGCTGCCTTCCCATTGCTCTATGAGACAAGTAGCTGCCAGCTTTACACAGAGCTTATTTTTCCTCTAGGCCTGCACAGCTGAAATGCTGAAATGCATCAGAGAAAGTGAAGTCTTTCTCCCCACTTTTCCTTCACCAAGCTGTGTGGGTAGAGAACAGGGACAGTAATGGATCATGGCAAACTGATGGAGTGCACTGTGCACTTGCTGCAGGAAACAAAATAGAAACCCTCAGTCCTTATTTGAAAGAAAAGAAAGAAAAGAAAACCCTTACCATTGAAGCTAATGGGGTCTTGCCTCAGTAAACTTACAGGGTTTAATCCTAAGGTAATATGGGGAAAAGAATATATATACAGGAGAAGACAAACAATAATGAAGCCACATAACACTTTTTTCGTGATTCTTTCTTTAAATGCAAAACTATTTTCCGATGACCCATGTTCAAAGGAAGAATGTACCTCTGATCTGAAGGGCAGTGCTTGGATGTGTCATAGAGCAGTGTAACTCTCTGGGCTATAGTGACATAATGCAAGCCACAAATTTTGCTCCATCCCATAGGAAGTCTGTTTTCCCTCTGCTCTTTGATCCAGGTACAGCGTATGAAGGGAGAACGCCCTCATGGTTTGGGCATGGCTGTGGCCATCAACAGTGCTTGGTCTTCTCCAGGGTCAGCTGCAGACCTGCTGCCTACGTTGAGCTGTACAGCTGCAATCTCTGCCTTTTGCTGCTAACTACCTTAATGGTACAAAAGCCTCTCTCAGTGATAGCTTTGAAGCTACATTACTAAGGAGATGTAAAGAATTTAAAAAATCCCTCTGTTAAAATTCCTAATTAGTGCCAATGTATTATAAGAAGAGGCTTTCTCCAGGCCACTCTTTTACTGTTGCTTGGTCAATTAGGGTAAATGAAAAGACAATGGCTGTGATTTTCCACTCCATCCCTCTAGTTTCACATTAATGTAATAGAGCAATTAACACTTGAGGCTTCAGCCTCTACAGCTGCTCAACTGGAGCGAGCAGTTGCGGCTGGGCCACAGGGCAGTCTGAGCTGAGCCAACCTCAGTGAGTGAAGGAGGCAGAGCTGTGAGCCAACCACCTGGCTGCACAGCCTGTGCGTGAAGCCTTTTTGATGTACACCTAGATGCAAACAAGAGGCTGAACCCTCAGTAATAATAGCAACACTACATAATAATAGCTGGGAATTACTAAGTGCTTTACACTTGTATAATGCCAGTCATACGAGGCTCTCCCAGCATTTTGCAAATGCTAACCTCTGCTATTAAGTGTGCATACTGTGAGCTTATTAATTAGTTTATTTTCCCTGGGTTATTTTTAACCTGGAGCAGTTCCTTGATCCAGCTCGCAACATAGCCCCACATATAGTTACATGAGCGTTAGTACCTAGATGTTGATGGTGGTGATAACAGAGGAAGGGGAAGGGAAAGGGTCTTTGCACCAGTGTAGTCCCTGAAGCCTACATATTGTTAAACCACAGGTTTAGGCAAAATTATATTTAATTCCTAACTCCAGCAATGCAGTTGTGATTAAGATTTTACTGCCTTTCATTATACTCTCATTCCCCAGAGTTGTAAGAACAATTAAAAGGCTTTTTTCCATGCCCTTGACATGACCCTTTCAAAAGTAGGTTAGGGCTCACCTTTCGCCTTCTCCTGCCTCACTGCTATTAAAGACAGGATTGAATTTTACAGCCACTAGATCTACTTAGAGTTACATTATGATTCATAAATCCCCTGAGGCAGAGACTGGAGCCAGATCTGTTGCTGGTACAAACTGGCACAGCTCCACTGATTTTGACACTAATTTGCACCACCTCACCTGTGTATGTTTTTCAAGGCACCATGTTGCCATTCAAGCAATAATAAAATGAATGGGTCATTATCGTGAGTGATGTACTTGTGTTGGCTACAACAAAGGTACGAGGCATGAATTTGACTCAGTATTTCTTTGGCTGATGGGGAAATCATCGTCCTACAGATAAACAATATGTTTTCTGTTTGTTCTTTTATCAATATCTGGATAGAACACATGGAGGAGGTTTTGAAAGCTTTCTTCCGAGCAAGGTTTTTTCTACTTCTGAACTGCCAATTTACCACTAGAAATCCATTCATTGGAATGACAGAATGGGCAAGATGTACAGCAGAAATAGTATGCTCTGTTGCAATAAATTACACGTTTCTTTTTCATGTGCAACAGTAGAGGCGGCACTGATGCAATTAGCCACAGCTGGTTATAGAAAGAAAACATGCATCTGTAGATGGCTCAGACTGAAGGGAACCGAGATGTATTTTCTGGAATTTATCACTGTAGAGAGAGCAGGGGGAAAAAAGAACTGCAATTTTCATTCCTGGCTACAACAAACTTTAATAACCTTTATTTCCCCCTATTAAACAAACTTAACCTAATAAACGTATTTAGTCCATTGCATAGCAATTAGCAAATGCATCTAGGTCATCACAGATGCTCCAAAGGAAGGATTTGAACAGTCCATTTTCTGGAATAAAGGATTTGAAATAATTATTTGCTGAAGTAAAGAACTAAATTGTGCTGTATGCTGTATGCCCTTTTACTAGGCTTCAAATATCCCATTTAATTTTGTTGTAACAAAGGCTTGGGACTAATTTGCTAGCAAAGCTTTTGCTGCTGGCTGTTCAGAATTTGCCTGTTCCCAGGTATCACAGTTTGGGGTTTCCAGAAACATAGCTGCGCATACGTGATTTTCAGCACCAACCTCATGTCATAGCAGTACCTTTTGTCCTGAATGTCCTGGTCACAGATTTATTTTGTCTCTGCCTGTTTCAGTTGCCTCTTTTAATCTCAGTGCATTCACCATTTTTCACCACATTCTTCCAACAAAACCTGTGATTATCTTTAAATTTGTTCTTTGGGGAAATATTGGGGTTTTCCCAGAGACAACATGTTTCCCCAAATAAAACTGCAACTAAACATTTTTATTCACTCAGTAAATTTGATCAGAAAAAAATTGTAAAAGAGAACTGCTCTTTACTATGTCTGACTTGGATGCTTCCTTTCACTTTTCTATTTCCCTTTTCCCCATTTTTTGTTTTTTTTTTTTTCTTCCATAGAGAACAAAATGAGACAAAACTTTTCCTCTGAAACTTTCTGTATCAAGGGTGCTGAAAATCATGTATATATATGCAGCTATGTTTCTGGAAACCCCAAACTCTGATACCGGGCAACAGGCAAACTCTGAGAGAGAGCTGGCAGACCAGTTCTTTCTACTGTTGCTTCCAAGTGACTATAAGCAAGACGTAGTTGCACTGAATATTTTCTCAAGATCTAAGTACTTCTGCCACTACACCCCAGTTTCTCATTATCTGGCAGTTCTACAGCTCATCTACTTCTGTGGAAACATCTCCAACAGGTGCTTTGCCTTCTGTGCTTTTGTATTGTACTTAAATCAGTGGGATGGATCTTTTCCATTTCTTTATGCATGGGACACTAGACTCTGGGAAGCATAAGAGAATGATAACTGTGAACATGAATATTTCCCAATGAGGCATCATGTTTTCATCCTCCAGTCCAACCAGAATGCTTCCATAGTGGTTTGAGTGGTAGAATGCATTTCATGGCTTCTGCATCATACAAGCAGCTAGTTAGCTATTTTTGCTATTGCTTTGGGTCAAAATAACATGGCAATGCCTAATTTGTCCTTTCTTGGACTTGACTCAGAACTTGGGTTGAAAACATCACAGGGTGGGAAAGGAGAGGTGGCCTTGAACATTGACATTCAAGCCCAGAATTTAAAAGGACTTCTGGGCTTTTGTCCCATGCTTAATCTATGTCTAAACTGACAGTCCAGCAGAAAATCACAAAGGCGATTACACCAATGCAGCACGATCACTGACTTGCCACTTATTTTCAAAGCTGTTTTTAAAAGTAAAATGCCACTTTAACTTAGACTTCCTCCCTTGTTACACAGCCTGCTTTAATGTTCCATCAAAACAAAGAAAACAACTGTTCCCACATTAGGCATACATTAGCTATGGGGAAAAAAAGAAAAACAAATCATTATTACATGCTTTGGAAAAGGAAAGGAGCCAGGGTGTGTGCCTAGACGACAAATTTCTATAATCTCCACACCTATAATTTACTTCAGAAATGTGTGGTTACCTTGAAGAAGAGAGGGATCTTCCCAGCTTGCCAGTATAATGAATGATTCAGGTGTGAATGGAAACACATGAAGGGAAAAGTAAAGATCTAAGGAAGACAGAGTTTCAAAACTGCAAGGCTAAACAATGTCTCCTCAGACCTCACCCACTCAAATTCCTGCCCCACAACTCAGCAAAAGGAGACAAGCTGTCTTGATACTGACACCCTACTGCAGCCAAATAAAAAAAAAGGTAAGTATTGAAACCCACAGAATAGATGGCAAAGGAGGCATTTCAACCACTCTCAGATCATCCGGTGAGTTGAAAGCAGATCTTGACAAGCTTCAAGTTATTGAAAATGGATCCAAGCAAGAGCTGAGGCTGCTGCCTATTTCTGCCTCCTTAATTACAATCAATTTCTGCCATGTGCTCACCAGAAGAAAAAAAAAAAAGCATTTACATTGGAGATGGGAAGAACAACCTGTACTCATACATTTCATTTGTGATGCTGAATGCAGAAGGTGTTCAGAACGCAGAGGAACAGTAGCTACTAAATTTGCTCATGATCCGAATAATTTATGCCAACTGCTCCCACAAGGGATACTGGCAAAGACTGTTTTCCTCATTACTCGCTTCGGAAACAATCTTTTCAAATCCCACCAGTAATGGAAGACTAAAAATGAGTCCAAATAGATCACTTAAAGTGAAGAAAAAGCACTTTCCGTATCAGAAATCAGCAGTGCATGCTGACGTATTTGGTTTTGGTATTGTCTTCAATGGTCATCCAAGAATCTGGTGACAACAAAAAGCAAACCTGTCAAGCCAGGTGTAAAGACTGCCCTGCAGTATAACGCATTTGTTTAGCATTCCAGGGGACCCCACCTCAGCTGGCTTCAGCTGTCTGAGTTGGTTGTCCCGGGCTGGGATAATCACCTGGGGCTTCTTCATAAATAGCAGCACCTTCAGGGGGTAGTTTGTCTCCCCTTTCTCAGAAACGTCTTTTAGGATGAGAACAGCTTTCCAGAAACGCGTATTTCTCTCTGCCAAATGAGAAGGCAGCTTGGGGTGACAAGGTTAAGCTGAGGCTGCAGTTCAGCTGTGCAGTAAATACAGCCTTAGGGCTCCAGCCTAAATGTGGTAACATTTTTTGATGGCTCGAATTGTTATCGGCAGGCCTTGTTCCAGACTTGGCATTATCTGTGCTCTCACAGCCAGGTGAAAGCCAGCATAAAGCGGCATAAATGTGATATCATGCGCTCAGGTTAATGTGATGGAAATGTGGAGATGCGCCCGCATGGGATGAGGCTCAGGTTCAGGCCCTTCATGAGGATTAGCGATGGTGAAACACCGCCTGGGGCAGCCGGCGTTTTAGCTGTCGGAGGGCCACGGGCCCTCTGGGACGCCCCATCGAGGTCCTGAGGGGAAGCGGGGTCTGTGGCCTCCCCGTGGGCTCGGGTTGCTATAAAGAGCCGCTCTGTGCCCAGCACCTTTTGGGAGAGGGAGGTGGCAGCGGGCAGCTCGTGAGGCGCGCGGGCTGGGCTGCCACCCGTGGGAGACGGCCAGTGGGTCACCTGGCTTGTAAGGCCGGGCCTCCCCTCCCTGCCTCCGGCGCTGGGTTCACTCCTCGGTTTCTGCCTTCTCCATGTGAGAGAAGGGGAAAAAAAGAAAAAAAAAAAAAAGAAGCAACCAGCTCTTTAAGATTTTGGGCCCACGAGCAATTGACTCATGTCAGCCATCCCTTTGAAGTACTGGGGCTGTTTGTGGAGGCAGAGGATCACAGCTCGGCCCTGGACAAGCTGATTGTTTCAATCAAAGATTTAAATGACTGCCACATGCAAATATGTGGAGAAAAAAGCTGAGCTCCGCAGCAGGCTCCATCCTTCTGGGACCCCTCGAGTACCCAGCAGTACAGGGGTGCTGCAAGGCACGGGAAGGCTCTTCAGCCGTTCAGGCCGGTTTCTTGTTGCGGCTTGGACCATCAGTCTGCCCTGAAGACAGACCCTGGGGACCAGACTTTTAAGAAATTTAAGAGCCCATAGCTTATGCTTTAAAGCAGATTTTGCAAGTTTCTGGGGCCTGTCTTCTGCAGGACAGTACCAGGGTAGAGTTACAGACTCACCCGGTGCCCAAGTGTTTCCTACGGGGCAGCTCTCAGGTGCTCCCTCTTTGGTGTGCGGGTGGGTTTCAAACTCACTGTAACGCACCCCTGCCTGCCTCGTGTTGGGTGCCTGACTGTCTGGATCACACCTTGAGTAGCATCTTGAGCCCAGCCCTGTGTGTCTCAGTTCCTCATAGGTAGGTTCCTGACAGCGTGCAGCAGTGGGAGTCGTGAAAACACTTACAAGGGACAGTAATACTGTCCTTAGAGTAAGGCATCTGTGGAAGAGCTGTGAGATAGCTTGGTAGTGAGCAGAGGAAATGCCGCTGGTGCATCAAGGACTCTTGTTAACTTACTAATACAACATAATAATGTGTTTGCTCTTTTTAAATGACTGCACAGCCCAGAATTGCAGATTTCGTTTCACATCGCTGTTGGTTGTAGGAGAAGGTAGATGGTACTTGCACATAATTACTTTTTGTGTCCTTCCTATTGACCCCAAATACCTGATATCTATTTGAATGCCATGAGAGAGTCCAAATAACAAACATAAGGAGAACGCAAAAAAGACATGCTGTTTGTTTCTTCAAAAGTAGGCAGCTCTGCCTGGTGAGGGTTTGTCTCTTGCGTTTCCAATAAATTAAATGAGCTTGAGAGCTATCTGTGCTGCTACCAAGCTGCTACTCCTCACCTGAGCTGTCCAGAGATGATTCATCTTTTAAAACATATTTTTGTGTTCACGATATCCAAAGAGGAGTTGCCAGCTAATTTGGGTGGAAAGTTTTGCACTGCTTTTAGGAATGTGAAGCTAAGTCTTTTAATCCTGGTCTGGCCTTCAGGAACTTGGAGAAGGAAAAAACACACATGACAAGAATAAGCATTATACAAACCCCATTTTAGTTTATTCCAGTATTTCCCAAACATCAGGCACTCCCTCTGTAGAAAATACGAAGCACCAGAGGCATAGGAATAGGTGGAGGTAGGGGGAAAGATGCGGGAGGCTTCAGACATACATACATGAAGACATCTAAGTTTTATTGTAATATAGCAAGGATGTGATTGATTTCATGTGAAGGGGAAAACCGGGGCTGAATCTAAGCAAGCTGCTCTTGCTCAGGGCTCCAGCTTTGGAACCATCCAATTACATCAGGCCTAGGCTTGTTTCTGAATGCTTTTCTACTTTTTACTGCTCAATAAAACACTTTGGAGATGTGAACAGCCTATGATGTAAATGTAGATATGCTTTCCTGAGTCAGCAGGTAGCCTAAAACCATCATTCCAGAGGTGCAGCTCTTTCCCTCCATCTCCAGGAGGTATTTACTCCAAGTTTTACTGTCCTGAGATGCTGCTGACACAACCTACCCTGGGAACACTGTGCAGGGCAGGGGAAGAAAGACAATACAATGGCCATCCTTCCTAAGCAAGGAGAGCTTTACCTGCTGCTGGCAAGGCAAGGGGTGCTGCCAGACTAACGTTCTTGAGAAGACGACTATGCTGAAGCTTCTGGGGAAGTAGGAGTATCCGACACCACGGCTTCCATTTCTCCAAAAAAAGCCTGGCCACTATCACATCATCTTGTTGGAGCCCTGGTGGTCCATGGTCCTGGTCCATGGATTGCCAAACACAGCTCTCTGGGAAAGAGAATAACAAACAAACATTTGTGAAATTGTAATTGGAAATGTAAGCTCATCCTTGCTGTGCCACTTATGTAAGACCTCCAGCCTGTATCATGTTTTGCCCCAGCACAGGGCATCTTGAGCAGACCACAGGGTCGGGGCCTACTTGTGACAATGGTATTGGGCAGATTAATGTCCCACAGTTTCTCCAGCACCTCTGTTCACAGTGTAACAATTTCACAACAGCGTGCATGTAAATAAACATCAGAGCTGATCTGAGCTGGCTGAACAAACCTCCAGCAGAAACACCATACTTTGATGGAGGGAGCCACTTAGACTGCCATAGTATTGTGAGGCTTAATATTGGTGAACACTTGCTTTTACTCTGCTGAGCGTTGTCAGGTCTCGTATGAAAAAATGACACCTAATGGATTATTTCTAATCATATTTCTCTCTTTTTTTTTCCTCCCTCACTCCAGTTTTACCCTCCTCAGACCTGCAAATTAATATCAAAACATTAGCATATTGTGATTTCTTTTACTCCACCTTCTCTGACTTCTTAGCACATAAAAAATTCAGTGCAGGGACTGTATGTGTATAAACTTCGTACTTCTCAGAAGTACCTCATGACAACAATATATGTTCTGGCCTCTGAGGGAGTTCATGGTCTCAGTGGTCTGATGCAAGGGATGCAAAATGCAAAGACTCTACATAGAAGGGTGGCATAAGCAGCACACCAATGCTTAAAGCTACAATCCCTGGAACTGTGAATTGAAGGGAGAAAGGAGACAAGCTTATCAGTACGATCTCATGGCCTGTGGAGGAGTGATACATAGATCCAAAGGTTGTACACACACATGTGGCTGAGCTCTAAAGCTATGCTGGCAGTGGAGGAGCCGCTCCATCTTCCAGTGCTGTAAAAGCTCTCCCACATGGAGCTCCACACCCACAACATTTGTACCTCAAGCCCTTGGGGAAGATGGGGGCCAGGCCTCACACATGAATAGAAATCCAGGGATGTTGCTATTAAGTTGTTCATCTACAACTTCTGAGCTTCACAGTGGTTATAAGCTTGTGGTGTTGGTAGGATGAAAAGGCAGATCGTAGCATGGGATTTCTCAGGATAATTGGTGTTTGGATTAAAAGGAGGATTCACTGCATCCAACTTGAGATGTTTGCAGTGCAAAGAGTTCTCCACAGACAATGAAGTGGAAATAGATACTTCTAGGGCATGGTTAATCTTGTCCCCACATAGATATCTAAAATAGGTCAGATGAATCATCTCCTGTGAGTATTTCTTTCCACTGACTATAAAGGGAGCCTGGCTTCAGATGTAGACCTCTATATTACAAATATCTAGAGTAAGGTGTAGGGAGTTCAGGAAGATATTCACTCCAGATGTATGTGCAGAAGCGGCCTCTAAGTTTATACTTCAATATTTTACGTGTAGAAAAGATGAGAAGTGTAAATATGTCCTCAGGGTTGAACAATGGATATTCCTAAACTTCACTTGCACTCACTGGGAGAACAAACATCTAGAAAATCAGCAGGAAACAGCTAAGGCTGAAATTTTAGTGCTAGTATGTAGTTCCTTGCAACTCACAATACATATGTTTAATGCTGATGAAGTTTATTTATTTAAATATTTATTTATTACAAACAATGCTGATGAAGTTTAGGATTTGTCTTCTTGGCAAAATAAATTCCAGTTTTCCCTCACATTTCTGTAAGGAGGTTACAAAATTAAATTAAAAGCAGCAGGTCCTACCCGCTGCCCAATTTTAAAGATTTGTGTGGTACTTGCTGATGATGTTTGTGGGTTTGAAGGCTAAATTCTGGAAGAAAAATGTTTGTCAAATTGACTGAAGGTAATATTTCACACCTTTGGAATTAAAGGCACGTCCAGTACCAAACCCTGCACCCAGGAGTGGCTGATAGAGCTGAGGAGTAGCAGTGAACTGCAAGACTCATGTTGTTCTTTCCCAGAAAGGGTAGAAGTTGCAAAGTGGACCTTCTTTGCTTACTTGGAGAGAGGCAAATGGAGGCCATCCTCCCTCAAGAAAGGCAACCAGATGTTTCATGAAAGGAAGGGAACTCAAAACTATGAATTCCCAGGAGAGATACAGTGTTAATCCTCCTGACTTCATCAGGTTCTCCACTAGTTCCTCCTTGTTTGGGCTTATGTCTACCACCTCCCAGTCCCTCCCAGCCACCGCCAATGCCTCTGAGTGGTATGACCACATTTTTTTGCTATGAAAATCCCAGACCCTGGTTCCCAAGGGATCTTGCTATTGAAAATGCCGTGTTGTTCATCTTGGGTTTGGGTTTCTTGTTTTTTGCCTCTGTGAGCTCTTTATTAAGTAATCAAATAACAGCATAGTAAATAAATAATGTCTCGCCTCATAAAGGCTTAAATATGTAAGAAGTAAGTAGACTTGTTGCATTTTACAAATATGTAATAAGTAAAAAGACAAAATACATGGTGACCAACCCCTTGGGTGAAAATACTTCAGGATAAAGCACACTGGAAATTGGAATGGTTTGCTTCCTGTTATGTACAAAATGGCTGCAAAGGAGCTATTAAAGTCTCTCAAATAAATACAGTGCTTTGTGTGTTTGTTTGTTTCTAGTTAGAGGTATACAGTCATTCAAAAGACCATGTGCTGTATAGCCTCCGCAGCGTTTGCTTTGTAGTACAGATAGTGCCTAACCACTACTTTCCTCTCTCTTGATCACTAACGAAAACAGACCATATAGAGATGAAAGTGTTCTAAATCAGTGCTCTGTGTCATTTCCCACTTACTTTGCACTTTTCTGACAGCTGAAAGGCTGCAATAAATTGAGTGCATGCACACCCACAGAGAACGACAGTACTACCATAACCTACCCTCTCAGGACATGTATTTTCTTCCCCAAGGGACTATATTGAAAAATTACCAAAGTGGGGATTTTTTGGGTGTTTTCTACTGTGATTTTAACATTAAAATTTTGATCAATGTAATGTCTTTGTGAGTTGAGTTTTCCTACTGCTTTTCAAAAAATCAGAACAACATTTTTAACTAAAATAATTGAAAACAAATCTGATACTGTGGCTAAATAACAGTTTTATACTAACACACATATGAATAAAAAATCAGGCATGTAATAACAGCAGATTTTTTTCTTCTCTTTTGCCCCCTTTTTTTCCTTCTCTCTTTTCCTTCCTTTCATTCCTTTCTTGTTTCCTTCCTCTTGCTTCTTCTTGTTTTTCCTTCTTCTTTCTCTTTCCCTCTTCCTTCCTTCCTTCCTTCCTTCCTTCCTTCCTTCCTTCCTTCCTTCCTTCCTTCCTTCCTTCCTTCCTTCCTTCCTTCCTTCCTTCCTTCCTTCCTTCCTTCCTTCCTTCCTTCCTTTTTTTCCTTTTTTCCTTTTTTTCCTTTTTTCTTTCTCTCTTTCTCTCTTCCTTCTTTCTTCTGTCCTTCCTTCTACCCTTCTGCCCTCCCTCCTTCCCTTCCTGCCCCTCATTCCCTCTTTCTCTCTTTCTCCCATTCTTTCTGCCTTTCTTTCTTTCCCCCTCCACTTCTAATTTTGTTTTGTAGGTAGTTGGAGATCTGGTTTATTTTAAAACAATGAAGAAGGCAGAATCCCCTGAGGTAAATTCATTGAGTACTGGGAGGTCTTGGTAACACAATTGAACTGGCACCAAATCAATAAAAACAGAACAGAAGAAAAAACAATAATTAAAACATTCTGTCAAAAAAATGGAGCAGTAATTAAAAGATGCAAACTATTGTTTTGCTACACTAATTACATTTTAATTTTCAATAGCTTGCTGAATAGTATAAAAGCCCATGCCTATAAAATGTCCCAGTGACAGTGCTCTTTCTGCAACTAGCGTGATAACAGTGTTTATGTGCTGTAACAGAGTGGTATGTGCTTTCAACTCTGTGTGGGTGAAACTAGCTTCCTTGTGAGATAGCATGACAACAAAGATTTTTTTTTTTTTCTGGTGTGGAAAATTATTACTCAACACACACACACACACACACACACACACACACACGCATGCACATATACACGCACACAAAACCAGGCTCAGTCCAAGAGGCACTCTGCTCAGGGCACTTCCATTGACCTCAATGGGAATTTTGTGTGTGGTGCAATAGCGGGTTGTTGGCCAGCATGAATTCTGCACTTAGGTTTAGACCATGTTGTTTTCTTCACATGTTATTGAAGGATGAAGGGAAAAACAAATTGAGTTTTCCTATTAATATACGCCATTTGCAACCGTAAAACACGCAACTTTTTAGGCAGAGTCCAGAGGACTTTTCTTACAGAACAATCCTCATAGATTTCACTGGTAGATACCCATACATAAAAGCAACATAATAAAGCCCATATTCGATACCGTTATGAATCATAATTGTCCTGAAAAAAATTATGTAATTCATTTAGCTGCTTCTGAGAAAAGTTTTGGGGACAAATTTCCATAGGTAGATTTAAGAAACACCCCAAATCAAGGGTGCATGGAAAGGAGTTTGTTGTTATTGTTTGCAGCAGCACAACGCAAAGTCAAGTTATCCTGATTAGTCCTGGCAAAATCTGGATGCATTAGCTCAGTCTGCTTCTCCACAGCTGTAGTTTACACACTCTGCCTTTCATATCATCTCATTTGAATGATAGAGTTCTCCCAGAAACAGGCATCCCATGTGTTCAGACATGCCCCCAAAACAATAGACCCCTTCCATCAAAGTGGGAGCAGTGGGGAAATAATTTCTCAGAAACTAATCCCTGGATTTCAGATGTATGAAATCAATGAAATGCCTCGATCTATGAAAATGGTCAACATTGCCAAACAATATTTCACAACGGCATAGCTTTTCTACATTTGCAATGTAATTTGAAATTACTTTTTAAATACTATAAAATTAGAAAAAAAAAAACAAAAAAACAAACCCACCACACCAAATGATGGAATAAAATCAACATCCTTCATACCACTGCAGCAAGAAGCACAAAGACAGTAATGCTTTTTAAAGACAAAACACCAAGCAAACATTACCTATGTTTTCACAGTTTACGGTCCCCTTCATATCCTCCTAAATTCACCTCTCAGTTACATGTATTCCTTCCCATTCAGTTGGGAAGGGTTAACAAGGTATAAATCTGGACAACATTGGCCTACTATCTGGAAATACATAAAAAGTAAATTCAAAAGGGAAGCTAGGATAACAATATTACCAAAACCAGGCTCACTTACACTGTATACAGCATCTGCATGTTTTTCTAGGGAGTGATAAGGTGATGTTGACGACACCAGCAGTATTGGTACCTTTTGGAGATGGAAGCTATCTTGGAGGTTAGGAAGGCTAACTACTATAAATAGTACCACTTACATCCAGTGGAAAACTGCAATTACATATTTTCACACACCAAAGTTGCAAAACCAAAACAAATGCAAAACCCAGAGCAAAATCCAGGGCGGGGGGGGGGAATCCTTTAGTTTAGAAAACTAGGCCCTTATCTTCTGGGAATAGCCCAAATTGGAGGGGGTTTTGCGCTGATGCAAGAATAAATTGCTTCAAGAATTATTTCACGGACACATAGTATTCCCCAAATCCCTATTATTATGATGCTAGTGAAATGTCCCGGTTTACTGAAATTAAACAAAGACAGATATTTATTTAGAATTCCTGTAACTGCTACTACCAGTAAATGTGTTTCATCACTGCGATTGCAAAAACAAATACCTACTGGAGAAATGCAGTTCACAACAACACAGAACTGAATGGAAATAGAAATTTTGTTAAAGTTACACTAATGCTCATGGCAGAATTATCTGACTGAAGGGAAAATAAATCAAAACTGCTGACTGAGGCCAAGCCATGGATGAATCTCAGGGAGCAGTGAGCTGGGTACCCCCTGCGCAGCAACATTAGCACAAGACCAGCTGCCAGGGCACAGGGAGGTGCTGGCCAGCTCAGGAGGGGCACTAACTGTGTGTTACTGTGTGACTGTGGGCCTGGGGCCACAGCGAGGGAGACGGCAAGGATGCCCTTATGGCCCTTGATAGGCTGCAAAAGCCTCGGGATGCCAGAGCCATGCCGCCTCCTGTGCACTGGCTGCGTGGAAGCACCAACATATCCTGCCACTATTCTGTCCCTCTCACCCTACCAGCCTCTGGAAATCTCTCACTAGCCTCACTTCCAGAGCAACTTTGAAGACTCTGGCTATTGTAGATACAGCCTTTTTTCTTAGTGTACAATATACACCTGCCCTAAGGAAGAATGTTGCAGCAACACCAAAGTCGTAATTCTCTCAGCACTCCTGCATTCTGGGGTTGCTGCAGGACTAGAGGGAAAACAAGAGATTTCCTCACAGCAGACAGAGCATATGTGGCCAACTTGATACGGACAAGAGTGGAAATCACTCTACGGTTGGTACATGTGGTACAGTCATAAAATGCTCACACTGCCAATAGCACCATTTGTTCTGGATAGATCATTGGATCCATCCTTTCATGGATCCTTGGATACTCATTTCACTGCCTGAGAAGACAGGAACAAAAGCAACGTCAAGACACAGAGTTTGTGTTTTCATATTCCTCCTACACTTGATTCTTTTGAGCATACAAAGGATGTGGTTTCGCAGCTTGGCAGAATAGGGTTATAACTGCTATAACCTGGCATGCATCCTAAAGGCAGGGACAGGTTGCTCTGTAGTTGAAACCTGGTCCCAGCCAGATGAACTTCTCTACATTAGCAATTAATCTCTGTCTGATGTTGTCCTCAGCTGGCATAGGAATGCCATTGGCAGCAGGAGAGGACAGAGACCAGCTGGTAGGCCAAAGTGGGGCTGCTCTCAGGTTATGTGAGAGTCAGCTGCTCCAATTGTGTGGTCAAGGGTCCATGCGGTTTAAAATTAAATTTCTTTTGGATCCTCTGAGTGACTTTTCGAGTTGGGGATGATGATGTGAGATAACCACAAACAGCTACTCACAGTACTTTTGGAGTATATTTCCCCCTCTGCAGATCTTTCTATTAAAGGAGATGATCAAGGCAACAGTAAATACATGAATGAAACTCAGACATTACTACAACTTGGAAGCTTAGTAATGGCATCCTTCTGCTCTCATTCGGTCAGTTGTCTAATGCTAAAGCCATGAGTTGGGTTTTATACTGCAAACACACAATTGTGTCAGTTCTGTGCTGGTTGTAACAACTATTGGCTGATGGAATTGGTCGTTCTCTATTGGAAGTCTAACATTTTAAATGTACAGTACAATACTACTTAAGCTACATCCAAAGGTTAAAAAGTAAATGTCCTCTTTTTGTCTATGAAAATACACTAAACAAAATACTAGATTTCCCACTCATTTTTAGTACCCTCCCTAAGCATACCTACCTTTTAATAATTTCTTACTTTTACCACATACTTCTGTGACAACTCAGGAGACCTTCTTTAAATAGGTCTAGATGGGAGTAAGACAGTGTAGCATTTGTAACATTACACTGTACCGCACTTCTATGTTTCAGTAGAGCCCAGAGGACCAGTGAAATCCTCTCTTCAGTCTCTATAGTAGTTATTATGTATCTCTATAAGATATGTAGGTCTGTAGTGAGCAAAACGATTTCTTGAAGCATTCTCTTCTCTGAAGCGCTGCATGCCTCAGGCAGAGGACAAGAAAGACCGAGGTGTCACCAACATTTAAAGATCCTCATGATCCTAGCAAACAGCCTACGCCACATGCTAACAAGGAAGATGAAAAACCTTGCAACCCTTGCCCCTCTGATAAGGGAGAAGAAATCCCTCCCTACCTCCAAACAGTGAGAAACGTCAGCCAGCTGTGGCCACCTGCTACCCCAGTTACTGCCAGCAGCCAGTCATTGATGCTGCAGTGAAGACTAGACTTCTCTTCCCTCTTCTCTAAGCTCCCAAATACACCTAGGCAACCTTTACACTGAGGAAAATGTTTTCATCCTGACTCTGACCCCTGTAAACTCAGAAGTCTGTGATTTAAGCATCACTATCAATGTAGAATCAGATGCTGAGACTATCCCAGTTAATCTTCATCCCGCTCTGGTTCATGAGGGCAGAGAGATGAACTGAGGGACTGTTCAATTTAGCAATTAATGGATTCCTGTGCTGTGCGGGACAGCAATACTAATGCCCTTGACTTGGCATGGAAATGAAATTAATCTGAGATGTCTTGATTTTTCCTATCTTGCTTAGCCAATTACAAAGCAGGTGGGAGGTGGAGAGTGCTCTAATTCTACCCTTATGTGATGGTTTAACCGGGTAGGCAGCTGAACACCACACAGCCATTGGCTCACTCCCCCCACTCCCCAGTGGGAAAAAGAAAAGTGAAATTCATGAGCTGAGATAAAGACAGTTTAATAGGATAGAAAAGGAAGGGAAAATAATAATAATAATAATAATATTATACAAAATAAGTGATGCACAATGCAATTGCTCACCACCTGCTGACCGATACCCAGCCAGTTCCCGAGCAGCCGTTCTCTGCCCCCCGGCCCCCCAGTTTATATACTGAGCATGGTATGGAACATCCCTTTGGCCAGTTTGGGTCAGCTGTCCTGGCTATGCTCCCTCCCAGGTTCTTGTGTACCTGGCAGAGCATGGGAAGCTGAAAAAAGTCCTTGACTAGTATAAACACTACTTAGCAACAACTAAAACATCAGTGTGTTATCAACATTATTCTCAGCCTAAATCCAAAACACAACACTATGCCAGCTACTAGGAAGAAAATTAACTCTAGCCCAGCCAAAACCAGGACACCTTCTTTTTATCTTCTTACCATATTTCTGAGTCTTTCCTGTAATTTGTTGCAAGAGCAAAACTCAGTGTGAAGTCCAACATGAACCAGTATCTAGATCATACAGTAGGCTAGCATCATATAGGGCATTGGATTGTGTTCTGGGCACCACATTTGAATATGTGCAGGCTAATTGTAAAGGATTCAGAGAAGAGCAGCAAAAATAAAGCTATAGTACATGGACTGTGTTCAGCACATAAAAAAGGAGGAGGAGGAGATAGAAGAGCTGTCTGCTGACAGATGAAGTCATGCTCAAGTGTAGAGCCCAGATAACAGTTTTCAGTATTTGCAATGAAATCATTAGGTTAAATAAATATTAGGAACATTACAGTGGACAAATTCCTACTTTTTCTATCCATAATTGCCTTCAAAGAGAAAGCCCCACAAAAGTTATTAGGCAATACAAGTACTTAAGGAGGAAGTAAAGGGTGGAACAATGGCCTTGCGCTAGTAGCAGGTCTTAACAGAGCTCTGTAAAATGTGCAGTATTGTATTACTGATGCACTGACATTTTTAGTGCCTGTTTCCAGGACTGTGTGCAGGTGCCCAGGTAGTGCTTGTGTTTGCATGGAGGATCCAGTGCTGGTGCTTGACATGAGTGCTTCAGACCCTGCTTGTACACCCTCCTTCCTCTGAGAGCACTGACAATCGAAGTGACTAGTAAAGACAGACATGTAGGGAGAGGAATTGTGGCTTTGCTGAAGGGTATCTCTTGTCTCCACTGTATAGTCATGAGCATTAGAAAATGCCCCTTGAAGTGACTGGTTTTTTGGCTTTATGAAGTGAACACTCTGTTCCCTGTTGAAGAATTTCCATCCTGACCAGGAATAATAGAAATACTTAGAAAAGATTATGTTTTCTTTGAAAGAGTAAGGCGAATTGCTTCCAAAGAAGAACTAAAATATTAATTTGGACTGTGGTTAACATTTACCACCTCTGTAACAACAATAGCAACATCCTTGTTTGCATTTCTAGAGCCTCTTACAGTTGCATATATCAAAAGCCCTGTAAAGAGTGAGTTAACATCTTCTGCAGTTTTCAAATGGAGGAACAGAGCAGAATTAGGTGAGGTCGAGGGCTTATAAAAAGGGGCAACACTACTATGCAGAAAGTGCAGACTGCCTGTTTTGCCAGCAGTCCATGTCAATTCCCACAGTTTAACAATAACTAGCATTGAGACTCATTTAACAACAAAAGAAAATGAACTCTGCACGGGGGACCCTCCTTTGGCATTCACTATAATTAATAACATTAGTGACACTCTATTATTTTATCTTCATCATTTGTGAAGTTGTCTTAGTCATTTTTTTAAAATCCAAAAGAAAATTAATATTATCATCCTGCATATACATTTCACATCCCCTTTTTAAAAATAGAAATAAATAAGAAAATAAATCTCAACAACTTGAATGCACAGGGTGAGGCTTTTGAACCAATCTGAAGAGCTAAAGGCTAAATCCGCAAAAGAAGGGTCATTTCTATATTCAACTTTGGCTTTAAATACCTGAGTCTAAAATGCCCAACCTCCAACACTCTTGGTAAGCCACCACCTAATCCTGAAGGCCTTCCAAATCCCTAGGTTTTCAGCAATAAATTCCTCCAGATGCCTGTGTACCCAGTAGTAATAGCTCTGATCTTATCTGTGTTATACTTCCTTGGTATTGATAGGCAAAGAGTGTCTTCCAAGATCCTCACCCCAGCAGCCTTTTAGAAAATACCTGAAATATCACCCACCACCCAAAATGTGGCCAAGAGAAGAAGGGTTATGCCTTCCCCCACTATGTCTAGTCATGGGTAAGCAATGGTGTAAGAGAAGGTTAGAGTCAATCTTCTAAGGAGATTCAAGTAGGTGCCCTGCCATGACTGTTCCCAGCTTTTGGTGCCTCTGAGCTTCATTATCTTGAGCAAGGTCTTCAACCTTTCCCAAACTTCAATTCTATAAAAGGAGGGGAAAAGAAAAGAAAAGAGAACAAACATGTGAGTATGCCTATCCTGGAGGTGGGATATTTGGTATGGGAACGTGGCCTCTATGCCTGTTCTGCTCATCACACCATATACAACAGTAAGACATCAATGGAACAAAGAGTAAAGCTAAGGGCTCTCATTTTGCATGTGAGTAGTGCACTGGGTAATGGAAGTGTGCTTTAGTCACACCAGACAGATGAGACTTCACCGCCTAAATCATTCTTCCCAAGAGACTGTCCTCAACAATGAGCTACTGGGTAAAAGAGGAGGGATGGCAACATAATTTTTTTCTCACCTTACTTAGGTCATGTTTTCAAAAAGATAACTGACTGTGGCCTTGCACTCTGGCTCACCTCAGAGCCTTAGTAGACATGAACCCTGTAGTACTATTTTAGAATGTTGTTAAGGGTTATCGTTATATATTCACAGGCACTGCTCTGCACACACTGCCAAAGTATCTCTACCCCTGGGCTCTGCCATAGTACATATAAGAATAACAAGACAAAGCAATGGATTTTTGTGTTCTATGTACACTACACCTCTGGACTAGAAACATACAGAGCAGGTTACATTGAACTATTTCCTGATTTTCAAATATAATTCTTGGTGCATTTATGAGTGTTCAAAGGTGCTGACTCCTACTTTACATACCACGAAGGCACAGCAGAAGGAAAGGCTGCTTTTCTGTGTCTGGGACATTTTATGTCTGTCCAAGAGAAAAGAAACCACATTTTTCAGCCCATTTTCCAGCCTTTCTGGAGACACAAGTGATAATTAAGATTAAGCTTAATGTTGATTTTTCTAAGAATTTTTTTCCCATTAGGAAATGAAATTAAAACAGCAGGCAGCCTACAGGTAGCAATGACCCTCAGTCACCGCAAAGTAAATCATACACAGAGAAGAAATCATGTGCTTTGGGTTTTGTTTTCTGTTACGAGTCCTGTCTTGTCATCTTTTTTTTTTTTGCGGGGGCGGGGGGGGGCACACACAGACCGGGGGGAACAACAAACCTGTCTTTCCTATCTAGCATTACTGATTGACACTGACACAAATCTGGAAACAACACATTAGGTTTTGCAGAAGGTAAGGTAGCACAAGGAGAGTAAGTTAACGTGTTTATTATGAATTTATTATTTAAATCCAAAGGGAGAGTTGCCAGATATTTTTGTCCATATCATTAAACACCTCACAACAAGCTATGTCGGCTTTAGGATTAAGAGTCTGAAATCTGCCTTTTAAAATACTGGGTATCCCAAAATATGTAAACAGTGCAGAATGCAAGCCTCTATAAAAGTGGATCACACACAAAAATCAGGGATTACTTTTCTCAGTGCAAATGTGACGCATGTAAACATGTACCCTGTAAACACTTGTAAGCAGAACATGGACAGCAATAATAAAACAGTGGCCCTATGTGCCAGTTACCATATCCAATAGTCTATGGTATTTCTTATTTCATCATTAAAAGGTGGTCTGGATTCCAAAGAACTTTATTTTGGGGTTCATCCAGGATGAAGTGTTTTTCTCAGTTATCACATTCATCTCTTTTCCTCTAAGAAAACATATTTCCTCCTGTAATACATGGATGTGCTTTCTAACTTCATGTAATCTGCCTGATTACGTAAGCAGGCTGCCTGTACCTTCACTCTTGAACATTTCAACATATCCTCTACAGTAAGGAAGCCACAGGCAATTATTTATTTGACCCCTTCCATCCCCAAACATTTTAATTCAGGAGTAAATGCTGTCACTACAGTTTATTGTCTTGAAGATTGTTTTCCTTAGCTCATTTGGAAAGTTCTTGAGTTTTGCAGGAGTTTGTCTCTCTCATTTTTCTGGTTTCCATTTCCTAGTA
Source organism: Pelecanus crispus (assembly GCF_030463565.1). NCBI lineage: Eukaryota > Metazoa > Chordata > Aves > Pelecaniformes > Pelecanidae > Pelecanus > Pelecanus crispus. The sequence continues at coordinate 82,232,043 of NC_134645.1, read as the reverse complement.
CTTGTTTAACACAGCAGCTCAGAGGTGAGGGCACTGAGCCCATAAACACCTTTCTAATGCAACTGCACTGGTTGCAGAGGTAACAGGTAACTGGACCCAGCCTAGCCATGTCCGCTGGCCACCATCCTCCCTCCAGAAGTCACCTCTTGTTCTGTCAGCTCTTCAAATGCTTTTATGTTTACTCCTCAAACTGTTTCAGTGAAAATAACCTGGATCAACAAAAAATTGCTGTTAAGATAATGCAGCTCCTCATAACTGGTATTCATTGGGGGATCTTCACATCTGCGGCTGGCTTGTACATTTTGGGAAGGCAGTGATGCATGCTGGCAAGGTGAAAGTTGCTGCATAGCTTCTAGGTGTGGGTTCACAGAAACAGAATCACAGTGTGGCTGAGGGTGGAAGGCACCTCTGGAGGTCCATCTGGTCCAACCCCTTGCTCAAGCAGGGTCACCTAAAGTAAGGTTGCCCAGGACCATGTCCAGATGGCTTTTGAATATCGCCAAGGAGGAAGACTCCACAACCTATCTGGGCAACCTGGGCCAGTGTTCAGTCACCCTAACAATAAAAATGTGTTTTCTGGTATTCATACAGAAGCTCCTGTGTTTCAGTTTGTGCCCATTGCCTCTGGTCCTGTCGCTGAAAAGAGCTTGGCCCCATCCTCCCTTCAGATATTTATATACATTGATGAGATCCCCCCTAAGCTTTCTCTTCTCCAGGTTGAACAGTCCCAGCTCTCTCAGCCTTTCCTTATAGGACAGCTGTTCTGGTCCCCGCTATTGCTTAGAGACGTCTTTAGCAGTGGCAAAGGTGTGCTGTTTGAGCCTTTGCCATTTCTTGCTCCAGAGCCTTAATCATCTTAGTGACCTTTTGCTGGCCTCTCTCTGGTATGTCCACCTCTGACTGAGGATCCCAGAAGTGGAGACTGTACTCTGGGTGTAGCCTAAGCAGTGCTGAATGGAGGGGAAGGATCACCTCCCTCAACCTGCTGGCAACATTTCTCCTAATGCAGCCCAGGACAGAGTTTGCATTCTTTTCTGCAATGTGACATTTCTGGTTCGTGTTCAACTTGGTGTCCACCAGGATCCCTAGGTCCTGCTCTGCGAAGCTGTTTTCCAGCTGGTCAGCTCCAAGCATGTACTGGCGCATGGAAATAACCTGGGTTATTCCTGCCCAGGTGCAGGACTTTGCAATTCCCTTTGTTGAACCTCATGAGGTTCCTGTCAGCCCATTTCTCCAGCCTGTTGGAGTCCCTCTGGATGGCAGCACGACCTTCTGGCACATCAGAGGCTCAAGGCAGTAATTTCTTTAGCTGGCATTGCTGGGGCCAGAATACTTGCATCTGCAATGTGCAATCTGCAAACCCAGTGCCATTCCTAGTGTTGTCATTTATTTCCTGGGTGACCTCAGGTGGGTCAGTTAATTCTGCAGCCTTTGTCTGGTCTGTCTTATTTGTACTATGCACTCTCTAATGGAGTCTAACAGGTATTTAAATGCACACTAGTTAGTATGAGACATTCTGGCAGTTAGCATTTCTAGGGCATTCTTTTATTAAATAATAAAACTGGCCCATTATTAAAGCAGCCAGAGGTGAAAAGAAAATAATTTTCCCTCTTCAATTCAGTTGTTTGCTGGTCGAAGGTGATGAGACAAGGGCTGGGAGGAGGACTTAGGGGGTTGAAATGCAGCAGAGAAGTCTTGGTGACCTGAACCACGCCTGCCACCCTACTGTCTTGCCACATATCACCAGTGTCACAACATACAGCTTCTTCTGCACAGGTATAATATGTTATAAGGCCCAACCACTGCAGCCAGAGAGGTCCAGCGAGTTTTGCTAGTCTCCATGCCCAACTCAGGCAGAACAGAGAGCTCCGCTCTCAGGATATAAAACAAAGCCATGTCACTTCTTGTGGCACTGCCCTGAACCAATCCTTCACACAGTGACTTTTACATTTTCCTTCCAGGCCACCAGCTGTCAGATGGTAACAATTTCCATCCACTTGCTGACGTGAGCTGGTTTTGAACTTTAATCCAGTCCATGTCTTAACTGTGGTGGCAAACACTTTTTAACTAAAAAGAGCCTTCAAAACAATTTAAAAAAAAAAAAACAAAAACCAACCAAAAAAAACCCAACAGCCCCAAAACAGCCCTTGCTAGCAGCACAGCTTTTATAAAAGGCTTGACAGATGTAAACAGGCTGAGCAATCACACGAAGGAAGGAAACAGCCATTGCGTGATTGCAGGAGCTTGTGGTTGCTGTGATTGAGGCACCTGGCTATTGCTCTGTACCACCACCACGCCAAAGGCCAGTGCTTGCTCCAGAGAGCTTGCAGTCCACACTCACCATGAGGCACAAGACAGATGCCGACTGACGAGGGAACACAAGGAAACAATGAAACAATGTTGGTCAGCATGAGAAGCAGTAGTCTCATCATTGAATCATCTCCATTTACTTTCCTAATATGCTAACATTTTCTGCCACACACAGATCTCTTCCTCCCAGGCAGTATTGAGTGCCTTCAACTCCCAGGGAAGTCTATAAGTATGGAGAGACGTCAGCATCATGCATGAGGTGCTTAGCATTGTGCATGGCAGAGCCTGGAGAGTCAAATCTTGGCTACTTTACATACTCTGGCTTGGAGCAACAGTCACCTCTGTAATGGAAAATTATTATAATACAATAATACAGCTGGGAAGAATTTGCCATGTTTCTTGGACGCTAACAATAGTAGTTTCTTAGTCAAATATATATGGGTAATAGTTAAAATGTTGCTCCTGCTACACTTCTGAAGATAATTCCTTTCTTAAAAGTTAGACATTCACAGTAGAAAGAAAAATACTGCAATTTTCTGTATGAATATTTCCCGCTTGGGAGGTGAACATGCCACTGCAATCTCTGGCTATTTGGGGTTGCTCTTTGCATGTCTTCCATGTGACTAGTTCCCTTAAATTTTCCTTTCCTGACTGGTGTTCGCTGCAGGGACTCATCTGGTCAGTCCCTTTTCTATGTTCCCCCTGCTGCCTGGTGGCACCGTCACGTTGCAGATGTGCTGGCTTCATCTTCTACACATGATCTGGATAATCTCATTTTCTTGCTGGATAGATTTAGAGTGTTGAACTGTCTGGCAAATCTCAGAATTTGTAATAAATGGATTCCACTTAATACCTAGTCTTTTTCTATAGTTGTTGCCATTGTCTGTGCCTTTGGTGGATTTACAAATAATAGGGCTTAATCAACTATATTAATTCTAGATTCAAAACTAAATGGTTGCAAATTAATTTGAATTGAAGATTAGCCTTAGGAAGGAAAAATGTGGCAAACACCACAGTCTTCCAAGCTAACCGCACCTTTTGGAAATTCCCAGAGTAGCTGATTCACTGGAACGACAATTACCCCCCCCTGCTTCTTTCCCCTCCCCCTCAAAGCACATTGTTTTACAGGAAACTTAATAAAACGCAGTTTGTTAACAACAGTCATTAGGACTTTACTGAGATTGCTCACGCTGATGATAGTCTTTGAAAAGTAATTTTTTTTTTCATTCCAACGGGATTTCTCTACTTATCCACACCTACCGATTGCAACGGGAACCTACCCTGAGTAAGGGCTCTGAACCCATTTGTGCATCACTGATGTCACTGGGAATTTTCCCATTGGGTTCAGTGGGAGCAAAGTTTATAATATCCTGAAAAGTAATCATAACGCATTAGACACCCATTCTCTCGTTCCTTGCACATTCAATTTCTAGCAACAACAATAGTTTTAATTCCGGGTTGCTAGGATCTTTTTTTTTTATTAAATATATTATGAGTCAAAGGATGTTGGATCCAACACTCTGAGGAAACAATGGGGACAGATCCTTCATCCTGGCCAAGTGCCTTTTGTGTCCTTCTGTGCGGCTACTTTAATTTGTACCAGAGGCTAGCCATACACACATGCATACACACGTACCCACACGAGATGCAGCAAGCCTAAAAATCAAGGGGAAAAAAAAAATGGTTTACAACTTCTTTTAGCTTCTGATATCTAGCTTGACTTTTAACATACACATAAACACACACCGCATGGAGAGGAAACATTTTAATAGCTAAGCAGAAAAGGAAAATAATGACTATTTAAATATTATAGTAGTAGGTAGCTTGGGGATATTAGAAAGAAAGTAGGAAGTAAGAAAGTATTCAAGAAGTTGGCAACAGAGAATGGTCAACACTGTAGTGCTTTGCCTGACTGATTTAGTTATTCACAATTCACTCACACACATCTTTGACTGTACAGACCCTCTCCTTTTCATTAGTTTCCACTCTTGAGTTACTTTCTTTCCTGTGTTTATATTCTGGCTCTGTTAAACTGATTAGTTTTCCTGGCTGTTAAGCTGCAATACAATACCTTGTAACCTAGTACTATACCCTATATATTTGCCACAAGTATGTAAAATATAGTAGGAAAGCAATATTTTCTACAGGGAATAAAAGTAGCATTTTTAGCTCTCTGATAAAATCATATTTACATACATCAGACAGTCATAGTCTATCATCAGTGTTAATCAAATGCCCTTTCTATCTTTGAATTAAGAAAGCAAAGATGTTCACCCATTTTAGGGACAAAAGGACTTTTTTAAGGCTGGAAAAGGCTGGCAGAAACCTTAGCTTAACTCAAAACACTTTTGGGAAATTCCCAGAATGCTGAATCACTGGGGTGGGCAATTACCACCCTCTTCAGCTGCACAATCAGAGATTCTAAAGAGAAATGTATGCATCCTTAAAGAAAGGAAATGCAGCTTTACTGTCACTGTTTCTTTTGAAAGCAATTCCTGAGAAATCACTTTCTGTTCATAATGGGGTTTCCTTCTCTCTTAACCTCACACTTACCAGAAACATAACTAACCACAGAGAATTCTAAAAGTTTATCATTGATCCCATACTTTCCCACAACAGAACACTTTCTGCAAGACTTTTCATCCCCAGGGTCCAGCTGCTGGGCAGGTTTTTTGTGTGATCTAACTCCCCTATCATGTAATCCCACAAGCACATGCATTACTGCACTACCTGAGGAGGCCTAGTAAATCCAGACATCCCAATGAAGTCAATTGCTTGAAAGCCAGCAATTTTGGGGCCCCATCTTGTGAAATTATTTAAAACTATATCATGCTGAAAGTCTAATATATTTTTCATATACATTTACCACATGCCTTAAGCAGGCAAAAGTGGGCAGTGACTTATAGTGATTCCTATGAAAGGATGGTTTCCCATTGCAGTGTTCCTCCAGTGAAGTCCTCAATGGTGGGAGCAGCTCATACCTTCGACTTGAGTTCAACAGCCCTGTCCCATGAGACAGCAAGTGCACATCGCTAATGCAGAAGAAAATGGCTAGATTTTGACATGTTTCTCAGGCCTCAGCAGTCCTAAGAAAGTGGGTGGAGATCTTTTCACAATACTCGCCTTCATCGGTCTGTCAAATGTTACAATTTTAATCTTCCTGTGGTCCCCCAAACCCAAGTGATCAGGCCAAACCAGCCTGAAGCAAGATGGGTCTGCCCAGAGGACATGTCCTGTCTTTTGATACTGCACCTTGCCAAAGGATCCTTTCCTAGAGAGCGATCCTCTCTGTAGAGATAGTGCTTTCTGGGAAATGTTCTGCAGTTTCTCAATACACAGCCATTGCTTTGATGGAGGGATAACGAATCCCTCCAGCCCTGGCCCTTCCACACATTTGGAGCTTTATTAAAATGGAGAGGATCACAGGGGAAGGTATCACACAGGACAAAGCAGAGAGGCAAATTGGGGAGAATTTCACCTGTGCACTTTCCAAACAAAACCACATCCAAGGACAGAAGATCAAGAAATTAAAACAATATTATTTGGGCATTGATTCTTGCTTATGTCTTACTTGGCAAATTTATTTCATAGCCTTTATTGTAAATTCCTTACCCAATCTCCTTCTAATCTCCACACCTCCTAGATTAGAGACTGTGTGCTCAGCACTCTTCTGAAGCCCTTCCCACATGCTAAGGTGCCACTCACTGGGCGTTGGGACAATGTCAGCAGCAAGCTGCTCACCAAGTACTTGTGAGTGAGCCCATTGCACAAAACAGCAAGCCACATTCCCAGGAGGGTGCCTGTTGGGCCAGGGCACTTGCTTTCCCGCTGACCAAACATAGAAAATCAAAGCCGCTTCTCTTCTCACGGCACCCTTATTATTCATTGCTGCTTGGGAGCTGTCAAAAGGTGCGTCTCACAGACATGGTCCCTGTCCTGAGGGGTTGGGAGTGTTGCATCAGCTAATTGGTGCAAGAGTTGTGACCACAGTCCGTGTCTGTGACCAAGCAATCGGTCGGAAAGCAAACCAGGCTCAATTTCTGTCACTAAGTTTGAGGTACACTTCCACAAACTTCAGCTGACTGAAAAGATCTGGTTCAGAGCCTCTCGCCCAGGCTGCCCTTCAGCTGAGGAAGAGTTTCCATCACCTTTAGAGCAGGGTCCATCTCACCCTGCCTGAGACAGGTGTTTCATGAAGAAAGGATCAATCTTTCTTCAGAGGTACTCATTTCTCTGTTTATTGGAGAGAGAGCCTGGACAACCTGTTTAGATTATGTATTTACGCACCTAGGTAAACTCAGAGGAGAGTCCCACCTTCTTGGACTCATGCTGCAGTTATATTAGCACCAGTTTGGGTGCAGCTTAGAATGAAAACAGAGGTGGTGTTTTTTTTCTAGGCAGTCTAGTTTTGTTTTGCTTTGAAAGAACCAGTATTGCAATAAGACACTTCAATATGTGGTAATACAATGAGATAGCCCCACGCCTAGTCGACTGAAAGTACTTGGCATGGCATTTAGCCCAATGACTGGCAACATCCCTTAGGTGTGGTGATATCTCTCAGTATCGCCCCACCCTGACATGTCTAGCATTTCATTAACACAAGCATTAAGGTCCAGTTCTACTACCCTCACTCACAATGAGTAAGGATGGCGGGATCTAGGTCTAAGTGAATGAATATTGCTGTAATCAGGCAGTATTTGTAACCTTATTATGCCAGTGAAAACTCCACAATCAGAGCTTTAAGAATAAGGAACTAATTGGCTTGAAACAGTTTCAGTCTAATAACCTCTTACCAGAAGCTCAACAGTGCATTAAGGTTTATACCCAGGGTTGGTTAGATTAGTTTCAATTTCAGGTAGTGGGTATCTATCCAATTACTCTCCTCCTCGCTCGGGGTAGAGCACATGGCATTCCTTCTGCTACTTGATATGCTAAGCAGCACGTGAGTTGGCAAGTTGGGCTGAAAAGCAAATTAGCATTATGCAAACTGCAGGATTCTGGCACTTACATTAGGATCAGTGATCTGGCAAAAAATCCTGCCAAGCTACCAAGCCTTCCTGAGCCCAGAGAGCGTTGCAAACCCTAATCCAAGAGACCAGCTGACAATAACAAAACAAAACAAAAAAGAGGTTGTGGGGGAGGGGGAGAGGAAACAAATTCTTAATTGTCTGGGAGGGTGCTGGTGGGAGTATGGAGGTGGATTTCCTATTGAGACCTAATTCTTGTATTGCAGTGAAGAAAGAGAGAAAGAGAAAGACAGGCAGAAAGGTGAGCGAGACAGAAAAATAAAGAAAGAGAGAAAGAGAGAAAGATAGGGAGAAAGAGAAAGAGAGAGACAAAGGAAGGGAAGGAAAAAGAAAAAGGACAGGAAGGAAGGACGGAAGGACGGAAGGAGGGAAGGATGGAAGGACGGAAGGACGGAAGGATGGAAGGAAGGAAGGAAGGAAGGAAGGAGGGAAGGAAGATTTATGACTGACCCACAGCTGGCAATGTTGGTACCCTAGCTGCTTGTGGCTGCCTGTCTGGTGTCATTGCTGCCTGGCAGTGGGCAGCAGAGCAAAAAGAGGTAAACCCATTTGCCACCAAGATGTCTTCAGTTAACACGCTCATCTCAGTGATGGACCAGCCAGGGTGTAGGTCCTCATCCCCTTTTGCTGACTCTCTGAAGACGTGGGCAGCTGCTGCAAGAGCAGCAGACAGCAGGACAGTAATACCTTAAGGTACTTCAGCCAGATTCACCAGAATTCATCTGTCTCAGTTTAGGTTTCTTTTAAGGCATCCCCAGGTAAAGAGTATTTTTTTCAGGTGTTGGACTAGGCTATTCCCAGTAGTTTTGTCTGGTCTATGAAGGCAGGATAAGGCCCATAATCCTTCCATCTTAGTTTGGATGGAAGGCAGAGGGAAACTAGTGAAAACCAAAGGGAGTTGTGCACCCGTCTGTGACTGTGAGCATTAGAAATCATTTCTGTATTACAGATTTACTATGTATGTTTCTGTAGAGCCTTAGCCACAGATAGCACCCACCTGTCCGTATTAACACTGTACACATACAGCAAAAAGACTACATGCAGACACTCAAAGCCTTTTGCAGTTCTTAGATGCTAAAATATGTCTAACCACATTAGGGTCAGATAGGATTTAGTTGTAGTTTTATGCCATCAGTTGCAAGAGGTTGTGCTCTAATTACACAAATGCATGTTACATTGTGAAGGAATTGCTATATTCTTTTAATAAAGATGGTTCTTTTTTGATGGCAAGAGACATAAACTAGCTGTATAAGTAGTTCTAAAACATTTGGTAATGATTCTTCATATTAATGGGGGAAAGTATAGTGAAATTTCTAGCTTTTCTGAGAGTAAGGCATAGTCTGAGAAAGTTCTTCCTAAATCACAAGGTGATCAAATGCAGCAAAGGAACAGAAACAGGGGCCTATTTACTGGAGTTTTTCATCAAGCTAGTGCACTGTAGGATTGTATATACGTGACCTTTAAGAATTGTTGGCTTTCACCCCGCTCATAGTTTCATCAGTGTAAAGGCTGTGGAGGGAAGGCAATGAGTTGAGCCTTCTGATCCCCTGCCTCTCAATGGCCATCGAAGTTCACTAGTTATCTCTACAGTGAGCTCTATAAATTGTGTTTTTACCTCTTGACCAATCCAAAGTCCTTTATTTTCAGTATTTGTTTTGCAAAAGTTTCACTTCAGTGCATTAAAATTAGAACATGAGACACAGCTTTTCAGCCTGTGAGTGTTATGAAGACCTGGCACAGGTGCTGTGGACCCAGTAGGCAGAACGTACTGACCCTTTGAGGGTTTTGTGTGGAAGTCATTAAACCAAGGCAGCAGGATTGTTCAATGTTCTTCACAAATTGTAGTAGGTTTCATTAATTCACTCTGGACATTCGTTAGAATGGGAAGAAAGTGAATCAAGTTCTGAATTTCCATTTCTTATGAAACAACTGTGCTTGCTTTTATTTTAGTTGGTTACTTGGTAATGAAATATACCCAGTTCTGCATCTGCTATTCCAGACTTCCAAGTAAACTCACAGAGAAGGTCTAGTTTTAGACAGACTTTTCTGCTGTGTCTCCTTTTCTCTGATGGTAGGGCTCCCTAAACAGCATCCAGAAAGTAGGGACTAGCCTTTGATTTCTGTGCCTTCAGTTTTCCGATCAGAATCCTGAACTGCGATCACAGGAAATAAGGGGCACCATTCCACAACTGCATGGCTGCAGCAGTATCACTGGAAGAAAGTTGAAGGTTTTATTACCTGTATCTAGGTCACAAGGTCAAAACTAATTTGATTACGCTGAGAAGAGAGGTAACCCAAATGCCTCTGGATAATATGATTTCATGATGGCAGGCAATCTTCCAGATTGCATTTAGTTTCTTAAGACATCCTGGTTGGCATTCAGATATATGTTCCTACACCTCCTCCTTACAGCAAAGCAAGTTGTATTTTAAGCTTTTGAAAAAATGTAATCCTTCTCATCCAGGTGAAACAACATAGCATCTTCATTTGGCTTCCTCCATTACTAAAAAGGATCTACAAGCTGGGCGACACAAGTCTGGGTTTTGACCACCTCTGCCTCTGACCTTTGATGAGACTACAGGCAAGCTGATTCTCCACTCTCTGTGTCTCTGTTTCCTCTACTGCACGCTGGTTTCTCTATTTACATCATAACTTCTTTGTGCAGCGTAATTGCCTAGCACAATGGGGCCCTCAGTGGGAACCTCAAGGTATTTCCATCGTAAGAATAACAAACAACAGAAAGGAAGAAGAACAAAAGAAGAAATGCCATGAATACAAGAATAGGTCCAAACCTCATCAGACTGAAGAATTTCAGAATTCAGGACTTTTCAAAACTGGAAACAGAAGCAAATGAAAGGTTCCAACACTGCCTTTTATCTAGAGCTGTGATGTGTATCTACAAAGAATCACAGCACAACATTGTATGCATTGCTCCTATTGTTCAAGTGACAGTACAGTGAAATTCTAGAAATCATACCATGTCTAGCACCGTCACAACCACACATTACTTTACGTTTTGCTTTGTGGTCTTCCTCCCAATATTAATGTTTTAAAAATCCAGTTAGGAGCTTTTACTCCCTTCCTACAAATGATTTATTTTGTTTTCTTGGAACAATAGGTCACATTGTTTTTCTCCTTCGGAGCTTTCACTTTGATGTGTCGGCTTTGACTGCTAGAGGAAACGTTGTGGACCAGAAAAGGAGCCTTGCTGTGGTCCAACTTCACTGTAAACAGCAGGTGCAGCAGCTGCTGCAGGAAAGCCGCTCATTTTCCTGCTCCTTTTCAGGGATGAAAGAGGGGGATGTAGCAACTTATTTTTCTGGAAAATCTGAGACATAGGAAACAAAAATAAAGACACAGTTTGAAGTGTTTCCTTTATTTGTCAAAAGTCTCGACATGCAAAATAAAGAACATGTAAATACTGTACTTGAATATGTAAATACTGCATACAAGTATGCAAATATTGTACCTAGATATGGTCGTCTTGGTGGCATCTAAAAATCTGAGTGTACCAGGCCAAACACTCAGCTGAGCTGTAATTTGAACTGCTTCCTCAGCAGAGCCAAACCAATTTCCACCAGTTATGTAGCAGCCTCTGACAGTAACATGCAAAAGTACACCAGTTACTCCTCTTCTATACAAATTTAAAGGAAAGGATGTAGAAAAAACTGTGCTTGCAAATATGAGTGCTTCCCAAGTTCAGAACATACCGTTAATTAATAAGCACTTAGTTGTATGTGTTCCTCATAAAGATGCCCAGGGGCAAGCTGTGAAGTGTATGTGCAATTCCCTGTGTCTTCGTGCTGCCCCTTGCTCTGGAGCTACAGGAAACCATTCTCCTTGCACTCTGGACAGGATGGGCTATGGCTTGCCATGCTTCTCACAAGTCCACCACACTCCAGTTTCAAGGAGGATCTACTTAAAAGCACAAGGTTTTCCAGAACTTGCAAGGCAGGGTCAAACTTCTGTGTTGTCCCATAATTTCCAACAGTTGAGTTTAGCAGCAGAGTCCGTCTTCAAGAAATCAGTCAGCCACTGTCAGCAGAGGTACTTTGAGTCAAGGGCATTTAACTTCTGTGCCTATAACTATGGAAAGCATGAGAAAATTTTGTGTAGGAACTCATCCTGAGTTCTGCTACAATCCTGCTCCAAACAAGTCTTGTATTTCCTTCATTAAAACAGTTTCACAAACAATGCAACTGGGATTTACATGCACCTGTGCTGAATATCATCTTGCTCACCCATGCTAGAGAAAGCAGTGCAATATTTCTGTAAATAACATCATCCCTTGCTGGTAAGTGCTCTTACTTGCACAACATGCAGTGAAGAGGAGGTAGGCAGTCATCTCTACAGTATTTAATGAGTATTTGGCAGGGCTGCTAAAGCTACGGTGCTTCTTTGTTTCATCAGGTGAAGCATTGAAGCCACAGAGAACAAAATGGGGATGTGACAGTCACACAGGCCCTCCTTCTTGCACTCTTTCCCTCTGCTCTGGACAGCCAAAATCCTGGCTCCATCAGGCATACCAAGAGTACATTTTGAACAGGGATGTTAATCCTGCTCAGAGCAGGATTAGCTGCCCCTGAAGCCTCCGAATGCCAACCAGATGTTGCTATGCAGCTGGCAAAATGCCCAAAGCGGCTTTTAAATTCCTTTTTCTCTTTTAAGGTGGAGGTCTCTTTTACCGGTAAGCAATATGCTCTGGGAATCTCAAGGAATTAGAGAGCCATCACAGTAGATGGCTCATTTTCACCCAGTTGTAGTCCACAGATGCCAATCAAAAGACTCTCAGGCTATACCTGTATTAATAAACTAAGGAGGCGTACTGGCACAGGACTATCCCACATATTTTTAGCGTGTTCTACAGTCTGGTTCTGGCTCTCCCTGACACTGTCCACACAGCATTCAGGGGTCAGACCCATGGGTTGTCATTCCCAGTGGCAACTCAGTTGTGGCTACCCTGTTCTTCTGGAAGAAGAAGGAAGCTGAACAATATGGACATAAGCTGTGCCACACTGCTTGGCATCAGAGCCAGAGGATAGTCCTTGGTTTATTTTATTTACTACAGTAGATGTAGCCCCATTGCTTTCAGTGAGCATTGGATTATACATAGAAAAAGATATACAATAGATTTTAAATGTTAAAGACAGTCATCCCAGAAAATTGTTTGAATTGGAGCTAATTAGATACCAACAAAAGCATGTTGTGCTCCATGCCCGTACTGATTTATATATCGTCTCTTGAAACCTTGTATCTCCAAAGGAATGCCTGCAGCATTGTAAGCATAACTAAATGAAGTTTCATAAGTAACAGATTGATTTTCCTCACCTTCCAGGCCTCCTCTTGTGGTAAGAGGAAATACATCTGAAAAGCAGATTTTGAAATGGAACTTGGTGGTAGATGATTTCGTGCTGGGTAGTTTTTCTTGTCAAATGACTTAGACATGATCTTGTCATCTCAGTACTCTAGCCTCTTCTAAACAAACTACTTTACAGCATGCTTCTGGCTGAACTTAGGCCACCTAAGCACATGTTATATGTGACAGGAAAAAGGCAGGTTTCCCCCATTTAACCATGTAAACAAAGAGCCATATTTCTCAACTAATTACCACAGGCCTCACCTTATTTTCCCAAGTTCTCTCAATCACTCAACGTACCCTCTTCTATCTTCTTTTATTTCTCCATCTATCACTCATTCATCCATGACTCGCAGTCTTTTCCATCCTTTCCAAATTGCTGCTTTTTGCTGACACAGCAGCCTACTTAGATAATGAAAATCAAATTGCTGTAATAAGATAATGCCATGCTTTTCACTAAGAACAAATAGAAGCAGAACTCGGAAGAAGTCTGGAGGATTAGGAGCAGGGACGTGATTATTGGTTAACTCCAAATGCCTAAGACAATCTGCCAAATCTTCTGAGTGTGCCTCATGTGGTTAAATTATCCAGAGATACTTTGTGCTCAAAGAAGTTAGCAGAGTAGCCTCAGGTAAAGTGTCTTTCAGCACATATAGAAAAAGCCCTGAAGAGCTCTTGATGTAAGGAGAGAGTGTTGAAACACATAGCTTGGGCCAAAGAATTTATCTGTAAAACAGAAACAAATCTAATAATAATTCTATACCTAAGATACTTGGAGAAGTTTTTACAGCATTATTTTTAGGTGTCTTCAAACCACTGATTTGTAGTGAAGGATCATAAATATTTGGAGGGGGTATCTGAAGTCCTGCAGTAATCAAGTGCAGACTTCAGAAATCCTTAGCAGTTGTTCAAATTCCTTTGTAGGGCTGGATAGCAGCTCTTGATATGAAGTGCTGTTATCTTTGACTGCTTATGTACCTCTTGTCTATACTTAGTGTATTCAAGGCTGCAGACGATCCTCCCTTTCAGACATGTTAAGAACCCTGGCTGTATCCAGGCTCTTGCGGAGCTTTCAAAGCTTTCCATTCTCCTATCATTTGCAAAAGTAAATCTATGCTGCTGAATTACAGAGGTGATTTCCCATTCTGACTGGTCACCAAGCAAGACCGATGAGAAATGTCTGTCCAGGGTCACACTTCAATGCTCTCGCTGATTCTGCACACATTATTCAAATTTGCACTGTTCTCTACATTGCTGATGCTTTTGTGTCAGGGAATGAAAATATGGTTGCTGGCTAAAGTGCAATACTGTACATACTATTCCATTGCACAGTGGCTTTTGTCTTTTCTAGACACGCAGACTTGTTCTCAGACCACTTATCATGTTGAATAAAATGGAGCACTATGGCACTTAAATTCAAGAAAATAATGAGGCATTCCTAGAGTGGAGTAGAGTCTACTACTCTAGAGGAATGTAACACCGTCCATAGCAATAAGACAGGGTTGTATTCAGACCGTTTACTGAAGGGGTGTTATTTATCTCACCTTGGTTTAAATATCTCAAAGTGAGTTGCTTACTCTAACACTAGTCGTGTAATAGTCAACAGGAAGAGAGAGGAGCCTCCAGGGGGCAATTCACCCCAATTATTCTAGATATTGATCTTAGGGTGGGACTATGAAGGCAGCCTGGATAATCACCTCTGATTTAGACAGCTAGAGGTGTCTAAAGTTGAACAGGTGACTCCCATCCTAAGCAGATATCTAGGAGATAGCTGGAATGACTCATCCTCCAGGTGGAAGGATTGACTCTGTGACTACTTTTGTCTGTTGACTGGGCTGGAGAGGCCTGCATATTATTTGTCTCTTGATCTTAAACTCCATGGAGGCATGGATTATCCAGGGCTTTTAGGGTAAATCATATTCTCACCTTCAGTCACCATGGAGGGCTCCATCTACAGTAAAGACACATAGTCTGGAAAGGTAGCGTAAGAAAGCATATCCAAGACTCCCTCAACAACCCAGCAAACAGAGGGTGTCTCAAGGCTGTGATTATACAAAGATTGTTTGCAAGGTGAGAAACAGGTCAGAGGTGGATCAAGGGCATTGTGCTGCTAAAGAAATGTATAAGCTGTTGTCCCAGAAAACAGGCACAGGAATCTGGTGAGCAGTTATAATCTCCCAGGTTTCATCCACTGATCTGGGAAACCCTTCTCCAGCAGTTTCAGTAGGCAGCCTTACAGCTCAGCCCAACTACTCTGATATGTCTGTTAGTCCAAGAATATTTTCCTTGCCATAAAGGGCATCCTAACATGTCCAAAAGGATAATCCTCTATCCGCTTCAAATGTGAATGTATCTGTGAATAGGAGGCAGACTGTTAATTTTGTAGAGCATACTTTTTCAATGAAATTATTTTAAATCATTTCATCAACGTGGGGTCTGGTTTTCACTTTCTAATACACATTTCTAGTAAGTTACAAAGTGAAGTGAAGTCTCTCCCTTCCCCCTACAAGCTAGAAGGGTTGACTATTTTACATCAAATACACCTAATATAACTAACTCTGTTACTCATGCTTATGTGATGAAAAACAAATTGGAACCACAGACATGTGTATGAGAAACATATTTGGGGACTCCACAATATCTCAATCCCTTTAAGAATAGGAGAGTTTTGTAGCTTTATCACAGGGCTTCCCAAATGCCGGGGGTGGAATACAGGCCACACGGCCTGCTAGGTCTGCAGGGGAACAATGTAAAGCTGGTAAAAGTGCAACTGTATGGGGGGAAATGCTCACAGAATCATGAAGGAACTGCTGGAGCAAAACAAGACCTCTCCTCTGACTCTGAAGTTGGCTCTCTCGGGTCTCCTTCCTCTGGATGACTCTGTTTCTTTTCACCAACAGAAAATTCTGGCTATTCACTTTCCATGTGCTGCTCTAAGTGTATTACAAGGCAACAGAAATCAGAAAAGGTCCCCATGGTACATGATGGATTTCAGAATTCTCACAGCTGTCACCAGCCAAAGACTGCTTTACAGATTAAGAAAGAAAAGCAAGCTATTAAAAAAAAAGGAATGTTTTGGCTAGGGTCAAAAGTATGAAATCAGTATCACCCACCTCTGTGGCCCTGATCCTGCTCAGACTTAGTGCACATGCTTCATTTCTCATACTGTGGGTGCTCCCGTTTGCTGTCACGCACAAAGAAAAGCACATGAATCAGTGTTTGCAGGGTCACAGTCTGTAAAATATTCACAGTTTGTAAAATGAAAGTTCCAGTGAAGTCTAGTTAAAAACCTTATGACTCATCTAACATATTCACTAAATAAATATTACATAAAATGTAGTCAATATTGGAGCCTGATATGATGAATTCTCACACAGACCAAATCCCTGCCTAAGCCCTCGCATACATTTTTCCAGCCCATGGCTGCCTCTTGCAGCCTCTTCACCTTATCTGGAGCCCTCTTCCCAAACCAGGTGTCAGCAATGGTTCCCTGCTAAAAATATAGGCCAGTGGAAACTAGATATTCACAGTAGGGGTCAAAATTTACACTGTTTTAATTATTTTTTCCCCAAGAAGAAATAGAGACTAAGTTTTAAAAACTGGTATTTATTGTGAACCAATGCACTGAGCCTTATACATGCCTTGGTTACTTATCAAAAGCCTCTAGAAATAGGCATTTGTAGCTCAAAAGTAACACATTAGAACTACAGAAGGGCAGGGGAATGACATGCCTCAGGTGAGCTCCTTTGCTGAATAAATCTGTACGTTTGACTTCATATGTATATAAGTATCAGCAGCTCTGCTCTGGTTAGAGCCTTTGTGGGTGTTTTATATTATCACACGGATGCCAGCATAAAGCTCAGACAAAGGTCAGCAATAAGCAAGAATTCAAATCAAAATGTGAGAAAATACTCAAAGCTCAAATCCATTTTTCTTTTGTTCGAAAGTGCGATCACCTACTACATTATTACCCTCTGAATAACAAAAGAAATCATTAATTTATAAAGGTTTGCATCTTGAAAAGCTGATTAGTAACACTGCTATACATATAAACAATCTTTAAGGTGGGCTCCTTTATAAATTAAGTTTTAAAATATGTCTTTTATTTCAAAATAAAGAGACTAAAACATTCTGGGTGAAACCCTGGCCTTTTGAAGCCACTAGCAAAATTCACCTTGATCACAGCAGGTACAGGATTTCATTCCGTGTACTTTCTGTATGCCTACATTTTAATAACATTTTTTAGTTTTACCAGTAAGGCAAAGACATAGTGGTTTCATATCCAATGGCTGCTCCACCATGCTAAATTGGTACTAAGCCACCAGAGCTGAAGAGCAGCCAAGAGGCTTCCACACTACGGTGTCTGCTGAGACGTACTGGTGACTGTTTGACAGCTTCACCTATCTGGATCCTTGCAAAGCTTGGTGTGATCTAGGGCTCCTAGCTCTGCTTCTCATCATCAGCTGGTATTTCTCATCACAATAAGTTTAGAACACTATGTGGCATTAAAATTTGAACAAATACCCCACAGTAAGCTTTGAATTTATGAAACCATATGTCTTATTGTAATGAAGTCAGCTGTTCACATCGTGAAATCATTACCTGTCCTTGAAAAAGAAATTGGCTTTACGTACCCATACATACATACATATTTGTCATACATATATATTTACTTATTTCTTAGCCTTATTTAATTTTTTCACATCCAGGATGGCTTTTTGCACTTATAAAGCATATTTCTTTCCATCTTGCTTCTTTTACAATAAAAGTTCAGTCTCTGCCAGATTTTTGCTGGTAAGAATGCCAGTTGTCTAAGGAAAAGTCTTAAAACACAAAGACTGGGAGTTTTACTGCGCTCAGTCCAAGAAAGCCCAAACTAATACTTGCCTAAGATAAAATAAAAAGTACAAGTTATGGCAATATAAAAACATTAATGACAAAGGATACACTTTTTTCTAAACTGCAGGAACATTATCTGTATCAAACCATTCATGATTATGTAATTTAGTGACATATAATATATAATAATTCCATAGAGGAAGAACCATACAAATAATGTTTATTGAGTATATCATAGAATTATCAATGTAATAAAGAACAATTGGAAAAGGCAAGTGGTACTGAAAGCTATGCTTGCATTGAAGGTGGAGCTGCAATATTTGTTAGACAGCATACTGGAGAAATTAAAAAGGGAAGGAGGCAGAAGACAGAAGAATCGGCTCACAACCAGGGACACAGGAGGGAACTGAGACCTCCAGATCCTGTTGCATGTAATCATAAGGCTAGACCTCTTCAGACCTCCTCTCTAGCCCCTTCCTGAGAAAGCAGCTTACTGGCATGGAGGGCAGCTGCAAGGAATCAGAGACAAGAGGCGTGCCTGAGCTTTACAAGCTGCAGTGGTGCATTTCCCAACACATTCGCTGGAACTGTGCACTGCAGCTCGCCTTGTGGAATGTGGCCAGGGGGGCTGGCTTTGTGTCTTGTCTGCAGTTGCTTCAGAAACAACTAATTCAATACTAATGATGATAATAGTATATCTGAACAGGACAGAGGTTAATTTAATTCTGCGAAGAGGGATATATACCTTAGCACAATGAAAGCATTATGAGAACCAGTTTTCCCCCAAATCAAGATAAGAGCAGATTGGAATGAGAATCTTGCAGCCACATGGGTAGGGAAAACAGTCCACTAAAAATGTGGGAATGGGAGGTAACATGGCCCTTTCATCTCCCACTTACTAATTATGCATGACTATAGGCCCAGGCCAATTTTCACTGCAGGCAATGAAAAGTATCCTATTAACTTCAGTGGCCTTGGAGCAGAACTCTTGGACCAAAGTAATCCAGGTGGCAGCTTGAGTCTGTTGGTGACTTTACCATTTAGCAGGGTGAAGTTTAATTTTTTGAACCCACAATTGAGACAAAGATTTTCAGTCAGAGAGAGGAAAGGAGCTTTTCTCAGTTGGAGGCTATTCCTCACATACAGAAGCAGTAAAAAGTGAAATAAAAGGACTGTGAAGGAAGGAGAGGAAAGACTCAGGTATTATATACCTGAGTTGTGATTGCTTTGTGCTGGAACCTTTTTTAACACGTTACACAGTGCTTTCAGAAGGATGCAGAGATGTGATAAAACAGATGCAGCAGATGCAGGAAATACAGCACTTCTCGCAGGACAGACTTTTGGGGGTAATTCAGTTTATTAATGGCATGTATTATGGAATCACAAGTTGCATATGATGATTAGAACTTATCCTTAACAGACATTCCTTGTGTATTCGTCTTTTGTTGTTTCCATAGCTGGGATGAGATAAATTTGTGTAGCCTGAGACTTTTGAGTTCCCAGAGCTCGCATTTGCATTTTTGACTTGTGATTTAGAAGCAAGGATTATTTTTAAGGACGGTTTAATGAAAAAGTAATAATGAAAGAATTCTGTCACAAGAAAAGCTTGCAATGTGATATTCCAAGGACAGATTTGGCTCCGGGAATCTCATCTTCTTGCTCCCCTCATTTTCTCAACAGCTCTAGCAAAAGCAATGGCAAATTTCCACTCCCAGTAGAGACTCATTGTTCTCCTCAGAACAAACACTGCAGCTTTTAATCTTTGCCTTCTAGTCCATCCAGCCTCAGCACTGGTGAGGTGATCCTTAGGAGGTGATCCAATGGCTCTCCTGGTGAGCTCACTTGCTCATTCTGATCCCATCAGGAAGCTCCATAGCACTTGCAACCAGAGACAACCAAAGTGCAGATAAAAGCCTACCAGAGGAGCAGCAGTAGCTGCAATATGGTATAAAAAGGCAATACTTTATTCCCAATCTGTGTGCAATGCGGTCAGAATCAGGGAACATATGCCATGACCAATGAAAGGACAAACCTGGGAGTATGAGATGTATAAAAGGAGGGATAAAGGCCGTGAATTTGGAAGCGGAAGAAAAATCCTGTCCATAAGAACAAAGGCACAAATGACCACAAGGTGAGCATGTCTCTATCAGTTAAACTTCGTGTCTCCAAACCCTGGAACACTGGATGATGGCCTTTGGTGATGCCTAAGCAAAACTACAGATTGGAGCTTAAAATGACAAGGAAGTTGGCAAATAAGTAGGGAATTAATTTGGAAAGGAGGGAGAGAGATGGATCGTTACATTTCCTTTTCTGTCAGACTTAGCAGCAGCTGACTTGGAAGTCACATGCTGCGTCTCAAAGGACAAGTTACATTTCTAGCCAAAGGTTACAGAAAACGTTCTCATGTACAGGACAAAAAATACTGCCTAGGGGGATTTTGGATTTGCTGTCACTGAGAGCTTTTAAGAGTAGCTTAGACTTTTTAAAGACTAGATTAGACAAATGTCTGTCCAGACTAGCTTATGATGTGGGTGTACTTTGAGCAGGGGACAAACTAAGCCATTAATGTGGTCTTCAGACCATTGGGGTCTCTTACAGGCCTGTTCTTCAGTTATCCTGTGCCATGCAAGTGCTGTGCAGGACAAGATAGTGTAGGTCCAGGCAGAACTGGGGAGGTGGCATTTGCGAAGGGAATACAAATGATGGAGGGCTGATACACCAGCTGAATGCCATGTTGTTAATGCCATGTGTGTGTCACCAAGTCCACTGCTGGTAACATTCAGTGCCGGGCATCCCTGATGCTAACGAATGAAATGTGTGCGGCCGAGGAGGTGGCTTTGCAGACAGAATAAACAACAACAACAAATGTGATCGAGGCAAAATGTAAATATAACGGTAACCACTGTCAGTGCCATACTGCATATGTGACAGATGTGAAACACTGTAAGTGCTAAATGTACCCAAAATAAAAAGACACAGATGTCCTGACAGCAGGCGATCTGTGTGTTTCTTCTCTGTGCCAATTCCATATAGCACTTTGTAGTCCCCAGCTGTGAGCCCACACAGATAGCTCCAGACTCAAAAGTTAAAACTTAATCAGCCCCAAGCTTCTGTGCCCCAACAGGCAGCAGTGATGCCACTCCGAGTGCCAGTGCCCACCAGCATGGCATTTACGGTTCACTGTGACTTGGGGCTGCTCGACCCGGAAAAGAGGAAAGGACAAAAATACGGAGCAATCTGAATGAGCAATCAAAAGACATGTTGCTGATCATGCTACAGTATGTGATGGCCAACACATCTATCAGACAAGAGGAGGCCAGGCACTGCAATGATGTGCAGAATTCCTTTATCAGCTCAGTTATCACCTGGCAAAACACCAGAGCAGGGGTAAAGTGTAATCTATTAATTAGCGCTGTCAGGACCCTTCTCACTGTGTCAGGTACCTTTGCCAAAGAGGTCTGTACTAGTATGGACCGTGCACTACAGTGTCAGGCCTAGTTAAGTGAACACAGGATGATAAACCTCATTTTCAGTACCCACTAGAGGTAAATATTTGCCTTTGCAGATGAGAAGAAATAAAGCAGGGAATATGGCATAAACAGTGTGTGCCATACCAAGCAGTTATCTGCTTGCAAAACAATGATCCAGGACATCAGAGCAACCAACACTTCCACGTAATCAGGAGGGGAGGAAGCAAGATGAAATTTGTGGTGGTTACAGGCTTGCTCAGGTTTTGCTAACAGTATCTCAACACAAAAGCGTAGCAGACAGGTTTCTGAGTAAAAGAAGAAAGTCACAAGTGCAGGCAAGGCCTCAGCCACCATGAGACCATTTGATCTCCAAAGATGCAGTGGGGTGCTGTATATCCCATACTTACAACATGGTGTATCCAAATGTAGTTGATTAGTATTACAGGCCACAGCACCATGTGTAATAAAAAGGAGTTTGAAGCCTTCTGTGCCTTCAAAGGCAGAGAGGGCACAATCCGATTAATACCAGGTGACAAAGGCCTACACATAAACAGCATAAGCATCCTGACAGACATTGGAAATGAACCATTGTCCCACAGAGCCTGAACTGTTGGCACCCAGAACCAGGAAAGTGCTGGCAAGGAAAAGTTGATTTCCAAATGTGAGAGCCCTCTCCATGAAGACCACTGCCCAGCACACACATGGAAACAGCCAGGGCCCCAAGGAATATTAGAAAATGGGCAACTGATAAAGAGATATATGAAAAAGCTGTGTGAATATGGTGTTACTGTCACCCAATACAGCATGTAACCACTCTGGTATGTGGTTTATATAGCACTCACGAATAGTACTCATGTAATATTCCAAGTTCTATGCGTGCTGCTCCAGCAGTACCACACATGCACACGATACCACAATCAAAAACACATCTTCCTGGCAAATTTTGACAACTTATATACCATGTATTGCAACCACCCGCACACATATGACGTGATGATAACAGCTGCCATTGCATCACTAGCAAATACTTCAATGGACCAGCACACATTTTCTCAGAGAGAGAGAATCTTCACACAGTCTCTGAACAACCTACAAGCAGATGGCAAACTGTGCACATGAGGAAAAGCTTGATAAAGCACCCAACACAAAGGCAGTACAAGCAAATACGCTGATGATGAATCTGGCTAATTGAATGTTTCATGAAGTAAACACACTGGTAAAAGCTATCCACGCATTAAAAACAGGCTGCAGAGCAAAGAGATTCAGAGCACTTAATAGTTGGTGGGTTGTCACTTGTGAACATTGCTGGTAGGCAGTCCAGTCCAGGACATGCTGTAAACATTGCCACTAGCAGAACCCATGGCCCAGCAAAACACATAGGATATAGCATTCTTCCTTCCTTCTTTACAGGCCTCTTCGATGTGGCAGGGGCAAGAAAAACTTGCCATATCACTAACAGATGTAGCTCGGAGGAAGTCCTGATATGCTGAAAATGGGTTCCACTATTCTGGCAAATATACTAGTCCTAGGTGTGACGGTTTTGGCCGTAAGATGTACAGGACTAAGGTTTCAGGTTTTTTTAACTGAGAAACCAAGCAAATGACTGAAACAACCCTGGAATATTTAACAAAGAGAAATAAGATGTTTAAGAGAGTTAAAATAATTGCCTTATGATGGAGGGGTTGAGCTAGAAGCCAGAGGTGGCTGCAAGGGAACTGGTGTAGACGCACGAATTTCCAGGTAGTTCGATAACTGCCCGTAGTATGTGTGCTGGGGAAGTTCGGTCCGTGTTTTGCTGTATGGCACTGTGTACATACAGTCACAACAGTGCTGCCACAGGCCAGCCTGTGCTCACAGCAAGGCTTTCATCTCATCCCACAATCGTTTCTGTTCTTACATGCCAGGCAGCAGAGCCACACACCTGTCTTTACTTAGCTGGCTGCATTCTTTCTCATTTCTTCAGAACGCGTCCTAATCTACAGAAGATTTAGCTCGTGAGTGTTGCCTGGACAGCAATGCTCTGAGCATTTTCATGTTGTGCTTAGCGTAGTAATTCCAGGAATCTGGCATTTCCGTGCCAGGTTGTGCTGCGCTGCAGGCTGAGCAGCGGTGGCTCACAGGACCCACGTCACGCCTGTGGGACCCCTGGCGCCAGAAAGCTCCATCTCTCCTCCAGAGCACCCCTCCACCTCTTTTGGCACGGGCTTTCTCACAAGCCTGAGTGAGTCTGGCCACTGGCACGCCGCTCTCTTTGTAGCAGAGCTGGGCAGGGCCGCAGTGAGCAAACTGAAGTAGGGCGTGAAGCTGTCCCCACCGGCTCTGCCCCACGTGCAGGGCCAGGCAGGGCCCGCTTCCCGTTGGTGGTGGTGTGCGGATGGCGGGTGGTGTTAACAAGCCCGGCTGTGCCGTGTGTGCAGCTCTTCTGGAATTCTGTTCAGAAACACCATGAGAAACTCAGAGCATGTACTATTTGCGCTGGTTATTAGAAGCAGATGCTAATGTTTCTTTGCTGCGATCTCCCAAGTATCCTGTCCTTTTATGATGTGTGGCATGTGTTTGCAGTGTGTATGTCTCTCTATCACATGCAAATAAAAGGTTACTTTCACCATTTGTGTTGTGTTCATCGATAATGAGGACCTTACAACCTCTTTCTGTGGTCTTGCGCCTGCAGATGTTGACTGTGGAGCTGAGGTAAGCATCTGTAGTAATGCGTAGGGCTGCTGTATGGTGTACATGTGTGGATGTCTGGCATGAGCGATGAAGTATAAGTCAGGGCAATAACAGTGCTCTGAGCTGCCTCCTGGCACTGGGTAGCACAAGGGCAACCAGCGTGTCTTACCTGGGTACATATAGTTCAGTGTTTGAGAATGGCAGGCCCAACACAGTGCAACATTCGCATTTTCTGTCTCTCTCTCATGTATTCGTATATACGTATATTATATATATGTGTGTATGTACATATATACACATATGCATAGAGTTCTTTCACATCAAACACCTCCTACAGAGTCTGCAAACAGCACTCTACATACAAAAGTTTATCTGGAAAATGATACCAACATATATAAAGCAAATATTGTTTGCCTGGGTATTTCTCAGTATAATTTAACTAACAGCATAGCTGTATTCACTGTGTAAGTGAATTATTTAATAGCTAGAAGATTTGTTCACATAACTCAAGTGTCCTTTAGTAGCAGAATACCAATAATTCAATGCCTCTATCAGACAGAAGGGGCCTAAAGTGATACTGCCATAAATCCGAGTCTTATCAAGCTTTCTTAATCCTGTTTTCCTGGGGTGACTAGGCCCTGTTTTAATGGATCCACATGCTTGAAGTTTCTGTTTCTAATTTCATGTTTTCAAGCCTTACCTTTCACATGATGAAACAGGGCATGCTTAGAAGATTTCTTAGGCTTCCCTTTGGAACTACCAGCCCGAATTTGGGAGTTCTCAAGAAAATGAGCAAATTTACACTTGCCAGAGATTTCCTCCACCATTGAGTAACACCTCAGCCAAGGTGTATCCACTTTCATCTGTGTTTATATGACATTTTGGATAAATTTTAACTTAAAAGTAAAATGCACAGTTATATTATTCCTACCCACCAGACTGACACTGGCATATTATGATGCTATAACACCCCATGTTGGGAAACTTTCATCATATGCCACAATTCTTTTCTTCCTGAACTTATGCCACCCTTGAGATACAAAGCTAAAATACAATATCCTGAACAACTCCTGCTGTGCGAGTCAGTGTCTTGTCTACACACTCACAAAACTCCTAGGAATAGTTAATGGTTTGCTTATTTAACAAAGACTTAAATCTGTGCCATAACAAATACTAGAAGATGTAAGTAATCATATTGGGAAGTGTGGGGGGGGGGGGGGGGGGGGAAGGGTGGAGAGAGAATGACTATGCTAACCGGCTATTTTGGATGCGAGCAGGACTAAACTTTGGCTTGGTAAACAATTGGGAAAGAGATTGGCCACGTCCCTCAGATGAACACAGTCTGGAGACAAGCTACGCATGGCTGTATCCTCCAAGGCCAAACAGTCTGTCATGTCTTTCTAAAGAAAGAGAAAGAATGGATGTGATTTAGATTGAAGGTTCCCAAACTTTAGTACATGAATCATTTCATAATGGAATCTAGGCTGTTTAGTGTCATAGATGCAACTCCATGTGAAACAGAAAGGGGAGCTACACAGATCTGGGAGCTATTGCTGCCTTCCTGTGGGAAAAAGAAATAGGGAAGAAGTACAGAAAGTTGAGAGCTGGCAGTTCCCTAGCTGCTGCTCATTAGCTAAAGACGGTCATCTTTGATCCATCAGAAGAAACTATATAGTGGGACCTAAGATGGCTTCTACAGATAATGGCATTCCTGAACCATGCTCTGCAGGGAAACACAGAACCACCATGGCCATCTCTTGCTATTATAGCTCATGTTTGTTATCTGTTTTTTCCTTCTCTATAGTCCTCCAGGAGCCACTGTTTCCTTCCATTCTCAAGTCCTTGTCAGAGCAAGACATCACTGAGCCCTTCATCTGACAGCCCTTGTCCCAGTGTTTGGAGGTACTCCTACCACAGTTTCCACACCAGCCTAGGTAGACAAGCTGGACCCATCCATGACAGTTCCTGAAGAGGGGGGCATCTTTGCACCACACTCTCAACGTTTTTGTCTTCACAGAGTGAAACAGAAAGACATCCAAAACAGTCCCACACTCACCCATTACCACTGCCAGAAGCAAGAGGAGTTTCTATCACTGCATACTTTGGTGCATACTAAGTTGGGAAACTCCTGATCTAAATGGGTTTTCCCTTTTTTTCACATGTGACTTCAGCTATCCGCCAATAGCTTGGTGTTGGTACAGATGTAGCATTATTGCACATATACTCTTTTCAAAAAGATGTGACTATTTCTTTGAAGTCAGCCAGACTAACCTTGTTCCTGATCACACCTACTTCCTCCTATTCCAAACTCTTGATCCAGTGGCACTTTCAGTGGGGAAATCTCCTTTACCTTGTTCAAGAATTCCACAGAAGGTCTGAAATAATTGAGACCACAGGTGTGCAAAGGTGTAATTTTTAAAACTCTAGTTGTAAGAGTGTCCCAAAGTTCAGCTATGTAAAATGTTCAGTATAGCAATCCAGCTATCTTGCACCTTCATGAACTTCTTGCACTTAAAGCCCTGTACATAAATGATTATTCAATGTCTTCAGAATTATTCTTATTAGATGCAAATAACAGGAATGAAAGATATATTTTCAGTCGCCAGGCACATTTGTTTGTGTAAAATTCACAATTATTCATGTATTATCAAATTTTAAAACACCAAAGTTATATGTAGATCTGAAAAACAATTCAAACCAAGCCCCAGGAGCATTAAAATGTGAATCTGGATTATGTGGATTTTTATGGTTGCAAATTCTTTTATTCAAATAGTGTAAAAATGTCTATATACAAATCTGTATACAGAAAGAAGACTAACTGGCCACATATCCTGTTCATATCATGAACAATCAATCAATGTAGCCTACAGCTGATATGACTAAAACTTTTTTAAAGATACCATAAAGGCTATTTTTATATTGTATGTATTCACTTTTATTTGGTATCATTTACAGCACATTGTGAGCTTAAAAATGAAATATTTATGTTGCTTTTTTCCCCTTTATACAGTAGAAGGTCAGGCATTCTGGTCTGTGGGATAGTCCTTCTCTCCTGATTGTCCCTGGTGGAAATAACTGAAGCCTTGGCTTTAATAGAAACTAGAAGAGCCAACCACATAATGTTGGGTGAATCTCCGTAACAGCAATGTGTTCCTTCAAAGCTTTGCTTACCCTTTATTTGCCAAACAAAAGCCATTCTTTGCACCTTAAGCCAGGGTGGAGTAATTAGGGGGAGGGAATGGCAGTTATGGTCTCGAGAGGATGGGGAAAAATACAGAGGACGAGCAAGGTGCAACTTGTAATGATCATTGTTTATAGTATGAAGCAGGACATGAAACGAGGAATGGAGCAGCCACTTTCCTGTGATTTGAGTATTAGGGCTGAGAGGCATTTCTCTTCCTTTTTAATAATCAGAAGAATAAAATGGTTGAAAAGCTTCTTTAACACCCCTTAACACCAATACCATCAGGGAAACTGAGGGACTATGGATCAAACAAAGCCTGCCTTCCATGGTCTCGCTGAGCTGTGACTGCAAGAGAAGAAATCAGACATGTTCTCACCACCCAATACTGAGTCCTGCCCCATTTTGGAGGCTGAGAGGGTCTGTTGGTGCAGATGCAGCCTGCCCCGTGCCAGCCGGCCACAATGCCCAGGAATGCGCTCCTGCAGATGTGGTGTCCATGCTGTTATTGCAGCCACCAGCGGTGTGACTCCAACACCTGACTTTCTGAAACTGGCCAGGAAAACCACCCGAGGACTCACAGCAACACTACAAGAAGTCGCACTGGGACAAAAGCAAAGGGGAAGGACCAGCCTGCTTCTTATTTCCACCATTTGGTGATTAGCAGCACAGTGTACATGAGGTATCGTCGTTACCTGAATGGATAGCGAGTTCCTGACCTGAAGGAAAGCCTTCACCCATGAGGTTAGGTTACAGCACAGGAGCCAGCCTGGCCTGACACAGCCTGGTGCGGCAGCCTGGGATGCTCACCAGCCCTCCTGGCGGGATGCACTCTTCAGGGGCTGGAAAGGACAAAGCAACAACAAAACTACTTTCATTCAGGTGCCAGTGACTCAGGCTGCTGTCGGTGGCCAGGGGCTGTTGACGAGCGGGTGCGGGCACTCCTAATGACATCCCTCTCCCGCTTGGGGTGGAGCTGCCCTTCCCCACTCGCACCGTGCCATTGGGGCCCTGTGGATCTTCCCTCCAAGGCCACCGTGTCCATCATGAGGGTTCTGGCCACAGGCAGGGTGGTGGCGAGGGCGGCAGGGCTGGGGGCTCCCTCTCCCCCACCCACAAACCACCTCCTTGCCCCAGGAGGCACCTCGACATCCTGAACGCATGCATGTAGAGCTGGGGAGAAGAGTTCATGGTGGAGCTCAGGAAGAGGCAAATCGGGTGTCATCTGACAGCACTCACTCTTTCACTGGGTTGTGTAATGGACCTTTTAATCACCAGGCGAGGATCTGGGTGCAAATGTGCCCCTTATGCAATGGGGTGAGTAAGATTCTGTGCTGCCTGCAGCCTCTCTTCCAGGCAGTGTGGTTGCCTTCTCCGCATGATGAACTTGAATGTCAAATATTAATAACAAACCAAATTATCTCCACCCTATCATCAAGGTGTGTCATGGCTGATTCCTGTTTAACATCAAGGTTTCTACTGCTCAGGAATCCTTCCTGCAATCCTGGGCTCCGGCTGTATCAGTTCTGTGAGTGATTAAGGAATGACAAAAATCCTGAAAAACTTCATGGCATCTGAGCTCATCTTGATCCTCTTCCATGGTTTGCTGGGATGGGAGGAAAAAAATGGAGCTCCAAAGATAGAATGGCTGGAGTAATTCTTGCAAAACTAGCCTAACCCAACCATCAAAGCACTTCCTTTAGGTAAGATTTCACCCCCACCAAGCTCACAGTGCATAAATAAAACTGTTTTTCAAAACAAAACCAGTGTCTCATACAATAGGATTTTGTATAGATCATAAATGACACTCCATTGTCCTAGCCACAAGCTCCTTTGTGCATTCAAGTGTTTTGTCTGATCAAACAGCAACTGAAACGTTTTTTATAATGTAGATCATTTGGAGAATCATGAAACAGCTGAAAAACCATTCATTAACAATGGTTAGTTCTGGGACTTTTTACTCTGTTGAGGTTACAACTAATTTATGGTTAATTTTTTGATTCCTCCATTTCATGATAGCTTGCTAGTACCAGAGAACTGTGAATCTTTTTAAGTGACTCTTCTTAGAAGAGCCCAAATGTTGCCAACGGATGGATAGGTACTCTTGCTTACAAGTGCCATAGCTAGTTCCAGATCTCTGCCATGATCTAAGTAGTCGTAGGCCTGATGTACAAGGAAAGGCTGGGGGGGTCAGTCAGGCTTCAGAAGAGAAAGCAGAGGTGAGATCTTACAGCTGTGTTCAACTACCTTACAGAAGGGCAGAGAGAAGAGAAGGCCAGACTTCTTTCTGGAGGTACACAGGGAAAGGACAAGAGGCAACAGACACAAAGTGCAACAAGGAAAATTTGATTAGATATTCGATTAGATATGAGGGAAAAAATTTTCACAGTGCAGGACTCAAAGACTGGGATAGGTTGCCCAGAGAGGTTGTGTCTCCTCAGACATACTCAGCAGGACATGACACTCAACAACCTGACCTAACTTCAGAGTTGGCCCTGCCCCAAACAGGGACTGGAGCAGGTCAGATGCCCTCCAGAGTTGCCTTGCATCCTGCATTATTCTGTGAATCTATGATACTATGGAAAGGGGTGATAGCTGTGGATGGTGACAGTCTGTTACCTCATATATTCAAATACTCAATAAAAAGGAGAAATGTCATGACAGTGAAAAGATGGGATTTTATAAAAGATAGAAGAAAGGGTGAAAGAGAAGGGAGAAGGAGACAATAAAAACTAAATTAGGGAAGTAGTCAACATGAAGGAGCATGGAAGTAAATAAATAATAATAATAAATAAATCAAATAGGGGCAGATTCTCATTCCTACCAGAACACCTTCAAAGCCCACTGGCCATGCAAAGAAGCAGGAGATGATAGGTAACCCACTTCAAAGCACATTACTGCATATTACTCTGAAAAGAGGGAAAATATGTCTTAATGTAAGTGTAAATTCAGTCTACTGTTTCTAAAGGATTGGTGTCTCAAGGATGAAGGTCTGTCTCAAAAATGTATCCTCACTTTCATTTGACTAACAGATTTACTTGTAAAAAGTAGCCTTTCAAAAAGTTTCCAGTAATGGAAATAGTAATTAGTATACTAGTAATAATAATTCCTGAACACTTCAGAAGTTAAATCATAGGTTGTGTAGTAGTTCATCTTACCACCAGTTCAAAATTCAGCCTCAAGAGATAATTAAAAAAATAAAGTAAGTGGTCTCTTTTTCTCTTTCTGCAAATTATCCACATGCAGATCATATTCTCATTCCAACATCTGAGGGTTCCTGAGCTCTTTCTGAACTGCCTACAGGCAAGTGTTTCTCTGAGTAGTCAGGCTTGAGGACTTTCATGTCGTATTTCTGTGCTTGATTACCTGGCTACTCCGTGTGGATTTTCCTTCCTGATGGTGAGATGAACAAGTTATCTGCAGGAAGTGTCACACAGAAATGACATAAATCAAATGAAAAACAACCATTTGGAAAGGTAAACCAATGACTGAATGAAATGGGAAGCCACTAAACATTTTCCCTCCCTTCTGCTATCCTTAATGATAAGTATGAGTAGAAGCTTCGTCATCTGATGCTTGCATGATGCCCTCTTTGACTTGGGTTAGATGGTATCCATATTACAAAAAATACCACAAGAACTGGAAATAATTGGTACCCCTTATAACATATGCAGATCCCGCGTGGAACACAATGTCTCAGAGCAAAGTCTTTCATGTTTCTCAGTTATATAACCCCCAGGGAAGGAGGGTGGTGTTATTCGCAGAGCACATCCTCCCTACTTTCTGTATTGGAAAAAAAAAAAAAAAACAAACCTTGCGATCTTCACTAGAAGAGCACCTAGAAATCAAACAGTTCTGATGGCTCCTTCTGTGTTATCTCATTCACTTCCCAGATCAGAAAATAGAGCTGAGTAAACCTGAATCCAGCTGTTGTATTGTTCCTAGATTAATCAGCTGCAGTCACAGAAGTCAATGAAAACTGATGCCTGATGGAGAGGTGGGGTGTTCTTGCTATTTCACATGCATAAAGATTAGAGACACGACAAAGTGGAAATGGGATTTCCAGGACAAGAGAAGATTTTTTTATTGGAAACACTCAGCACTAGAGATGCTTTTAATTATGAGATACTTTACCTCCAGACCACAGTTTGATGGCCAGGAGAGAAATGGCACTAATTATTAAAAGAGAGAAAAGTGCAGAGGGTTTTGGATACATTCACAGTTCATCAGACAGGGCCTGAAATGGAAGTGACTGTTTTGTAATTCTTTCTCTGCTCTCTCATAAGGAGGGAACACGGTAATATCTTGTGACTCTGGTTAACCAGCATAAAAGTACTACAGTAGATTAAATGTATTTGCAAAAGTGAAACCAGCAGCTAATCATCTTGTTCATACACGTTGATTTTTCCCCCTGACTAATTTCTCTTGTAGTGGGAGTAATTAACTTTATTAGTAACACTGACTACTCTGGTACCTTCGGGCAAGCGCTGGTGGAGCTGCTTATTAGCAATCACACAGTTTCACTTACACTGTTATCCTGAGCATTTCCTACAGGGTGAAGTGCCTGTTGAATGTAAAGGGGGACAGATTAACTTCCTACTTAAAAATAGGTGATGAAATGTAATGTTGGGAATGGGGGAGGGAAGAGGCAGAAATCCTAAATTTTTTGCTTGCTCGAATTCATTATGACTTTCAGTTTGCATTCTGCCTTTGCAAGGGGAGGATGACTGGAGTTGGGGTCCACATCCCCAGTTGTCTCTCCTCAGCTGGGCGTGTGCGCTCAGCCCGGCCTCGACCCATGTGACCGGGAAATCTCCTACACAGCGGCTTTGCCAACAGACCTCAGCCAAAATTTCCATCCAGAGGTGCAAAGGTGGCAGCAAGTTACTCAAGCAGCAAGCAAACCTGTGACACTTGCAGCAAGGACAAGCTGGCACTTTGCTGGAGGACAGGAGCCAGCCTGGTGCAATTCTTTGGAAACACGTTTGCAGCTGCCAACTTCCCTGCTTGGAAGAGGCCACATGGCGAGGTGAGGAACACTGTACCTGTTCTGCCTCACTGTTCCTGCAGATACTTTCTCCAAAAACGACAGGCAACCTGGCATTGCTTGGGGGTTGTGAAACAGCTCTAGTGCTGAAAAGAAAGAAGGCTGTGTACCCACTCATTAACTGGGCATTGCAGTGCGGAGCGTGCAGAGAGGCACTGGCAGCCAGTCTGAGGGCTGTTTCCAGAGGTGGGGCAACTGGTAGCAAACTATACTCAAATAAATCTGAATGGTCCTAAGGCAAGGTCACAGGAAGAAAAACATCCAAGGAGAGGGGTAAGCGAGGCTCCTCCTGCTCTGGCAGGTCATTCATTGTCGCCTTTTCTACTATGACCTCAGATATCCATCCCCACAATGCAAAATTTACACTTACAATGACTTACTGAGATTAGGACATAGCCCTTTTGCCCCATGCCAGAGCTAGTCACTTAAGGTTCCCTTTATGTCTGAGAGGAAAATCAACAAAACACTTCTGGTTTACCTGTTTGAATCTATTGTATCCATTCTGTCCCTAGTACATGGATATTTCAGGAGATACTGCTTAGTTTCACTCCCACATTCATACAGTAACACTAGAAATCACAGACTGTGGTTTGCTAAAGAGAGTGTGTACCACTGAAATTGGTCACCACTGAAGTCTGTGTTATATAGACCAGATATGCTGGTCTTTTTTATTATTGTTATTTATTTAAGGAAAAGGAAGAAATGTTGGGGAAGGCAAGTTGCTGCACTTGCTGGCCCAGCTCCTGGCCCCTGCTGTGTTTAAATTTTGCTGCGAACATCTGCTCCCAGGCCCTGGTGCAGTAGCAGCGGGGAGGCACATCAAGTGAGTGTGGCTGAACCATCTCTACAGCCTGCAACAATCCAGGGCTGGCAGATTGATCTGGACATTGTGGATGGTTGGCAGCAGTTGCAGCAGAGCTGGGATGTCACTCCGGGGCTCTGGCTGGCCCCAGGGCCATGGCAGCTCTGGCGAACGCATCCTGGCAGTGTGCGTTTTGCCAAACATGAGTGAAAGAAACCTAGCGCTATTATGCACATCAAAAAAAGGAGAAAGAAAGAGGTGGAATTGTTGTGTGGGTGGAGTTTATATCACATAGATAATTGGGAAATTATGAATTTACATTACTGAATTATTTTTCTCACTGACCTGTTATTTTACAGGAGAGACTCATATATAAGCAGGAAAACAACACCACTTATCAGATAAAATTCATCTGCATGCTGAACAACTGGCTCTGGCTCTTTCTGTAGCATGCTTCATTCACTGGCACGCTGAATGCCCAAGACACTTAAAAAAATAACCCTGGCTCCATCAAGCTTAAGAAAACAGGACTGCATTTTTAAAGCTTTTTTATTGAAGTTTCCCAAACACATCCCTTTCTAATCTGTCCATCTGTGCCATGTCCATAAAACCCAGCATACATTTCTCAGAGAAAGAGATTAAACAGCTACTTGTAATAATAATTGTCAAGTATATCCAGAGAGATGCTAGTGCCTTTGCATGTAAGAGGTAATACACAGAAACTGAAGAACAGAGCCATATCACTGGAGCTGCCTGGGTCACTGCATACAGTACCCTACTGTCATCAGAAACTAATATAATCATATCTGTGAGGGTATTACAGTCCGGTTTAAACTGAGGTGCAGTTTTGCACCTACACCTCTGGCTGAAAACTTGTTTCAAAACCCTACTCCCCTGACGGACTTCATCCAGAATCTATCTGTTCCCAATTTATACCCAATTGTTGGACACCTTCCTCTGCTTTTTAATCTTAAAAGCTCCTCCTTCCCCTGTATTTACCCCCAGCTTTGATAATAGAAAGCAGTCACATCCTCTGTCAGTCTTCAGTGAAAAGGAGCTAAGGTCTGGCTCAGATACAGGTGTGAATGCAACCTATCATTCTGTGGTTAATAAAGATCCAGTCTACCTACATTCTCTCACTGCATTTACAGTAGATAGGGTGAATAGGTATTTTCACCCTATAAAATTTTAATTATGAAACTAAAAGTACAAGTTATATAATCAGCTTTCAACATCATCTGACATTCCAGTTCTGCTTACATTAACGTTCAGCTTCCAGTCATTAAAGGACAGATTTGCTCTTTGGTAAACAGAGCAAACAACTTTGCAAATTAAAATCGTATCTGACCTGCCCTCAGGTATGTTTAAAGTGGGCCATATGTAATGGGATGTTCTCACCACTGCCTCACTGAAACACATTTGGTCTTAGCATTTAGGACTAACCGTTCTTGCAATGATTAAATACACACTCCAGTCAAAGAAAGAACATTTGTTTGGGATGCAGAAACTAATCTCAGGCTCAACCAAAGTCCATAGCACAGCAGTTCCACTCAGGAGACAATTGTGGATAGCTACATCTCACTCACCATACCAGGGAGGAAATCCCATTAGCATTAGCAATAACAACATTTCAGTACAGAGGACAAATCTAAGAGCCACTCTGGTAGGTGTTCCTTTTTGACTCTGGCAGTTGCCCTTTCTGTCATGCAACAGAGATCTGGCAAGAAAACCCTATAGTTTGGACCCACCAGTCAAAGCAGCTGATAAGCCAGGCTTTGCTATTTGTGCTGCTGATAGCTCCTTGCCCTCCACCCCACTCCCTGCAAAGCCTCCCCAGACCATGCTTTTCTGGGATTTGTCTTCCTGTAAGGGTGGCCGTTACCAGTTCAAGCCAAAAATCCCTTTCCATCATACGTTCAGACACCGAAACACTGAAAGGGAAGTGGTTTACTCCCAGAAATAAAGGAAATAACCAGCTTCTCAGCTTATCATCATTTTCCTAAAATATTTGTAAGGTAAGCCAATAGGTTTAAGTATCAAAAATTCTAGAAATGGGCAACTTTCAACTTTTGACCTGAGACTTTATGCCAACTCATTGCCTCTCATCCTGCCCTAGTTGACAGAAGGGCAGGATGAAAGTGTCTTGGCATAATGCAGCATTCAGTTGACTTTCCTGGTCCCACCCATTGATGTTTTCCAGTTTCAGTCTCTAAGTCTCCCCAGTTTCCTGGAGAAGATGCATAAAAAAATCTCTCCCTTCCTCTTGCTGGATATACACACACAAACTTCTAGTGGAAGTGGGAGGGAATCAGGAAAAGAGTCAGGAATTTGTTGTATGTGATGTTGCAAACATGACCCCTTGCTATTTGATAGAGTTGTCCACTCTAAAGCTCACAAAAAAATGAATTTTTGAAAGTATTGCAAAAATGTTATAGCTTTTAGTTCCCTAGCTCTCACAAAAACTACAATTTCTTTTTTTAAGGGTTGACAGAACCAGAAATTGCATAAATCATCCCTTAAATAAAGATGTCTGCTTTCCTATGAGGCTAGTTAGGATATGTAATATTTAAATGGCAGCATTTCTCCCTTTGGGGGGGGGGGGGGGGGGAATTAATTTCAGCCAAAACAGTATCAAGTTACTCTCATAAAGTACCCCTGCCACTTTAGATAAGACACTTACATGTCATCATCAAATACTTACTAAATCAAGCTATGTCAGGATCATTTCTTTGACATATATTACCAAAAATAAATATTCAGTCATTAATATCAAAGAACTCCCTCAGTGTATTGCATATCCTAACACCTTTGGTATGTGAGCCCCAGACTTACTCCTCCTTAGTTTAGACACTTCATGGAGGCACCCAGCAGCCAAAGGGTTCTGTTTAAGTCTTGCCCAACTTTATACCTTCCCTGTATACTCCCTCTAGCAACTGTGAATTGCCTCAATGGATAGGTAATCCCAGGCAGTCAACCAGCTCACCTGAGAACAGATCTCCAGGAGTGTCCCCTTACTATATTAACTACAGAGCAGGTTTTAAATCTTGCCCAGGCCTCCCCAAGATCCCCAAAACATGATACACATTGTATTCATGCAGGAGCTCTTAGGAGCTCTCCTCACCTCTCAGAGAGTTGTAGACTTGGGGCCAGCCTATTGATTCCTGCTGAGCAGGACTTTGTAGTGTGTTATTAAACAATTGTAAAATTACCCAGACAAGCTTAGAAAATACCATATTGAGCAGTCCTGCTATAGAGATACCTAGAGTGTATGCCCCCTGACACTCTGGTATATCAGTTCAGGGTCCAAACTTCAGGGTACAAGTAAGTAGCCCTGGTGCATCCTATGTGAAATAAATGCATTCGCATGAATATGGAGCCCCCGTTCCTCTTTTTTTCTGACACTGCAGTACACTTTGGCAAATATTTGCAAGCACTAACTTCTCAGGAGAGCCTTACTCTACATAGGCAAATCTGAAAACTCCTGTGCTTTAGACATCAAGTAAAAGAGATTAGCTTAGGCGCATCTTCTTGTCAAAATGTAGTAGCAAGGCTTGTCTACACAGAAAAACAGCCTGAAATAGTTATTCTGCAATAACTATTCCACACACAGCGTTCCACTATTGCTATTTTATAATAGTACCCCTAGGGACACATGGCTGAGTTAAACCACAAAAAGGCACTCTTCAGGCAGAGTAAAACTGTCCCCCCCACAGCGAGTGTGGACTTGCTAACTCTGGCAAGCTGTTGGTTCACTCCCTAGTACACTTCCCATTTGCATCCAAAGCTAACTGAGCTTTTATTGTCTTCTGAATTTTTAATCTGAAAAATTGATATCTAATAGAACCCTAGAAATTAGAATAAGACTTTCAGTAGCTGGCCATTTCGATCGTCTTCCTGCCAATTATCTGCTGCTCTACAGGAACTTAAATGCTTTGTCCAGTTGAGTTTTCTTGCTTGAAAAGCAAAAAGTTCTGACCATGCCCTTTGGAGTCTAATCTAATCTTCAGCACAACAGAAATCATTATGAAGAAATATGCCTGATAATCATTCATAATTTGCCTCTGCTTGGTTTTGCCCCACTCCTTGCACTCCGTTTCCCTTATGGAAAGGCGCCTTTGCTATCTTTGCAGAATGCAGTTGACAATACAGGCTTTGTGGCTACACCTTTGAAAAAAATCAAGCAAACGGTCATAATGGTGCCAAGGAGTTCTACTGCCAACAAAAGCACATGAAGGATGGTCTGCATGCCTGAGAGAAGCACCCGCTGTAACCAGTTGGAGAATGATAAACCCTTACAGCCCCTCAACTGGAGCGCTAAATCAGATGTGTTCATTACTCTAAGACAAGTGAAGCCAGGTTACCCAGACTGCTCTGCTGCTAAATATATGACACGTAAATAGCCTGTTGTTTTCTTGCCAATACAATATACTACCTCCTCCCCCACCTCTCCTTACGTAACCTTGTTAAATAAAGAGTGAAGAACCCTGAACAGCGCAAGTAAAAACAGGCTGTGGATTTTAAAAAGGGGTGTGTGAATTGCTTCTGACAAACAGGTCTTCGTTTGCTGGAAGGGGACTCAGGATTTTCATTAAGGAAAAAAAACAGCACTTTTTGTCCTGATTGTTTCAGAAGAACATTGCCGTAACAAACACTTTCATCTGTAAGTGGAAAAATTCTAATATACAGAGTATACAATTAAACAAAACCTCCTGCAGTGTTTTTCAATACAAGATTTATTCCCTTTGGTTCTGAGAACATTGCATAACCCTTGTAATATTATAGCTTATTGCATTGCCTCGTCATACTGCGTGAACTTGTGCTGTGACACGTCCACACTCAGATGTATCAGACACACTGGCAACACCTATGACACAATAAACCTGAACTATGTTAATTCAAGCTTGATGGGACATGCGTCATTCCCCACCTACCGGACTGGAACCCTTCCGCTGTATGTGCAGCTTGGCCAGGCAGCCTCAGACTGCCCAATGTTATATACTGCTGGACCTAGGTGCCAGCAGAAGGGGTTAATCACGTTGAGAGTGAGCATGGGCAGGTGGGCACTGGCCAGTGGTGCCTGTTCAGCCCACCATTTTGGGAGCAGATCATGGGAAGATGAACTTGGGAAGGAGTGTCTATTGTTTGATATCCAAGTTGAAGGAAGAGTGAAAAGTTTGGGTTCCAGTTCCTAAATGACATTATTTTTAGCATTTATATTGCGCAGCGGAACCCAAACTACACAAAACCCCAACTGTGCCCTCAAAACCTCATTCATTTTCCCACTGCTATTAGTTGCTTGTTTCTAAAGGAGGCTTTTACATCTGCAGGACATTAGTGTATCCTGCAGCATTCGTGAGCAATGCAATGAAGTGAAGAAAAGCTGAGAACAGTTACCTTGGGACTGAGAAATGATTTCATAGTCATAATCAGCTCTAAAGTGTCAGTCTGAATGAAGCTGCAAAATGCCCAGAAAGAGAGCCAAAAGAGGTCTGTATGCCTTTTCAGTCATCCTGGTTCTCCTGTTCTTGCCAGCTCTGCCACTTTCTCAGCAGCGACCTTTCCTGTTTTGCCATTTTTTTCTGCCCTTCACTCCAACTACGGTTGATAGGATCTAATACATTTTAATAGGGTTCAAAGCACAGCCACATTAATTCTGTAAATGACCCTAATAGCTTTCAAATGTTTCTATCTATGCTTTTACATCCTTAGTCATAAGAATGTGGAAGTATTTGTAGTCTGTAAAATAAAAGGGAAAATTGGCTTCAGACGTAAGTTTTACTGCCAATAGAACTGTATATAACCATTCGCCTATTTTTTAACAAAGATGAATTAGTAGCACGAATTCTAAAAATAGTCTGAAAAAAAAGCTTAGTCTGGTCCTTTTGCCACCTTTGTCTCCTGTCACAATAAGGTGAGGCTGAGAAATGTGACATCTTATAGTCTTCCTGATCTCACTTTGCTGCTGCGGTTCCCTGACAGGGAAGAATCACATCCTTCCATTCTTTTCACCATTGCTCCCCAGCAAATCAGTTCCAAACCATCTAACATGATTAGAAAAGCAGGAGGGCAATGTCTTTGAACTGACTTTTCTTCTAATTTTAGGAGGTAATAAGATTATTCAGTATGCGGATTCAAATTTTTCATCATGACATTGCAACCTGATGGATTTTATTTCTCTTCTGCTCTCAGAATATCTAAAACCAAACACTGATAGTAATGATTCAGAAGAGCTCATTGCACATGTTTTAAACTTGAGGATGAAAAAAGCCTAGCCTGAATACTTCATATGTATGAGTCAGGGTTGGTGTTTTTGTGAATGGTCAAATAAATCATTTGGAATTGTTTCTGTTGTCTGATAGGAGAAGAACACAAATATTTCCAGCATGATCTTTGTTGTGTACAAATGTTAAAAGGTACTATTTTGATTTTAAGATTATCCTTATGGGTAACTTTTGGCAGATATCAATCCCTGCAGTCAATTATCTCAGTGTAGGTATCAGACTGACTAAAAAAATCTTTTAGAAACTGATGTAAATCTCTGCAAAACATACATGGGCATTTTTACTGAAGATTAAAAGGGTGTCTCAGCTGAGAAAAAGTTAGTAGAAACAAAAATGCAAAAATAAAAAGCCCCACCTCTACAAGGTGAAATGAGGGAGCTTCCAAAGGGAATATCTACCAAAGGTCCTTACAATGATTTAATAAATTCTATTAAATGGGTGCTCTACATGTCTGTGTAAATCCCAGCCTCAGAATGTAAGTGCCCCCCACTGATTCAATACAATAGAAGCTCAACATTGCTGAATTAAATCCATGCAGACATTCAAATAAATATATAGGAAATGATTTTATGATTCTTTTCATTCAGCTCTAATTTAGAAATGTGGAAATTTCATGCTTCTTTTTGAAAATAGGATAGCAGTAGGGATAGGCTCAAATGCCCACTTTTGAATCTCAGTCCAAATCTAATTGTTCCCAAGGTTTGGCTCCAATACATCGATTAAGGTTCTTCTAGATGAAGAAAAAAAATGTTGTTTCACAATGCACCAACTGAAACAGGAATGCAAGACTCTCTTTTCTTATTTGTCTGGCCATGGAAAATGTTAGCACTGGTCCTGATTACCTCTAGCCAAGAAACATGCAAGAATTTCAGCCTTTAGAAAAGCTCATATTATTAGTGACACTCTTTTGAGAAGCTGAGATGTCCTGGTTGGAGAAGAGGAATCCAGGACTCTTCTGAAAACAGGACATATCCACTGACTTGATTCTAATGAAATGTCATTGGCATGTGAGTTTCCTCATGTTTGTCTCATTTGCCAGAACAGCAAATCCACAGAAATTACTTTTCACTGAGATTAAACCAAAATCCAAATGACAGCTCTAACCCATTTTATGTAAATAATATGTAAACACCAATATTAACATGAAGTAAAAACCACTCATGGCACATGTGCCACTTTGCTGCTTCTTCCCAAACTGAGCCTTTGCACTACAACATGGTTACTAGAAGCCTGAAGACAAGTAACGTCTGCTTCCAAAGGTTGAAGCCAGATCCTCAGCGTGATCCTGTGTTGTACAAATCAAGGCATAATAACAGACAACTGAAGACCAGTCCTGTGTGTTAAACCATTGGAGAGCTTTGATACATTTAGACTAGTTGTTCTCTACACATTTCCTATTGTTCCTTCCTTTTTTAAAAAAAAAGTGCGAGTGACAATGTCCTTTCTTCCTCATCTTTCTTAGAAAAATCCTTTTTTTTCTCTTTTGAGCAAGAGAATACACCATTGTTCCTCTAGCAGTATACCTGGGAATAGTCCTACACGTGTGGCAGTGGGAGGGCTACTCAGGCAATGAAAGTACAGGGGACAGGCAGAAGGGAGGATTCACAACTAGAGTTTCAATTTTGCTTCCTCTAACCAAGGCAAGCAAACTTGTCAACCTCTTTCATTGCTAGAGGTAAAAAGCTCCCCCAACCCTAAAATATCTCACCTGTCAGGAGGTCTGCTTTGCTGCATCCCCTTCATTCTTACTTATTCAAGAAGAAAGACATCCCAAACTAGAGCAGGCCATCCTCAACTCCAGTCAAAGCAGGTTGGGAGTGCAAAGTGGCTTTTACCAATCGCAGCAAATAATAAATATCTGCTCTGGAAAATGGGTGGTGGAAGGTACAGTCTACCTTGCTGTACCTGTAGCAATTCTACAAAACAGTTTTACCCTAGGACTGCATTATCAGATCCTCTGTTCTTTCTTGTGAAGATTCAGGGTTGCTTTTCTTTCCCCTAAGCAATGACTGTGCATGCTAAATTTTAACTTTATCTTAAACTTCCTTGTACAGGCGTACAGACCTGAGAACCATACTGTTCTCCAAAGTCTGATTTGTTTAAAACTAATTGTAAGACAATAGTATTTCTCTCTTGACATTTGTTTTCCTGTTAAAGATAATGTTGGAACCCGTGACATGACCACATCCAGCTGCACCAGACACATCAAAATCAGTGACAGGATGAAACCAAATTACTAGGCCTTTTTGTGGCTGGGGCACCATGTGATGCATCACAATGCAAGATGACAATTGAAACATTTTAAACTGTAGTTCAAACCACAGCAAAGAAAACCTCAGGACTCAAGATCAGAGAGAGAGAGAAAGAGAGAGGTGTTTGCAAACTGTAAAAGAGGAAGGGATTTAGCTCTTTGCTTCCTCACAGGTTCACCATCTCTGACTTGCTGCCAATTGCCAAAGGGCTTTGACATCTGAAGGATATTATACAAATCTACAGCACTCAGGAATAGCGGAGGGCGAAGGGAAGCATTTGGGTCGTATGTGCAAGAGATCTAAGCATTCCTATCTCCCTCTCCACTGCCTCCATGGGCAGAAATAATCAAGCTCTGAATGAGTCATGAGGCTGGCAGGACCGGGAAAGGATGAGGCCACTATCACAGGTAGGAGAAGGAGAGAAGCTGGCCAAGGCTTTATAACAACAGTCACCCAGATAGCAACTAAAAGAGCACACTTTTAGAGTAGGCTGGCTCTTTAAGATAGACATATGTAGAGTATCAGAGATGGAAACTGTTCTGTGCTGTTGGGGTAGTAAATTCAATACAACCGTAGACAAAATAGTCAATCAGCAAATGGTTCACTAGGCTATGCTTTTCTGATTAACTATCCAAAGTGATGAGGGGATCCCTTTCCCAGACTGTAACTTGTCATTTTTAAAAATATAAAGAAATAGCTTTCTTTTCTTTTTCATGTGCAGGTCTAAAATGCAGCACAAATTGACACAGTCAGAAAAAATGCTGTTGTGCTTTCTGCATCTCTTTGATCCCCGAGAATAGCCACAGTCAGTTTCTATTTACAAAGTTGGGGGTTTTTAGGCCTCAATGCTGAAAAAACATACTGCTCTGAAAGTCAAAGCCGTGTTATTCCCAGCTGGAGAGTTATTGCCACCAACAAAGACTCCATGGGCAGATTCTGTGCAGACTTTGTGGCAAGTTCAAATTCTTTGTAGTTGTTTTCAAAATATGCTATCGCTTAGCTGAATATTACCCTTGACTTAATCTTCTTCTACCAAGCCCACCTCAGATTTCCTTCTTCCATGTCAGTTCAGTGGTATCTCCTGGACATGTAACAGCATCAATAAATATCTCTCTTAGGTTGCCCTGCTCATATCATGCATATCCTCTCACAATTTTTTACCTGCCTATGCAAAGAAAATCACAACATTCCTACATTTTCCTCAGGGCCTAGAAACATATCACCCCACCTTCAAGCTCTACAAAGTAGTCA
Organism: Pelecanus crispus; assembly: GCF_030463565.1. Classification (NCBI taxonomy): domain Eukaryota; kingdom Metazoa; phylum Chordata; class Aves; order Pelecaniformes; family Pelecanidae; genus Pelecanus; species Pelecanus crispus. The sequence continues at coordinate 82,189,557 of NC_134645.1, read as the reverse complement.
ACAATTATTTTCCCATTCTGCCTTTGGTTACAGCTACCCAGATATTTTGCATTTAAGGCATAGCCAAAATTTAATCTCAGACGGTTTATTGCAACTGTGATAGGTTTGGGACCTGGATTTGAAAGTTAGGCCTAGATTGGGTGGAGCTATTCCAATGCTGTAGAAGCCAGGAGACCTTTCATATCAATCATCTGTGGTTATGTGGGCCAAACAAAGCTGATGGGAGTAAAAAATAAGATGTTCAGTTTTATGCCTAGCAGAGGTCACTCGAGTGAAAAAGGCCTGTCAAGTACAGAGGTGGAGAATTTTTTTTTCCTGTAGAGCCATATCAGCCATAATTTTAAAATTTAATTTTTAACTTTGCAACCACCTGTTTTGAGTATTCAGATCTCTATGAACTATTATACAATCACTCTGGAAAGAAACATCCATTCAACAGGTTTGTTTCAGAGTGTTGCTGGCACGGGATTTTGCTTCGTTCCACCTCCGAGACAGGAGTGAATGATTGGTCCCATATGCACATAGCACACACAAGTCTTGGAGCTCTGTGCATACAAGATTTGCTTTGTAAAATCATTATTTTTCGCCTTTTGCTCATCCTTAGAATGCATATCAGAAGTATTACGTCTTCCTGCAAGATGTTTGCAAGTAGTTTAAGTTGAACAAGAGAAAGTGAGCCTTCCCACTCATTATGTGTAATTTTCTTTTGATTTGTTTTGATTCGTCTTAATGGGGATGGAACACCATGTAGGTGTGGTGTAGATGATGGGGTGGGTAAATTTTATGCGGAATGAGCTGAGTAAGCAAGTTTGAAACTACCTCTCAAAATTATTCTTCAAACAAGCCTTGGGGAGGCAATCAGACACCTGTTTTAGAATACCTTGACAAATCCCCATGCTCTGTTTCATTAAATTGTGAAAGCAAAGGATTGTGCAGCCAAAATTAAATGGTCAGGTCAGCTCCTCTGCATAGCAATTTGGTTTGTTACTGTGAAGTCTGTTGTCAGTAGAACGATGTGTCTTCTAGCCCAGAAGACCACATCCATGGTCTGTGTCTGCTCACTTCTAAGATTGTTGACCCACCTCAATGAGGCAGCCATCTCACATTATCAGGGTTTCCTAGGCCAGCCCAGAGCTCTCGAGGTTGAGGGATCTCTACAGAAAGGAAAGGTAGAAATTGTAGAGCAAGTCTATGGGTGGAAGAGGGCTTTCATACACCCCATCTGTCCGTGGTCCCGTAAGAAGCTCAGCTAAATTTCAACAGGCAGCTCTAACTTTTCCACAGTCCACAGTGTGGTAACCCAGAAGAGAGAAGGAGTTCAGAAAGAGGAGATAGAGGTAAATGCCCCAGCAGAAGGACTCTGTTGAAATCCCATGACCACAATGCTGAAGGGGCTAGAGAACTGAAAGGAGGGGAAAAGATTCCTTATAAATAAGCAGATGTCTGGAAATTCCTGAGTGTATCAACAGGTTATGGCAAGTCCTGCAAATCCCACCCACTCAGCAGAAGAAACCTGTGAAAATTCTGCAGGGGGAACTCAAGAGCTGCTTTCAATGGAAGGAAAAAAATCTGGCCTATAATTAAGTTTTCATCTCCTATTATTTATCCAACATCATAGCATCTCATCCAACATCTACCTTGCCGACGCTGTTTATTTAGTTAGTTCATTATATTTCTCTATAATTTGTTGCAGTTGAGCTGAAGACAATGGCTTAGAAAAACACCATTCCAAACACTTTCATCATCACAACTTTCTAAATGTCCCAGCCCTGCTTGTTGCCAAGCAGAGAAATAAGCATTACTGTTTCTGTCACACTTGACTGCAGTCCTTTGCACCTAAAAATGCACCCACACCTGCTCTGGGACCTGCTATTCATTCATTCTCCACCAGCCTTCAGAAGTGATGAATGTGGAGGGCAAAGGATACCTAAGGAGATGCTTAAATGCAGGATGTAAAAGAGAAAGAGATGAGTGACAGAAAGATAGCGACCTGCATTTGACACACCCTGCTTTTCTAGATTGTAGTTTCACATTATTCTTTGTAAGATGTATGCTATTTTCTTGACTGGGGCTGGGACCATCTTTTGTGTGATGTGGTAGTAAAGCTTCAGTTACAACAGGTATGGGGCCATTAAGCAAGACTGCAAAGGGTCTCTGATCAGTTACAATCAACAAAACTTGAATGAGTCTTAATTTACAGTGGATGAAACTGTGCCAGGATCTGCATCATGTATGTGCATCAGTTAGACATGCACAGACCTGTGACGGGCTTCTATACAGCAGCAAATACCATTCATAAGGAATAAAGCCTGGGGGACCTGGTAGTTCAGGCCCTGTGTGCCCCGTAGATGACTGGAGGCAGCCATCTTGGTATGAAAAACAACAAAATAATGAGGATCAGCAGGTCTGATTCTGATTTCAATTATATTTATGTAACCCAGGAGTGACTCCACCAAGACGTGGAGCCGTAATGGAGGAAACGCAATGGCAGGCCAAGAATCTGTCTTAGGTAAATAGGCTTCATCCACAACACTGCCAGGCATTGTAGATGGTTCAGTAATCGGAGGTGTGACGGCAGCACAGTCATGTTCTAGCTAGCTTCAAGAGTATGGCAGGGAATCTGCAGCTGCACAGGCTGTGGAAGGAGCTCCATATGTCTTTTGTAAGGAGGGAATGAGAGCCATGAAGCTTAAAACACCGTATCTTCCTGGCTATTGTTAGCGCTACATGAAAGCTGGTTTCAGTCCGTCTCATGCTGCAATTGCATCTGAGCATAGTGTAGGCATAGCATTGGAGGCTGGCAGACATAAGCTGTGCTTACTGTAAATCTTAGCAAAGAAATGCACTTCTTTAAGGCACACGCCAGGTAGTTCCCAAGAAGTTCGAGATATTGCAGATGAGAAAGTCTTTCCACAGACACAAAAGGACTTCTTTTTCTTTTTCTTCTTTTTTCCCTTTTCTCTGGCAATCCCATGAACGAAGGGATGGTTTTGATTCAGAATCTGGAGCAGATATGGGGAGAACTGATTCATGATCCTTTTCTTTTTTTCTCTTTTAATGGGCTGACAGACTCTGCTCCAGGCCTGTGTTCCAAAGGCCTGATCCAAAACCCACTGAAGTCAATTCTTGTAGAGTGCAGTGTGCTGTGAATTTGGCTGCAAAGTAGTACTCAACTACCACTCTGTAAAGAAACATAAACCATCAATTTTTTCTTAATTGCCACAACTATTAAACAATCCCTAAAAAAAATCTACTATGTCTTCTTCCTGCCAAAGCTTCCTGTCCCCTGTTCTGTACCTTACTTTTCAGCAGTTTGGCACTCCCCACTCACAAATAACCTGGCATCTGTCCTTGCCCCATGGCAGGAATACCTGTCTGGTCCCTTGCCATGCTCTTCATCTCCTTTGTTCCCTTCACACTGTTCCCAGTCAAACTCACGTGGGCCACTGAAATGAAAAAGTTACACTATGTAACAGAAAAGAAAAATTTAAGCGACCAAGATGTGGCTGTATCATGAACATTTTCTCTCATCTTCTCCTGTTGCAAAAATCTTTGGCATTTCTCTGCACACACACACACACACCCTGCCCATCCTTTACTGTCGTCTTTGCTATAATGACTGCATAAGATTGAAGACTCCTGAGGACAGGGTCCTGGTGTATGGCTTGCTCTCAAAAGCATCGTGCACGCCTGGGCTGTTGTTTTAATGATCAAGGTAAGGCTACCAGTCAACATACCACATTACCACACTGAACAGGCATCTCATCCTTACACTGTAAAGTCAGAGCCTCAAAAAGTCCTTCTGAAAATCTCACTTCAGAAGAGCAGTAGAGGTGTTTGCATACATTTAAGCATGTAGCCTTAGGGCTGTGCAAATAATGAGCTTTATCAGTTGAGCTTCTGGGCTGAAAAATTGTGAGGTACAAGCATCTCAGTTTGACTAGAAAAGGAATTAAAAGAAGCTAATTGGTCTCACTGAAATGAAATCCTGTTAAATGTCATTTCATCCAACAGGAAATGTTGCATTTGACTGAAAATGAAACGTTTCACTTTGGGAAATTTTGAAAGATGCAGAGGAACGGAAGAGGCCAGATCACAGAATCCTAGAATGGCTGAGGCTGGAAAGGACCTCTGGAGATTATCTGATCCATCCCCTTGCTCAAGCAGGCCCACCTGGAGCCAGTTGCCCAGGACCATGTCCAGGCAGCTTTTGAATATCTCCAAGGATGGAGACTCTGCAGCCTCTCTGGGCAACCTATGCAAATGCTTAGTCACCCTCACAGCAAAAAAAGTATTTCCTTACGTTCAGATTCATAAATACCTTAGGGGTGGGGGTATCCTTCTCACTTAAAACACCAGGCCAAAAGCCAGGAGGCAGTTTTGAATGCCCATCTCTCAGAGGTGAATAACCGAGCAGGCTATGAGGATATCCTGAGATGAGGATACTGCAGTCACTTTTGTTACTTTGCACACACAATTTGGCCTTCACTGGAGCAACGCTGAAGAACATCCACTCCATTTCCCAGCAGGCTGGCCTCATCATGATGACTCTGAAGCCATTTCACTCTCTTGCTACATGACTGTGTAAGTACTTTAATATAAACAGAGCAGCTCCTACAGGAGAGACACACCTCAACATATTTATAACCTCATAGCTAACAGTGACTTGAGAGGTAGAATGTGTTAGCGCAGGTCTAAAGTCTCCACTGGTTCAAGGCAGAGGTTTGGATGTGAGGACTTTAACCCAGGATGTGTTTTGTAGGTATTTTGCAGCAGAGGCTGCTCAGTTTCCTCCTCTTGGAGCTATCCCATTTCTTATAAAACATCCAGATAGTCATGGAGGAAGAGTGTGAAGAATGACTCCTGACATGCTAGTTAAAACATTCTCCTGGAAGGTGTGACACGCAGGACACTCAACCCTGCTCCAATTAATGTTTAACTATTTACACAAAGAGGACAGTGTAAACAGGAATGAGAGACCTGGCCCTCAGCCCCTGTCTTGTGGATTAACTGAGAGGCAGCAGGCTAAGAGAAGGAGGGGGTGGAGGATCAGCTCCCCCACACCAGGCCACCATCTCCCATAGGTTGCATTTCTTCCTGTGAACTGTTGGTTAAACAGGGCACTCTTCCTCCACCAGCTCTGTGACCCCAGACTTCTACTCCTGATGCTATTCATGGCAGTCAACCTCAACCCACAAATAGTTTCACACTGACAAAAAATTGCCCAATGCATTGAGTCCTCACCAGAAAAAATTCACCAGCTCTGCATGAACATTCACAGCCAGAATGGCTGCCCGCGCACTTCCATCCTTCTGAGTTTCCTTCAGATTGCTGAAGCAGGCCAGGTAGCCTTATCTCCATGCTCTTTTAAGGTGCTGCTGTCAGATTGCCAGGCATTTTAAGGTGCTTTGAGTGCAATGTCTAATTTACGCGCTAAGTGTTTGCACAATGCTGAGCACAATGGGGTCCTGACTCTGGCAAGGGGTGCCCAGACACTGCTATCATTAACTATAATTATGACTGATTACCCAAATCACAGTTCACGTCATGGGGCAGACTCTTCCCCGTGCGCAGAGGCCGCGGGGGCTCCGCCTGAGCGCCGAGCCAGGCTGCCGCACCCTGGGCCGCCAGCCCTGCTTCCCGCGGCAGGGGCAGGGGTGCAGGCAGGAGGCTGATAAGCAGCAGGCAAGGTTGCCCATACGCTCAAGGGAGGAAGCGGAGGCTCGTGCCTTAGCCTGTGCCCGGGGCCCTTGTGCATCTAATGGCGGTTCTGCCAAAATTTTCTTGTGCTCTTTCCCTCAGGGTTTGTTGCTAGCCAGCAGAAGTCGGGATGTCTGTTGGGGCCCATCCTGTTGCACTGTGGCAACCCAAAGGCTGTTGCCAATGTCTGCGGCACACTTTTTCCCGTGTGAGGGGGCGTCTGGGACTCAGGGGCCACATATGCATCATGTCTTAGGACAGGCTTATTAAAACAAAAGGAGAACTATGAAATGCTGGTTGCTTCCATCCAGTAGGCCTTAATTTTGGCACATGCAAATTAGTATGCACTGCATATTGGAGAAAGTATAGAGAAGAAAATGATAGCTGCTCATTTTCACATGCTTAATTAGACTCTGATAATTACCACTCTGTATGTTTTAACTCTGTAAGAGCAACATGTAGCCTATGTGCACATGGCAGCAAATAATTCAGACACTGAGTCAGTCAATGTACATCAAGGTGTTCTACAAACATTTATCTGGACCTCAAATTATACTATTTTTCAAGGTGCTCTGTGCACTTCACTGACATCTATTTGTCCAATGCGATAGTCCTGCCAGTGCTGGCCTTGTCATTTCCACTGCACTAACAAGAAACAAAATGAAATAGAAAACATTGTCTAAAGTGAAGTCTAGGCTAACAGATGTAACTCTCAAAGCCATAGCTGGTTTAGGCTGGGGTGATTCTCAAAGCATCACTCAAACAACTTTACAAAGAAAGTCAAGCCTTATCTTCCAGCTGCAGAAACAGTGGCAGAGGACAGAGCTGGGAGCAGGACTTGGGCTCTGAAAGTTTTAGCATGGCAGAGAAGCTTGTTCAGGAGAGAATCAGGTTCACAGTAAGACCTCACCTGTGTCTGGTCTGTGAAGGTTCACCCCCCAAATCCTACTGTATCATTGCTGTTACTCTCATCTGTCAAGTGTAAGTATTTCAAAAGCCCTCAATGATATTTTCCCTTAAGTTGTAGAAGACTTTTCTGACATTTTTGGTTTTCAAAATGCATCTTTTGAAATTTATGTAAAATGGTGCTGTGTAATACTTTGGGCAGCAAGCTGTGAAACCAAAGCTGCAAGTCTGTGATTTCACTTCTGGTAGTGTGATGATGTATTTTGCCCTTGGACAAGGTCTGATTAGCTACGGTTGCTGTGGCACTGGGATGTACCCAGCACTTCTTCCAACTGAGACAGAAGTGTTTTTAAAATAACCATTGCAGAATAGCAATGAAGACATGAAAATTTAGACTCCAGCAAAACCATTTTGACCTCCTTCCATGTGATTTTTCCATCTCATTTTTCAAATCTAAAATATTTTGCTGATATTGTGAATGCAGAATAGCTCATTTCCAAATTTATGCCATGAGACTGTTTTATATTTGCCTCCCAGACATTCAGCTCACCACAAAACCAGGCCATTGGACTCTTTTTGCTTCATGTATCCATCTAAACAACTCTTAGAGTCATACCAAGGTTGTTCACAAATACTTGCAAGATTCCATCTCCTTAATTTGTACACACATAACACTGATAAGACAATTTCCCTTTAAATGGTTTTGGATACTTTTTAATCAGAAAAATGTTTATTTTTAAACTCTTTTCATAGAAGACTTGGCCTGCTGAACAAGGAGACTTCTTTTTCCAGAGTTGACAAAAGCCTTCCATTTTAACTTAGAAATTGCTCTCAATGTAGAATTTTATTCTAAAGAATAAAGTTAAAAGTAGAAAAATTTGAAGTAACCTTTTCAACTTCACTTTAATGAAATGCCTATCTTGCTTGATGAAAAGTCTTGGTCTTGCCTTGATCCATATTTTCCTGATTATCCTCCTGAGTTTTCTTCCAAGAAGGCATCTTTTTGTCACAGGTTAGGCAAGGAAAAAATGTTGAAATTTTGAAAACTCTTTGTGGACAGGAAAGCTATTTCTCATCTTCCTCTGCTGCTAAATACTTTGTGATCCTTGGAGGGGGCAGCGGTATACATAGGTGGCATTCCTGTGGTGGACTCAGCGAGCAGCTGACTTTTGCTAGCTTTGCTGTGTAGAGGCAGACCTGAAACCTCCACTGGGCTCAGCCCCTCCATGCAATGGGTTGGGGTTAACCACAGGGAGCAGAGGCTGTGAAGAAGCAGGGACTGTGGTCCCTGGATGGTACCCAGGGATGTGGCCCATGGCATATGAATCGCTCAAATGTTTCTTCCAGTTCTACACAGTTCGCTATTTAGGCCAAAAAGGCAGAGTTCTACTGAATATAACAAAATGTTGACAAATGAAATGTAGATTTTGTGATAGAAATTATTAATCTCCCAGTCATGTCCATTCAATGAAGAGACCAGAATATCAAATGTAGATCACTGAAAACCACCCTGAAGCTCTATCTACTGTGATTCAGAGGAAAGTTCAGCTACATCTTTCTGAGTTTCATGAATGGAGGATGCACATAATCCACCTTAAAAGAGGAGCAGCAGATGGGATGTGTTGGCAGTCTCTTTCCCCTTGGCATTTAAGCTTAAGGTCAGTTTTTGTTAGGTAACTCTCATATGTAGCAGAAGGCATCATATCCCAACTTTTCTCTGAACAAGAAGAAAAGAATTGCCCTTCCTGAAGTACTCATGCTCTTGGTAAATTCATTGTGTAATACTTTCAATATGCTTATATTCTTTCTAATTGCAAAAAATAAAATAAATTAAAATCAAAATTCAAAAATTGCAGCATACTGTCAGGAGCCATAAAATGACCTAACTTGATGGCGTAGCTCTGCTCTCTGTTTTGTTTTTCAAAGCCATATTTTCTCAGCAAAGCCCCCAAACAGCAAAAACATCCAGCATTACAGATGTTTACAATTACAGGCAACTGAATGAGAAATGCAGGCTTCTTTTATCAATCAGGATTTTGTTTTTGGTTTTATTTGATGTGATACCTATTTGTGGGCCCTTCCATGAAGTTGCACAATTGCAGCTTTTGAGGATTATATTTCATGGTCATAATAGAAGGGAAAAAGGTTTTAATATGTTTTCACAGTCTTATTATCTACTTAACCTTCCAGCATTATTACTCACCTAATTGCAAGCTTTAAAAAAAAAAAAACAAAACAAAAAAAAAAACAACCAAAAAAAACCCCACTCATACAATATGTCCTGTTGTGAGTTCACAGCAGAAAACCTCTTAACAATTACTGGGATTACTCCAAACCAAACACTGACCTTGACAATCCAAACAGATTCCTGTTGGATACTATCAAACTATAAAGCCTGATGCTCTCTTCTAATAAAAAGATTAATCTCAAATTCCTTTTCCTTTCTGTATATCCAGTGTGAGGGCCCCATGCTCCACAGAGGTGGCTGAGTAACTCCAAAGATGCTCCAAACAGAGTCCTTTTCTCATAGGTCAAGCAGCTTCCCCTGATTTAAAAATAAGTGGTGGTAAATTCAAAGTACATGGTGACCCAGACAGTTATCTAGATTAAAACAATGTCTTCCCACTAAAGCATCAAAAAGAGCTATGTCCCTTTTCATCACATGTACCTCTGATCCAGGATCCAGAGCTGTTTGGTGTATTGCACAAAACCAGGCACGGTGGTTTGTGCTTTTGCTAAAACACAACGTAGCTTTTTTAGAAGTCCCTGATCTCACATCTTGAGATGCTTTTATGATTTTGTCTCTACCACTGTCATGGGACGTTGCTGCAAACACAGAAAACTGCTCCAGTCCTATTCCGATGAGGAGAGTAACTCCCATACTCTGCACCAGTGAAGTGCTAGGCACAGGGAAAAGCTAAGTTTCAGAAGCAATTGTGTTTACCTGGCTTCCTGCCAGCCACAAATTCTCATTCTAGGTGTTATGCCTAATTTTCTTACTTCTGCCTTCTTTTTTTTTTTTCTTTTTTTTTTTTGGTTTTGTTTTTTCCCCTCTTGTACAGGAAGCTAACCCAAAAAGACTGAGTGTCTGTTGAGACCAGATGAGACCAGAACAACAGGTTCTGTCTGGAAGACCTTCTCCTGCCTCCACAGGCAGACCAGTCAGGTCTCATGGGAGGTGAGAACTCAGTAAGTAACTGGTACCCACCCCACATCCATCAGGGACCACAGGTGTTGCTGGACACACAGCACCAGCCTCATTCCCATTCTAGGAGGGCAGGACACAAATGGGATGCAACTAGGCATGTGCCAGCACCCCACATTCTCACACACTGTCCCAGGGCAGGTAACACATAAATGGGACAATGAGGTCTAAGCTCCCTCCTTGCAGGCTGACTGGGCAAAGCTTGAGTGTCCTCTGTAGAGGTTGGGTATATCCTCTTTCTTACCTCGAAATTTTGACTGAGAGGAAGAAGAAATTTCACCTATTCTGCAGGAATGCCAGAGCAGCCAAGCAACCCCTGCTGACCTCTTGTTGCCTGGAAGGCTGAGACAAATGTCCCCTGCTCATGGACAGGTCAATGCACAAGGAGCCCGACCCTCCTTAAAGGCATCAGATCTACAGTGCACACACTCACAGTGGATCACCTGATACACAGGAGATGTGACAAACCTCAATGTACACAAGTCTATGGGATCTGATGAGATGCACCCCAGAGTCCTGAGGGAATTGGCTGATGGAGTTGCCAAGCCACTCTCCATGATATTTGAAAAGTCATGGCAGTCAGGTGAAGTCCCTGGGGACTGGAAGAAGGGGAATGTTATGCCCATTTTTAAAAAGGGAAGAAAGGAGAACCCTGGGAACTACTGACCTGTCAGCCTCACTTCTGTACCTGGGACTATGATCAAGCAGATCCTCCTAGAAGCTATGCTAAAGTACATGGAGGACAGGGAAGTGATTCGAGACAGCCAGCACGGATTCACCAAGGGCAAGTCCTGCCTGACCAACCTAGTGGCTTTCTATGAAGGAGTGACTGCATCAGTGGACAAGGGAAAAGCAACGGATGTCATCTATTTGGACTTCTGTAAAGCCTTCAACACAGTCCCCCACAACATCCTTCTCTCTAAATTGGAGAGTTATGGATTTGATGGGTGGACTGTTTGGTGGATAAAGAATTGGTTGGATGGTCAAAACCAGAGTGTCGTGGTCAACAGCTCAATGTCCAAATGGAGACCGGTGACAAGTGGGGTCCCTCAGGGTCCATACTGGGACCAGCACTGTTCAGTATCTTCATCAATGACAAAGACAGTGGGATCGAGTGCACCCTCAACAAGTTTGCAGATGACACCAAGCTGAGTGGTGCAGTTGACACACCAGAAGGACGAGATGTCATCCAAAGGGACATGGACAAGCTGGAGAGGTGGCCTTATGTGAACCTCCTGAGGTTCAACAAGGCCAAGTGCAAGGTCCTGCACACGGGACGGGGCAACTCCTGATATCAAAACAGGCTGGAGGATGAAGCGATTGAGAGCAGCCCTGCGGAGAAGGACTTGGGGGTACTGATGGATGAAAAGCTGGACATGAGGCAGCAATGTTCGCTTGCAGCCCAGAAAGTCAACCAAATCCTGGGCTGCATCAAAAGAAGCGTGGCCAGCAGGTCAAGGGAGGTGATTCTGCCCCTCTGCTCTGGTGAGACCTCCCCTGGAGTACTGCGTCCAGCTCTGGGGCCCTCAGCACAAGAAGGACATGGAGCTGTTGGAGCGGGTCCAGAGGAGGGCCACAAAAATGATCCGAGGGCTGGAGCACCTCTCCTACAAGGACAGGCTGAGAGAGTTGGGGTTGTTCAGCCTGGAGAAGAGAAGGCTACGGGGAGACCTTATTGCAGCCTTTCAGTACTTAAAAGGGGCCCATAGGAAGGATGGGGACAATCTTTTTAGCAAAGCCTGTTGTGACAGAACAAGGAATAATGGTTTTAAACTAAAGAAGAATAGATTTAGACTAGACATAAGAAAGAAATTTTTTCCAATGAGGGTGGTGAGGCACTGGAATGGGTTGCCCAGAGAGGTAGTGGAGGCCCCATCCCTAGAAACATTGAAGGTCAGGTTGGCTGGGGCTCTGAGCAACCTGATGTAGTTAAAGCTGTCCCTGCTCACTGCAGGGGGGTTGGGCTAGATGACCTCTAAAGGTCCCTTCCAACCCAAAGCATTCTATCATTCTATGATTCTATGAACTTGTTAAACATATGTTAGCCATCTGTGTTGTACATATGCAGCTGATACAGTGCTTCCCAGCTGTGTTAGACTTGTGTGCCTATGTTATATAGTCCCCAAACCCTTATTTCTCCATGAGATTTTCCAGGAAGAACTTTGGGCATCCTACAATTAAAAACTCACTCTGAGTACAAAATAGTCTAAACTTGAAGAAGGTCTAGAAGTCAGAGCATGTTGGAAAAATGACTTTTTGATGTATTGTCTTCCTGCTGGAAATGTGCCACAAGAACGTACATGTAGAGACTGACAGTTGTCCTTCATGAAAAACTGAAATTGTTTCAGCATTTGAAAGTAGGATTGCATATCAACACAGCAGCCATGCTTATCTTCCCTGTGTAGGAAGACTATTTGTCCTTTTGTAGACCAAAAATTAAAATACTTTGATTCTACTGTCATTTATGACATGATAAATCAGGAGTAACTGAAGAGCAGACAAAGAGTGTAGTATATCACCCTCAAACAAACCTACTTCAGAAACCAACCTTATAGGGAGGCTCTCTATCTCTGGGACCAAATGATCTCACAATGAAGACCTGAGCTGTAGACCAGTGTCAGCTGGGAATGTACACAAGGAAAGTATTGCTATACACCTATCCCCTTCTCACCTTATTTTAAAGTATCCATCTAAAATCAACAGGTGAATTATGCCCTAAAAGTGCCCATTTCTCTCTGTCTCTCTCAGCTGAAGCTGAGAGTAGAGCTCAGAAAGTAGTGTAATTCCCTACACTGTACACATCCCCATTTGGTCAAATCAGTGTAAGCTGAATCTCTGAATCTCCATGGAAAGTTTTTCTTTCCATATCAGTGGGACCAGTGTTTATCCCCTTGGAGACATTCAAATTTCAGCCAGGTGAATCTCCTCCTTTCTCTGAAGCCCAAGCATCCCCATTGTCAGACCTCAGTGTTTTATGTAGATAATGCAGGGCTGGGTGCCATGGGGAGCAGAAGAGAGGGGAGATATCAACCTGTAGTAGACTGTTGTCTTTTATAATGCCCACAAATTATGTGTAAAGAGTTGGCTGATTTAATGAAATGTGTCTTACTATGGCCTGAAAGAGGAAGGATATGGAAATATTGCCCTTACACTTTACTCACCATGTAAAACATTGTTATGGAAAAAAAACATTTGGAGAATAGCTTCAGCTAACTTCAGCTGTGTAAAAGCTAAGTACATGGTCCAGACCAGGCATCTTGACTCCCAGCATTTCTCACAGGGACACTTCCAGAGGGAAATTCCTTCCGACCTAAGAAGGTGTCAAATGTTTCAGGTACAAACAGGTTTTGTGCTATATGTAGGGAGAAAAGCAATCTTTCACTATCTTGCTTCTTCTAATAAGATGTAAGCTACAGAAATTACTAAATTATTCACTTATCATCTCTGTGTCTAAACAAGATCGTTCTCCTCTTCCTCTGCCTCTTCTCTATAAATAACCAAGACTGCTAAACACAAACCTCTGGGCTATGATCGGCCAAACTATGTATGTGGTACGATTTGTGCCTAACCTCTGTGGTCAGGTACCCAGCACTGTGGCAGACGTGCCATTTCAGCACCCTTTTTTCTCCCACCAGTCCAAGCAAGGCAGTGTTGGTAGCACTGTTAGTTGCTGTACTACTCTGAGGCAGGGGAAGGACAGCATTAAGTCCTGTTGACTCTTTTGCTGAAGAGCTGCCAAAGGGCATGGGATCTGTTTGAGGGTGCGCAGCCCTGGGTGAGGCTGGTGTGCTTTATGGGTTGACATACAAACTCACGTGCAGAAAACTGAGACAAATCCTCCTCTGCACTGAGCCTGTAATAACTAAGCCTGCTTGAGAGTGGGGGCACATGGTAACTTCTAAACAGAGGCAATTTAGAGCCTAGGGTGTTTACAGCATCACGTTGCATCCTGTCTTTTTTATGGCATTCTTTAAAAAATGAACAAACACAATGAACAAGAGAGATGGGACTAGGATAGGCTTTCAGCGCACAACTTGGCCACAAGAAGACTACTTCAGGAACTGTAACTTTTCAGTTTCCTATTTTCTCCAACATTAAATTAACATCAGTTTTCTTAAATTTACTCTACTCAGTTTTAAAAAAAAAAAAAAAAAAAAAAAAGCTGCTTGCATGTATCTTCCAGGCAAAGATCCAGCACTAGGGTTGTGTTGGAAACAAGTGCCATTGTTAGACTGCATGGTCCATCACAGCCAGGCTCTCAAGATGCTCATAAAAATCTGGGACTCACTTTCATTATGATCAAGTGTGTGGATACATGCAAAGCACATTTGCATCACAGGGAGCACTGAATGGTAGGCACGTAATAATGTTTGAAGAACATATACCACACTGTAGCAAGAAGCAGTCAGTCATGATTACTTAACGAACAGGCTAATAGTCCTCTACTTGACATGTGATTCTTTCTGCCTTAGCAAAAGTGACTTTAAATCTTTCTTTTTTAACTGTCATGGGATTTGGGATTTGTGTGTGTGCAGACCTCCAATAATTAAATAATGGACATGTCAGTAATGGAATAAAGAGAAAGGCAATTAGTTTTGATTAAAAGATCCTAGTCTCCTTTAGTGTCATTGATAGGAATGGCACAGGCCAACATATGTCAACATCCAGCAACTATTTTTTCTTTCCTTTTCTTCCTTTTTTTTCTCCAGAGAAGTGGATTTACCATGCCAGATTACATCATTTTCACATACATTCCACATATGGCTCCTCCAAAAATTATAAACACAGATGCAGATCCATAGTTTGTTTGGCTCCTGCCCCTGAGAGTGACACCCATTCAACCACTAGCTGCAAAAGAGCTGTGCTGCAAAACTGAGGTAATGTGTGTGCCAAGAGGAATTGTTTCCACTGGGAAGCAGAACTGAAGTTATTCCAGGGTTCTTGTTTCTTTATGTACCTTGTCTACTAAAGACTGCAGAAGGTCAGAATAGATGGTCTGCTTCTGGACAAGTACCACTGGCCCAAGCAGCCGTTGGATACAATGGTTCTTGTAGCCAATCAGAGGCTTTTGTGTATCTTGTTAAGAAATGTGGACAATTACAGCGTTCCTGGAAGTACATAAAATGGACTCTTTTTCCCCACTTCCTTATCCAATAGGTGTATGAGATATTCCAAATGCTTTGAAATCAAATAATGGCTACAGGCTTTTCACAGAACCCCAGAATGCTTGAGGTTGGAAGGGACCTCTGGAGGTCATTTGGTCCAACCCCTTGCTCAAGCAGGGCCACCTAGAGCAGGTTGCCCAGAACGATGTCCAGGTGGCTTTTGAATATCTCCAAGGAGGGAACCTCCATAACCTCTCTGGGCAACCTGGTCCAGGGCTTAGTTACCCTAATGGTAACAAAGTGTTTCCTGATGTTCAGATGGAGCCTTCTGTGTTTCATTTTTTGCCTGTTGCCTCTGCTCCTGTCACTGGGCACCACTGAAGAGAGCCTGGCCCCATCTTCTTTACACCCTCCCTTCAGACGTTTGTATGCATTGATAAGATCCCCCTGAGCCTTCTCTTCTCCAGGCTGAACAGTCCCAGGTCTCTCAGCCTTTCATCATACAACAGATGCTGCAGTCTTCACTTTTGTGGAGAGATGTCTTTAGCAGCAGTAACTGTGTGCTGTTTGAGCCTTTGTAATTTCTTGTCTGTCTATGATATGTAAAACTCCAGAAGCCCACTTTCTACTTCTACTAGCTACTCAGTTGTGTTTAGTTCTTATGTAGCATATCACAGAGCACAAGACATGCATACACCTTTCTCATAGACTTCATTTCTAAAATGTTGCATCTTATCAAATATATCTGAAGGAAAGTGCTTCATTGCTTTACTTAACAGGTTTAAAAAAATCCTGCAGTGATGAAGAAAAGGTGACAGACTGCTGTACTCACTTGATTTATGGTTACTGCAACAGACTGCTGTGTTTTGCCTGATGGAGACTTTCTTGGTGGTTTTTTTGACTCCACATTCCAAGTAAAATATTTTTGCAAGCTAACAGGAAAAAATGGACAGACTTTTTAAAATTCTTTAGGAACCTATCTAATGTCAAGGGCAGTTAGGTGTCTAAGTGTACTTAAATATCTGGGCCAGAAAAACAGCAAAGCCAGATAAACCAGCTAGTAGGGCTATCACTGGGAACAGGTGGTGTCTCTGAGCGGTCTAGAATTAGCATAGCCTAAACCAGATTGAAAGCAGGGCCTGGCCTTTTAATAAATGTTTGCCTAGTGACTCACATCATTGGGGCCCCCACCTCTAACTGGAGCTTTTCAGACTGAAGCTGCTGGGGAGCTATTACTAATAATAGTATCAGGAACCATACCGCACAGGGGTAGATATGTACCCAGCAGTCACTGCAGCATAATAGGGTGTAGCCAGCTCCAAAGGGGCTCTGGACAAGTTCCACCTCGATGATAGAGCTTGGGCTGCTCTCCACGGCTCTTTCAGATTGCATCTAAACACTCCTCCCTGGAACAAAGTCCTCAGGCACTTCTCTGCTTCAAAGCCCGCCTGGGATAATAAGAATGAACAAACGCTTTGTCGAATATGTTGGAAGAAAGAAGGAAGACGCATTTCTCAAGTATGAGGCTCTTTGTAAATACAAGATCTTCCCTGAATCTTTCAGCTATGTCCAGTCTCCCCGCAGTTATTGCTTGGCTATTCTTCGCAGCAGCTCTCCTGGCTGTGGCAGATCCATGGTTATATTGGTGTTAACTCACGTTGGACCCACAGTGCAATTCCACCTGCAAAGGGACTAGATCTGCCTATGCCGAGTCTTCTTAGCCTTGCTCCGCCAGTGTATGGAGCAGGGTAGGGACTCAAAAGCAACATTAAAACTACATGGTGAGCCTTGTAATCTGGAAACAGCCACAGTTCTGACAGCTCACAAACTGCTTTATAATGCACTAGAGAGGTTTATTTCTTCCAGGCTCTGGGGAGACTCTTTAGATACGCGTTCCTCTTTCCTTCCCCCTAGCCTGACCAAGTGCAGTGACTGCAGTAAGAGATGTGATGGTAGCTGGTAAGTG
Organism: Pelecanus crispus; assembly: GCF_030463565.1. Taxonomy (NCBI): domain Eukaryota; kingdom Metazoa; phylum Chordata; class Aves; order Pelecaniformes; family Pelecanidae; genus Pelecanus; species Pelecanus crispus. The sequence goes on along the minus strand of NC_134645.1, from coordinate 82,172,675 downwards.
GAAAAAAAAAAAAAAAGGAGGGAGTTTTCCTTATTGGCTTCCATGCACTCTTGGTTAGGTCCCCATGAGACGGGGAGAAACCAAGTGCACCTCATTGCTTCTGCACCCTCCTGAAGCCATTCTGACAGTCCTGAGAGAAAAGTAAGTCCCTCTTGTTTTCTCACTAATGTTCATTTCTGTCATGTCAGACAGCAGCTTAAGAAAAATGTCTGGCAACAAAATTAGCAGCTTGTAAGAGGGAAGTGAGAAGTCAGCATTTGGGATACTGCCACCACAAGCCAAACCGTTGCCCTTTCTGGGTGTAGCTGAGCTGCAGTGGGAAACACAGAATGGGAGAGAAAGGGAATAACTAAGCAAGGAGGCTTTATGGAGTAGAAAACAAACAGACAATGAAAGGGTGTGTTCCTGCAATCCTTCAAAGGGTGTTAACTCTTTCATAACAAGACTAATGACTCCCCCTTAAGCTTGTAGTTTCCTCTGTGCCTCATTAAGGTTAATTCAGTGGGCCAGATTCATCCCAGGAGTCCTTTCATTTAAATCACTGGAGTGATACCACTAATAACCACAGCAAAACAATGAGCCAAACACTGTGTATATGAGAAAAATAGTTGTGCTAAAACTTTTTGTGAAACTTGGTTATGGCCCTGCCAAACTGTCCTGCAACAATTCCTTGCATGTATGAATGGAAAGGAAACAAGTCAAAAGGAATTTCAGGAACTGCACTTTAGCCTGATGTCAGGTTTGCAATATGGTCCAGCAAAATCAGCCTAATCAAAGAGCTGGGAATGCCTTGTATCTGAGAATGGTTCAGACACAGCTCATGAAAGGACTGGAATGTAGGGCTCCACAGCTGGATCCATACATGGTTGCATGATGCTCCCTGAATATGTTCTTTCCAACCAATGAACTGCACAAGCTGCGCTGTGCAGCTGTGCGCCTTCACCAAGACTGAGGGCACATCCCTGCCTCTGCTCCAGGAGTGGTCTGATAGCCAGACACACTCTTGTGCAGTCTCCATCCCTCCTCAAAGCAGAGGTAAGCACAGGTGCTATGCCTCCCTTTTGCCAGGCTGATGCCCTAACCACTAAGATACTTGAAAGGTGGGTGCCAGAGCTGAAATAATTTTCTCCTCAAGGCTGTGTTTTGAAGATTGTGCCTTGTCTGGCCACTTTGTAGGGGGACAGCCAGACATGCAGGTGGACAGGGTGCATCCCTGGCAGCCCTGACTCACGCTCGTCTACTCTGCAGTGAGACCACTTCCAGTACCTTCCCGCCGCCAGTGCTGCCTGTTGGCCAGCTCTTGGTGACTTCCTGCTCAGCACGCAGGATCTTTGCATCATCCTGCTGAGGTGCCATGGGGTGCTGCAGCGCCTTGGGATGCGGTCCTTTGTCTATTTTTTTTGGCAGAAAAACTGGCTTGCAAGGGTCCTGCTCTCCCCCACACTTTATTTCTGCCCTCCTAGTTGCAGCTTGCCACCTCCTCAGTTGTGCCGACACAACTGCTTATGAAGCCACCCCACTCAGCCAGATTGCTGAAATGCCCTGCTGTGAACTGGGGCACAAGGAGGGAAAGGAGCTGGAGGAATTGGGCTAAGTGGAGCATGTGGGAACAGCAGAAGCCAGCCTTGCTCCTGAGCAAAATGACTGCGGAGTTGTACCCCAACAGTAGACAGACAAAAGAAGGGCTTTAGCCACTTGGTCCTCTGTGTTTCCACTCTGCAGGTCAGAGGTCTGGAGCAGAATGGTTGTAGCAGCCACTTTTTGGTGCCTTTGCCTTTTGTTCTGAGCCTTACTTTTCTTTCCTGTCTCCAAACCTGAGTTACTGCTCTTGAAGCTAGGAGAAGATCAAGCAGAACATGACAGCAGGAATGAGACATTGTCTAGCTGCGAGTTACAGCTGAGGCAAAGACAAGACTTAAAACCCTGGAGATATGCTGTTGTCCATGAGTTTTAACAGGAGATTTACATCCAGCTCCAAGTCCTCACCATCTGACTTTCCTAAGACAGAAAGAGAGGCAAACAAGCAGGCAGAAGGCAAGGAAGGAAAAAAGAAAGGAAGGAGGATTTTGTGCTTTTGAGGCTGCCTTCTGAGTTCAGACTGATTTTCAGATAGGAACACATCTCTCTTGTTCTCTCAGCAAGTCATCCAAACGTTGCCAAGCACCAGATGTTTGAAGTGGCAAATTATTTGGAGATTTAAATTTGTTTGATGTTGATCTGCTTCTGATAGGGCTTTTACTGTTTTTCTTTCTCTTTATTTTTAAGACTTTTCTTCCCCTAAGCAAGAGCTCAAGTTCAGCTGAAAAAAAATGTCGTCTAAAAGTGGGAGCAAATGTCTGTAAGGGGGAGGAAAGGAGCAAGGAAAGACCTTCTCTGCAGTTGTGTCCTTGATTTCCAGAGGTTCTTGCACTCTGAGGACTGCGAGTTGGTTCAAGTTTTTCTGTCTGTCTGCTGACTCATGTCCTCTCCTGCAAGGAAGAGGCAGTGAGGGAAAGACTGGTCTCTAAGCATGGACTTCTTTCTCATGGCTTCCACAGATTGAGCCCATTACAGTTTTCTAATTTCTTCGCAAAGTTCCCGATACGTTAGTGTTCGCTGGGTTCATTCTATGGGGCACTTGGGTTTCCCAGTCCCACTTACCCCCCGAGACCTATATAAAAGCAGCATTATTTTTTCAATTGAAAACCCTAAAAGAATCTCAGCAATGATTTCCCATTCACTTGAAAGCTATGCTAAAAGGGCTAGAAAAAACATGTATGTCGTATCATGAAACACCATGAAGTGTTGTGATGTGTAGTGGTGGAATGAGTAGGATGTTATTTCCCCTATCTTTTAGCTACCTTTCAGTTTTTGCAGAGTCCATCTGTGCCCAGAGGTATTGTTGATGCAGTTTGTTACAAGGGAAATATTCACTGACCACAGACTTGGATAAACATATTCCGCCCTCACCAACTGTCTTAGTCTGAAACAGGCATTTATTCTTCAAGTCTAGAGGAAAAAAAAAAGACTTTGACAAATATCTTAACTGAATTCAATATTTATTTGAGACTATCTCCCAGGTTTGGGATGGGTGATGTGGAAAGAAAATTAGTTTTATTACTGAAAAATTAATCTACACTGTAAGCAAAGTAATCATGCTAGAATAAAATTTTTTTGCTTCAGAACTGAGTGACCACAGAGGCATCTGATCTGGAGACACCACAAAACAGCTTAAGCCACAATAACTGTGCCAGCCAGCTTCTCTGTGGAGGCATTTCTTGCCAGTCTTGTCTGGTCTAGGAAAATGAAATATGCTTAGCAAATGCATTACATAACACATATTGATTACTATATTTTTAAGCGTCACATTAGCAAAGAAATTTTCAATGTTTTAAAACAAATGCATCTAGAAATAGTTTGACATCCCCAAACAGGTTTCATTTGGTTATTGTGAACTCAGAATTCTTCCCAGGTTTGGTCAGTGCCAGCTAACATGTTTTTCCCTGACAATTTCTAGCCAAAAGTCAGGGTTGTTTAAAACCTTGTTAGCCACTACGTTAACAAAAAAAAAAACCCTTTCTCTTAATGCAGAGTACACTTCAAAGTAATAGGTCGCATATTTTTGTCTTTGCTCAGTCATTTTTAACTAACCATTGCATTCAGAAGTGCTTACTAGGGAAGATGAGATAGCGATCAGTTATATGCAACATTAGGAAGTATGCAGTAATGCGAGCCTTCGTGAGATCAGACTTCGTGTGCTAAGGGGGTTTTGTTTGGTTTTTCAGTCCACAGCTACAATGAGAAAAAATGACATGGGCGTTTTGTGATTTTACCATCAATAATTCCAGCCTTTTACATGCTGCTTCATAGTCATTTTAGACTGTACAAAGTGAGTTAAAAGTGGGTGTACCAATCAGACCGATAGTATTTTACTCCCACTCTGCAGGGACGATAGTGACTATGCATGGTTGCAGGTAATGGAGAATCATGGTCTCTGTTTTTCCACGTAAGGGACTAGATTCTACCACTCCTACTCAGGCTGAAGTCCTACTTTTACAATACAGGAACTTCAGCAGAAACACCGGTGTAAGGGGTTCATGTTTGCCACCCCCGCCTTCAACCGCATCTTTCCAGGTATCAGCACACTGCCCCTACGTTAGCAAGCTCAGCTGGGTTTAAAAATACCCCCCCCATTTCTGAAAGCTGTTTTTCTCTTCAGTGGTTCACAGAGGAGGCGGCGTGCGCTCTGGGGGCGAGAGCGGGCATGCCAAAGCAGGCAGGAGTGCCTTCCAACAACGCCGGCCCTGGTGCCTGGATAGCCTGCCATGGGAGCAGAAAGCATTTCATCCCTACCTGAACCACGGGCAGCTCAGAGCCCTTGGGGTGTCCCCGTACACAATCCTGCCTTCTCCCACCATGGTAATGAAATGCTGTTAAAGAATGGGCTCTGTTTCCCCTTTGCATTCCTATCTGACTGGTGGATCTTCTGGCACTCTTGCTCCCTTTTCTCCTGATAACCTTGCAAGTGTGTCAGGAGGGTACCTTCTCAAGGGTCATGCCCTTTCTCAATAATTGTCATGGGCCTAGGTAACACCAGGGCTCAATACAGGGGCAACTGCAGCAAGAAAGCAAGAATTTCATGTGTGGAAAACCAAGCTAGATGATCCAGCAGTTTCTGAAGTCCTTATTCAGACTCTATGGGCCCAAGATGAGAATTTGCAAGTAAAGAGTTAATCCTCCACATGCATCCCCAAGTGAGGCCACTTGCTGATGCCAACAGTAGAGCTTGTGTACAAGAACTTCATGTACAAGGAGACTTAGACACTGACAGAGCAATGGCTTTTGCACCTAAAGAGTTGTTAGGATGGTGCTGTCATTTTCTATAAATTATTTTTTTATTCTTCCTGAAAAGCCCAAAACAGTGATCCAAATTTTCACTCAGACACTGTCAAAATACCTCCCCATAAGCCAGGACTTCCAGTATACAAAGCACTTCTCAGACATCCATTAATCCTCAAAACAGCCTGTGAGGTAGGAAATTGTAAGTGTTATTATCCCCACTTCACAGGTGGGGACTCTGAGGCAGGGAGATTATGTGATTTGCCACAGGCTACACAGAAAACCCATGCCAGACCCAGGATTAAAATTCAGCAGCACCTGACATCTGGGCAAATACTCAAGCCCTGGTCTCTGCTGCCTCTAGAATATGTGTTTACTTGTGCACATGCCTATCTTAAGCAGGTCTCCTGATGAGCATTCATAATCAACCACTGTATGTCCCTGTGTAGTACAAGGGTGTACACACATACCAAGAATGTACAAATCTAGGCAAAGCACAGGCTAAAACATGTCAATTCGAAGAAATCTCCCCAGAAGTCTAAAGGAAGATCTGCACAGCAAACTTCTGAAAGTTGTACATTGCTAGTCAACTTCAAACAAAGCAGTAAAGTCTGGAGCATAAAGTGTTTTGTGTTATGCCAACAGACATAAAGGATATTATTTAAATCAGTGTTTTCCTGTCCATTTGCTTTCTGAAGAAAATGCATAGACTGGCCGCCTATGTTCAAGAGCAAACAAAACTTCTGATTTCCTTGTGCTGGGAAACACAGATTGGATCCCTGAATTTATGAATTACATAAATTTTCATGTAAGAAGTGAATCTTTCTGATAAGGTTATCTTGCTTTGAAAGAAGTAGATAAAATATACCATTCATTGTTCTAGTAGTATGCAGGATATTTTTGTCTCTTCATACTACTGAGTTCTCTTTGTCAGTTTGTTATGCAAAACCCTGATCACAGAATTTTAATGTTTTTGTTTTTCCACAGTGGAAAGTACTTCTTTGCTGTAGTTGTCCTGTCAGCTCTTGCCAAAACATGTCATTGTTCATTTTCCATCCCAAAGATTAATTTCTAACATCGAGAGAAAGAAAACTTTTTTTTTCCCCCTGTTTTCTTCACAGTTTGTGTGAGAGTTATTTCTAATGAACACTGAAAGAGACAGAATAATTTAAAAGGTGGCAATGAATGGGAAGGTTTTGGATCAGATTTCTTCTCTGGCACTGGCAGACCCTCCCTTTTTTGTCTTCTCATCATACTCTGCACCAAGAGTCTGTGAACTAAGTTTCCATTATAACACCCCATCAGACCCTTTATCCTCTTTGATTTCTAACCTGAATCAATACAGAACAGCTACTCATTCATCCACGTCTTCAGTAACACAATCCACTTTCCCTGGTTCCTCCAAGATCTTCTTTCTGACCACAGCTCTGTCTTCTTCAGTATTGCCCACTCACTTCTCACTCATCTGCTTTCTTTCATCGCAGCCTTAGAGATACCCAGAAGGTATTGGAAGCAGGATGAGAAAATAAAATATAAAAATTTCTTTCATGGGAAAAAAATTAGAACAACAACAATTTTCTGCATTTTAGAAGCTTTAAAGGTATGTCCAAATATTCCTACACAACAATTTATTTTATTTACGTAAATAATCTTGCACTACTGAGTGTGTTCTGTCCAAAATAAAAAAATGCAGTGTGATAGTCAAATCTTAATGGCATTCAGATATTTCCTGCAAAGCATTTGCAACACTGATAGGAAAAAGTTTTGGAACCCCACACTGCTAAAGGAAGCATACCTAAAAGCCAGCAACAACTCTTCTGTCCTCATTAAAGCAGATTATCTATGCTATTAACCAATGTATCCTTCCCAGCTCACTCAGCACATATACCACTTGCTCTCTTCTAAATACACTTTTTCTTTTTTGCTGCACAGTTCCATACAACATACAGCAACACAACCATTCCAGTCACTTTGATTTATTCTTACGTCTTCTTTTTTCTTTTCTGTTTGCTTTATTTCTCTCGCTTTTTTCCCCTTCTTTCCTTCAGCCAGCATATATTTTTCTCTTGCTTTTATCAGTGTGTTTTATGTCCCATCCTTCTACACCCAGTGGTAAATTGCTGCCACTGGAGATCCTTGAGAAGACACATCACACTTCATTCATAACTGTAATGAATTTATTCTTCTTCTGCAAAGGCATTCATTCAGTGGTTGCCTATCTCATACTTGGGTTTGGTTTTAATGCAATATTTAAAACTGCTTCTTGAGCTTATGTCACTGAGCAGTGCAGTTCAAGTCTAGCTCAGATATGAATGCCTTGTAAACAGATACATTCATCGTCCTTTTTGAAGAACAGGGAAGAGCAGGAGACCAGTAAAAATACAATCCAGGTTGCTCCACTTGAGCGTGGGGAGACAAGTTGCTCACCATATGCTTGAGAGCCGGGTAAAAACTAATCGGCTCCCCAAAGTCCAGCTCCCTCAAGAGCTGTATCAGCCCTTGACACCTGGTATGATAACACATAGTAAGAGTCATTTTAGAGATAAGTGGTGCTTATAGTTAGTTAGGCTGCAAGGACCAGAAATTAATATGCAACACTAGTTCCTGCTGGGACTCTTCTGTCTGGTCTTAGCCATACAGATCAGAGGTAAAATAGCAATGATAATATTAGAAACATTGCTTAAAGTTTATTTTCTTTGCTCTCTTCATTTAAAGATAAGAATGCCCATTATTTTTAAATCACTCGTCTGCACTGGATAAATGTTACCGTTTGTGGGTGTGCCAATTAAAGTTAATTATTACTTGACAGATCTGACTTAGCATTAAAATGTCTGGTAGAACTGGCTCTGATCTTGCAAAGGGGACTTTTTCTTCTGTATTCCTGTGTGATTAGGAAGCTTGTTGTTCTGAGATCTGGATTTCCTGATCATCCGTGCAAAAAGACAAGACGCCTGATGAATGCCAGAATCATTCCGTATAATGTAATATAATTGAGCTGCATTGGGCCTGACCTCCTTTTCCTTGGGAAGACGTAATTGATGCAATTCAACCCATTCAGCTTAGCATGAGTTGTACAAATCAAAGTGGTGCCACTGGTCTCTTTTAATGGCCAAAGGGAAGAAATAGGAACTTCTGAACCATCCCATTCTAAAAAGGTACTGGAGAGAGCTGATGTGATGCACATTCCAAGAACTGTTTCTTTCATGTCATTGGCTATAAAAGAAACTTACAGGGACTAGTTCAGGTTTAGACAGCAGAAATTAAATTAGATAAATCCCATACATTTTCATCCAATGGCTGACCACGACTATTGGATCGGTGGTGGGTAGATTATCTGCATCAGAATATTTCTTTCCCTTTCCAACTTACTTGTGTGGTTTCAATTACAGCTTTCAAAAGTTCGGTTTTCAGTTCTTTCAAGAAAAAAATAATTTTCATTTGTTTTGGTTTAGTCTGAAACTACATTTTTTACTAGGCAATACAACAATAAGACGACAACAAAAATGTTTACTATTGACTGAAAATTTTCATTCAACTCAGAATACGATGTTTTGTTTTCAGCTTGGCAATTTTTAGCTGTTCCTTGGATTTTCTTATCCCTTTAAAAATTAGCATTAAATGCAGACAAACTTTGAAATAAACTATTGCCTCAAAACAAAAAAATCAGAAAACTTATTTCAGAAAGCGTTAAGAGGAAATGATGCAAAACTCAAACCAAACTATCCATAAAATCATGTTAAATACTGTTTCAGGTCTTCTGACATACTATATTTTGGAAAAATAAATCACTTATAAGAAAAAAATGTTGTTCAGTTCTAGTTTTCTTATGTTATTTCAAATCAACAGCCCTAAACAAAGCAGCTCTTTCTTTAATGTGCCTCCAAGTGCATAAAAATAAGCATTCAAAGGCTACATGTAGAAGAGAAAATGAATAAATTTAATCATCTAAGTGAGAAAAAAACAAAGACCAAGAATAGAAATGGAAGTGGAAGGAAATTTGATCTCATTTCTGAAATAATTTAAGCATGTGCTCTGCTGCACTGTAGTCTGTTAAACATTTTGCTGAATTGCAGTTCTGAACTTGGCAACTAAGAGATGTGGAAACATATATTAGAGCTTATATTTTTAGTGAGGTAAAAAAAAGAAAAATGCACACACCAAATACATGCACACTGCCCTTTCTTGAGACTAGCATTGTCACTGTCTGGCAGGTGTATGACGAAATAGATAGGTGGCACCCATCTTTGGGGTGCTGTTGGTACTAGAGGCAATTGAGAAGAGCTGTTATTGCACTGGGGGACATTTAAAACACAAACACCCACTCACTCCTTTCTTCTGTATGCTGCATTGTGCTGTCCCCACCTTACCGTTCACAGATCCTGTTTTCCCTCTACTCCTCACCTCCACTGTTATTTCTTTCTTCTTTTTGTCTGTCGGTAGGCTATGGGAAGGGGGCCCTCAAGTACCTTTTCCTCTTTGTTTCATTCCCAAATGAAAAGAAGCAAAAGGACTTTGGGTTCCTTTCAAGTATTACTCATACCTTTCTAAAGGTGATCCAGATTCATCTTCAGAATAAGCGCCATTAATTGCACAAAGTTCCTAGGGAAGACATTGATTTTTGCCTCTTATCAACACATGTGAAATTAAATGTATAAAGCAGATGAAAAAGAAATCCAAGTCAGTAAGCAGAGTTATAATAGCACCTCTTCAAACTGTCTGGGTATTATTATGATATTTATTTCTTTAAAAAATTCTTCCTGCTCTGTTTCATTACCACTGACTACTCTGCTTTGTACATATAAAAATATAAATTAATATATTTCTTACAGTTGTTCATGCTTCCAGAGAGAAAAGACAAAAGTATAGGCCTGGGGAAAGCTCTAAGTCCCAAACCTGAGAGGAAAACACACTTCTTGGATCCCTTATATTGTCAAATATTGCCCTATAGTTCTCACTTAGCTGGTGGAATAAGAGTACAAAAAAGTGTTTCTTGGAATGGAATTTGGAGCAGGTGAATTACTCCTACTGAGGCTCAGACACACGGTGTGCAGGATCAGACACTATGGAAGGATCCAGGTGTTCCTTGTCTTTTATTTACTCAACAAATTTTACAACCATTTCAGTTCATGTTATACTGTGCATACATATGTCATCATAGCCAGAGCATATTAAAGAGGTAAAGCAATAGCCATTGAGCACACTCTGCAATTCTGTGCCAAGAGATACTGTCACATGCTCTCCATATCATAACCAGAGCTGTGCCTCTTTTCCTTGTGCTTGGCACAGCTTACTGACCATGAGATCATGGCAGATGGGAGTCTGGACATGATAATGCACTCATTAGGAACCGAAGCTGCTGCTGGTAGTGTCATTAAAATTTTTTTAAAAGAATCCTCAAAGCCAACCTTGGAAACTCCCTTGTCTCATCTTACTCTGATTACTAGCAGCATTATAAACATGGCATTCCCAAGTATGGAGGCTATGGTAGAACTGAACCCGGAGCAGAGCCATCTAATTGCAGCAACACAAAGCAATAGAATGCAGTGCAAGAATAACAATGAATGTTTTTCTGGAAACATGTTGGGTTTAGCATCAAAAATTCAGCAAAAGCAAGAAGAGAGCATGTCCTGATTACACAGCTGCCCTTCCAACTCCTGGAATGGCAGGAGGATGGTTGAAACCCTGGACTGATACAGCCTTACTGAGGCAGTCATGCCGGCCTGTTGTTGAAACCTGATAGCCAGCTTCATTAGGTCATCAGAGAAGTTAGTTTCAGTAATGCATTTTGAGGATGGGCACTACAATGTAAGAGGTATCTACATCTTTCTTTTTTTTTTCCTCAGAAGAAAGAGTAACCCACTCAGAAAACAATTACTGAATTACTGTCAAAACACTGTAGGAGAGAATATTACATCAGCAGGGAGCATTAATGCAGTAGTTTACAATAGCTCACATTCTGACTTCTCTTCCACTTATTGTCAAGTATAAAGGGATGGTCAGGAACTGTGTGGATTGAGAACCAACCAAAGAGTACACTAACAAAAGAAGGAAATGGTGCACATGCAGTCACTCATCCACTCTTCCTGAGCCAGTATCTCTTCACTACCACCCAGATGTAAGGACATACAGCTTTCTCGGTTGAAGCTGCTTTGCCCCATGGCTAGGCTGGAGTATATAGAAACCCTCAGCAGACACTGAGGGAAGGCAGCTCAGTATCATCATTAAAAGGAGTTGTTTTATCATGTGCTCTGTCTGTATTTCATGCTGCTGTTCCTCTCCAGCTTTCTGCTTTTTTTTTTTTTCCCCTCCTGAAAACTGTCTTCCTCTTTCCTTCCTAAGCTCATGAATCTATTGACATGCTGAGGGCTTGATTTCTCAGGGCACAAGAATTCCCCACCTCCCATCCGGCATGATCTAATTTACATCAACATTATTTCACTACCCATGATGGCAAGGTAAAACTGGAGTGCAACTGTCCACCTAGCCCCCAGGCAGGCTCACACATCTACAATGTGTGGGGCATGACAGAGGGGTAGGAGATGGAATAGGTGGGGTGACAGTCTGGCCCAGATTTTGGGGAGCTAGTAGAGACATGGTGCTCCCATTACTACCTGTAGAAAAGATGACTTCAAATAATATTCCTTTAATCCAGTCCACTGTCAATGGAGTTGTATCTCTGAAAACACCGGAATGATGTTATGCTTGCTCTTAACAAGAAATAAGTGTCATTTCTTGGCAAATGACAGAAGGGGAGTTGTTATCTAAAAGATGAGCAGCTGAAGAAGTTGGTGGAAGAAGCAGAACTATTAATAATGCTACACTAGAGCAATACACGTAGGATATAAAATATGTGGTATCAAACAGTTTTCTCAGGATCAAAGGTTCAAACCATTTCCTCAAAGGACCTTTTAATGGGTAATGATTAGGAGTGAGTGCTTCCATGGTGGCCAGGATGCGTGATAAGGTATGGCTTCAAGGAAACTCTTTGTAATTTCATGGAAAGATAAAGTAAAAGGACCTTGCTTTCTTAAAATAACAGGAAAATATCCCTTATGATACACTGCCAGATCTATCCATCTAAGGAAAGAATGAGTTGGAATTCAGTCACACTACTGAAGAATTTGTAAAAGCCAGATCTGAGTGAGTTCATCGTTATACATCCTTAAAACATATTGTCTGAAACTATAATGAGGGCTGTACACACACATCTATACATGCACCCACACAATTGCTTTTAAAATGCTTCTTTTGTAAAATACAGCTGTAGTGTATGCCTAGAGACATGGTGACTTTGGTGGTGACTCAGCTAGCTCATGTTGATAGTTAAGACATTTCTTTAAGGTACATTAGGAAAGTTTCCAAATCTGGTTTCTCACCCTCAGAGAGCGCTAAGACATAAAAATGATTTTGTAAACAAAAGAGATTTCCAGTATACCAATGATGTGGCTGCATTGCACAATTAAGAGACATGTTTAGAAGTAACAGACTTGAACATCAAGAGACTCCAGGCTAAAGCTCTTTGCTTGCAAATTTAATAGACCTTTCTCCTCTGAGAGACAGCCACCGGTGACTGCAGAGCAGATCAAGTGAGGCCACCATCACTGCATATTAGTCATTGTATAGTCACTGTATATTAGGTATCCCTTCATGGTATTTGCTCTACAGAGGGCATGGGTTCATTGCAGGCCATAGCCACAGGGTATGCATCTTTTGAACAGGGCTATAAAGGTTTGTGCTTTTAGCTGTGGAGATCTTTGGTTTGGTTTGAAGTGCTGTCTGAGATGGTATACCAGCACAGTAGCTAGGGGAAGGTAGTTGTGAAGATAAGGCAGTAAGGCTTCGTTCATCTTCCTGAGTAAGAACACAGGACTTCCAGCAACTACAAACACATCTGGAGACTCATGCCACACTCCTCAGTAGCTCTGTTACCCAGCCTGGTTCAGATAGAAACTGTACCTGTGGGCCCCTATCACAGCGTGGGCTCCGCCAGCAAAATTTTGGAAGCAGACCAAATAGGCAAGCTTCACAAGCAAAGTGAGTGTGCACACTGGGCTCTGGAGACTCTCCCATTCCCGATGGAAATAATAACAGAGCACCTGAACCCTGAGCCAGCACAAAGACCAAGAGCCCATGAGCATTTCTGTTCCCCTCCAAGAAAGCAGTGTGCCAAGTGTTCAGTGTGCGCTGAAGTGCTCTGCTCTCCTGCAGCCCAAGCATACCACTGAGTTCACTCCTTACACAGAGAAGGAGGATACTGCTGCTTGTCAAAGTAGACTGAGCTCTAGATGTCGAACATCTGCCACTTTTCCTGAAGGTTTCAGACCTTTTCCCTATTAGTAATGCCCCATATAATGGTAGCTTGCCAAACAAATTATAGAAATTTCAGGCTTAATAAATACCACAAGAGCTACAAGTTCAAGAGTTTGATTCTGTTTTAGTTTTGCATGCTACAACATGAAATTAATCTCCTAGTGCATCTTCAAGTGCTTTCCAAATAACTCTACTGTTTGTTGCACACTTCTCTTACAGAAAAAAAAACATTGTTTCTCTAGGTGCTCCTCTTTCTATAGCCCTAAGTTATTGTCTTATAGTGGGGTTTGAAACTGTGAGAAACAATTTGCATTGACTTCACAGCTATAATTTATAAGGAACATAATGAGTCATTGTCACAGGCTGTTTGCCTTTGTTCTCTTCTACTTCCTTCTTTCTAAAGGGAATTTTCTTAGAAAAAAAATATTCATTTTGATAGATAGCTTTAGGACTCTTTAAAAAAATAGGAGCATTTCTGGAAAGTAGTGTGAGTCAAAGACAGCATTTGACCAAAGAACAAATGCATGAGACAACATGTTGTACTTAGTGTTAAAACTTAAAAGAAGACTTGCATAAAGGGTATTATCCATTCTTTACAAACACAGCCACCCATATACGCGTACACTTACACCTATTGCCTAACAATAGCTTGGCTATTGCAGCAGTGAAAGTAGCAGAAAACTCTAGCTCATAGAAACGTTTGCACTTTGCAACACTTAGGGTTTGGTAAGTCAACTGGATTTAAGGGCAGGTTTAATAAGCAATTTTATCTCCCTGAAATAAGACTCTCTTTCACTTGAAGATTTCTAATCTCATTTCCAAACATAAACATTACTGAGTGCGGAGGAATAGTATGTTCTGTGTGGTTTTGAACCTCTTTGAAAAACAATAAGGTAAGATAAAATGTGGACAACTAGGGCCATCATGTTTGTAACCCAGTAATTATTTAGATTGCTTAAAGCCCATAAAGTGACATGTGAAAACACACCCAGCACAAGTATCTTCTGCTCCTTTCTAATTTCACACAGGGACAAATGATTTTATTTCCCTCTCTCCCTTGGGCTTTCATAAATCCCTGCTTTTTCCCTCGTTGCAGATGTGCAGTGACTGATGGAGCAGCCCCACTGGCTCCCCAGCAGCTCTCACCTTTGACCAGTGCGACCAAAGCGGCAGAAGAGCCTGGTTTGCTTTCATGGCCTAGAAAGCGGGACTTCTCACAAGTAGCCTTAATGGACAAATGTTTCATAAACCCCTTCTGAATAAGGGATACCTGTTGGCTATAGCTGCCAATCACCTTCTACTGAAAACTTCCCTAGATATAGATGCCAAACTCTGCTTATGTTTCTGTACTGAATACAGTATTTCTGTTTCAAGTGTTTAAAGAAAACCTTGGGCTTCACTATATGTGGACAGAGGTGAAGCTCTTGAGTGAGGTTGAGACAGCAGCGCTGAGCTGGTCTTTCAACAGATTTCAATATGGGTAGAAATAAATTATTGCGACTCAGTTCAGAAAAGCATGTAAGTGCTGTTAGACTTAAGCAGCCCCTTAGAATTTCTACATGCATTTTAAAGATCTCCCCTGAACGGGCTCTTACAGATTGACTTGTATCATGTGTGAGAGTTGCTGCATTCTTCTCTAATTCTAATATGAGTGGTCATACATAAATATGTATATTTATATAAATACATTCACACGTATATACAACACTCATGGGTTTATGATTAGCCGATGCTGACTATCTGACTAAGATGACACTAAGGTGAATCACTGTCGCACCAAATTTGCTCAAGGTCAGACTTGTTTTCTGTTTTATTCTTCCTTCATAACAGGGCTTTTTTTCAAGATGATCCATTTAAAATATTAAAAAAAAAAAAACCAAGAACTGTCTTTGAAAACAGTTGTGGTTTATTTGCATAAGTAAATCTTTTGGAGGAAAAGAATACACACATTATATTTATCTGGTGGCATCTTTTTATCCCTTTTCTTTACTTTTTTTCCAGCCGCATTTAGGATTCAGCTTTCTCATGTGAAATCAGTGAGGCCTTTTTTCTGCTGCAGACATAACACAAATGACCTGTCAGACACTCACTATGTGACTCATGTACCATAATGTGGAGAGATCTAGAATACACAGTCTGGAAACAGTGGCAGAAAAAGTCTTCACAGTCAGGGTTTCCTCGTGTAAGTCAGGATCAGTTCTGAAAATCAGCGGTGTTATGGATGTGTAAAACAGCATCAAGTCTTACGTTTGGCAGCTGCAAGGTTATGACATACAAACCACGGAGATTAAGTGGAGTGGGTTTTGAATTAGGAAAAAAAGAGCAAATGTAAATACTCTCCTCCAACCAGACAATCAGAGAAATGTCATGAGAAAAAAGATGTCTGGTGTGGCTGGCTCTGAAGTAAAACCAGCACATCCCTGTCACATTAGCATGAGATCAGAATCAAGTCCAGAAAACTCAGAAAAAACCATCTTTCAAATGACACTGCTAAGAAGTTTCCCAGATAGCTGATACCATTTACTGCTACACTTCCGATGGTCTCCTTAAAAGCACACCTATCATGCGTTGCACAGGGGCCCTGAATGCCCTGGGGTTAAGCTAGCCCTGCACCCACAGCTGAAACCGAGGAGGACATTTGGCGAGATACCAAAAGACTTTCCTGCTTTCACCCACCTCTCTCTCATTTGGAAAGCTGTTTTTTTTTTCCCCAGGCAAGCCATGGCAGTTGGCTGCCAGCTTGGTTTTTTCATACGCGCAGACGATGAATGGAGCTTAAGCATGGGTGAAGCCGGTCCAGGAGATGCAGTGGAGACAGAGGAGGCGCAACAAGCGACAAGGGGCCTCTGCTAGGCAGCCTGCAGGCTCTTTCCAGCTGTGCCACCGGCCCCTTGCTTGATCCACAGCAAAGTCCGTCACCTCTCTGCCTTCCTGTCTCTCTTGTCGTGTCCCCATCTCATCCAGTTGTATTGCGAGCCACCTGAGCCACAGAGGGACCGTATCAAGCCCCCAAGAGCTCTGCCCTGGCTGGTGCCTGCTGGTTTCCTGGTGAGAAGGGGGGAGGCCCCGGGAGAGGTGGGGAAAGGCAGCAAGCCTCTCTCTGCCTGGTGCACATCAGACCAGGGTTCCCGGTCGGGAGGTGTTCTGTCCTGCACCCAGGCTAATGTGTGCCTGGGCACGGCAGATGGCTGGAGGAGAGCCCTGCCTCTGCCCACAGGGAGGGAAGAGATGATTAGCGGAGTGAACTGTGCAAGGCCATCGCGTCAATCCTCTGCTTAGTGATTTCCAGATAGGAGAAAGAGGTGGACCTGGAGCAGAGACATGCTGCAGGCTGGCAGTCCTGGGGACTGGCTCTCACACATCACAAGGTACCATTAAAGCCTGGCATAACTCATCCTCATGTTGCTGGTGCTCTGACACATATCTCCAATTAACATGCCTCACTGCAGGATTTCACCCTGTGGGGAGGAGAAACATTGGCTTTTTCATCTCTGACCACGACATAATCTGGTGTCACGTGTGAACGTACATCATTGTGTAAGATGCAATGACCTAGCTGGTGATATTCCAGTCCCATGACTTCAAAATACATGATACCAGATTGTAACAGAGGGACGCTACTGTGATATTGAGATATCTGCAATATTAGTCCTATACTCTGCCTGTCTGTGCCTCCACCACGAATCCATCTCCTTCTCCTGCTGCAGAGGCAGGCTGGTGCTGCTGGTAGGACTACATGCCTTAGCCGGGGCAGACAAGCAGCATTCTCCCTTCCCTGCTGATGGTGCTGTTCCCTCACCAGGGCAGCGATGGCACCAGGCAGATTGCCTAATTTTGGGGGTCTGCAGGATCCAGGAATGGGGCTGCGCTGAGCTAGTGGGCCCCATATCTCCAGGGAGAGCGGGAATGAGTAAGGGTGCCAGGGCCGCTGCACGTTATCCATTCCTCTCTAAGATGAAATCCCTGTTAGCAAGTCCTGGACCAAGCAGCGATTTTCAAAAAGCTGCAGTACAGGAGGCTAGCGAGAAGGGAAAGAAAAAAAAAATCACTTCCACCACCACCCACCAATGCCCTTCCTGTCCTCCTGTCTGAGGGTTTGCAATATCACAGAAGTGCGTGATCTTGGGATTCCTTCTGGTATTAGCAACAGGAGACATTAAAATTGCACTGCCTGCCACTAAACCCTGCCTGAACCAGACACAACCAGGAAAGCATAAGGGGCAGAACCCTTTGGCCTTTTGTACAGTAAGTACAGCTCATGTAGAATTTCTTTATGGAATATATTCTTCTGAAAAGACTTGTTTCTTGTAGAGGTTTTCTTGGACCCAGGATAGAACTTCTTTTTGGCTCAGAGAGAAAATGAAACTAGCAGGCAGCCTGGGATCTGTGAATTTTGCCACAATCAGGAAAGCACAACTTAACATGTCTAACATGTCCCATGCAGGACAGGAAATTTGAAAATCGCAGTCTCCCTCATCTCCTGGGAATACCATGATTTCCGGTCTCATGGCTCTTCCATGCTCTTGGTCTTCTCCCTCCCTCAAGTTTCAAAATTGCAATGGTGTAATCCCAAGAGCAGGAAATTCTAGGAAAATGCAAGAACAATGAATTTTTTCAGCTAACAAAATTATATCCATTCTTATTAATATTTCTTAATTTTCAGAACAGGTACAGGTTTGTGTGGCTGCAAGCTCGATTGTTAGCTTAACAATAAAAACAAATAAACCTCATGCAACTGTAATAGTGCCAGCACAAATATTCTGAGTTTACTTTGATATCAGTGCAGAAGTTTTCAAGTCAAAAAAGAGTTAGACAACCAAATTAATGAAAATTAACCGCTTTTTCTTCTCAGCCATCTCTAATTGTTTATTCTGGCTGCTGCTTATCATGTATTTTCTTACTCTTTTAACCAGGCTTCATTTAAGCGGGCTGGTCCCATGCAGACAAGCTACATTTCTGTGATCCTTCAAGGTGCTGAGCAGTCTTCCTTTGATCCCAGAGAGATCAGAAGCATTAATTTACTTTCAGGTCTTTGGGACTATCTCTGCATGGGAGTACATGCTTTAGCTCCTTGTGGGATTAGGGCCAGCAGGTCAGCAATTTGCAAGGCACGGAGCATTTTTGTACCTTGGTTCTCAGCATTGATGGCTTCGATGACATGTGCTCCAAAGCACAAAACAGTTGTGGTCCGTACTGTCCACCCAAAGTAGCTGTACACCAATGTGAAGAAAAAGGTTGTGTTAAATTCTGCCTGACAGGAAACACTTTTGCTTGGCTGAGTTTTCATTAGATGGGTAACCCAATGGAATGCATTTTTTATGCCTGAGGATTTAACTTGCAAATGTACATGGTCTTCAATGAGCCCTCTTAAAAACAGAACTCTTTTTTAACTGCTGAACTCTTTTTTTAACTGAAAATGTGCCTACAACAAAAAAAAAGGATAATCGTTGCTGACAGATTTCTTAAGACTGCCTTTGTTCCCAATTTTTATTTAATTTGTTAAAGCTGCTAAAGATGTATTTCTGATTAAGACTCCTGAGGCAAATCAAAATACACAGGGGTAAGGAGAGTGCTCAACTCAGACTGATATTGATTTTGAATTACATATCCTACAGGTTGCAGTATGGCTGTAAAACCTTAGGCAAATGAATCATTTTGCACAGCTGAGTCATCCTTGATGAGCTAATTTTTATCAGTTGCATACAATCCAGCAGACCAATGAAATGCCTAATGCTTATTCATGTCCATAACTCTGCATAACTCTAGGGCTTTGTTTTCTTCCAGACAACCTCAAAACCGTAAAAGATAGCAAAGAATAATAATATTAGCAAAAAGAGAGAGAAGATAAGTCAAGGGAGAAAAAAAAGTTTGTATATATCCTGGTAAGACCAAAAAGAGATGGAAAGACAACTGCAGAGTTGACATAAACAGAAGATTAGGCTGTATTTCAGTAACTCTGCCAGTCATGGACCATGTCAGCCAAAACCTGAACTCTGATCTTACTCAAAGACTGTTCCCTAGTAAAACTGTAACAGCATTAGAGTTAGAAATCTCAAATACTGTAAAAGTAACAGAATTCCAGGGCAGTAAAAAGGGAGGGAATTCCAGACAGTAGGACTAGTAGCCTAGGGGCAAAAAAGGGTTTTGGCAGATTCTGGTCTTAACTATGTGAGCTTTTTACATACACATTTCCAAGACTTCACTTACTTAGCCTGGCGCAAATGAGATCAGACTAATACATGGCTCTGATTTCCCTTGTAAAATTACCATAGACTACAATGTAAGGATAATCCCCCACCCCAAATCTTAATGTAATTTCCATTCATAAGGGAATCATAAAGTGTGAAAGGTATCAGGCCTTTTAACTTTTTTAACGTGTCAAAATAACAGCTCAGTAAATGCAGTTTGTCCTGCTGGGAAAAGGAGTGAAAAGGGCTTTTGCCAAAGTTCGTTAGGACATGAGGTCAGCCAAGATAATTAGAGTCCCAGAAAAAGTATTATGTGATTCTTAGTCATAACCAACCCTGTTTGAAACTCAAAATGCACAGTGAAAAGCAGCTTCAAAATGATTTAAGGCTTTTAGAAAGTGAAATACTACATGTTCTACTTCAGTGACCACTTAACAGTTGCAGAAAAATAAACGTCCAACTCACTGCATGTTTGTGGATGCAGCTCCAACTTCAGCAAGGAGCACTTCATGGTCCATGGGAAATATTCGTCACAGCTGTCTCACCAGGAGCTCTTCCATCAGCCTTCAGCAAAGCCATGCACCAACACAGCTTTCTGTAAGTCAGTAACAGCAGTTACCACCTCCACATGCCTAGGGAAACATTACACTTCCACAAGACATTATATAAAAATATTTTGTGACCAACCAAACCATAACCTCTTTGCAGAACTTGTTGAAAGCTTCGCTGCATACCAGATTAGGTGTTAGGAGCTTGATGAGTGACGGCACATGGTGTCTTATTAGTATTATTTGGGGGAATAGGTTTCCTTCCAACCGCCTCAAAGAATCTGACAATTTCTCCCATACTGGTTCACTAGCTGCTGATTAATTTAAACATAAAACTCTAGGGATTCATAAAGGTTGACGGATTGCAATTATATTGGAGGTCTATAGGTTCAATTAAAGTGATTGTTTAACATAAAGAATAAGAGACTGCCCGAAACAAGAACTGGAGATGGCCAAAATCCTTCTTTTTGAAAAATGACACTGCAGCAAGTTACCTACTTAAGTGACTGTTGGCTCAGTCAATAATTAACACTGAATGGTGTTAAGGTATTTCAAAAAGCAGTGTTAAGAGTAAGCATGTTTAATATAGTATGACCAAGAATTAACTGAAAACGGGCTCCCCATTGTTCTAGATGCCATACAAAGAGAAAGTGAAAGACAGTCACTGTACTGAACAGCTTGAACCTAGACAGCTAAAACCGGGACAGAGTGAGTGCAACAGAATTGTGTAAAAATAATAATGGGATTTGAGAAAGATGGGAAACACAGACCGTACTGCCCGCATTCCCAAGGGTGTCTGCTGTCTTGTTCCTGCGTCATGCTCAGTTTCCAGGAATCCTCAGGACCAAACAGAACGGTGGTGTTCATGGAAAGGTTGCAAGGCATTCGTTCTTATGACACGAGACACGAAGCATTGTGACAAACTAGGGAGGTTGTTTACAACAGTGTAAATGCACTTGCTGAACAACAGCTTGGACTGTGACAGTCAAGTCAGATTTCAGGAGACGAAGTAGTAAAAACCATTTTGCTCCCTTTCTATCACAGAAGGAGAGAAGGAGACTGGTAAGTAAGCCGCCCTGAGAATGGACCTAGGGTGCAGATCCATTCCACCGGCTGGAGTCTCCATGAGTTCCTCTCTCATCTCCTTGTGCACAGATGCTGAGTCTGGAGGAAATCACTGTGCTGTTCCTCGCATCTCCACCGCTGCAGGGTCTCCCCTGCACGGCTGCAGCTCTGCCAGGTTGCTGGAGCAGAGAGGACGGAGCCATGGCCAGGAGGCATTTTTATTCCCTTCCTTGAAGTACCTGCTGTCCTTGCTGCAGAGGCTCAGCATTTCAGTGGCTTTGATGCAGTCACACAGGCAGCTGGGGAGAAACATTTTAGTCTATTTTGACTGACTTCAAGGAAAAAAATAATAAAAATTGTTTTACTGTGTATAAAAGCAACACCAACTTCAGGTCTGTTTCCCCTATCACTGGCACCAGCAGCAGTTCTCCAGGACTCACAACTCCAGGATCTCCAGGATCAAGCACTTCAGAAGCTTCCGCTAATGATTTTGCTAGCAAATCTGACCAGCAGCTCCCTCACCACCCCAGCCCTCGATTACACAGCAAGGACTGGCACCATACAACAGTGAAAAAATGTGTCAAATGAAACTGTTAGAAAGGATTTGCTTTTCAAGGGTACGAACCAAACCCTTCAACAGCGAAAGAACAGCCCATCTCACACTGAGTCCACAAACTACAGTACAATAAACCCGAGTGTTGGCTGATTTGGGATACATAGCCCTCCTGTGAGGACTGATATCCTGCATGGTGTGTGTGCTCTCCACGCACCTCCTCTTATTTCCAGATCTCCTTCTTGGCAGAGCCCGAGTGTGACTATTCCTCTGACTGGGGCTGTCCGCATGGGCGAGCCTCTGGGGGAGCTTCGTGCTCTCTTGGCCCCCCTGGACTGGGCTCAAGGAGCTCTAGATTTCAATGAGTGCTGCAGCTGCAGCTGCAAAGTACTGATCTGGATCCAAATTTCCCAAAGCGGTGCTCAGATGATTTAGTTCCTTGTTGAAAGGAGCCAGCACTGAATTTTAAAACTGAAATCAGAGCCAAACTTCCTCAAAGTCTGGGAATGTTCTGATCTAGTGGGTTTGGTTCGAGCCCGTCTCTAATATGAACCATATAGACACAGGGCCCAAATCTGTTTTCATTTCGATTCACTTGACATGAGAGCAGGTTGGAAAACTTCCTTGCAGCATAAGTTTGTCGGAAAAGGTTGATAGAGTCAACCAGTTATTCTGATGTTCTATAAATTGCAAGGAGAATTTCTCCATGAATATATTTTAAAAGATAAATAGGTCTCTTCCCAAAAAGGTGTTTCCAATAGTTTTGATTTTTATTGTTTCTAAACAGATTTATGCTGTTACCTTTTTCATGATGCATCATTTTTCATGACATAGTGGCAGCTATCTGACATATTGCACAAGTCTACATATTATTATTGAGGACATATCATCACAGCACGATCATAACTGATATATTCCATTCCTTTTATTTTATGTGTGGCAGCCCTGCTTAATATGAACTGATACATCTTACCATTTCTTCCAGCTTGATGTGCAGCTTGTGGGGAAAATTGACAATATACTGATATACTGTGAAATTTTATATTATTCTAAAAATAATACACAGATGAAATGCTATTCAAAACAGAGTGTTAAGTCTAAATATGATGTACGAAAATTCTGTCATTAAAAAATGTCTTAAAAGGAGCTCTTCCTGAAATCCTGCTTCAAGGGAACTTCTGGAAATGTTTGATTTGATTTGGAAGAAAAATGAACAATGACCAGTGAGATGGAAGAGCCAAATGTGACCAGTTCAACTTTACCTGTATCTGCACAGAGTGTAGAGGATTAGGTCCCAATTTATCTTGGAGATGAGAACCACACCTATGGAAGTGAAACAGCCTTTGCACAGAAAACTGCAAAAGCGCAAACAAAAATAAAACCTCTCTCTAAAATGCCCCTAAATGACGGACCAAATGTAGCTGTGATGCTGATGGAGGCACACCCATTCTGGCACGGACCTAGCCTGGAGGGTAACCAGCATGGCATGACAGAGAGGAGGGGAAGCCATGCTCTGGGACGGTGGCTAGCCCTCAGAGCAGCCCCGCTAACTAGAAGCCTGCTTTACTCTTGGCAAAGCCAATTACGTTTCCCAGTTTCATTGCTTAGCCTGCAAGGTCAGAGCAGCCTCAGGCCCAACACAACGTGTGGTCGACCCTCCAGGACTGAGCGGATGTGCCTGGTGCCCCACGCAGCCCCCTGCCCCGGCCAGCTTTTCGTACCAGGACTTGCAGGAGAGATGGTGCTCAGGCGGGCTACAAGGTCACTCACTAATCATGCTGACGTGTCTCCCAGGATAGAGTCATTAACTTGGAAGGAATGCACTATACGCAAATTCAATACCTCCTTTGTTTTTAATGACCATGTGGTATTAGGACACAATACATGGAAAATCGCAGCCACAAATAAGTCCACAAATGTATGAGCCTGGGATCTGCGGTCTTGGTAACTAACTTACTGCATAATGCAGGCCACAAATTTTCCTGAAAGATAAACACTCCTGGCACATTAGCATGCACAGAGATCACAAACCAAAACTGGGGGAAATGACATGTGCAGTAATAATTTTAAATGTTGACGTTCAGGGTCATTGGTATCAAATAGCTTTTGTTTGTGTGCTTTAGGTTTTTGTTTGCTTTGTTTTGTTCATTTTTTAGGCCATCCTAGGCATGAACATCCTGATTTGGGATCTTAGATAATGCTTTCATCCGCTTTCTTTTGGACTTGACGTATTTTCTTTGCTCAGAACTTTACTACTACTGACAAATAACAAGCTTACTCACAGGAAATCACATTTCAGTCACCAACTATTCATTTACAGTGGTTAATGCTTTAATTTGTATTCGTGTTAGATTAAAACCATTACTGTGATTATCTTAAATAGTCATCAGATACAAGATTTCTCATTGTGAGGAACCATGCATCTTTCAACTGGACAATCCAGGAACAGTAATTGTCAACACTAATCCAAGAAAAAGATACAATGTGTGCTTATGTTCATAATAAAGACATAAGTGGCATTAAAATTTTGTGCTGAATTTATATTAAAATTATGATGTAAGAAATAAGCCTTTTCAGTTGGTTTGCCTAAGCGAGTCAGGTGCTCCCAAATCTCTGCATTTTGGTCAGGATTTCCTAAGTAGAGCAACATGCCCTTGTATTTTACAGCACCCATTGAGCAAGTATTGTGACCATGCTCCTCACACCATGGACAATTACTTCATGCAGTAAATCAAGGAATTCTGGAGCGCACCAGAGTTACAGCACATGCACAGATCATCTGGGCAGGACATGTATATGAATTCCTCAAAATCTGCATTGACAAAATTTCCGAAAAAAAGGATATGTCAAGGAAAACCCGGATGTATGATAGCTTTAACTGAGTCTAATCACAGGAGGAATTGTGAAGGGGCAGATTAGGCCATAGACAACCATAATTCTTAGAAAATGCCCTCATCAAGCCTAACAATCAGCTGTGGCATGTATGCAAAATTCAATTTTCTTTTCATGGGAAATGGAAAACCCACACTCCTGACGTAAAAATGATCCTCCTTACAAGTTTTAATTCCTAATGCCAATGCATGGAAGCACTAGCCCTTCTTAAAAGCAAAGGAACAAAAGCACACTAAAATTTTTTGCCAATGTATTTTTCCTTAATGTCATCCTTAAAAACAGCTCGATAGATGTTGCTAGCTTCTGCAAAAGCATCTAAGTGAGATATACACCTAGGAAGTTCTCGGCCAGAAATGTCAGCAAACTAATCCAGAATTGCAAACATTTGGCACAATTGGAAGTAACTGTTCAAAAAAAAATCTTATACAGGGCAGTACTAGACAAACTTAGCAATGCTGGTGCTCTGTCCATAGCAAAATGGGTTTAATTCAATTTAAGGGTCTTCACAGATGATTGTATCTTTTTAATTAAATTAATTTAAAAGTCTATTTTATTTTTAACTGGTGAAAATTTCATGCATAAACCCAAGAACAAACAAACAAATAGAAAGATGCGAAGGAAGCAGGACCATAATATGCCTTTAAGGGCAAGACAACTTGATTCATTAAAGTAGTGTGGCAGAAGCAAAATTTTAAAAGGGACTTAAATGTGGTCAGTCTCATCCAGATCCAAATCTAGCCTGGTTACTTCATTGTAATTGAGATCAGATTCTGATGCCGCCATTAGAAGTTGCAAATCATACTCTTCCAAATACTATTAGTTTGCCCTCACATTTGTTGGCAGAGCTTTAGCAATACATTTTGGCACCTGGGTTGCCTCCTTCCCTGTCTTGCTGGGGCTCTGCCTGGGGGGGCACTGGACAAGGTCCAGTTAGCAAACAAAGCGATCAGAAGACAAAGGTGTCTGCCGTATGCCTGATAAGTGACCCGACTGGGAATAAATTCAAAGTTTGAAGGAGGGGAGGTGTGATTGTGCTTTCCTAATTCTGTCCAGGACTCAGAGAGAGAGAGACAGAAAAAAATAGCACTGGGGGAGTTATTTTCTCATGGTATCTCCACCCAAAGGAAGTTGCTACCAGAAGTCTTCTAAGACTCATTGAGTCAGGAACAAAAAAAAAAAAAAAAAAAAAAATCCAACACAGGCTCTGGGACTTAAGGCAAGATGTAGAGGACTTGAGGCACCCACTTCCAAAGCTGTCATCCAGAAAAACTCCACCCAGCAGCCACACAGCCCTGGAAGTGCCAGCATCCACAGGGCTCCAGTGGGGTGCAGACACGGGCCTCTCAAAGCCCACACCAAGCTACGTGGTGTGGGCAAGCTCCGGTACAGGCACAGGGACGAATCCCTGGCTACAGACTGTTAATCCTTGCGGAGACCAGGAAATATGAACCGGGAGGGTTTTGTCCACAGGCATCTGTGTTCTGAACAAAGCTACATCTCCACAGGCTGCTTCTCTCCTTTGCCAGCACAAGTCACATTTACCCCGCTGGGGCTTTTCTCATATTTAATAGGCAAAACCAGACGCCTGATGTGGGGCCGGTCAGGGAAAGGGACGGCTCAGCCCCCACTCTGGTCTTGAGCATTCCAGGGTGAGTCTTGTGCAGAGGTGGGCAGGTGGCTCACAACAGAGAGATAGCAAATTATGGAGCAACAGGACCTGTGTTGGTTCACCTGAGTCCTTAAAATAGCATGTGAGCAGTAAACAGGACCTCTGCAAAAGCAGGCATTGCACTCTAAAAGTTATGTACTTTCTCTGGGCCACCAGCCATGCTTGGGCTGCTCTCAGGATAAGGGTGGTGAGACAGCAGTATGTAAGAGAAAGCTTTGTTGTACACACATTTAAACAAGTTCACACAGTACTTTTCCTGATATTCACACTGACCACAATTTTCTGTATATATGGCATGTTTAGAAGTGTATTCATACATGTGGGGTATGGGCTAGATGATCTCTAAAGGTCTCTTCCAACCCAAAGCATTCTATGATTCTATGATTCTATATAAACAATTGTATACATGCATTTCAAGTAATGAATATATGTATACATATACTGGGTATTTATTTACATTGTGAAAAGACCATTTCATCCTGCATTAGCAGCACTTCAAAGCCTCAGGTAGTGCTATTGGGAGGTGGAAAGCCTGCCTGTTTATGCAGATTATTGTAAAATATAATTATTCCTTTAACTCATACCCTCACTTTTCATATAATACTGTAAAATCTGATCAAGGCACATCACCAGAGGCTCAGCACTGTGTATGTGCAAGCAGGTGTCCCATCCATCTCTGGTATTGATACTCACATCAGCCTAAGCAAAAGACTCAAACAGCAGTAAACAAGTTTGACACAGCTTTAGCAACACTTTGAGTTGTTTTGTTTTGTTTTAAAAAAGGGAATTGAAAGCAGCACTAAATAAAATGAGAGAGGTCACAAGTCTGTGGCCAAAATGGAACAATAACCATAGTAAACTGTTGGGCAATAAGAAACAAGAAGAGTCTTTCTTGATTTTTTGTTTGTTTGTTTGTTTGTTTTCTACCCTCCTTGAATGTTTTCCACTTCATGTCAACCACTGGATTGTGGAAATTGATTCCTTCTGGATCTTTCCCAGTTATGTATGCTGGGACACTGGCAGTCTGCAAGCCAGGCAGAGCAGTTGCCTCTGATTCAGATGTCTCGTTTCTTCTGAGGAAATGCTCCTCTTTCCCTCTGCGAAGGGTTGAATATGTCCTGTAAGAACAGGAGCTACTAAAGGGTTAGGAGCTCCAGCATCCATCCGGTGGTGTCAAGTGGCTTCTGACCCATTAGCAGTAAACTGCATAGCAGTCTATACATTGCAGCTGTTTACAGACTGCCCATCCTAGCAGAAGGGGTGATGGTGTGCTGTTGCTTCATTTTTCCTCCAAAATGTTTGTGCCTTGTTTGCTGACTGGCTGAGCTGCCAAATGTTAGTCTTTTTTCCCAGCCTGTCAGCCATCAAAGTCCAGACCTACCTGAAGGCCATCTCTGTACTGAGGAACAACAAAACCAACCACCGGGCACAGACGCATTTTGAAATAATGCGTTGAAGCTGTCAAATCAGGGTTAGGATCTCCAGTTATTTCAAACAGGCTTTTGATCTCTCACCCCCACAAAATCTCATAGACTGTTACTCAGACAACTTTTCTTTAGCATGGGCAGCTAATAAAGGCTTTGGACTACTGTAGGGTCAGCGAGAGGTTCTGTCTGTAAACTGAGTCCAGGGAGCTCAGGGGCCCAGCACCTGGGCAGGTAAAAGTCACAAGACAAAATTTTGTCCCATGTGCCACGGGAGGAGACTGCCTCTGATCATCTGCAATGTATGCAAAGATCTTCAAGTTGTCATAAAGCCATTGTCCTGGTTTCGGCTGGGATAGAGTTAATTTTCTTCCTAGTAGCTGGCATAGTGCTGTGTTTTGGATTTAGTAGGAGAAGAATGTTGATAACATGCTGATGTTTTCAGCTGTTGCTAAGTACTGCTTATGCTAGTCAAGGACTTTTCAGCTTCCCATGCTCTGCCAGGTGCACAAGAAACTGGGAGGGGGCACAGCTAGAATAGTTGATCCAAACTGACCAAAGGGCTATTCCATACCATATGACATCATGCTCAGTATATAAACTGGTGGGGGTTGGCCGGGGAGTGGCGATCGCTGCTTGGGAGCTGTCTGGGTATCGGTCGGTGGGTGGTGAGCAATTGCACTGTGCATCACTTGCTTTGTATATTGTTATTATTTTTATCATTATTATATTGTTATTATTATCATTACTATTTTACTTTATTTCAATTATTGAACTGTTCTTATCTCAACCTGGGAGTGTTTCTCACTCTTACTCCTCCGACTCTCTCCCCCATCCCATCGGGGTAGGGGGAGTGAGCGAGCGGCTGCGTGATGCTTAGTTGCTGGCTGGGGCTAAACCACGACAGCCATATACTCGTCAAGAAGAAACTGCTGTTGGTTAGATGAGGCTGACGATCATTCCTGACTAACGGAAGAAAGCTCAATGCATGCATGACCTTTAGAAAAGCTACTCGAATGACTGTGAACTGTTTAAATAAAAGCAGAGTTTGGCTTTGAATAATCAGTAGCTTAAGGATATCAATAGCATCTCAGTGGGTTAAGAGAAAAATGCATTACAGGTGGCTTTCTAATTGACCAGAGAAAATCTTGGAAATTTAATCAATACATTTAGTCTACACATCAACAATTCATTTCACAGATGTTTTGTTAAGAGGCCCACAAGCCTTATATTGAGGAAAAACTCCATTCAAGAATCTCTATTTTTACTCACATTGTTGAGTGAAGAGAAAATAGATGGCTCAGTTGACAGTCAAGGTCCCATTTTGCTACACATGCTCTACATGTGAAGCAGCAACAAGTCCATCCCAGTACAGTTGCAAAGTGAGCACATAATGAAGTAGCAGGAGGAACACAAAACTAGCAGGAAAATGAAGATTAATATGATAAACATCAGCCACCAGATGCCAGACCATAGACATTCTCAGATATTTTGTAGATTAAATGGATCTTCCCAGATGCATAAAGCTCAGCAAGTCTGAAGTTTTATGTGGAGGTATGAGACACACAGTGTTTACTCCTTAATGCCTTTGAAGAGTATGGCTCTTTCTGAAAAAAAAAACTGTTTGGTTTTTTTTGGTGTAGCGTTTCATTAAATGTTATGAAAGGAAAGAAACTTTCTGTAAAGTGAAAAGAAAAAGCAACATTTCTGAATACAAAGTATCCATGTGAGATGGTTTTTTTGTTCGCCTAGTGCAAGCCAAATATTTATCAGCTCATTTTTATTAGCGTTATTGATGCATCAGGGAAAAAAGTAAGCAAGCAGAGAGTGTTCTTTAAACAGATAATAAAATCCCTCATTCTCAAAATTGAAATCAGATTGCCTCATGCCTGAAAAAAACTGGTCTCATTGTAGGCATTGTTTTACAAGGGGAAAAAGGCTATACTCATTTGTAAAATGAGGAACTTTCACAAACAGTGAAAACCAAAAGTGCTGACACAAGAGAGGAAGAATGTTACCACAGTGTGATATGAAGAAAAGAGACCAAAAAATCCAAACCTATACACTTTCAATCCTATGCATATATATCTTCACTACATTCACCCACTCACTCATTCTCTTTCTGATGTGATTCTAGTATTTTAAGAGAAAAAAGTAGAAATCTCTTCCTGTCAAGTTGTCTTAGACCAGGTTCACATGGGCAATATGTATGTATGCCCAGAAGTGCTTCTGCCACCTTCTCCTTCATGTATTCAAATCTGATTATTTCTTCCATTAAGGAAACAGAACCCCATTTTGTATCTGCAAACTGTGCATAAAGGTAGAATAGGCAGATGCATACTTGTTATTGATGACCTTTCTTCTGTCCCCTTCCTTGTTGTTTCACTTATTTGAAAGATTTTTGGGTTTAGTTCTCTGGAGCAGGGAATATATTTCCCAAAGACTGTATGGTGACTAGAAAAATGGTTCCCTTGCTTGGGTGGGAATCATTAGCATTACTGTAATATCTATACATAACAACAACATAAAGAAAAAGAGTTTTCTCTTAAAAAAATGCCCCACCCCTTTCCCACTGAGAGGAACTGGCAAAAAAAAAAAAAAAGACACTTACAATTACTCCACTTCATTATGTTTGACACCATTTTTAGTCAAGAAAAAGAAGAAATGATGAGTCTAAAAATCCTCGAAAATAAACCAACAGATAGCACAACTGAGAAATTTTACACAAGCTGCAGCATTCACATAACTATTTAAGAACTAGGTGGGGAAAAAGGCATCAGATTTGTCTACTTTGACTTCTACTTAGGAAAGTAATTACTTTCTTCCTAGGAAAATAAGTAACTCCCTGTAACTCCCTGCTTCCTGACCACTGACCTGTCTGTTGAAGAACATCTTTTAAACACCCTGTCTCTTCCGTATATCTTCATTGCAAAGCAAGGCTGTGATCTAATGCTTAGTCAAGAAGGGATCTTCCTGGCACGGGGCCTTCTGGTGGGTATCACACAAAGGCTTGGATGAGCAAAGTCTCACATGTTTGTTTCAGACTGTGATGACCACCTTAAATTGACACCAGAGGAGACGCTTCCTTCTCCAGACAACAAACTGTTGAAACACTAAGACTAACCTTTCTAATGAAACCAGAAGGCTCAAAGACCATACTGCCAGCAACATGTGTTTCATCAACCATGTATTATAGTCTGAGAAGACAGAAAACTCAGCAGTGAGTCAGGAAGGATGGTTATTTCAGATTTTAATAGTAGTAGTAATCTCTAGACTAGTCTTTAGGGAAAAGAAAAGGACAGGCTGAGAAAAGAACCTCTTTGTAGAGGTAAATATAGAAAGATAATCCCTTTTACAGGGATTTCCAGTCAATGATAATAATAAAATGGTTTAAAAATAGCAATAATAATAAACATATGAAGGGTTAGCATCTCATCCAAACAAACAAATAGGATGAAGAACTGATGCAGTTTCTCAAGTAGTAGGACTGTAGTTTGTGTTTAATAGAGAAAAAGCAGTAGAAGTAGGGAAGCAGATGAGTACTCACAGCTCTTCACCTGAGGGACCACAATTGTTGCAGTGGGTGTTGCTGGTATTATGACAAGAGAAGAGAGCTGAAGGAAGATATAGCAATAACTGTTTGCATTTTGGCACTGTGGGAAGCATTCTGGGAGAAGGCATCAGGGGTGTTTAGGAGTGTCATGCATGAGAAAGATTCAGCTGTCTTTGAGCTAAAAGGAGGGCCACAAAATGGCCATAAACCTCAGTCATACAGGTATGGTGACATTAAGCTGAGGGCATTAAGTCCTCCAAAGACATAAAATATTTATTAGGCACAGAGATGAACTGGGACAAGCTTTGTATAGGAAACGGTATCTTTTTAGATCTTTTCTTCTTTACAGTTTCTTGCTTGTTGTGTGATTCCTGCTTTTTCCAATCAATGTTTAGCTGCCTTCCTCTTTATTCTATTTTGGTTTAGATAACAACTTAAAAATTAGAACTGCTGAATACACTAGTTAATTGGGGAATCAGGGAGCATCAAGGGGACTGGTGTTCAGATCGCTTTAGATCCAAATAAAGCTCCAGTGGAAACTGCACATATTTCCCAGATCTGTGAAAAATCAGTGCAGATACTCAGGTACTGAGATATGAAAAGACACCTGCTCATCCAGGCTCTAAAGTATTTGCTATGTGCGTTAGTATGTTTGTTGCTTTGTTATTATCTGAGAGATATTTAGTTAACTGTACCACTGAAATATTCTGTATTGAATTTGACAATGAGGATAATGGCATTCAGTGTTTTCTTTCTCCTCATTAAATTCAGATTTGCTTTCCTGTCTGAAGCTTAAAAATATTGGAAACAGCGGAATGGAAAGGTCTATGGGAGGTCTGGCTAGACCTTAACAAAGCTGTGAATTTGTCTGCTCATTTTCTATGACTCTGTCAGCTAAAGTCTTCTACCAGCTCTGCAACAACAGTGGAAATGCAGAGTTGAATTTTCAGTTGCACATGGGTTATGATACACTTTGAAAGGAGTATTAAACTCCAGGTGTAGCCAGGATGTCCTTATGTATCCTTATGAGTTGGTGATGATTGTCAGGACCTTCCTTTGATGCATAATGATGACTCCTATTAAAACTTTTGGGAGTACAGGTACAGATGTAATCCTTGATGACTCTGGAAATGGACTTCTCATTGCAATCTGCTTAAAGAAATATGCTGGGCTTTGTAGAAGGAGAGGAGATTGAATCAACAGCATCTTTCATGAGAACCATGAATGCAGAGAGAGATTAAATACTGATAGTGGTAACAACTTGAGAAACCTGGAGAAGTCTGTAAGCAATTAGTACAGAGATTTTTCTTTTGCAAGGTGTTATGTTATCAGACAGTCCCAGTTTTCCCTTCCTTCATCTGACACGTGTAACATGAGGCTGCTGAATAAAAGTTAAATTTGCTATGTGAATGTGCAATTGCCTTGATCTGCAGACATCATGTTATGTACAGAAATGGCTAGTGAAGTATTGCATCCCACTGAAAAATGCCTCTAATGGGTTTGTTTTAAGAGCTGTTGTGAGACAGCTCAAACACAGAGCTCCCACATGCAAGAAATAGGCTCACCTTTAGCATATGCTTCACTTGATACGTTTAGGTTTACTGATTACAACATCCTGAAACTAAAATAGTAGGTTAATTAGGAGCTAGAATGAACTTCCCGAGTCACTGGGTTCATCATATCTTGGCTTTACTGGCAGCGTTATATAATGTCCCCATAAAGCAATGGAGCTTCAGCTGAAAGTTACTCAGCTTTTACTGTTCCTCCCACGCAAAGGTTGTTACACACCCTGCCTGCTCTGACAGTCAAAATTTTTTTCCTCTTTTCCTGCATAATTTCAGACCCCTTTTAGACCCATTTGTTCCTGTGCCAGCACTGGACTTTGGCATATATAGCTCTTTTCCCTCTCCAGTTTTTACTTCTTGGATTTATGTGTAGCAAGCAATTATATCCCTTTTGGCCTTCATTTTGTTAGGCTAAGAGAGCTATGGTTTTCTAGTCTCCTCCTCCTGAAAGACAGTCTTCTCTTCCCCTAATCCTCTCTGCACTTTCTTTCCTGTTTCCCTTCGAATTTCCCCCTTCCTGATTATGGCTGACCGGAACAGTACATAGTACTCTGGATAAGTTTTGCTGTATTCTGTACTAGGATGACAATACTTCCCTCTCCCTGCTAGAGGATCTCCTAGGTGTCTTCTTTAAGGCTGTGTCATGCCGGTAGCTCACAGTAACCCTGTGAGCCACTACTATGACTACATCGTCTTCCTCTTAACACATTTCCAAATGATGAGTTCCAGTATATAGAGAAATTCTTGGCATTAATCCCTAACAGTGTGATGACTTTGTACTTAATATTATTAAATTTATATTCCTATTATGCCAGCCCTCAAGGTTATCCCAATTATTCTAGTATTGTTGTATTATCTCATTTCTCTTTGGTACTAAAAATACCCCAACAAGTCACTAGAGAGAACCTGACACGAGATCAGGCCTCAGCACCAAGTCCTTCAGGAACTGCCCTTGTCTACGTCCATCTAAACATACCATTTTCTTTGCAGCACCAGATCTGGTTGCCTTTTCCTGTCACTAGCCACCCTACAGTTGTTGTATGTATCCCCATCTCACCAGTCTGAACCGTGCTGCCAGATTCATTGGTTTGCTGAAGTCCAGAGAGATTATACCTGTTGTAGTTCTTTGGCCTAGAAAGTCAGTATTATATCACAAACAAATGTGTATGGGATAATACACCAATGCAAAACTTGTATTTTGTCCCATTTTCAGTGTCCTTGATCGTTCCTAGTGCTCAACTCTCTGTCCTTCATATCAAGACATGTGTAAAGACTGCCTGTAAAAAATTTTCAGTGGCTACACCTGTTTTGCAAAACTAATCAGAGTGATAGGCAAGAATTACACTGGTACAAAAATTTGGATAGCTTTAATACGTTGCAAAAAATTAAGGCTTCCCAAAAACTATTTTTTTAATTCACAACAGACTTTACATTTACAGGAAACCACTTCTAAAATGCACCAGATTGCAATATTTTCCATGTCAGCTATTTAAAGTGTTCCCAAGAGCTTTCCTTCTGCCTACCCTCCAAGCTTCCTTCTCCCAGTTCAGCCTGGAATTCCATTATAATTGAGCTGATCCAGTTTTTGCTCAAACCACTTTCACTGCTGGCAGTCACTAGCCTCATATGAAATAACTTTGTGAAGTTGACAAAAACTGGAATTTGATCTCCTATGCAGGTCTATGCTTTCCAAACACATTCTGGTAAAAGTAGGAGGAGATTGCATCATTAAAGCCTGCAGTCAATTCAAAAGACTTTTCTCAGCTCTGCATTGCACTTTGTGACTTTGGAAAGAAGCGTTCAGAAATTTCACACACAGTAAAGACCAGAGTTGCCCATTTCCTTCATCATCATAGGGTGGAATTAAAAACATTTGGCCAAGCTGCCTAATAGGCAGCTGCTTGCAATTAGATGGAGCATTACATCCATTTCTTAACTAACTTCACAACTGGATAACTACAGTATGAGCAATATACCATGAAAATTTGCCAGCATGTTTAACTTATCTGCATTTCTAGTGGTTTCTGTACCTTGCCCTCATTTTTCCAGGCTGCTACCATACTGTCTGACTCTTAGTATTCCCACACTGTCGCAATATGGCTGCTTAAAGATTTAAGCAAGATTTTTGTCAGTCTTTACGTAGATGTGCAGCTCTGTGGCAGGACATAAGTTGCAAAACTAATGCATTTGATCTCTCTAAAAATAGCATTAGCGTCTGAACAGAAAGCCAGTGATATAATGTTTTTTTATATACTGCACTTTCATTTCCCCTGCTAAACTGAGGTTAAGTCCCACTCATCTCGCTCACACGAATAGTCTTACTGACGTGGTTTTGCGCAGAAAATTAAGAAACCTTTTTCACTGTTTATTCCAAGAGCAGAAACAAAGTGAATGGTACTTCTGAAGAAGCAATTGCATTTGCTACCCCTTAAAAAAAGATGTCACAAGTTAAGAGGCAGAACGTGTCTTTTCTCAAAGCCTACACAACAGAAAACACATCTAAGTTCAAAAGCTATAAATTCAGCAAATGTATGGATACTAAAAAATCAATTAATAGAATTCCTGCTTCCCATTAGTTACTCTGCTCTACTGGAAGGTACCGATATCCATAGATACATCAAGGATGTAAAGTTAATGCAACCAGCCTTAAGGCAAGTCCAAAGAGCAGTAAGATGTATGGGAATCTATTGTGCTCAACCTGTGCAAATCCATTTGTTGAATTTCCTCTCTTTTCCTGCCTAAGAAAATAAACAGTTTGGGCCCTGATGATTTTACTGTCTGGAGAAGAGCAAAGTGGGGAAAATGTAGCATACAGATCGAGGACAGGGTGAAGGCTGGCAAAGATCTCGTTCCTTCTATGGACTCAAGGGAGGCACTGGAGGGTGTCATTTAAGGACAGAGGAGACCGGTTTGATAAGATAGTCAACGAAAGGAGAAGGCAGAAGGACAATACAAGAGTGGTATAAATTGGGGTAGAACAAGCAGATAAAGAGAAGAGCAGGTTACTCTGAGACACCAGGCAACAAACCCTGGAGTGTTAATGTGTACTGTGGGTTCCTCCCATGGATTCTTGCTGCCCTCACTGTTGTTTTACAGGGAAAATTTCTGGGCAACAGCCCTACTGGGGTCAAGACCATGAGTGCTTCTTCTCACCCCGCCATATCTGTCCAAGAGGCCAAAGGAAGGACAACCCTACCGGGATTTGTTGTCTAATGACAGGCGGCAGCTCCCCCAGTGATATGGGCTCGTAAAAGTGGGGACAAAGGATAGGACACAGTGGACTCTATATAACCCTCCCAATGCCAGGGGAAAAAAATCTTAAGTTTTCTATGGGGATTAATAAAGGAACCATATTCAATGTGGTGCAGGGACAGGAAAGTGTACATTTAAAAATAATCTGATACTGCTTATATTTACAGTGTTTAATCTTTTATCAGCATTTCTCAAGACTACTCAAAATCAGAAATTAAAGCCTACCCTGACAGCTCACCTTCTGGCCAAACTCACAAGCCATCAAGCACAGCTGATATATTCAGGATGTAAAGCATGTTTCTGGGTCCATGTGTGAAAAAGAGAAAGGGGGAGATAACCAAAGCTGTGAGCATTTGCTGGTCTCTCATTCTTAATTTTGTAGCTTACAGAACTATCTTTTCAAAGATGGGCTTCCTAAAACCCACATCTTTAAATTATATCTTTAACCAAGGATCTCAAATAAGGGTTCAAAACTTTACAAACTGGATAGTTTCCAGATTTAAAAAATTTACTCTCTGGTATCCAAACTGTCATCTCATTTAAGTCACTGATAAGTTTGTGCTGATGACAATGGGAACAGGAACTAGTTTTTCTAAGAGAAGTGGGACAAAGAAGCTATCTTAAAAGAGCCAACTTCAAAAGAAGGAGGTCAAATAACCTGCTGTCACGTAACACATCATTACGTGGCATTCTCTTTGGCTCTTGAATTTAAACTTTGCAGAGAGGATAAGGATATTAAAAACTAAAGATTTGGAGTTTCCACTTCCTATTAGTAATTGTGCTTTACTGGAAGCAATTAATAACTATAAATGTGTCATGTGATGCAATATTACTGACAATTTAGCTGGAAAGAACCGTCTCATGTTTTTTCCCTCTCCCATCCCTACACATACATTCTGCGACACAGAATAGAAGAAATCTTTCTTTTCTCATATTCAAGAGCACATCCAATCTAACTTTCAGAGCCTATTTGTTCACTAAGAAAAGCCCAGTCTTCAAACAGTAAGTGCAGCAAAATTTTTGAAAATCATACTGTATCAAAAAGTTTTCAAAAGAGCATTCAAAATCACTAGCCATCACAGAAAATGGAGCAAATTTCCTTCAGACAGCCCATCATGCCCCTCTCCCTGAAAGTCTTGGTTGCCTTGACTTAACCGAGCAAAATTAGTATCAGAGCTGCTCTCAGAGGTGATTTTATGTGGCCAAAATGGAAATATATCAGTTTGAAAATACTTCTGTGCCTGAGATCT
This sequence comes from Pelecanus crispus, assembly GCF_030463565.1. NCBI lineage: Eukaryota > Metazoa > Chordata > Aves > Pelecaniformes > Pelecanidae > Pelecanus > Pelecanus crispus. The sequence goes on along the minus strand of NC_134645.1, from coordinate 82,135,588 downwards.
GTATTTTTAGCACCTTATTCTACCTGATCGGACTGCATCTCCCATAGTCTCCCACGTACATGGCCATACATGCCCCTCAGGAAAAGTAGTCCAGCTTTCCAGCAGCATCAAGCTTTCCTGTAAAGGAACATAAGACACATAAGGTTAGAGCCACAGGAGAGACTCAGGTATGTCAGATGCCCAAGTTTGGTACCAACTAATTGCTCAAGACACGTACAGTGCATTGTCTGCAGCGTGTTCCCTTGCCTGCTACCACCAGCCATGATGTCTCAGAGAAGTCCTTTGCAGCCCATACATGCAAAGCATCAGAACCAATGCCCAGGCATGCTCCTGTCACCTGCACAAAATGCTGGAGGAGGGAAGGAAGCTATTTGTCATGCCCATTCCCACATTTTTTAATATCACAGGCTACTGTTAGAGCACAGATGTAGAGTGGAGAGGGGGGTTGGACACCATGTTGCAATCCCTCTTCTTCCCAAGGGGACTTAAACGTGTTCAATGTAACAACCTAAGCAGTGTTTGCAGGGTCATTCTTACATCATGGTCCCATGAAAATGCATTCAGATTAAAGTGAAGTAGATGCCACAGGAAAAGTAAAATATGTCCAATGCATAACTTCAGCACTTTGGTTTTGGTAACCTAGTGTAATTTTCTCACCTAACCTGCTGTGTGTTATGAATCCCACCCGTGCATGATGCAAGGCAGCCTATGCATTTAATGCCTTATTGCAGTCTCACCCACGGAGTCTCTTGGGGTATTTTTTCTTTCCTTCCTTAAATATATGTTCTGATAGTAATGTAATGGACTATGAGGACTGCTTGGTTTTAGTGTTGAAACCATTACTCTAAAACACACAAGCAATGACCTATTAGTGAGCATCCACAGATAATACACCAGCCAGCTGGGCAAAATTCAGAAAGGTTTCTCTCTGCAGTGTGAAAAAGAAGATGTGCAAAGCAGCTATGAGAGAAGGAACCCCAAGGTCAGGGCAGTTCCCAAGAACTCTCCATGTTTATAAATATGGAGCAAGCTTGCAAAAAGCTGGAATGAAGTTAATCTAAACATATGTTAATGTAACTGAGATTGGAAACTGGCCCTGTATGCACCTCTGTAGAGATACCACACTTCTAGGTTAAATGTGAGAAAAAATGTCCTTTGATAATTATTATCTCATTGTTAGGCAGCAGATTTTACCACAAAACGTTTGATGTTTGTCACTGACAAGACGGTTTTATCCTTCTCACATGATGTGACACAATCTCTGGCCCCAGACTCAGAATATATCAGCCGATGTCAACACTTTCTCCTTCCACTTTCTAAATATTGCTGATCAGGCTAAGTTTCATTTCACTGAAAAGGCCACTTTCTTTTCTGGCTGGGTGGAAGGGAGAAACTCAGAAGGGTTCGGATATGATAGCTGCGTGTCTATTCATTTAGACTGCAATCTCTGTATATTTCACCTGAAAACTTCCCCAGATCGCAAGCATGTAAGGCAGCAAAATGTGAATTTGCTGCTGGGGTACCAGCACTGGGGCCCCACTTAACCGCACTGCCTCCTTTCCTCTGACCACCCCTCGCTCAGGACCGTTCTGCCAAAAGAGGTACTCCTGGAAAGAGCTGCAAGAGTGAAAGCAGAAATCTTTGCAAGCATTTTGCTGAACTAAACCACTTTATTTCAAGATGCCATGTGCCCACCTCTTTAAGTCAGCTTTGCAAAAGCATTAAAGGTTTTTTTTTATAATAAACACATAATTTGCATAAACATTTCTTTGAGTTGCAGCCAAAACCAAGTTCTGCTGTAGCGACTGATGACATTAGGTGCTAATGATACGACAGGGTGTCTGACAACTGCCAGCTTCTGTCTTCTCTGGTCCTATCTAACACATGTAGTATCCACCCAAGTATTCAGGCCATGCTTATTTGGCTTTGCTCAGTGTCTTTCTACATACATGCTCATACATATATTTTGTCCTTTATCCTTTTTTTATGAACTAGTCTAAACAAAAAGATCTCCAGGAAAAAAACAGCAAGTACTTTCCATGCATATGAAGCTATCTGTCATTGGCAGTGTTTCCACTTGAAATTCACAGCATTCTCATTCTAAGAGTGTCTCCTTCACATGTCCTCCTCCATTTCTCCATCTTCCTTAACTTGTGCTTCATGTTCCATCAAGTCCTCAGGAGTTACTGCCACTATGCTAACATAATGTTATTTTTTTGACTTAGGACACAAAAAATATTATGCTCCTTCTCATGAAAACACCATTTGAAAAGAGAGAAAACTCCAGATCCATAGAGTCAAAAGTGATGGCCCTGATAACACACTGGTTACACTGAAGAGTTAAAATGGCTTTGGCTGCAGAAATGGTAGCCTGCTCTAAGAATATTTCTGTCCAAATCTGAGTATTTATAGGGTAGGAAGGACAAGATTAAAAAAACCTTTAAAACACAGCAAAACATTTGAAATTGCAAGACGTTTTAATGGAAAGTTCCTTTGGCGGATAGAGGACATCCAATTCTAATTTCTTATTCAATTAAGCTCTTTATTTGGGGCCAAACAGAAAATGTGATTTCACTCAGGGAATTTCGAGTTGGTCCCTTGGAAAGCTGTAGGCATGTTCTGCTCTTGGCAAAAACAAACAAGAGGGTGGAAAATGGGAAAAAATGGGTTTTGTTGTTTCCAGAAGCAAAGCGGTTGGTCAGTCAGGTCAGATACTCTGGGGATGCAGGTAAGCCATGGTTGCTTTTGCTTTAGATCCTGTGCTCACCTGGGACGTTATCTGGGTCTAACCAAATCCCTTTCCTTCACTGTGAATGCTGCGTAACTTGGTAGGTCTCTAAAATACGGCAAAGTGTGGGAAGAGAGCCAGAGGACTCAGCAGGGAAAAAGCGGGGAGAGAAGGAGGGAGAAGGTGTAAGAAGGCATCCATGGGGTACGATCACAGAAAGGGGCACAAGAAAGCGGCAGGTAGAGTGCAGTTGCAGACATTTAAGCTTGGTCCGGTCCTATGGGATGGGTGAAGGGGCCTCCCAGCTGGGCTACTCTGGACCATCCAGTGACTGAGGCTTACTAATAAAGGGAAAAGTCTCCATGGCAAAGGAGGCCTTCCACTGGGGAATTCCCTAAATGTCTGCCCTGCCCAAAGCTTCCCTTTTCTCAAGATGCCAAGAAAAGCAGGGAAGGGGGAAGGGAAACACAGGTTTTCATTATGTCAGTCACCATTTAAGACTGAAATGCAATATGGAAATTTTGTTCTAATTTCCAGTTCCCACACCTTTCTGTTTGCCAGATAAGAACTTCAGACTTTGCTGCTACCAGTAGACTTTCTCATCTGTACTAATTTCAGTTTTCTGACCTCCCTACGTCTTTTTCACCCTCTCTGTTATAATTCATTGCTATAGAATCATAGAGTCATAGAATCACAGAATCATAGAATGCTTTGGGTTGGAAGGGACCTTTAGAGATCATCTAGCCCAACCCCCCTGCAGTGAGCAGGGACAGCTTGAACTACATCAGGTTGCTCAGAGCCCCAGCCAACCTGACCTTCAATGTTTCTAGGGATGGGGCCTCCACTACCTCTCTGGGCAACCTGTTCCAGTGTTTCACCACCCTCATTGGAAAAAATTTCTTTCTTATGTCTAGTCTAAATCTAATCTTCTTTAGTTTAAATCCATTATTCCTTGTCCTGTCACAACAAGCCTTGCTAAAAAGATTGTCCCCATCCTTCCTATGGGCCCCCTTTAAGTACTGAAAGGCTGCAATAAGGTCTCCCCGCAGCCTCCTCTTCTCCAGGCTGAACAACCCCAACTCTCTCAGCCTGTCCTCATAGGAGAGGTGCTCCAGCCCTCGGATCATTTTTGTGGCCCTCCTCTGGACCCGCTCCAACAGCTCCATGTCCTTCTTGTGCTGAGGGCCCCAGAGCTGGACGCAGTACTCCAGGGGAGGTCTCACCAGAGCAGAGCAGAGGGGCAGAATCATCTCCCTCGACCTGCTGGCCACGCTTCTTTTGATGTAGCCCAGGATTTGGTTGGCTTTCTGGACTGCAAGTACACATTGTTGGCTCATGTCCAGCTTTTCATCTACCAGTACCCCCAAGTCCTTCTCCGCAGGGCTTCTCTCAATCCCTTCATCCTCCAGCCTGTATTGGTATTGGGGGTTGCCTCGTCCCAGGTGCAGGACCTTGCACTTGGCCTTGTTGAACCTCAGGAGGTTCACATAAGGCCACCTCTCCAGCTTGTCCAGGTCCCTTTGGATGACATCTCATCCTTCTGGTGTGTCAACCGCACCTCTCAGATTGGTGTCATCTGCAAACTTGTTGAGGGTGCACTCGATCCCACTGTCTTTGTCATTGATGAAGATACTGAACAGCGCTGGTCCCAGTACGGACCCCTGAGGGACACCACTTGTCACCGGTCTCCATTTGGACATTGAGCTGTTGACCACAACCCTCTGGTTGTGACCATCCAACCAATTCTTTATCCACCAAACAGTCCACCCATCAAATCCATAACTCTCCAATTTAGAGAGAAGGATGTTGTGGGGGACTGTGTTGAAGGCTTTACAGAAGTCCAAATAGATGACATCCATTGCTTTTCCCTTGTCCACTGATGCAGTCATTCCTTCATAGAAAGCCACTAGGTTGGTCAGGCAGGACTTGCCCTTGGTGAATCCATGCTGGCTGTCTCAAATCACCTCCCTCTCCTCCATGTACTTTAGCATAGCTTCTAGGAGGATATAGGTAGTATAATGCTTACAAAACTGTCCCCTGCTTTCCTCCTCTGAGTTCACAGTTTGTCCAGACATGGAAGGACTTTGGGCTGGTCAGTTTGCATGGCTCTGTTTACCTCACTGCCTGCTCAGCAGCCTGCAGCCAGCAAAACACATGTACCTGCTCCTGAAGACATCCTTTTTCTTTGTGCAGGCATGCAAAAGAAGTGGACAAATCTGCATGGAAAAGACAACAAAAAGCAAGTTTGGCTGGGTAAGCCTTATTTCTGATACCAAAGCACTGGTACAACTACCTCATGTAGATGCAGTCTACTCTTGTTTAATAGAGAAGAGAAAATCTCTTCTTTGATGAATCAACCACAGACATTACCTGAACATATGTTGTAATCTTGTGCGATATTCTCACTGCCTAACTCCCCTTCTTCATGGCAGCACAGGTCAGCTCCACACACACCCCAAGTGCATGGAAGACCTACGTGCTTTCCTTCTGCTTGGAGTTGAAACCAGAAACCTTAGCCTGTGCATGTTCCCTGTATTAAAACAAGGACCACAGTTCTGATGGATGTCCAGGATATTACAGAATAAAGGAATATGAACGTTTATCTCTAGTAAACAAGTCTTTGTTTAATAAAATCGCATGAGTACTATAAACTTAAAAAAAGAAATATCATCTGAAATATATGTTGATTTAATTCTCTGGAGATGGTAGGTTAACAATACATGTGTCCAATTTTATTATTTGTGTGTCCAGAAATTACAGTACAAACTGATCACTTGAGGCAAAACTAAATCCCTGTTGGCAAATGGACAGCACTCATTGACCAGCTAAACAAGTTGTACATTTTATTTGCCAAAAATGCCTGATGAGTCAAAAAAGGCCTTTTTGAAGTGATTTAGCTTTGGAAAAAAGAAGTATTAAAAGCCATATTTTTTTTGTGAAAAACATTTACCACAAAATTTGAAACAGGTGAAGGACATGCAGTTCATACTGTATTTTACCAGAATTTCAGGGTTATTTGTGTGATAGATTTTGAGGCACATCGCTTATGCTGCTGTCACCTGGTTTTAGGTCAGCAGCTGATCCTCCCTTCATACCTGGGACAGGTGTCCTCCTTTTTTGCTGTAAGGCTCCGGGGGAAATCCTGGCCACCCACTGGGCTCTGCAGTGGCATCCCTGATCCCCCAAAGGGGAGTTTCCCACGCCCAAGCCCTGGAAGGCAAATGCTAAGAAAACCTGAACTGAAGAGAACAACAGGGCTGGGATTTGTTATGAGTTTTTCTTGACTTCATTAGCAAAGCCAAGGCCCTGGAAGGGCAGGGATAGGACCCTCTACAGAAAATGTAGTCTGAAGCAAGGGGAGTAAAACATGAGCCAGAAGGTGCTCCCAGTGCTGGGCGCATAACACTGCACAGCTGGGCAGCAATTTGACTCTCTTTTTTTATTATTTGATTGTCAAGGGGAAACTAAAAAAGGCCTTACAGAATTTTTTTTACTTCCACACTTTTTCAGGGAAATTTGAAGAAGCCTCTTCAGGCCATGCATTACTACTGAGAATATCCTTTTCTCAGATTACTGTTTTTGACAGTTATTTTATATCCCTGTAGCATCCAAGCATATCTCCTCACCTTCAGGGGAATGGCAATACTGACTTACAAGAGGAACAAGAAAGGAGCAAGAAGAAATCCGAACAATATTTTTCTTTCTGCATTTGGTAATTTATTTGCTAAAGAAAAATAATTTCACGGTGATCAAAATGAACAGGTTTTTTTAGATAAGGAATTTAAATGAATTGTTTCAGTGTTTCCATAAAGCAAAATATTTTTATGTTCTCATTTTGAAAAGTCTGAAACGAAAGTGAATTTTTATTTCAAGCTACATCAAAGTTGGCCTGACATAAAACTGGGGATGTCAAAGAACACTCCTGTTTTACTGGGGAAAAAATGAAAGTATGTCTGTAGTGGTACAAAAACTCAAATTTCTTTTGAATTATGAGCTTTTACTGAATCATAAACATGTGTAAGAATAATGAGAGCACCATTTTATTTTCTATAGGATAATTAAGGTTGCATGTAAATGGAACAGTAGGTTTGCCTATTTCTTTTGGTGTAAATTATAATTACATAAAAGGTTTACTAATAGTTTCAAATATGTGGTGGGCATTGGTCTTCTCATTTTCTGAACTCAACAGTATGCAAAAAAACCAGCAAAAAATATCGTCTTCTATACTTCCCCAATCTTTCCCCAGATATTAAAATAACTGCTGCACCACAACCTCCAAGTCAAAACCAGATTTATTTATGGTCATTTTCCTATGCCATTTGCTATGACTGTAGATGCGTGCAAAAGTTTGGGTTACCCTGCAACAGAATATTTTCCTTTCAAGAAATGAGAACTAGCAAGCTTTTGCTAAACAAAACACTCTTCTAAAATATTCTTTAAGGACATTGGAGAAAGGGTTCTTTTTTTAAGTGGCCTCTTTGTAAAACTTAAAATTTAGATGGAACAGAAAATAGAACCCAATTCTAATTAGGGTCTAATGGCCCCTCGCTGGCTGTAGGAGAATTGTTTCAATTACACTGTGACCAGTGTCATTGCATATCAATAGCTGGAACCTCTAATAATGCCAATAAACTATTTCTTTTGTTTCCATTGTTAAACTGTTTGGTCTGAAGCTATAAATTGGGAACAACAGCATCAAGTGTCATCCTAGGCTTGTGAAACCATTATGGGATGCAGAACGTTCTGGGGTTTTAAATGTCCATTTCTAGCAGGGCCTCTCACTATGCCGGACCGCATCACCTTGCTTGCCTGTTGGTCCCGCTGTTCACACTCCAAGAAAGGACAGAATTAAAAGATTGCCAACTTCAGATCCAAATGGAATACACTCCTTTTCTCCTGACGGTCTGACCAAATATAGCACTTGGGTTTTAAACTGACCTTATACTGTGTCTTGTTCTTAAATAATCAGTTAATTAAAATGTGACGTATCACGAACACCAAAACTTTAAATAACTTCAGTTGCCTAAAAAAAGAACTGATAGCTTTTCCTAAGGGGGAAAAGTACTAGTAGCTTACTGAGAAAGCTTAGCCTCCAAGGCCAGTCTAGCTAACTACAGCCTTAGGGCCTAATCCTTGCAAAGTCCATCTGGAGAATGTCCTAATTCCACCGCCTGCTCTTCGCGATCATCCTGCTTTTTTTTCCCCCATGCTTGCATCCGTTTAGTGTCCTCATTTGCTTTCTAATGACTTTCTAAAGTGAACTCAGCTCTGGTTTCTTTCCCAGATGGCCTTTAGCTGGCTTTCCTTTCCGTGCTTCCCTACATCATGGCAATATGAGCCATGATGCTCATATCCGTATGAGTGTCATATCAATACCATATGCTCCAGACACAGAGCAGGTAACCAGCAACAAAACTGAGCCATGCTAAAACACACCTGTAACTTCCGGGAAGAGTAGATGGAGCTGGGTAGGCATCGGAGCCACTTCTCCTGTGCTTGGAAGCAAGCAAAGGTGCTGGTAGCCCTGGTAGCTAGGGCCAATGCTTTATGTGGGATATTTCCAGTGTAATTTTCTGTGGAGCTTGCTGCTTTTCTGAGCCTCCGGTAATTCAACTCAGTGGTGTTAGAGACGAGGCAGTGTCTCCTTTCTGGGGAAGGTCATGTGTTGAAACAAGAGGATTTCAAACATTTCTGCCAACCTGATTCTTAAATACGGCAAGTACTATGAAACCCTTATTCTTCTTGGGGTTATTATTAATCAGCCATCAGAGCTGTCACATAATTACCGCAAAGCTACTTTCATTTGGAGAGAAATATAGCAATAATAGCCTGTTTTCTGGTATCACGTTTATTGTTTTGCCTTCAGAGTCAGCATAGTTTCTAAACTGCAGCCTCTAGTTCAGAGGTTTTCATCCCTTTACATACTCCTAGCTTTTTTTCCCGAGAAAGACAAGCATGGAGAAGGGGCAGAGTGCACCCCTGCATAGCAAATGGAATGCCTGCTTGTCTCAGGCTGCTTGTCTCGTACCTCCCAGGGACCCCCAGAGAAGAAGTCTGAGGATCTCTAGCGGTATGTGGGCCAACAGCCGAAAAGCAGGAAGCCAGAAGTCCTCGCAGAAGGAAGTGAAAATACTGCAGTGTTGCAATCACTGTAACCTTACACATACGAGAACATAAAGGCAAATGAGACGGTTCATCCTTGCTGTAATTTCTTCTTACTTACACTCCGGTTTTCAAGTGCAAACTCTTTAAGCAATTAAATCTTGCAGTTAAAGGAGCTTGGTGAAGGAGCCTTGTAGTAGCATTAATTCTCTCACGTCCTGACACACTGACCTGAAATGCTCAATTCCCTTTACAGCACCAGGCTTCTTACTAACAGGGAAATCTTTGATGGCGAGGACTTGACAACCTGACAATACGGTTGAATTTCCGAAGCGAAAAACTCCTTGGGTAAAAATAAGGTGGGTTAAACAGATACACTTATGCTAATAAATAGGTACCTGTTTACACTTATTAGTCACCTCATTAAAAGTGTTACTCTAAATAACATGCCAGTTATATTTGTTAAACCCATTTCACAGGAAGCTTAACTAAAAAGGAAAGAGGTTAAGGGCCAGATTTTAACCTCTGCATAAGTAGGTGGCTAATCATGGCTTCAGACACATGCGGTGGAGGGGGAGGCCCTGAATCAGGGCAGACCTAAAAGGTACGTGCATGCGTAATCACTTCCACAACGCTTGAGCTTGAGGCATGTTGTGGGATTGGGGTCTGAGCAAGAGGAGCAAACACTAGCAAAGCTGGGAATACCTTTTACTGCTCTGGGGATAATGTTTTTCTCTTTATGGGGAGGCTTTTAAATTATCTCTCAGTATAGCATATTAACAACCTTGTTTTTTCCTGAGTGCTGGTCCACATATGTGGTGTGCCTGCAGATGCCGTGTGAGTAGTTCCAGCTCCCCTCAGCCCTGCCAGGTCTCTTCAGTCCTGACTTGCACACTGTCTTCCTCCGCTTCTTTCCACAGCAGAGGTTACCAGCTGTGGGATGCGCTCTTATATTCTAGGAACTATGATGTTATTACCAAATTTATTTTTCCATGTAACTTGAGAGAGGAATAAAAAGCAGATTCTCAGCTAGCACAGATCATCACGGCCCATTTGTGATGGGGGAGGTTCATCATACTACACAGAACAATGTCAATTGTTATCAAACAGGGCTTTGACTCTCAAAACCCAGGCACTGGTGGAGACTCCACCAGCCGTTCGGAAGCCCTGGCCTCCAGAAGGGCTGGACAGGAGGATAATTCCAGATAAAATGCCTCAGGTGCTACATGGGTGGGACCCCTCTTCCATTTTCAACAGGGTTGGGTTTTTTTTGATTCTTGAACCAGATTCAAAAAGGCCTTTAACGGGCAGCGGATGGGGATGGGACTGAAGTCACTATTTCTGCCATTTCCCCAGCTGCGAGCTGAGCTGTCAGCCAGCAGCCCCACGTGGGTCAGAGCTCACGGCACTCTCGTTCCTCTCTTCTTTGTCCTCTGGTATGCTGCCTGCTCCTGCCCAGTCCAGCTTTTTTTGCGTTTGCAAGGTAAAATTTCTGCTAGGCTATAAACTGCATTGGTTCAGACACTCTGATGAATGGCACAAAATAAGCAGAAGGAGCATACAGCTGGGGATGGGAAGTAGTGGGCATGGGGAGGGTCAGAGTGGGACCTTCCCCAGCAGCAGCACTAGGCTGTTATGTCAGCTCCCCCACCTCCTGTAGACATAGCCCACATCCACCACACTGAAAGTCCCTGTTCAGCTGCCATCAAAACCCCAGAAGGCCTTCGCTGGTCAAAAGCTTTTGAGGTATTTAGCTCCAGGCCCGTGTGCAATGCCAGGGTTGTCCTGACAATGAAAGCTGAGCAACCTCTTGCCTACCCCATAGCCAAAGTGAGTTGAGTTGACTTCCCAAGTAGGAGGGAACGCAGCGGGGTCAGGAAGGCAGAGCTCTGGCTTCTTGACCCTGCTCTCAGGACTACTTCATGATCACTGGTGGAGAAGGATATAAGGAACTCACCGAAGTGAGGGCCCTTACAGCTACCCACAGCACTGAAAGGGGGGCATCTCATCCCTACTGCAGTTTCAGAAGAAAAGAGCCATCCTTGGTCAGCTGCATGGGTCATCACAGGATGGTTTACAGCTTGCACAATGACAGATCTAGAGCAGGGGAAGCCAGACACCTCCAAGTCAGATGCTGGAGGACTAGAAACCATGACGCACGAGATATCCCCTTGGCCAACTCCAGACAGCTATGTGCAGGGTATCAGCAAGAGGTGGGTCATCGCACTGCACATTTTGGAACCTACTCTGAGATGCCAAATTCTCCTCAAGGACTCAATAAGCATCCCAAAGCACCCACCCAGGGTTTGGGGCTCTGTTCGGGAAGTCAGACATTAACAGGTGGTGTGCCATTTAACCTGTAGGCAACTGTGCTCTTTATTGGATTGGGCCTGTCAGATCAGATCTTGAAAATTATTTGTGTTTGTGCTTTGCTCAGCAGTGTGTGCAAGAGAGCAGAAATGCAAGCTATGTAGATATCCATCCTCTGTCAGTGCCTAAGTACAGCTGAAATAATTACCAGACGGTGATGAAAGTGACCCACAAAAGAATCACATAACTCCATCCTAAACAAGCTAAGATAAAATTATTGTCACAGAGGTAAAGGGATAATAGCAACAGGCTTCATTAAAGGCAAAGGAGACTTTTAATCTCCTGTACAGGGACGAGTTTCTGTTGCTGGAGATGATACCTGTAGGAATAGAAGAATCCTAATGCTCCCAGTGTTCCCTTATGAAATACTTTGACAGGTGTTACTGGAAGCTTACTTTGAATACATATCAAGACCACTCATAAGGAATATGAATCATTCTGCTTTACCAGAACAAAGAAAAGAGGTTTGCTTTTTTTTCATGTAGTTGTTTCTACAGAATTTAGCTTATTTACCTCAGAGTTGGATTACAGGCATATTGAAAAATGACCAGAGGCTTGATTTAAGCTGAAACTTGTATTATTCAATAAAGAGTTCAAGTTAGTCATTTAAGATCTAAGTTGTTTCAGCAGGTCTTTAAGAGGGAGAAAGGTATTTAAATAACTCTAAGTTTACAGGTATACTGTATTACTTCCAATCACCTGTTTAAACTTCTGAAATATCTTAAGTATACATGAGACGAGATGATGACTTCCTAATTTTCTAACTGGGGTCTCGTCATGCAACTTTGCCTGGCTGGAGCTCTGTGGCTGCCAGGAGACAGGGCAGCGCTGCGGGAAGAGGAGGCAATGCAAGCCCCAGCCCCGAGATCCCACTGTGCAGCATGCGTCCAGAGAGATTGTCTCTCTTCAGGAAATGCAGCAAAATCTCTCTTTTTAGAAAAATCTTCTCACCAGAAAAGTAACTTGGAACAGATACCCTCACGTATGCTGTTAATCTACCTTTACTCTCCAAAATATGAGAGAAAAAATAGGGAAAATTACTAGTGAAGTCATGGGAAGATGAAAACCACTTTGAGTTTGACTCTGAAAAGGGAGCATTCAGCAGAGACTGCTCTGTTGCTGCTGATTTTATGTAGGGCGTACTCATATACTAACAAGATTATGAAAGCCAGATAGGTGCCTAGATAATCAGACAAACTGCCTGAGCTTATTTGTTTGCTTGTTTTTTCTTTTTGTTGATTTGAAGCCAAAGATCCAAGCAAAGATCTCTGCAAAGGCACAGCAGTCTGTAAATGGTATTTTCTCACATAAACTTGTCTGAGAGGCTGAGGAAGAAAGATGAAGAGAACTTAAAACAGTACCTTTAGTGCTTTTTTTAATAAAGATGTATTTCGAGTACATTCTCCATTCAATGTATATGCAGATTAGCCTTAATAATAATGTATGTTATATTTATAAATGTCAAAGAAGAAAATACTTCAGAGAAAGTCTAAGGTAAGTCTGAGGAGCCTTAAACAAACATTTTACATGGTCTCATTTTCTTCCAAAAATTTCTTGGAGAAGACACTGAATTTTATCATGTAAATCACATCTACAGAAGTTGACAGATTTAATTTCAGATGTGGTTCTGTTTCTTAGTCCAAGGGCACATACATCCCCATGTCACACAAGCATCTGATTATTTATTGAATCTCAACTGTGCAGATCGGGCAAAGTTTCAGGCTTTTGTTTAAATTTCCCTGTAAGAATTAGGTCACTTCTAATCTTCACATTTTAATAACTTCCTCTTCAACTGAAATTTAAATTGCTGAGAACTTTTGTGGGGGAGAAGAAAAATCCCATAATCATCTCATTTGAATAACTTGAGAAAAACAACATGAGTATCATTTGGTGCAGGTGAGCAGGATGCAGGTGAGCAGCCACAGCCAAGTGAGAGGTCTCATGTCATCCCACCAGGCTAAATCTGGCTTGCCTTGGATTTAGGGTTAGGATGAGTAGGATCATTGATACCAGGTAATTCAGACCATCCCTGTGCTAGGCATGGAAATGGATGGTGCACCCCACTGAGGTATCTCCACTTGACAGAGAGAAATGGGTGGAGAGTTGGCTACCTCTGTGGCTCTGGGTACAAGTATACTGCCTGTGCAAGAGATGGAGGAGAAGAAGAATTCCCCAAAAGAGACATAGTAGGTGCATTCTGCTAATTCCTGGGAGCTGTAACACAGGCTGTAAGGTATTCAGTCATGTTTCCATAAGCAAAATGTTACATGAAAAGATATTGGCAACAGATATGCTAGCAGATTATATATGGTTCAGTGTGGGAATTTTCCTCTTGCAGGACATCAGGCTCCTTGGTCAGCCCAGTGTGGTGGGTGGTGAGAGCAATGATGTCCCTCCTTCAACAGGAGCTGTGGTTCAGTTGCTCCCAAACTGGTTCTCTGAGATCTTTCTAAAGCAGCAACCCTGCTGGAGAAGCTAAGCCCATCTAACTCTGATCTCACTGCAAGGAACCATGCACCCAGTGCCTGAGAAAGTGGAGAAGGGGCCACAGCAGAGGACAAAAGGAGCAGTGGAGAAGGGAGGAAGGTGGACCCATCTCCAGTGTGGTGGGTTGACCCTGGCTGGATGCCAAGTGCCCACCAAAGCCACCCTATCACTCCCCTTCTCAACTGGACAGGGGAGAGAAAATATAATGAAAAAGCTCGTGGGTCAAGATAAGGACACGGAGATCACTCACAAGTTACCTTCACAGGAAAAACAGACTTGACTTGGGGAAAAATCAGTTTAATTTATTGCCAATCAAAACTGAGTAGGGTAATAAGAAATAAAACCAAATCTTAAAACACCTTCCCCCCACCCCTCCCTTCTTCCTGGGCTCAACTTCACTCCTGATTTGCTCTACCTCCTCCCCCTAGAGTGGCACAGGGGGACAGGGAATAGGAGTTGTGGTCAGTTCATCACACGTTGTCTCTGCTGCTCCTTCTTTCTCAGGGGAGGACTCTTCAGTCTTCCCCTGCTCCAGTGTGGGGACCCTCCCACAGGAGACAGTCCTCCATGAACTTCTCCAATGTGGGTCCTTCCCATGGGCTGCAGTTCTTCACAAACTGCTCCAGCATGGGTCCCTTCCACAGGGTGCAGTCCTTCAGGAGCAGACTGCTCCAGTGTGGGTCCCCCACGGGGTCACAAGTCCTGCCAGCAAACCTGCTCCAGCATGGGCTCCTCTCTCCATGGGTCCACAGCTCCTCCCAGGAGCCTGCTCCAGCATGGGCTTCCCATGGGGTCACAGCCTCCTTCGGGCACATCCACCTGCTCCAGCGTGGGGTCCTCCCCGGGCTGCAGGTGGATATCTGCTCCACCATGGACCTCCATGGGCTGCAGAGGGACAGCCTGCCTCACCATGGGCTTCACCATGGGCTGCAGGGGAATCTCTGCTCCGGGGCCTGGAGCACCTCCTTCCCCTCCTTCTTCACTGACCTTGGTGTCTGCAGAGTCATTCCTCTCACATATTCTCACTCCTCATTCCAGCTGCACTTTGTGTCCCAGTGGGGTTTTTTTCCCCCCTTCTTAAATACGTTATCACAGAGGCGCTACTACTGTCACTGATTAGCTCGGCCTTGGCCAGAAGCGGGTCCGTCTTGGACACGGCTGGCATTGACTCTGTCGGACACAGGAGAAACTTCTAGCAGCTTCTCAGCGGAGCCACCCCTGTAGGTCCCCCCACTACCAAAACGTTGCCGCACAAACCCAATACACCCAGCTTTCAATCTAGCAGTGGCTTGCCATTAGGCCCGAAGTTCATGGTCTATGACACCTGTAAGAAGCTTCAGAAAAACACTCAAATGAGGACATCTGCCTGTATATAACTGTCCACCTTTTCAGTAGCCTTTCCTTCTGGCAGTGCAGACCTTCCACTGCGTCACTTGCAATGACTGACACCCTGATGGTTGCAGGGTCCTCTCCCACCACATGGAGTTGCAACAGAAAACAGAGGAGCTGCAGCAGTTTGCATCTAAGGAAGGTTGCCTCCATCCTTGTCCCAGTCTTGGCTAGAGAGAAGCCCCAGGAAACCTGATAATTAAACCTTGGCAGGCACGCAGAAGTGTGCAGCTGAACAAGCATTTCTTTTAATAAAGGACATGACCTTATTTTCAAAAATTATAAGTAAATTTCACAAATTGCTCAGTCAAAATTATATTAAAGAGACCTCTAATACCATGAATGTCAGCTTCAGGCTTAAAAGTGATATGTGTGCTTTCTTACTGCAGAGTAAGAAATTTTTTTCCAGGAAATTGGTGCTGAGAGTAAGTTTCTTGCACAAGACACAGTAAGTGCCTCAGAGTCCAAACGGTATGGACCAGAAGTGGTAGCTAGCATCTAACCCACTCAAGATTTTTGCTAAATATTCTCTCAGTTTCACTCTTCCCATGCTCCCTTTCTCTGATGAACTATTTCTTCCCATTAACCACTGAAAAAAATACACATACTTAGGCTGGCAAAATCTCTTGAACTGCTGTTTTGTATTTATGAAAGGAGAAGCTATGATGGGTGAAATGAAAAGTCAGGACTTCCAGGTGTCCCAAAGGGCATTCCAAGAACATCATCTAGAAATCATGACAAACTGGGCAAAATCTGGCACCAGCGCCATTGTAGCCCCTGAAGAACTCTCTCTGAGTCCTTTTCACTCACAACAGCCATTGATTGTGTCCCTTGATCAGCTGCATCTGGTTTTGCCTTCCCTTAGACCCTCTACGGTTTGGAAACAGACAATTAAGGACATTAGGAAACAGAGCGGTCTAATCTGCTCTCCTGGGATGTGTAGTGGTGCTGTGAAAGGCGCTACAAACATAGATGCACACCTAATCCCTGCCTCAGAGTGATGCAAAACTACTTTAAAGACAGGGCTGCAGAAGGTTAGCACTATGAGTCTTGTACCTGAGCAATCTACACTGCCGGCAGCCTCAGCTCTTTCAAAGCATTCCCATCTACCATTGGCTTGTTCTACATAACATGACTCCATCACAATTCCTAGAAACTGGCAGATAATGCCTTCTGAATTATAAACCTCCCACATATTCTCTATTGCTCTAAATTTTTTTCTTTCTCTCCCTTTCCAGTTTCATTTCTATGTCAGAAAGCTCACAATTCACAGAAAGGGGTTTCAAATTGCTTAGCAAATTAAAGTAGATTAATAGAATTGTGGTTCGACAGAATGGGGCCAGAAGTCTGTCACCCCCACTATCCTGTCTCTGACAGTGACAAACAGGACAAGAAGGGCCTAGACGTGCTGGCTGTAATAGCTCGTAGCCCTGCAGCTCCTTCCCTGCCTCCTCTTCCTTTGCCTGGACCAGGAGAAGCAGAGCAGGGGCTGGAGAAAGCTGACATCACCTCCCAAACTGCCACCACCATCTGTCAAGAGCAAAGGTCTGGCACGGCCAGTGCTGCACCCCATAACTACGCAGAGCTTTGACTGGGTGCAGGCTGGTCTTCAAATCATCTGGACAGCTTGCCCACTCAATGCTCCTCCTCTCCTCTGCACCGCCTACACAGAGGGAGTGGGGGGTCGTGGAAGGGAAAAGGGCAGAGTGCCCCCTCCAGCCCTGCCCTCACAGTTCCACTGCGCCTATGCCACCATTGACCTCCCTTCTCTCTGCAGCTGAATCCTCACTTCTGTCACGCTGCCCCTAAAATCCCCAGGTATCCACAGGCTGACCTAGCTCAGATCTCACAGCTCTCTGGTGTGAGTGCTCTGGGAGTAGGGTGCCCTCCCTTCTGTGCAAGAGGGCCATGACAGACTCTGGTCAAAGAAGCAGGACCACTGAAACCTGGGGAACCTGCACCCGGAGTTGCTTTCCAGCACAGATGACAAATGAAGACTGCCTTGCTGCAGCCTGAGTCTGTGCTGAGGGACATGATCTATCTAGAAAAGACCAGGACAGAGTGATATCTCACATCCAGATCCCAGTGACCCACATACAACACAGGTAGTTCAGCTTGGAGCGGGATGCTACGTGCCTTGTCCTACCACCTCCAATGCTAGCAACTCTTCACCATCAACCTGAGATGCCTACAACTCTGCAAACTGTCAGGATTTCCTTGCAGCCTGGGAGCTTTTTGGAGTCACCACATCTCCATGGTGAGCAATACCAGGTGGATCCCATGCTGCTTGCCCAGCTCACAGAATGCCCCTCCTACTCTGTCCCTGTCCCATCTGTTCCAGGGCTGCAGGGCATGCTTAAATCCCAGAGTCTTCCAAGACACCCTTAAATCCTGCAGTCCTCTCTTATCTTGGCTAAGTTTACAAGCCTTGCCAGGTGCCCCCTCGCATGCTGCTCTACAAGATAACATGTTATCCAGAGAGACCGCCTTTGCACCACACCTTGACAACACCTTCACGAGTTCTTGCCCTCTCACTCCACTGCCTCACCAACCCATCCCACTCAGACACAACGTGCTAAGAGCTCTCCCCACCAGGAGAAGGCAAGGAGCATCAGTGGGCCAGCATGCACTTTGAGCTAATTCTGTGTCCCTGGGAAATTTGGCAGGCAGGGACTGTAGGTCCTGTCTCCAATGCCTGGCCCTGCCACATGTCCTTGCAGCGTACCCCTGGTCAGCATCTGGCATCTACCTGCATGCCTCAAGGGAACAGTGGGTGCAGCTGGAGTGCCCTTCCAAGTGTCCCCTTCTGGTTTCCTATTTTTAACCCATTGACTCTCCCCTATATCTCTTTTTATCATTTTTGCCACTTGTGATCACTTAGGGTTTTTTTCCTCTCCGGTGTCTTCTCTTCATCTCTCCCTCCTCCATGTGTTTTGTTTTGTTTTTAGCCTCTGTTAGGGATGGGCTGCCTCCCATACCTAAAGGGGAAAAAAAACATGGGGACAGTGGCCAAAAGCAGATAACTTTGGAGGAGTACAAAACAAGGAAGAACACAGCAATGTTTTCCTGGTACACTTTCCCAACCACCACACTCTCCTACCCTCCAGCAACTTGGAGGTCAGGGGTGTGAGTAAACACTTGCTTCAGAAACACCGTTCATCAGAACTCTCCTTTAGTAGTCTACAGTGGAACATGTTGTATTATCTCCCCAAAATAAATTAATACTAAAGGTTATGTCTGGCTATGGCAAACATTACTGGGTGAACAAGGCATGCTGCACCATGCCCATAAATGAGAGAGACCCATGATGTCCTTGGAGAGAGAACAGAACTTTTATAAAGCCATGGAGGTTCTCGTAACAAGCTTCATTACAAATGCAGACCGTCTGCTCATAAACCAAAAGACAGTTCCTGCCAATTTCCTTGTACGCTTCTAGTTCCTGGTACCTTATGAACCAGGGCTGGGTTTCCTTTCAGTAATGAAATGGAAAATGAAAGAGCATGAAGGGGCAGCAATGGCATGCTCTAACAGAGAGATACATATGAAGAGTAAAATTCTTACCTTCTTGAAGTCAGCAGGATGTTAACACTGACTTCATGGGGCCAGAGTTTCACTCTGATATGTAGAAGCTGGCAGGCAATCTTACCGGTCTTTGGACAGTGCTGCTATGCTTGTTGTTTGTAGTATTTTCAGCAATTTTAATGACATTAAGCCCTAGGGGGTGAAGCCGAAGGAAACAGAAGGATGCAGGCAGCCTGAGTGATAATATCATGAGCCCTGCTAACTCTCCTCGCTCAATTCAATACCCTCAACTGCTCCATGCAGAGCTGCAATGAAAGGAACAACACAAAGCTACCACTGCGACCCTGAAAGCTTTTGAGGGAAAACAAGCAGAGATCAGCCACAAACAAAATGACCTGACCAGGCCGCCTTTTTTTTTTTTTTTTTTGGACGGGGCGGGGCGGTGGGGCACTGAAAATTCACTGCTGCACTTCCACTCACTCTCTGGATCAGCCATATAGCAATTTATCTTATTTACATTTTTACTATTTCCATAATATCTACTCTAATCGCAGCTTGTGTGGGTATGTTATATGCAGGTGCCTAACTCCACTATAAATATTTACAGCAGCGTTGCCACTTAAGAGTTTTCACATGTGGCCTTTTTAGGCAGTAATTTATGTGTGGTTTAACTCTTCTGATGCATTAGAGTATGCAGGTGAAATTTCTCTTTAAAAGTGCAAAAAGTGACATCAAGTATTGCCTAATAGCTAGAACATGCTTCATGTAATACTCATGCTGTTTTGGGATCTAATCCTTCAAGTATTCTATGCCTGGCCCTAATAATGTCTTCTTTAGATTTCTATAGCCTAACACATGGGCTGCTTTCTTTTTACAGTCTGTTTCTTTTTTTTGAAAAATCCTCCCACCTCTCCCACTTCATTCATTGGCAAAAGACCCAACTGAACCAAATGGCAAAGGAAGCAAGAGGAAACCTGCAAGGATAACCTATAAAACTGCTATAATTTTTTAAAAAATGAGTTTCTAAAAACACATGCAGCATTTATTGTGTGAATAGAGCTTTGTGAAGGAGTCCCTTTATTATTTAAATTGAAGTAAGAATTTCACAAAAACACTTCTGAAGTTTAAAGAAGTGAAGCTGGCAATGACAGAGAGTAATGTTCAGTTTCAGGGAATCCACTTATTAATTTTGTCAGGCTGAAAACAACGGTTAACAGTTTCCAAAATAGCTGAACAATGTCAGCAAACATTTGCTTTAACTGAACTGAGACCCTCCCTTGCCCTAAGATCAGCTCCAGGACATTTTCAGAAAGACTTTCTTTATCTCTTGACAGTGTGAAAAAAACTTTACCTGCAAATTGACTTGTGTGTAGAAGGAAGCTATCATTCATGCTAATGGAGCCCATCAGCTTGCTTTCACTGTACCATGATACCCTGGAGCAAAAAATGTGAAGCCTGTTAAACCCTGGGCTTAGCAATAGGATTTAACAACTCTAAAATGCCTACCTTCCTCTCTACACATATTGTCCACCACTATCCCACACATTTCTCTCTGTTTCTGTGACAGATGGTCAATGTAAACTAGCTCTTAAAAGATTTTATGTTGATTTTTATGCTCTGGGAGCTGTTTGCTTAAAATAAACCCTACAAATTTAAAAAAGCAAAGGCACAAAGGGGTACTGGAAAACTGTGGTAGAAAACAGAGCAGAAAATTGTACAGAAAATTGTTTACAAAGCTCCCAGTAATTTGGTAATGTGAAGCATCTTCCCTGCTTGCTGCGCTCCTCAAATAAAGTGTTGCTGGGCACATTTTGAAAGTGTTAGAGATCACGGCTCCTGCAAAAACATTGATTTTATAAAATGTGAAGGCCTGAGAAGGGTTAATCCCAGACCACAAAGCCAGAGAACAAAAGCATGAACAGGCTGGTCCCAGCTGTGCTTGATAGAAAGGCTTTGACTGGGACACTCAGGTGGGTTAGGATGCACCAGATGTGTCTAAGTGGCAGGCAGCAACTTTGTTAGAGATAATTTACCAGTTAATAGTATCATAATGCTAACATGCAAAGAAGCATTCAGTGGGGGGAAGAAATGGCTCTAAGCCATAATCAGCAAATGGGGAACATCAGACTACTCCCAGCCTGGCCTCCCGAGATCTGGAGCCGTGCCAGCCCTGGGATCTGACACACTCCATCTCAGGCAAAAGAAGGGTCAAGACGAAGGGCTTATTGACAGGCCCTGCATCTCAGGTCTCTTCTCTTGCCCATAAAAGCTGATCGTAACCCTCCAGAGCCGGTCCCATTGGCCCCTACCCTTCACTGGACCCTGTCCAAAACTGTGAAAGCACTACCATCCTCATAATCCAATCAACACTACATAATGCCAGGCAAAAGTTAAAAAAAAAATAAGTCACTGGTGATGGGAAAGGAAGCCAAAAGAGCAGCAGCAAGATTAAACAGAGCAAGGGCAGGGCAAAACAGCAGTCCTCACAGATGTCACCGAGCAGATACCCTTCACTTCAGGTGAGAAAACAATTTATACATCTCTCCACTGTGGAGAGGTGGCAAAATGAGACTCGTCAGGAGCAGGGTCAGAGGGTGAAATACAACAGGACAAGGAAGCAAACCATCCTGAGAGAAGCGTTTTATGAAAGCCTGCAGTGAAGTGTAATGCTCAGAGTCTGCAGAGCCCATGAGACCGGCCGGGACTGCCACCTGCTTGATGGAGGCATCCTCAGAGTCAGCCCGACTGCCAGTGCCCAGCCAGGACACATGGGAGCCTGGAAGAGCCACAGAGAGGGCTGGGAGTTCCCCTTCCCTGCCTGAGATGAAGTAAGAGTTTGTTTTCAGAGGATAAAAAGGGCTGAGGTAAAGAAGGACTCTTTCTCTGGAGGTATCTTAAAAAGTCCCAAAGATAGAGTAAGTTAAAAGGCAATGCTTGTAGACAGGTAAAAGAGGATGTATCAACATTTTCAGTAAACAAAAAAGGTATCTTTCACAGGCAGCTGATAAGACCTTTTTCTTCTTGCAGAGAAGCAGCGGTACATCTCTAAAAGTCCTTTAACACATAGTGCTGAGACCGAATGCAACTGGATAGTGTTGAAAAAAATAATGTGGTTGAACCACTGAGGAGCCACAAATAGAAGAAGTAAATCTCCCTTTACGTGTTTGTGAGTTGTTGGAAAAAGGGAAGCATCTTTTTTAGAGGCAGGACAAAAGTTGCCAACAGAAAAAAGTTGGTCGTGCAAATCTTCATACAGAAGAAAAAAATGCCTTAACACAAT
Organism: Pelecanus crispus; assembly: GCF_030463565.1. Taxonomy (NCBI): domain Eukaryota; kingdom Metazoa; phylum Chordata; class Aves; order Pelecaniformes; family Pelecanidae; genus Pelecanus; species Pelecanus crispus. The sequence goes on along the minus strand of NC_134645.1, from coordinate 82,113,710 downwards.
CCCAGGCATGTTTGGTTCAGACACACTGCTACAACAGATTTAGGTGACTTCCCAGGTAAGCACAGGTGGGTACCCAGGAAGAAGAGTCGAAGCACCAGAGCATCATCCACTGCTGCCTGGCCTGTGACAGGACATTTTAATAAAAGAACCATGATCTGGTTTGGTTTTCTTCCGCTGGCACTTACACTCCAGGAGCATCTCTCTCAAATGAAAATTAAACAGAATTCTGTTAGGGTGAAAACAAATAAGATTTCCAAGATACCTTGATACTGGAAGACCTAGAAGTTAGAAGAGATATTTCTGGAGACTTTCTTCACCTTGGGACTTTGTTACAACCAACATTTCACACTAAACTTCTAGATTTTTTTTTTAATGCAATACTCAGCCATCAGTTATCACTTTGATAACTCAGTTAATTCTTATGTCTATTTAACCCTGGGAGGAGAGTCATAATCCAGGAGACTCTGGCTCTGCTATGAGCATCTACATTTGTTATTCATTGCACTTCTCTGAATACTTGGCATAGCTCTGCTCACCTGCAATACTTCTTACCTAGAAAGTCGTATTTCATAGAATCATAGAATCATAGAATGATAGAATGCTTTGGGTTGGAAGGGACCTTTAGAGGTCATCTAGCCCAACCCCCCTGCAGTGAGCAGGGACAGCTTGAACTACATCAGGTTGCTCAGAGCCCCAGCCAACCTGACCTTCAATGTTTCTAGGGATGGGGCCTCCACTACCTCTCTGGGCAACCTGTTCCAGTGCTTGACCACCCTCATTGGAAAAAATTTCTTTCTTATGTCTAGTCTAAATCTATTCTTCTTTAGTTTAAATCCATTATTCCTTGTCCTGTCACAACAAGCCTTGCTAAAAAGATTGTCCCCATCCTTCCTATGGGCCCCCTTTAAGTACTGGAAGGTCGCAATAAGGTCTCCTCGCAGCCTCCTCTTCTCCAGGCTGAACAACCCCAACTCTCTCAGTTTTGTGGCCCTCCTCTGGACCCGCTCCAACAGCTCCATGTCCTTCTTGTGCTGAGGGCCCCAGAGCTGGACGCAGTACTCCAGGGGAGGTCTCACCAGAGCAGAGCAGAGGGGCAGAATCATCTCCCTCGACCTGCTGGCCACGCTTCTTTTGATGCAGCCCAGGATACGGTTGGCTTTCTGGGCTGCAAGCGCTCATGTTGGTTCAGCTTTTCATCCATCAGTACCCCCAAGTCCTTCTCCGCAGGGCTTCTCTCAATCGCTTCATCCTCCAGCCTGTATTGGTATTGGGGGTTGCCTCATCCCAGGTGCAGGACCTTGCACTTGGCCTTGTTGAACCTCAGGAGGTTCACAGAGGCCCACCTCTCCAGCTTGTCCAGGTCCCTTTGGATGACATCTCATCCTTCTGGTGTGTCAACTGCACCACTCAGCTTGGTGTCATCTGCAAACTTGCTGAGGGTGAGGTATTTCTCAGCTACCACTGCAGAGCTGAGATGCCCTCCAACTCCCTCAACTATATGCAACCTCCTGTTTCCTGTTTGTGGAGGTACTGTTTGTTGTCCACACGGGACACACATTCAGTGCATTTTCAGCACTCTAGCCCAGGCCCTTCTCAGCCAGTCCCACTCACTACTTTGTGCAGTGATTTTCCTGTGAGTCAATTCATTCTGGTCTCACAAAGACTTTTTCACTAATATTCAGTCCTCCCACTGGCGATAGCCAGCACTTCTGTTCTCCATCAGGCAGCCTTGGACTCTTGATCTGCTGCCCATCTCTCATTGGGTATGGCAGCAAAGGACCCTGAGGACAGATAGGAGTTTCAAAGGCAGATTCATAGTGCTTGACGAAGAGTACAGAAGTCCTACCAGAAAGGATAATAAGTCTTTCGAAAAGTTATTTCTTTGCATCCTGTCGTACCATAAAAGTACATTACAGACCATAGATTGTCTGGACTTACAAATGAATTCCCAATGTTTAATCTATCTGAATTTCTTTCTTGTGGTTTTGTACTTCAGTGTAATCCTTCACTAAACATTTTTCAGCCATTAGCTCAGGACTATACATTCCTTATTATTAAACTGTCTCATGTTTTCATTATATCTGCACGTCAGATTTTACTTAGTGATATATCAGTGGGATCACCTCTCTTATTACTGCACTTGAATTCCTCTTCTGAGAGAAATACAGTTATTTCAGATGAAAAAGGGGCTCCTCAAAGCTAAATGGCCATGAAGCATATTGTCAAAACAGCTACTCAGATTATTCTTGCCGGAGCCATGACAATTTGTATGAATTGAAGTATTATCAAAGTCATACCACTTATGAGAAGGGAACCAAACTAAAAAGTATCTCTTTGGGGCAAGGTGCTACGTGTAGCTGGAGGAAACACCTGCCCCATGGGAGAGCTGCCTAAATAGACAAGACAGACAAAAAGTGTGAGAACAGAAGCATTGTTGCCCCATATTACAAACTGGGGCTTGAGTCATAGGGTGAGTGATCTGGAGAAGGTCACACAGGAACTCTGTGTCACGGTTGGTTATTAAGCCCAGATTTCCTGATTTGCCACTGAATCCTATAATTACAAGACCATCCTTCCTGTCCCTTCCAACTCTATCCATAAAGTACCTCATCAGCTGGGCAATGCTTTACAGGAAGCGAAAGCCTTCCGTACATCCTGCAGCATGATCTCCAGCAGCTCCCATCATTGGGTTTGAATCCATGGCCCCAGAGTCTGGCTGAGAAATTGCATTTCCTTGTCCCCATCAGGCTGCTGCCTACCCTCATGCAGGTGTCCTCCCACCCAGCTCGTGTCTCAGCGCCCAGCCTCCTCCACTCCTTCACACCACCCTCCCCTGCTCCTTCACCACTACTCCTCTCACAGCCCTCCATGAAGGCATCTGAACCAACCCTGCCACTGCCTTCTGGTTTGGTGGGGTTTCCTCGCTTTGCTGGTTGTGGTCTGGCTAGTGGGGCTGGACAGAGGAGGCCCTGGAGATCTTCAGGGCTGATCCTGCAGTGCTTTTAATGATACTACTTGAAACAAATGAAATGGGGTCACAGCGTGCACAGGCTAGCTACATCTGATCCCTCATACTTCAATAAAAAGGAGGAAAAAAGACTAAAGATGGCTGTGTCAGGGTGGGGGAGGACCTACCGATGACATTTCTACCAGCAGGGGAGGAGACCCGGGGCTCCAGGAATATCAAATTTCCCGGAGATTTAGGGAGCTTCCGGGAATCAGAAGACAAAGGAGATTGGGCTGGGCCGCCCGTGAATAAAAGATGGAAAAGAGATGTGAGGATGTGAAGTGGACACAACTCAGCCTACCTAGGAAAGGAAGCAACTGAAAGCAAACAGCAAATGTCTGAAATACCAAGTTTAACAGGAAGATAATTATACAATGTCACAGATTTCCAGAATTTGCTGAAGAAGACTCATCAGATCTACAGATGAAAAAAGAATTGTCCATTCTTAATGGTCTTCTGAGAGGTTTAAAATCTGTTTTTGGAAGTGTTAAAGAAGTAGGTAGTGGCAATAAAAAGAAGATACAGACAGGCAGCCCTCCCTACGGAAGAAGCAGCAAACTAATTTTCAAGTTTAAAAAAACAGGACCATATGGCTGGATGGTAATGCAGGGCTGAACCCTATTTAATATCAGCATTAACACTATAGAAGCTGTTGCTATAGTAGTGACATCTGGAAGAAACCTTCAAATAGATTATTCTCTAACCTGGATGAAGGATTCTGCCAGTCTGTCTGTCAAAGAAAGCCTTCAGAGCAAATCAATAACAAAGATCTTGTTACCTGAATGCAATGTAATTTAGCAGCTAATCAGTTTGACAACATTAGAAATATAAGGAGAGAAGAAAAGAAGAATGGAAACCAGGGCATGTAATTAACAGCCAGGAAGGCAGAAATGACTCCAGGAACACAAGAAGAAACATCAAACTTTTATATGCCACTATCCACTGAGCCTTGGTCAGTAAAATCACACCTTCACTCTAAACTGTTCCCAATCTAGCTGTTACTAACTGTTCATAGGCTCCACTAAAAAAGCAGTAACATTACCAATGGATAGTACTATTAGTAAGTATGAGAGCTGCATGCACAAAATACTGCTAATTGCCAGAGCAGTGATAGATACAACATCCCATCTTTGTTTAATGTTGGTTTGAATACCTGTTTTTCTTTGGCAAAGTGAGAAGGTTCCTCTTAGAGTAACTAAAATGGGTCTGCTGAGCACAGACATTTGGCAACCTCTGAAAATTCAATTCCTCCTTGTAGCTGGCCTCTCTGGCTGAAACAATATGTGAAATTGTTGCTAGAGAGAGGGGTTTGTTGGTCTGTTTGTTGGTTTATATTATACTTACACAAAAGCATTTTGGACCTGATTTACTTCTCCTGACACTGAAGAGATCAGCTGAAGCTGACAGGAGCAATTCTCAGCACCACTTGCACCTCATGTAGTCATTGAAATCATAAAGGAGTGTAAGAAAATTAACAGTGCCATTTCCATTCACTTGCACAATGTACAAAACAACTGCATGTCAAACACTCTGATGTGAAATCATGATCATGACCATATGTTTTTGGAAGGTAGCAGACTGTATGTGGGAATACAGCATTTAACTCTAGAGTTATCATTGAAAAAATCTTGGAAATAGTAATTGACATTTTCCACACTTGTTTTCAAAAAATACTGTCCTTTACATCCTTTAATGTGATATAGCTATTTGTTTCCTGCAGGGAACAAAATTATTTATTCATTGAACAGACTTTGACATTCATCAGAGGTCTTATCCCGATCCATTCAAAGTCAGTATGGGTGAATACCTGGTCCAGCCCTGTATGTCTTCATCATTCAGTGGAGCAGATCTGACAGAGAGCAAAGGCATGACACAATTCCTAACTTGCAGCCTACGGCCTTCCCAGGGGAGCAAGGGAATCCCGCTTCTCAAGAAAAGGCGTGGGCCCACACTTAACAGGCTATATGTATGAAGGCAACAGAAGTTTTGTCCTAGGGTCCAGTGGGAGCAGATTCTTGCAGAGTTCTCTAACATCGTCTTACATGCCACCTGCAGACATCTCAGAAAATGAGTGTTTTTATAGTTCACGCTGTCCTGGTTGTTCACAGACATATGTGAGTGGGAGCTAGATACACTATTCGTATCAGTAACATTTAATACCAATATTACCTAGATGTTAACACAAAACATGCTATTTTCAGTATGCCGTAATCCTCACACAAACGGTAATTCTGGACTTCCTTGTTCACGATGCAGAGTTACAATGTACGAGGGTCAGCACTGTTGAAAAGCTGAAAATAGAGACAACCTTTAGGCCAAAAAGCCCATGATCTTTGCAAATTTTGTTTTATTTAAATATATAAGTTTGATTTAAATTATTTAATACCAGAACTCATAGATTCTAAGCAGGAGTAGCTGTAAAGAGAAAGAAAAAGTAGATGGAGCACAAGAGAAAAAAAAGAGATTTCATTCCAGTTCTGAGAAAGTGGTTAAGGAGTCGCTCGATGGCTGTCCATGCAGTTCTTACTCTGGCAAAACTGCCACTGACTTTAATTGCCGTTCACTCAGTTGGATCAGCCTGCTAATCAACTAAGCACTTTTCATTTCATGGCAATAAGAAGGTGTGCTGAAAATGCCATCATATCTCTAACCATCTTCAAAGCCTAGAATGTCTTCACACCATTTCATGGGTTTCCCCTTTCCAGTACTAAAAAAGGATGCTATAAAAGTCATGATTTAAATGGTATATTGCAATTTTATGGACTTGGAAGCTAATTTTGCTTAGAAGCATTTTTATGGACTTTGGAAGCCAAGAGTGGGGGGAAGCAGAGCTCCTAAGATCAAAAACTTTCCTTCTGTAGAAAAAGGTTTCAGGGGGGAGCAGTTTCTGCCTCCTCTGGATAGGACCCAATTGCTTCTTGAGTCTCCAATATTGAAAGTTTTTTGCTGAAAAAGATATGTAAAGAGGGAATTCATTTTATCTGCCTTGCAAACAAAAGAGATTATTTTCAGTTTCTGCAGGGGGGGTGGGGGTAAGGGCTTTCCAGGGAAAAGCTGTAAGATGTTTTCCTTAATTAGTTTAATTACAAAATGTACTAAGACTATTAGATAAACATTGGGCTGTTTTCGGGTTCAAAACAGGCAGATGTTAGCAGGATTAAATCAAAATACTTTATACGCCTTTGAAGATTTTTTTTTACTCAAAGACCTCATCTCTTTTTTTTTTTTCTTTTTAGGCTCTGTAACAGCTGATATTATTAGATTTTTTTTTTTCTTGTGATTAAAATTATGTCCAGCTAACTCGTGCAAGTCAGCTTTCATTAGCAAAGGGAGCAGGATTTGGCCTGTGGTATCACATTTCTGGAATCTTATGATTTCTTTTCTATTCATCCATTCTCCCTGCTCTGATCAGATTCTAATTATAGCCAAATTACAACTATTGTCTCAAAGGCTGAGTAACATATTTGTGGTATTTGGGGGGGAAACAGAAGATAATAAGAGTTGTTTATAATCATTTTTTTAATGGAAGATGCCAATGGCGGGGAGAGGGAAGGCATCTTTGTATCCAAGTAGGAGAGAGTGTACAGTTTGCTGAATTGAAGCTGTCTTTCTTCAGCTTCCCTCAATATTAACACTCTATCAGCTGCTATGAGGCACTGAAGAACTAGGTAACTCCAGGGTAAGAAGTACGAAACCTGCTGCTTTGGGACCTAATGAAGAGTTCATAGAATATATCAACAGATAAAATATCACTGGAGAAATAAATGTAGGACACATAGAGAAATATTCATAGTCATGAGAAAATCTGCTATAAACTTAAAATTATGTCAGTTACATACATGCTAAGAGAAGAAATAACACTGTATGAAGCAAATATGTTAAGAACTGAACCCCATGCTCATGTATACTCATGAGCAATACCAACACTTCTCTGAAACCATCAGAATTATTTGAAACTGAATATAGGCCAATGGCATTTCAGGCACAAACATCCTTAACTATGATCATTTTATCATCTGAAAGTGACAACCTGACATAACTGCTTTTAAAGGTATGAATGTCATCAACCATAAATTAAAGTAGAACTCAAAGTAAAAAGACCAATAAACTATTTGGTCAGAAAGGCAGTTTCCAGTGCTAATATATTTACAAAGCATTTTTACTTCTTCATTTTTAAAATCCATCGCTAAAGACTACCTCTAAGATTGCTTATTACTGGCCTGCAAATTACTCCAAGATACACGCAAAGCCAAATGAAAGACTTCTCCAACATTCTTGCATATCAATAGAGGTTGTTTTACAAGAACAAGGCTAAATGCAGTATATTTTATTGCATTACGCTGCTGGTCACCCCAATAAGATGAAAATGTAAAAAGCTCTTTTAGCATTTGGTTTTCAAAAGGAGCTTTGGGTACTTGGCAGCCTTTCGCCTCCAAAACTGGTCCAAAAGTGTAAGTGTGAGTTCATTATTTTCCCTGAGGCTATCTTCACCAGGATCCACCAAGCTGACAATAACAACAAAACCCACCAGGCAGGCTGATGATGAACAGACAGCTTCACAAAAAAATCCATGAAACACAGCAAACCAGTATATGGATAACGCCACAAAGACAGCAATATATCACTACGCATTCAGTAAAAAAGCGTGCATTGTGAATACGTGCTCTTGCATGTGCATGCACAGCCCAGTGGCCTACCTTTCACACATGGTAATCTCTTTAAAAGCCTTTGATGAAAAAATACAGGCTAAAATCCCTGAAATATTCTTCCTGTACACAAACTGAGATGTGCAGTTCCTCCTCAGACAGAACGGGATAAATATCATCAGGTGTTACTGTAATGCAATGACCATCAGTTTTCATTAAAAGACTAAATCTATTAAATCATTAAATCCTTGGGCATGTCAATTCATGTCAAGTGTAAACATACGGTGAAACACTTTTAAATCAATTACCTGATGATAAAGGAATAATCTTCTTACTTAAATGAAAGCAATTAATTTATGTCAGGGCTATGCATTTAAGAGGTTTCCAGGATCAGAACCATCCATTTGATAGTACCTAAACTCACACTTTCAGAAGTTAGATTAAATATCGCTAGCAGATGTTGAGTAGTACTAAAGCACAGGGAAAACTAAATAGTGTTTAATTTTTTTTTCTTCCAGCTCATTTCATTCCACAGGATCTTACAACATTGTACTTTGCACAACACTGAAACGCAGCCACTGATTTTCCTCCTGCAATTTGTTTCAGTATCAGTAAGCGTGACACTGGGAGGAGAGCAGAAGTGGCAGTGCTGCTCCACTTGTACTGCTAAGAGGTGGCATTGTTGAGTTCCTACTAGCGAGGGCAACATGCATAGCACGTCAAAGAGAAAAAGAGATGCGATAGGGACAGATAATGTGCCCTGTGGCAGTGCCTCAGCTGCTCAAGGTGATTACGGCCACGAGGCCAGGCACAGCATCGCCATGCTGGACTGGGCACATAATCTGCTTGTTCTGAGATGCCTGGACCACAAAAACTGAGACTTTTGGGTGGCCCCAACACACACCAGGCCAGCTGACAAAGAAGAAATACCATCACTAGTTTAACCAAGAGCATCTACGGAAATTGCGTACAAGATCTGCCACATTTTCTTTGACTCTGTCTTGCCAACTAGGCCTGTCTCCTGTTGTTGGCAGGAACTGTGGCCCTTGGTCTTGCTCTTGGCAATGTCAGCCTAAAGATAAATGAAAAATTGCAAGTGCCTCCCTTCTCACGCTGTCTTTCAGTCTCCTTTACTCCTTTACTCCTTTCAGCTTTTTAGTTCCCACTTCTATAGATGATTTTTTTTTTTAAATTATTTTTGCAGTATCATGGCATGGACCCCCTCAGGTCCACACACCCTTTCTCCCTCAACCTGTGATCCATTCACCTCAACACGGGCCCCACCAACGCCAGAGCACCACCGTGGTGGCAGAACTAGGAGTCACCCTGTATGTGTAACAACTAAGAGGTCACATCCTGAGCAGAAGAATGATAGTGAACCCCAAACATGAGCTCAGGGTGTCTGGCCATGGGCCCTAGCTGAAGAGCAGTCTTCAGTGTGCATTATGTTGGATACTTTGAACATGCTGGAAAGGTCTCACAGCGTTGCGCTGTGGGTGTGCTGAATGACATGCAGTGGTAAGTGATACTCATGTGCTGCATGACCATGCCCATGTAATGCAGAGTGAAACTGCATTACACGTGGCTTGTGCAAGAAGTCTAGCCTCAATGGCTATGCAATATACAGTCATTCTGCGACAGGGCCTTAAGGCAGCCCAGTTAAGTGGCAACAACAGCTGTGGGCATTGATGGAACACACTGATACCCGTTCTGCTAAGAAAGAGTAGCATGTTTCTAGAGCAGACACAGCAGTTCATCCAGCACAAGTTCAATGTTCTCCAACATTGCAGGGCATTGTGTGGGTTAGATGCACCCAAGTTTGCAGCAGGATGGCTACCTCTCCCTACTCAGTGCCCCCCTCCAGCTTTCACCCTAATTCTGTTGAGTAGTTGCTCTTCCCAGCTCATGGGAAAGGGAGAAATTCCAGCCTGCTGCCAGCCCAGGGCTCAGAAACTTAAGTTGTCAGATGCAGACAGAGTCACATAGATAGGTGGATAGTTGCAGACAGAGTGCAGATAGAGATGGAGACATGTCATGAGTCTTGGAACTTCCTTTTCCTTTGTTTGACTGGCCTTTGGCACCAGACCTTTCCTAAAGTTTCACTAGTTGCATCCTTAATTCAGTTAGCCAGTCTACCGTGCAGGGTCCTGGCAATTTTCTCCTCCCTGCCTTTTCCTTTGTCCCTTTCTCCCACACCTGTATTTTTGGGGTTATTAGCTAGGGTTTCACTGTATCCTGCCACACAATGTGTCTAATACCTATGTCTATATGGCAAACATAAAATCAGAGGGGGGAAAACTCAGAAACACTTCCAGGATCACTACGTCCAGCTGTAAAATCTTTGGACCTGTGTGTCTTTGCTCTGATCCCATTCTGAGACCCATTTCCAGAAGTGATGCAGAAGACCCTTAGATGTAGAGAGGTCCTTGGCCTACAGAGTCCCAGTCTTGGCCGACTGCATCATGAATAATGACAAAATTAATTTCCCTCCACAGCCTATTACATAGCTTAGCTGTGTTTATTACCACATCCTCCATCGTAGGTTTCACTGACAAGTTTAAAAGAGTCCCCATCCATACAGGATGACACAGAACCGGATCCTCAGGGACATCATACGCAGTATAAATGTATCACACTGACGTATTTGACTCAGAGTAACTTTTCACTCTCACTGCACTTATATCCCCAAACTGAATTCCGGAACTTCATCTATGGTTTACCTCCAGTGTACAGTCTACATACCATATATAACTGTCAGGAAAAACTTTCCTGTTCCTGCTGAACTTCATCACAAATTCCCCTTAACCTGTAATGCGTAGATTCAAGTTCTTTCTCTAATGACTGAAGATCACTTTTAAAACCAGACCACTTCTAAGTATTAAAACCCGGGAAATAAGTTTAAAGACCCTCTTCTACTGTTTCCAAACCCAAATAATTGACCAAATTGCTTAATTTCAAAATCTTTCAGAGTGGAAAAAATGTGCTGTCTGAGACTCTCCACACCAAACTTAAGCCACAAATACGTTTTTATCGTGACCATTTACAACTGGGAAATGTGTGGTTTATAATGGAATGATTATACAGCTTTAGCTTGGGATGTCATAGGCCTTCTGGTAAGGTGAGTGAGTAAGTAAGAACAGAACCAGTTCTGATCCTTCACGCATACGTTAGGCACAACTGTTGTAGTAAAGCAGCTCCCTGGCCCTTCACACACAGTTTTACCAGTTCTGGGCTTTGTGTAATTCTTTTTTTAATAAAGTACATGGTCTAAGGCCCAGCTTGAAACAAAAATGCTCGTTGCTTGCTGAGTTGTATGAACTTTGGAAATATGGCAATAAAATGGACACATATGTTCTATTATTATTATTATTATGCTTAAGGGCTACAAAAATAAATCATTCTCCAAGCTCACATGGGCAAAATGAGCACTGCCTTCTGTGAGCGTCTGTACTTACATGTATCTGTTTACTTAAATGCATCTGTTCTTGATATCTCGTGGAAAAATCAAATATTGTATCTTATGAAAAACCATTGCTGAAGCATTGTTCAGAAAATCAATCCTAAACCAGAAGTCCATTAAAAAAACCTGAATACCTGGGTCTCTCTGCTTGGAACTCTCTTTTATTGTTATTAATAGATCATTTATCTTCAATATGGTTGAAGATAAAAATTCCTTTTTAAAGTGATGAAATGAAGAGATTTGCAAGTGCTGAAACCCCCTGATCTCCCCCTCTCTCTCATCGCCTGATACAGGCTTAAGGTTTCACAGTTTGTAAAAATCAATGGGAAGTTCTCCCCTTGCCAGCGGCCCGGGCCAATTTAATAAGTACCTGAACAGAGAGGCGGCCTGTCGAAGGGGCAGTCACCTTTTGCCTGGCAGGAGGAGCTGCGAGGGCCGGGACACTGGAGCGCATTGTGTCCCCGTGCGAAGGCCTTCATCAGCAGTGACGAGATTTCTTCTCTGAGTCCAGCTTCCCCCCCAGAGCCTGACTGTAACCCGGAGGGGAACCTGCGAGGGGACGGCCAACTTCTGCTGCAGGGTGCAGTTACCGGGGGTGGGGGGACTTCACGTTTCCCGTAAAGGGCTTTCTCCTCTCTCAAGACTAGGACAAGCACTTTGCAGGGAAACTCCGAGCAGCTGCTGGGCAATTTCCTTTCAACTCTGTCCCAACATCGCTGTTTACAGTTTTATGAAGGCAGCTCTGACTGCCCCTTCTCCTCCTCTCCCTCCCACTTGTTCAAGTTTGCCGATACCCGATCCACGAACATTTGTTCCCCCCTTCCCTGGAGGAGTCTTGCGCTCCACTGACCTCAAGTTCAGCCCCAGCGAGGCTGGCAGGAGGGCTCAGCTGGCTCTCGTTTCCCCACTTGCTGCACTGCCTTGTGTTGGACAAGCAAAACCAGTGTAATTCAAGCAGGGGGAACCCCTCCCTTGCCAGCTCCTCACACCGCCCCGGGCTCTGCTGCTGGGGAAAGGTTCACCCACCCCGGTCCCAGCCCACGGAGGTGAACCCGCTACGCTCCGTCCATGGAGGCCACTGGTGCTGGGGGTGTACGGGCAGCTCCAGACCCTCGCCCTCGCTCCGTCTGCCCGTAGCTGTCCTCCATGCTCTGCGCCGCTCCACGCTGTTCCGCGCACCGCACCGCACCGCACCGCACACCTGCGGCCTTGCCGCACCTTCCCCAGGTGGGTCCCAACCTCGCGGCACTGCTGTGGGCGCATGGGGGTGAAGCACCGGGGGACGGCAGTGGGATGGATGGGTGGATGGATGGACGGACGGACGGACAGAGGGATGTCTGCGTGTTTAACTCCCCTTGCAGCTCGATCTCCAGGTGGTTCCCCTTCCACCCTGTATCAATACCCTTCAGCATCAGACCTCTCTTGCCTCCCCCCCCTCCTCTACCCGCTTCTTCCCCCTCTTTTCAGCAGCGACAAAGCCTTTTCCTTTAACCCCTTCGGGCTGTCCGCTGCGATCCCCCGACGATGGATTGAGGAGGGGTTGGGAGGTCGGGGCTTTCTGCCTGTCACCGCCTAGCGCGCACCGCCCCGCGCCCCGGAGCGGCGAGCCGCGGGGGTGTGCGGAGCTGCCGCCGCGGCCACTCGCGGCGGGGACGGGAGCGGGGGCGGCGGGTGGAAAGAAAGGGTGCGCGGGCGGGCGGGCAGCGGCGCGGACCCCCGCGAAACGCGGAGCAGGGGAGGGGTGGGGAGGGTTGTTTATCCCACACACACACACACACACACACACACCCCGCGGATAAATCAGCCCGGATCTCCCGCCGGCGCCCCGCGGGGACCCGCGGAGGGTGCGCGCAGGCAGGGAGCGGGCAGGGAGAGGGCAGCGGGCAGGGAACGGGCAGCGGGCAGGGAACGGGGAGGGAGCGGGCAGCGGGCAGGGAGCGGGCAGGGAGCGGGCAGCGGGCAGGCAGCGGGCAGTGGGCAGGGAACGGGCAGGGAGCGGGCAGCGGGCAGGGAGCGGGCAGCGGGCAGGGAACGGGCAGGGAGCGGGCAGCGGGCAGGGAGCGGGCAGGGAGCGGGCAGCGGGCAGGGAGCGGGCAGGGAGCGGGCGGCGGGCAGGGAGCGGGCAGGGAGCGGGCGGCGGGCAGGGAGCGGGCAGCGGGCAGGGAGCGGGCAGCGGGCAGCGGGCAGCGGGCAGGGAGCGGGCAGGGAGCGGCCAGCGGGCAGCGGGCAGGGAGCAGGCAGGGAGCGGGCAGCGGGCAGGGAACGGGCAGGGAGCGGGCGGCGGGCAGGGAGCGGGCAGCGGGCAGCGGGCAGGGAGCGGGCAGCGGGCAGGGAGCGGGCAGCGGGCAGCGTGCAGCGGGCAGGGAGCGGGCAGGGAGCGGCCAGCGGGCAGCGGGCAGGGAGCAGGCAGGGAGCGGGCAGCGGGCAGGGAGCGGGCAGGGAGAGGGCAGCGGGCAGGGAGCGGGCAGCGGGAGGCGGGCAGGGAACGGGCAGGCAGCGGGCAGGGAACGGGCAGCCGGCAGGGAACGGGCAGGGGGAGGGCAGCGGGCAGGGAGCGGGCAGCGGGCAAAGAACGGGCAGGGAGCGGGCAGGGAGCGGGCAGCGGGCGGCGGGCAGGGAGCGGGCAGCAGGCAGGGAGCGGGCAGCGGGCGGCGGGCAGGGAGCGGGCAGCGGGCAGGGAGCGGGCAGCGGGCGGCGGGCAGGGCTGTCTGCCCGCCCCGCGGCTCCGCGCTGGGCTCCGCAGCCCCGCGGGGAGAAGCGCGCTAATTCCCCTCGCGCGGGGCCATTTCGGAGCTGGCCCCAGGGCACTCGGAAAGCCCTGCCCCTCCGGTGGCTCCTTCCGCGCCACCGGCCACCCAAATGTTTATTAAATGCCGGCATTCGTTGCTGTCTAATTAGCGGCGCCCGAATCCGTCTGCTTCGTCTTGTTCTTCCAAGACGTCGCTGCTACGCGAGTGCACATCAAACGAGGAAAAAAATACCTGTATTTTAATTAAATTCCCCCGCCCTGCTCGCGGTGAGAAAAAGAAAACACCAACACACACACACACACGTTCCGGGAGAGAATCTCTTTACTTTTCTGCTCTCCCCTGCCCGCTTTGCCCAGGGTTATCCATTCCGGTTGCCGCGCTGTTATTGATATGCGTGTATTTACGTTTCCCGATAGTTACATAGTAAAGCTGTTTACGCAAACTGCAGCAAGGGAACCGAGACAAAAAGATTTTGGGAAGGATGTGAAAATGAATGTGGTTTGATTATACCGGGGCTGCCGCGGAGCTCACATGTAAATCGCGCTCTTCGAGCGCTTTGGGTGTGCGTAAAAAAAAAAAAAAAGAAAAGAGGAAAAGAAAAAGGAAAAAACCCCACAGGCTCGGAATAATGTACTCTTCCCGGTGCTGCCGAGGGGCGGGTGGTGGAAACCCGCCCGGGTTTGCTCCGCGGCGGCCCGGGGAAAGCTCCCGCGGCCGGAGCCCCGGCGCGGCGGGGAGGCAGAGCCGGCTCCCGCTCGCCGCTGCCCCGGTGCGATCGGCTCCGGCCCCCGCCGGCGGCTCCCGCCGAGGCCGCTCAGGTGCGGGGGGGGCGGCGCGGAGCAGCAGGTGGGCCAGGGCGGGCCGGTCCCCCGCGGATTGGGGCCGCGGGCGAGGACCGCTTAAAGGAGAGCGGTGCAAAGGCAGAGCCATCATTAACGCGGCGCTAATGGACCCTCTCCTCCGCGCCCACCCCCCGCCTCCGCCGCTGCACCGGGGCGCGTCTCGCAGGTGGGGCGCGGGGAGCCCCCCCCCCGCCCCCCGCAGCCGGGCCCGCTCCGCTGCTCCCCCCGGCCGCGGGGCTGCCGGCGCGGCGCGGCTGCCGCGGAGCCCTCGCCGGCAGCTGCAGGCGGCGGAGCGGTGGCTGGCCCGGTCCGGCCCGGGGGCTCCTGCGCTTTGTCGCCGGCAGCAGTGGCTGGCGGGGCAGCTGCGCGGCCACCCGCACCGCCTCACGCTTTCGGAGCTGCGAAGCGCGCACCGCAAACAAGGAACTTCTCGGTGGTTCCTGCGCTGCAGGGGGAATCAGCCACCGGCGGGCAAGTCCTGATGCTCAGGAAACGCAGCCGGGCTGGTGTCGGGAAGGAGAGTGGGCATTTTTTTTTTTTTTTTTTTTCTTTCCGGAGGTTTATGTGAAAGAAAAACAAAAAAACACCTTTAAAGTGTGTTTTAAAGTGCACGATTTTATGATAAGACAGGAAATCCCTCGGCAAAGGGTTTAAGTTCAGTCCGAGGAGTTAACTCGTTCCTCCGCGCCGCGATGCCGCAGGCGGGAGGGGTAGGAGATGACAGAGCCCAGCAGAGCCCAACCGAGCCCAACCGAGCCCAGCAGAGCTCAGCCACTCCTCACCGGCTCCGCGGCGCTGGGAGCCACTCGCCGGGGCTGCTTCAAACGTGTCTCCTCTTCCTACACGGTTTGTAAAAACCGCTTCCCATCTGCAAGCAGCTCCTCAGAAGCTAAACGACCGGTTGCTATCGGCTGCCTGAGTTTTACCACTTGCCTTTAGGGTAAAGCAGCGGTAACCTTCCAACAATGAACTTACCCCCGGGGTGGAAATGAGATACCGGGAGGCTGCTGATGTCTTCCTTGGATTGTCCTAAATGTAACATTTTGCATAGTCTCTAGTGGCTTCCTGGTCAGTAAAACACCACGGGATTATTGGGGGGGGGGGGGGGGGGGGGTGTTCAAAGACAAGGGGCCCCGTGCTTGCAGGGGGAGAGATACACGTGCTGGATTTGGGGAGTGGGGAACAGCGATCTTCCTTCAAGCAAGCACTTACTTTCCTCCTAAATCACCCCTTTCAAACCCAATTCACCTAGTCCAGTGAGGACCTGAGCCTTTTTCTCACTAATACACAAAAGATTGGGTTGCTTGGGCTGTGGGGTGCTTGGCAAGCTATTGATTTCCCAGCTATCGGGAAGACAGGCTGACTGCAATTCAGCAGATGCAAACAAGGCAGAGCCTGGCTGAGAGATTGTTTTCCTCCAGAAAGTAACCTTGCAAGATGCTGAGGTTATTGACTTTGGAGTGGGGAAGGAGGTGTCTGATAATCAGCTCACTCTCTATCTCCCTTAGATTTATAGATCAGGGCCTCCCTGTCACTGCTGAAAATATAATCATGCTGGCAATAAACCCTGAGGGGAGAATGAGACAGCAAGTGTTTTTTCTCAGAGCTAGCGCAGTGACCTTTGAGTTACATACTTAAACGAGCCGTGATGTTATAGCAAGCCCAGCGCTGGTCTGTTTGATTGCCCTGTCTCGGTCCAGCTGCCCGAGAAGGTGCCGTGGGTGTCCCGGTGCATGCGGGGCTGGCAGCGCTTCCCACGCCCATGGTGCAGGGGCACCCCGAGCACGGTGCCTCGCTCCGGGTCCGAAACTGCTGCCACAAGGCGCAGGGCTGGTTTTGCAATACTTGGTTAAGGAAGGGGGGAGGTATCTGTCTCACTTTGTTTCACCAGATGGGAAAACTGCACCAGAGGGACTGCTTTTTTTTTTTTTTCCCCTCCCCCCCCCCCCCTTTTTCTTTTTTTTTTTGGACAGAAACATTTCCTGTCTTCTTTGCAAAAATGTATTTTATGACCATTTTGCTGTGCAGACTTCTCCCTCTCTGGACATTGCACAGAGTAATGCAACACCTTCAATCTGTGGAGCAGATACCTCTGCTAGCCTTGGTTTCTTTATCTCAGAACATGCCTTTGTCTCTCTTCGACCTGCTCTTGCTCCTCAGTGAAAACTCACCTTTTTACAAGCTGTCAAACGTAACACTAACAGCTGAGCATTCCTTGGGAAAAAAAAAAAAAAACAAACCCATATTTACTTAAAAATCACTTAGTATTTATGGCTCCTTGATTTTTTATTAGCCTTTTAACAATGTCTCTCACTTTAACACTAATCCAGAGGGAAGGGGCTCTCTCCTGTGCCTGTAGCAGATATATCCAAACAGAGAAGGGGAAAAGAGCTGCTCAATCACTTCTAGTATCTCTGATATTTCAAGCCATTTTGGAACAAGTAAAAGACCCCACTTCACTGTGCCATCTGCTAAAAAGAATATTGTTTCCAAATTCCATGCCCTCGCTGGTGATAAGCAGGATTCAAACAAACAGCACAAAAGGCTGCAAATGCAACTGCTCCTCCAGTCCCATTCAGCAGAAGAGGCACCATTTCCCAAGGGACCTCCGTTTAACGAGGAAGAACGTCATCAGAAGATGAAAGTTTGGCCCTTTGACACAAAGATGGCTCAGGCTTCCCAGCTCTCTTTCACTTTCTTTCCTAAACCCAGTCGAGTAACCCCAGTCTGCCCACAGTCTGGCAGACGAATGGAGGAGAATAAGTGCAACTAAGTGGTATCCATCTTAAATGGTGCAAGTGGTTACTTTGGCCAAATGCTTGACAGACTGAGAGGCACTTCAGAGAGGCCCAAGGCAGCCACGAGAATGGGTAACAGCTTGGCAAAAGTTAAACAGCAGACACAGGATTTGAAAAACGCATTCATGGATTTGCCTCTCAATTTGCTGTAGTGACTCAGGATGGAAATCTGGACATCACTGTGGATAACATAGTGAAAACCTCTGGTCAAAGGGCAGCAACAGTAAAGGAAGGTAATTAAATATGGGCTAGGAAAGGAAAGGGGAGGCAAGCGTGGGAGAAAGATTTACATAAGCTCTGTCATCATGTAGATCGGCGGGAAGCCCCTGCCAGGAATAGGATCTCAAAAAGAAAAAAGAGCAGAAATAAAATGGCTCAGGGAAAAGCACCACGAATTGTCAGTGATATAGACAACACTGATATTTGAAAAGACCATGGCTGCTTTGGGGAGCATGGGACAATCAGAGGGTAAGATGAGTAACACAGATGTGTAAAATATAATGGGTGTTATATAAGGTAGATTAGGAACTTCTTGGCCACCCTCATGACTCGTATGAGTAATACATAAACAAGACAAGAGGAAATGGAAAAGAGATCTTAGGAATTTTCTGTACCAGGCATAGTTAACTTGTGGAACACACTGTCATAAGATGCCATTAAAAGCAAGGTCTTGATGGAATTCAAGGAAAATCTATATACGGATAATGAGAGTTATATTCCTAAGTAAGATAAGAATTTTTTTGTATTATCATGTTGAGAAGCAATGCAAATCTTCATCTGTAAGTAACAGGAGAAAGGAAGAAACATGATTAATCTAGAAATGCTTTTTGTTGGGGTTCTTGCAGCTTCCTCTGAAGTAGCCACTAGCAGCCATAATCTGGGGTTGAATTGGATACACCTTGGACTGAGCTAGCATGACCGTTGCCATGTTTTTATAGCTCCTCTGGAGCAGTTTTCTTTCCTGGACAGCTTTTAGCCCTGCTTGCTAGCACCAAGTCTGGAACTGAATTCACAGAATAGGAGTACTGAATATGACACTAAAATGTTAAGTAGCACAAATCAAATAATGTTCTATCCTTTTCTCCGTGTTATTACATGTTATAATTATGTGAATCAGGGTGTCTCATTGACTGTCAGAAAAATATTAAGCCTCCAGACCTTTGAACATGGGACTTGGGAGCTTTTGAAAACATTACCCACTGCCTAAATAATAGTGCATAATGCATAAACTGTTTCCTCCTCAACTTGTTCAAAATAAGAATCGTGACCGTTTGTCTGGTTCTTCACGTGTGGCAGCGTCAGTTTGACTTTCCCTTCCAATTCAAATAATTGCCACAGGAAATCTTTATATTTGTGTTCTAATTTTGGGACTTAGATTTGTTTTTAGTGGAACTAGAAAAGAGTACAACCATGCAACGTAAAGTTTCTTTAAAACTACAAAGAGAAGCGTTCCACCCTTATTTTTGTTCCTTAACTTTTAATAAGAATAACTTTAATTTAACACATCTGGGCAGCTTGCAGACTATCAGATAGTGCCTGCATATCTGGTGTTCTAAGTAACCTGGACAAATACAGTGACTTAACAATTTTTTCAAAAAAAAAAAATCTCAAATAAAAGAAAGCCAAGAACAACTATTGACACTCAAAAACTATCCTCACAGACCTGCCCATTTCTTTGCCCTTCCAAACACCCATCTATTCTAGGCAAGGGCAGGAGTAGGGAGGGTTGTACCCTGAAAGAAAATACCTTCAGTAAATTCAGGCTGTTTGGAACTTAGAAAGTAAATAGGCAGCAAATTTCCAGGACTCTAATGCAGTAATTTCTCCCTCAGTACAGACTGAGCTTCAGTACCAATACCTCTGCTAACTGACATTTCAGAGGGAAGGAAATCTCTTAACCAGATTCCTTGCCACTTTGGATCAAGCACCTTCCACATGGGACTGCTGAAGCAGGTTCCAGACCTGAAAGCGGTGACCCTTACAGCTGCTGAGATATGGTGGTCTACTTTATCTTGTACAGAAAAAGTAAGGCACAATGTCCCGCCCAAGGTTCTGGGAAGCCTGTCTAGTTCAGGAACAGAAAGCTCTTCTCTAATTCCCACAGCAAGACCACCTTTCCACACTGTATTTAATCCAACCAGCCCACCTCACACAGCACCACACTTTTGTCACATTTTGTCCATATCGGTTGTCTTTATGGCCGAAGGACAAAAAAGGGTGTAGACTGCCCCAAAGCACTTTTCCGTCAGCTCTTTTCTTCAGAACAGGATGCCATTTAGACTCATGCATACCATTATCACAAATAACCTCGGAACTGCTTAAATCACAAACAGTTTGCGCAAGCATTTGGAAACAAAAATACGTGCCGGGTATACCTTTTAATTTATCCTCCCTTCTCGTTTTTCGCTTTTAAACGTCGGGGAATTAGATATTGTGAAAACTACATAAAGGGACAGCTTCGAGTTCACTCGTTCCTCCCTTCACTGCTCAGCACCCTGAGGTGCATTTTCGGTGTACCTTGACATGCGAACGCAGGCTTGGTCGCCTCGGATCATTCTGCTATTGATCATTAAAATATTTTCCTGTTAGGCAGCACTCCTCCCTGTAATTTTGAGGATGGAAAGCCTTTCAGTCAGTTGATTTAAAAATGTGTTTCACTTGTTTGAGACTGCTTTTTCTGATGTTAAAAATGCCAACAAACAAAGCAAGCCCCCCAATTTACTTAAAACATCGTGGACACTTGATGGACACTTAACTTGATATTCCTTTAATTCTAGCCTTTTGTAAGTAGAACTGATGCTCTTTTAATTGCAAATATTTAAATTAAAATGCCCTGTGATGAAAGTGTGATAACAAATAAATAGGTTCATGCCTCTTTTTAAACTAAAAAAGAAAAAGTAATGTTCCTTCTTCTCACTTTCCGTGTTTTCCACCCTTTCCTTTTGTTTTCTGTGCATACGAAGGTAATCGAGCTTGATAAAAATGCAGCGGGGGGGGGGGGGAGGGGGGGGGGGGGCTGGGGGGGGGGCAGGGGGAGGAGAGGGAAGATAACATTATTCCAGGCCCTTGCTCTGTTTTGTTAGGACAGATTTAATCTTCGGGCAGCATCAGAAGATAGGCCTGAATGACTGCCTTGATCAGCTCTTCACTCTCTCTTCTTTTATCTGGATTACTCTCCACTCTTTTCAGGGATGATATCTCACTGTTCTTATTTGGTAAATTAGGCTATTGTTTCCCTGTATTTCACTTATTGTAAAATGTTTTCTTTCTTAACTTCAGGCCATTGTTCCTGGGTAGTGAGCATGCTGTCACTGGAGAGGGGATGTGAGGAGGGAACTATATAATTGGGGACAGATTCTGCCCTTTTCTGCCAGTTAGCAGTAGCTTGCCGTCTAGTGCTCTTGATTGTGTGGGGGTTTCTAGCAGAAAAAACAGGGATAAAAGGGGTCAAATTTGGCCTTGTAATTGAAGTGAAAATTAAGGAAAGATAATGAATATTATGGCATATGGAATAGTGTCAAATGTCAATTTAATTTTCAAGTTAGCAAATACTCAGAATAACAGGCCATGCGCCGGGTGGTTGCTGAGAGAGCATTTGTTCACAGTCTAATTTATCAGTGCTTCTCGTTGCCTCATGATAAACACTAAAAAAAAGGAAGAAACACAAACACAAATGTCACAGTCATTTTTGTTCCATTGAACAGTGAATCTCGAGGCTAATGGCTGTAGTTCAGAACCAGAAACCTCAGGACAGAATACTAAAATATGCGGTGCTGGGACTTTGTTGTCACTGGAATGTATATCCTGGGTGGCAATCTTTTCTCTGAGCGCGCTCTGAAAAGAAAAAAAAACCGCCCAACAAAACCCACTGGAATTACATTTTGCTTGTTCACCGCTGCGCAAAACACGCCAGGCGTTTGGGGAGAGGAGGCCGAGGTGCGGAGGAGCCACGCGCGGGCACGTGCCGGCGCTTCGGAGCGCCCGCAGCCTGACGATGCTTGGCACCGGCACCAGCCCAGCCTCGAGGGACTGCTGCCGCGCCTTTGACGAGGGCGCAGGGGAAGGTGGCTGAAGACGAGGAACGCGGGCTGTGCCACCTCTGATGAGCGCTGGGAGACGGCCAGAGTGGAGGAGCTTACAGAACAGCGTGAACCGAGGCACAGCGCCGGGTGACTCGCTCGGCGCAGCGCTGTCCCGGCGCAGAGCACGTCAAGCCGTAATTAGCGGAGGGAATGCTGCCGCGTCTTCGGGGAGCTGTTGGGAGCCACCTGCTCTGGTAGGTGGTTAATGGCCACCTGCCCGCGAGCGCCGTGCCGGCGAGGGGCATTTCGCAGGAGGCACACGGAGAGCCTCTCTGGAGGAGGCCACGGCTCTTCTCTGGCTCTCTCCGGTTTGAACGGTGCCGATGTTTAGACCAGAGGTGCTCACGGAAAATCTCCTTCACACGGGAGGGTCGTATCCATGAGAGTGGGGCGCCTACAGTAACAGAGGGGAGCGAGACAGAAGTTGTAAATCCCTTTTCCTATTCAATCACTCTTTCAAAACAAAGTAGGGAGGCAACCGTATTTGACGTACTTGTGTCGAGCGCGCCTCCCACCCTGGAAGCGTTCATTCCCAGCCCCCAAAAACCACGGCGCTGGGCCAGATCCGTCCCTGGCGTAAACGTGGGTCGCTGCACATGGTGTCGGTGGGGTATCCTGCTGGACCCGAGCAGCCCGTGCCTGTAGGTGCGGGGGCAAGAGTATTTTGGTGGGAAGAGGACCTGCAGAGGCACCGCCACGTCCCAGTGCCGGACGCTGGAGATCGCCTGAGGTGACCCGCCCTGCGCAAGGCATGGCGCTGGCCCTCCCGCGGCATTTTTGCCAGCTCCTTTAGATCTGACGGGATCAAGCAGGTTGAGGGGGGACAGGGCGTGCACGACAGCAGTCCCGAGAAGCCGGGGAAAGCGTCGCTGCCTGCAGCTCCGAAATGCCCCGCTCCGACCAGTGTCCCCCCGCGCCGCACCCCTCTGCTGCAGCATTACATGCTTTTCCCCAGCCGGGAGCTCCCACAGACGGCGTTATCTTGTTGTTATTATTATTAATATTTTTTTTTTTCCTACTTAAAAAGCGAGAGGAGGGCTGACAGCGCTGGGCGAGCGGGGCCGCCACCGCCCCCGCAGCGGGCCCAGGGCCGTCCCCGCAGCCCGGCGGGCCGGAGGGGGAGGCCGCTGCCGCGGCGTGAGGCGGGGGGGTCCCCGCTCTGCCCTCAGCCCCCTCTGCAGCGGGGGAAGGAGCGGGGCAGCGCGTGAGTCCCTCGCTGCGGCGGGGGGCGGGGGTGTGTGTGTGTGTGCGCTCCTGCCAAACGCCGCGGCCCCCCCCCGGCAGCCCCTTGGCGGGGCCAAAGTGAAAGTGAAGCGACTCCCGAAACCCTTTGGGGGTGGCGGCGGGAGCCATGTGACAGCCGGGAAGCAGCCCGGCCGCGCGGGGCTGCGGAGGGCGATTACCGGGAGGCGGCGGGGGTGGGGGGGGGGGGCGGTGTGTGTGCATGATCGCTAACGGGCGCGGCGCCCCCCCCGCCCGCCCGCCGCGGCAAGGGCGCCCATCGGCCCCGCACCGCCGGCGTCTCCTTCCGCGGCCGCACTCGCGCCCGTCGCTGGAGGCCGGGCAGGGCGGCGGGGCAGGGCCGGGCCGGGCAGGGCAGGGCAGGGCGGCAGGGCCGGGCAGGGCAGGGCAGGGCGGGCGGCTCCCCCTCCCCTCCCCTCCGCCGCGTCCCCCTCAGGCAGGGCAGGGGCGCGCCCCGCAGCGCTGCCCCCGGGAGGAGGGACTCGCCTCTCCGGCATGGTCACGGCGGCTTATTAGGGTGGTCGTCTCCCTCTCTCTCTTTTTTTACATGATTTTTTAATTATTATTTAAAATTTTCCTCCTCCTGGCCGCCGCCGCGGCTGTCACTGCCCTCAGCGCTCCTCTTAGCACCGCTCTTGCCGGGGCTCCCGGCGCGGCCCTGCCCCGCCGCCCCTTTGTGCCCGGCGCGATGAGGCGAGGGCCCGGCGGCCGGCGGGCGCGGCCGGCCCGCGGCGCCCGGGGGCAGCGGCAGGTAAGCGGGGCGGCGGCGAGGGGCGGGCGGGGGCCCGGCAGGCGGAGCAGGGCGGCCGCGGTTCGTAGAGCGGGGGCGGGCGGGCGAGGTGGCGGAGCGGAGGGCAGCCTCGCCCGCGGCGGGGAGGGCGCGGAGCGGGGCGCAGCGACACCCGATGCCGGGCCCCCCCCCCCCCGCCCCGCACGCCCGCCCGCCCCCGGAGCAGCCCGCTCCTCAGCCGAGCCGCCGCGGCCGGCCGGGTTTGTCCCTTCCTTTGTGTTATTGAGGCTGTGTATAAAAACTTGCAATCACCGCCACCCGAAAGGACACCCCCTCCCTTCCCCCCGTCCCTAGTTGAGACCTCTGGGGTCTCTGCCCCTTCCCGGATTGCCCCTCGCTTTTTCTCTCCCCATCCCAATATTAAACCTGTCTCCGGCTGCGTGCCTTCCCTCTCTCCAGCCTGCCCACCCCGCTGCCCTCCCGAGTGCTCCCCCTTCCAACCTTTGCGCCTATTTTGACCCCCCCCCCCCCCCCCGTTTGGTTTCGAAGGGACTCCCCTCCAACCTGCCTGTAGGTATGTTTGTGTAACCAGACACTGAGAGTAGCTGTCTGCCGAGGAATTAACTCGGCAGCCCCCAAAGCTTAGTTTGCATTCAATAGAGGTGTTTGTTTTGCAGGTTTAAACCTCCAGACGGGTTGAAGAAATCGCCCGAAAGGAACCACTTGGCAGATTGGGTTTCCTCCCTTGAAAATCCCACTGGACGTGGAGCAGGTGGGGGATCGGGAGGGGAGAGATTTTGGGGGGGTGGGGGTGGGAAGGGGTGGTGGGATGAAGAGTGACCAGGGGCTGAGTGGTGTGGGAAGGAGGGGAAAAGGGCTTTAAAGTCGGGAGAGTGGAGCCGCGCTTTCCCCCTTCCTCTCCTCTGAGAGCAAGGAGGATAGCTCAAGCCTTTCGCTCTCGTTCGTTAAAAATAAATACTACAGAAGTTGGCAAATTTTGTCGTTTTAGAGAAGTGGATTCTCTCCAGGATTAACGTAAAAAATGTTGATGTTTGAGGAACTGCTCTTGCTCAACCCGTAAATAAAGTGGAGATGTTGACAGTTTGTCTAGCCTCTGGTAAATGAGAACAAAAAAACATTTCATTTCTTGAAGGGCATCAATAATTGTGAGGGTGGGAGGGAGAGGAAGGAGTTTAACTATTAACCTTTATCGGGTATCGTAAATGAGTTGAAACTCGTGTTTCTGAAGCTTCTTTTATGCATTTGCTTTTCTGTTTTCCCCCCTCCGCTTTCCTTCCCTGGAGATGGTGAAAGGTAAATGAAAACGATGATGCTCGCATTAATTGGACAAGCAGGCGATTTTATGGCTCACCAGTAAAAAATAAATGCCACGGGAAAGTTGCTGTTTGTAGTGCAAGCGGTGGGAAAGTGGTCTGGAGGGTGTGTGGAGGGGGGACGGCAAAGCAGCGGGGCTGGCTGCGGGTTGTGCTCTTACTGAGGGAGTTTTGGGTTTGTGTTTCCAGATCATTCACTTGGAAGACGCCGGAGGACGATCTGTGGAAGGTAAGAGAGCCTTTTCCCCAGCAGTTGTATCCTCCAGGGCCACGTACTGTGCGTACCTGAGTATTTGCCCAGGCCCGCAATGCCAGCACACTCGTGCTGGGAAGTGATAAATAGGAGAATGCCGGGCTGTTGCTGGCCACGGTGTGGATGTTGGGAAGCACGGCATTTTTTTAGCAAACAAATAAGCTGCTTTTACCCGCCAAGATGCTTGTTAAGCTGACGAATTCCTCCCTTCCAAAAAAGGGATACCCTTTCCTTTCTTAATCGGGACGTAGCTTAGGAAAACAGGAGATGAGGAGTACAATGAAAAAGTTACTGTTCCGACTGTTTTCTACACGTGGAAGTAATATGCCTAACTTAACATGTAGGTTGTTTCCAACAAAGATGTTGGTATTAATTTCAGTATGAATCGGGGGGAAAAAAATATCCTTGCACCTTCTTAATTGCAGCTTTCCAAAATGTGTTGTTACATTACTTTGTGGCACGATGCTTGTCTGAGGTGAAATAACATGACTCGTAGTACTACTGAAAATAAACTGCGTCCAGCCACCAGAACTTTCCTCCTTCCTACAGGCTTAATGAAGTGAAAGTGGGAGATCTTGGGGAGGATGCACGGGTGGGAGAGAGACAGGATCATAAAATTTGGCAGAGCAAGTGATTTGGGGGGGGGGGGGTGGTCTTTGTTAGTTTGTCAGTGTTGCAGTTATAAGCAAAATATACTGTTCCAGTAAATGCAAATTCAAGTAATTTCAAATGAAAATTGTAAAAATGCTTTCCCATTATTTTTTTTTCTTAAGAAGAAAGAATCTTTCACTTGATTGTCATTATTTTGTCATTCCCTTGTTTAGGAATCAAAGATACAAAGACTGAGTAATACCGCTTTTTTTCATGAGTTATTGTAGAAATCTGTACAGCACACTTAGTTCTGAGGGAGTTCCTCTTCCCCCCCCCCTTTAAATGAGTCCTTGCCAGCAACAAGTGTGTTGATATACTGATCTGAAGGACTTGGGCACGATGCCAACTCAAGCAATTTAAATGACATGGTTAATAGTGTCTCTACTGTCCTTATCACACAGTAGTTGTCTTTAATAAACTCAGTGAACTTCCAAGTGATAATCGTGGATGACAAATTAACTACCTTTCCTGTTCAGATGATTTTGCTCTGATTGATAAATATTCAATGCTAATTCCAGAAGAACTATAAGAATTTGGAAAATACACCTCTCTCCTCTAAATAAGTGCTTTCTTTCAGGCAAATAAGAAAAGCTAATTACACTATCTGAAAGAATTTCTAATGCTACAGTGTTCCCAAGGATTCCACTGCTAGCAGTGTCATTTCTCTTAAGTTTTTCTGTAGTAATAAATTTATGGGGGATACTGCATCCTTCAAATGGATACTTATCAAACACTTCAAAAGAGGAAATAATTTTACATAAAGTAGGTAAGCCAGTTTAAAACACTGTAATTCCTGTAAAGCATTTTGGATGGCAATGAAAATGATTGTTCCATCAATTTAAATTTGAAATAGGTAACCTTTATAAAGCAGCTAATATAATTTCAGAAGTACGCACACTGGCAAACAGTAAGCTGTTTCACAGTGGCAGTTTTAAATTTTTTTGAGTACCTCTAGTACTCATACTGACTTTTCCCCTTGTAGAATTAAAAGATTATGACATAATATGAAACTACATAAGAGACAGAGTAGTACAATTGATAGTTTAACTGCAAATTGCGTGTATGATTGCTTAGATTATGATTTTTATTTTTTGAGAGATTTGATCCTTAAATATCTTTGCTACATCTCCCTGATTTCCAAACGTGCTAAATCTTGCCAAAAGCTGTAGAAACTCTCATGTTCTCAGCAGCCGTTAAGAGCTTGCTAAAGTGCTTAATAATAATGTGTCTCATGTCTTGTGGCTGTGACTGAAATACAGTGCTGTGTCCTTAACTGATAAGTTTAGAAATGCTCTTCTTAATGGCCAAGATTGTATTTTTGAAAATCAATACATGAATGCAGATTGTCTAATGTCACAGGTTTGATTTCTTGTGGCTTTGTTTGCAAAATTCATTCCTTTGAGATGAGTGAAAACTAACTAGATTCTACCTATGTCTTTGAAGTAACAATAGATAAATAAAAATCATCAATTACTTTACTAAAAGCCTTGTACAAATGAAGAAGTCTGACAGATTTTTTTTTTTTAACTTTAGGTGTCACCAATCATATTATAGCCACAAAAGAAGTTATTTAAGTGTTAGTGTTTGTAAAAGTGAAAGACCCAACCTGAGACAGTACTGAAGTCTTACCATGAAATTCCTATGGCTCAGAGAATGGGGCAAAGAGGGGAATGTGCCTTTATGTATATATTCACTATATATTAGATATGTTAATTTCAGTCATTCCTTGACAGTATGGATCTGCCCTATTCATTAAAACTAAATTTTTGTTGGTTCCAGGTAACATTTCGAGAGATACTCTATGATGTGAAGGCACAGTATTCCTAGAAACACTTTTTGATAGTTGATAGGTCACTCCTTTTTGGATGGTCTGAAATTATGATAGAGGCTTTCCGATACTCAGGATGTGAAGTTAAAAGTGATCTTCGTTGTTTAGCTGTGTAATTTATGAGTTTTTTCCCTGCAGCCCTCCTCAAACCTGATAGCTCTTTCAGTTTCACAGTTGGCCTCATGTTCCACTTTTCTTTTTACTTTGAAGGCTGGGCAGAAGGCTTGTCAGGGTTTGCAGTTGTACTGCTCCGTGCAGGGCTGGGTGGCTGTGCTTGAAACCATATGGGTGTTACTCTTCAAGAACTGTTGCCACCGTTCCTGATTCCTCTTTCTTATTAAAACCAATGCTAAGGATCTCTTCCTTAGCAATGTATCGCATTAGAAACCACATGCTAAGCACCATATACTTGCATAAGGACATTGTGAAAGATAAGGCCTTGAAGACTTGAGGGATTTTTTTGATGAAAACTGGGCACGTTAAATGTGCAGAAAAAGTGTTCAGGTTCAGAAAGATTTACAGATGTCGTGCGTCTGAACTGTTGCTCTCTAAAATATCTTTCTCTTTTATCCTCTCTTGTTTGCCATGTTCATCACTTAAGACCTGAAATTGCTAGCATGCGTAATAAGCACAATCTTACTACTGTGAGCAATCCTGCTGAAGTAATTGGAATCATTTTCGGTAAAGCAGTGCCCTGTGTTTGCAGAACGGACTAGCTCTTGTCTTTTAAGCTCCGCAGGGCAGGGAATTGTCTTCGAAGTATTTTCTGTAAAGTGCCTGGCATGCCTGTGTGTGCCAAAAAATGATAAATAATAACAAACAGTAGTTGCCAATTTATGTAGACTTTTTTTTAATTATTATTTTGGAATTTGCCTATAGGGTACTTTCTAGCAAAAAGAAAAATGCCAGAGTGGCTTCCAGCTGGGGCAAGATGTGCTCTGATGGTGAGAGAGGCTTTTAATTGAAATAGAACACACATTTAATCGATAGTATCTTCTGTGAAGCTGTCGGGCCAAAGCATCAACTCGCGTAAATCAGTGTATCTCCACTGAAGTCTGTAGAGACACGGATGACTTACACCAGATGATGTGAGTGTCCTTTTTGGCTTTAACAGTTTTCCTTTAATCTTCTTGCCACTTAAACTTTTACTATGATCTGCCCACATTCCAGAAGTGTGGAATGAAGATGGGATAACGTTTCCTCACTTGCCTCCTCCTTTAAGACTTTGCTGGCTTTTCTTTTGCGTGATGATGCTGCTTTAATAGTTATATATGCTCTAGTCTCCCCTTCAAGCCTGTAAAGGTAGCTGTCCTCCTCAAAATCACACCTGAAAAGGAGTGTCATTGTATTCAGAAACACTCCAGTCTCATCTTGCTTGCCAGATGCAGGTGTATTGTAAATAGCTTCCTGATCATACTGTATTTGTGATTAAAGGTTCCTAAATACTGTTGTTAGTAACCTTCGTATTAGCAATTTGTGTCATGTGGAGAAGTTTAGAAACATTGCCCCCCCCCATCTATTTCCAAGAATAATTTTACTGTGTCTGCCAAGTGTCTTAATGTTTTAGTTACTAAACTGCATCATCCGTATGAAGTAATTGAAAATGCTGAGTGTGTACATCTTGTGTGGTGAGAAGATTCAGATGATATTTGGGCGGTAAAGAGGAGAAATAAATGAGTATTCTTTATCTTCCAAGCCTCTAATAAACATTTTTGAAGGCAGTGTTAGTAAACTAGTTCTTGTTAGACGTGGGAAAAATCTGTTTGAGTAGAGCGCCACTCATTTGCAAAAGTTCAAGCTAAATCTTGTTCTTTCCTATTGAAGTATAATGCCATTTTTAGAATTTCAGCATAAATATTTTTAACAAAACTTGCTTTGTTAACTAATGCAGAAAAGTAATCAAGTTTGTTAGATGATTGCCCAAAATTGATGGTTTTGAAGATGGGATACTTGTGAGTGTGTGTGTGTGTGCGCGTGTGTGCAGATTTGGAAGCAACAGAGAAATCATAAATCCTAACACACACACACACACACACACAAACAGAACAGCTATGAGGAGAACGTGATTAACTGCCTGATCGTACATTTTTGCTCAAACGTCTTCTCACCCCATGCCCAGTTTTTCCTGAGCTTTATAAACTAATAATATCTTCAGTGAAAAAAAAGTAATAAGATGAAAATATTGTGCCCAGATGCTGCACTGCAGAAGGTCACGTAGAAATGTCTGTAGAGCCTGATAAAGAGTGGATTCTGCAAGTGGAAATGAGCATACTCCATTTCCTTTGAACTGACTGGAAAGTTACTTTCCTCTTTCCAGCTTGCCAGTTCTTCCAGAGCTATAAAGGACCGTAGTAACTAAACCTTTCATCAACATTTTATTAAAGCAGGAAATATATGTAATTACAACATTTCAAGTGACTCAATAAAGATACGTAGAAAACCAATAATATATGCAATAATTTTAGTTCTCACAGGCACTCAGATGTTGATTTCCTTTTCGTTTGTAGTTAGGAAAAACTTTGGATGGAAATGGGGCTGCAAAAGGGTGAGAGTCGATGCCAAAAAAGTAAAGCACGTTTCAGAGCCTGTCTTGATTTTATTTTCTATCGGTGATACAGTCATTGCAGAAAGTGAAAATATTCTAACGAAACTCTAAACTTGACTGTAAGACTGTAAGAGTTAGCCATTTTCAGAAATGGGTGTCTCTTCAATATAATTCCAGCTCGTGCAAGAAGACATGTTTTCAGTCTTTTTTTTTTTTGTATCTATTTTATTGTCAGAAACACTTTGCAGGTCTTAAATTAGTTCTAGTGGGGCATCAGCTCCAGTTGAGTTATGACAGTTTATAGCATGTGAGGATCTGATACAGTACTGACTTGAGAGCCTGGTTGTGCTAATGTAACATTCAATGAAGTCAGATTTCACAGATAGCATGTTATGGTAAGGAAAATTGAACTTATAGATTTTTATCCAAGAATCTCCTAAAAATACAAATTTATAAGATGCTTTCATAGGAGAGGGAGGTCCTGTTATTTCACTGGTTTTAGTTGTTTTCTTAAACTTTATTTACAAACTCCAGCTAATGATGAAGAATCAAATGCCATAAACTTGCATTAGATTGCTATGTCTAATGGTGTTTTTAGGGTTGCAGATACTTCACTGGCATTTAATTTATAGCTAAAATAAAATAATTTCTCTGTCCAGTTCCTTAAGATTGTAACAGCAGCTTATGAATCAGAGAAAGATTTCTGTTAAATATTTTCAAGTAATTTTGTTTTTAACCTGTTTAATGAAATTGCAGAAGTGTACAAAAGACAAGAGGTGGATGTTGGGAATTGATTCAGAGAAAGCAAAAAAAGAAAATAATTTTTTAAGTAACGATGAGTAAAGCTAGAAATAATTGCTTTTGTGTGAACTTTGTTTCTAAAGAGAAAAACACCCCCAAAAGATTTTTTTCTTTTAAAGTTTTATAAATATTGTAAAACAGTGGAAGAAATTATATATTGTGGATTGCTTTCGTCTGTAGCGAGGATTTTTTAAGGCTAGATCTCAGAGGATTTTATATATTAACTACAGATTGCTCCCGGCCAGTCACAAAAACTCTGCATGATGCCTACTCATGTAAGGTTTTTGTTTTGAAATAAAGCTTTTTTTTTTTTGCTTCTGCATTATAAACAATTTGAGTAATATATTGGACACGCTACACTGAATAGCCGAACACCCAAAAGTTTGGCGGATCGGGAGTTTTATCCTTCCACCCTTGCTCTGCAGTCGATTTTGAGCAAGTTAAGTGTCCAGTTATAGGAATCTCATTGCAGTGGGAGGGGAACACATGAGACGGTGCAGACAGAAAGTTGTTCGCGTGGGAGTGTTTGCAAGATCAGAGCCTTGTACTGTAAGTTGGCCCTCATGATTTCAAAATGAAAGTGTATTAACAATAGTTACCCTTAATTTAAATATGCATTGACAGAATCCTGAACTCGTGTAAGTGCTCTTCTGCTGTGACTTTGTATGCTGTTATCTATTATAGAACTTACTAATGAAATAAATTAAAAACAACCCCAAAATATATCTGATCAAAGCAATTGTTAGAAATGACACTATTTGATAAGATCATCTACTGAAAATAAAGGGGGAAATGAGATCTGACTGAGGTAAAACCAGGTAAATAGCTTTCAGCTCTGCTTTTGTTATTCAAGAAGAAAGAGAAACAATAGGTGCTGTTTAGAGTCAGGAGCTGCCCTTCTAACCTCTGCTGCTCTTAAAATGCCTGAAGGTTATTGCATGGTTCATGGTGGCTTTTATGCTTGCAGTTCAACTTTTAATTTTCTAACAAAAGGAGATGCAGTACCAGCCTGCTGATAAACACCGGGCAGAACTATCAGAAAGAAAAATGGAAAAATTCCTCACGCTTTTTTTCTCCTTTCCAGTTACTAAAGTATACTGGCATATTTTTAACAGAAGGAGAAGAGCACTGCCTCCTATATTAAGCTGCCAAAGCTTGAGACTAATTTTAAAAAGTAGGAACATTATTTCTACAAGGATGGGATGTGCTTTTGCATTCAATAGCCCCAGCCCAAACAAATGATTTGTTGCATGCTGTTATGGGGAGTGATCTGAACGTCCACAGGGGCTGTATCTGTTTCAACAAGATTTGTAATTCTTCCTGCACTGGCAAAATCGAGTCGAGTTAGCCTTAAATCCAGCCTTCTCAGCATCAGAACTCCAGCTGCCTGGCCCAGAAGCGTTCCTGCTGAGCATGAGAAGCACCCTTTCTCTGCAAGTTGTAAAGTGGTGCACAGCGTAAGTAACACAGACGAACCTCAGCCAGCGCTTTGGCCCTGTCCTTACACGTGCTGCTTGAATTTGCTGGCGTGATCATTGCCCGTGTTTAGAATACCGTGCTTGCTGTGATGCTTTGTACTTGGATACCAGTGCGATCAGAGGAGAGAAGGGGTCAACTTCTGAAGGTATTGTTTTCCAGCACAGCTGAAAGTAATGGAATGTAACAGTTTTAGGAATGTACACCTGTGAGTATATAATAAGAGAGTATCTGTTTGTGTATTTTCCCCGCTGACATTCAAGATCAAAGGTCCCCTAGGTGGTGTTGTAGTTAGAAAAAGGGAAAGGGGCCACACGTCTTACCAACTCTGACCTGTCGTCTTGCTCGTTGTTTGCAAGTTTTCACTAGAAAATCAGTCATGAGCCTGCTTCCATGAGGTGACTTGCTTTCAGGGGTTCACTGGTGCTTATGGATACTCAGTTCAAAAAGCAGCAGATTCAGATCTCAGCGGTTAAAAGAAATACTATCAGCAAGTGCTGCCGCTTGAATATCACAACCGATGCTCAATCTTGCATTGGACGGCACTGGGATATTGTCACAAGTACTTGAAAAAACGATTATGTTTTGAGGCAATGAGTGTTACTCCTGGGTGACTGATGCCATAAAGGCTGACAAGTAAGCTGAGAAACATCTTCAAGCCTTTACAAACAAATACCAGCTTAAACATCTTCGACCCTTTACAACTACATGCTAGCTAAAACAAAAAGCTGAGGAGGCATCTGTCTCTTGCCTTCCAGCTTGCTTACAGCTAAAGGAAATGTATCCCAAATGGAGGAGGATCCCCCAGGCCCTGGAAGTTGTTTAATTAATCATCACTTTCAGCCTGCTCATTGAATGGCTTTTCTTTTCTCACATGGGCAAATGAAAAAGATGATTACACCTGGGAGGAACAATGACACCTGTTAAATCTTCCGCTATTGTTAAGCGCAGTTAAAAAAAGAAAGAAAAGGAAAAAAGATTTAGATTTCATTTTAGATATGCAGAATAAGTAGAAGTATGCTTGCTTTCTTTTTATGTAGGTTATGTGGGATTTGTGCTGGTACATATTTGTGTCATAATAATGTATGTTATTACACCTGGCAGTAATTCTCATCTTTAACCAAATTTGCTTAAATCAGAAATACTAGCTTTTTTTATTTATTAAGGTAGAGAGGCTTTTACCATTGAATTTTTGCTTGCTTCTGTGACACATCCGACTTGATTTCTGTATAACAAATATTTTACATGAGAGCCAAAACTGCCCTCACCAGAGTCTTCAGTGGTTTTCTGCTTCTGTTGCATTAACATTTTGCTCATGATGGACGTCTTGGCAGCTTATGATGTAATTTATCATGTGGCTTCAGTGTTGGGGCTTTGTCAGCAACAGGGAATTTCAGGAAGAATTTTCCGTTGGCTCAACGAAGCCTGCAGCAGCACTGTGAGAATTTTACATGGAAATCTGAGTGTAGACTTGGCCTAAGGGAAACTGCTCGCGTGTCTGATTTTGGGGCACGTTTGGTAAGAAGTAGTAAGCTAGGCGTGTTGGGTAGCTGCGGTCATCAAGAGCTTAGCTTGCTGTCCGTGCTCAATGTGCGTAAGACCTCTTGCAATCTTTTCTCAACATGTTGTGGAAAGTTATTAGCACTTTGATAATACACATTTTTCTCTTTCCCTGTGGGCTCTGCAGCTCCAGTTTGCTCTGGATGAATTCCTGGGGCACATTGTTTGCTTACTGTACTCAGGCCTGGGAAATCAGTATCTTACTAGGCGATAAAGACTGTCGTTCAGACAGTTTAAGATACTCTTTCTGAGATAGAGTCAGATCAAGCCCTCATTTTGCTTTGTCCGGATTTATTCCACAGAAAATCACAAGCTGGGTATAATTTGCAAATGTTTGCTTTAGTTGCAGAGTTTTCACAGTGTGTTCTCCCAGTCGAAGGGTGGGGAAAATATGCAGCAAGGCCTGTGACACCATTTCACACAACCATCTGCCACATGGTTTTGTTTTATTTTTGCTTTCTGTTGGCAGGCACTAAAGGGGGTGTTAATTCGTGGCCTGCTAATTTTGCTTAGAAGGTCTATTCAGCCATCAGCACAGAAAAGGGGTACCAACCTTGCTGTTGCCTATGGCAGCTCGGTGCAACAGCGGCACGTGCTGCTACGATCGCGAGGCTGGACTACTGTAATTCCCTCGCAGTAAAGCCGTCAGCCCAGCTTCTCCTTTGGTTGCCCACCGCTTCTTCGGAAAGCAGCAGCATGGTTGCTTGTCGGCTGGTGGTACGGTGTGCTTGCTGTGTCAGCCCTCTATTTTTGGGGGTTGGCAAGCTATGAAATGCTATGAAATAGTGACTTGACTTTAAGGTGGTGCTGCTATATGTATTCCAAAGCTACGTGGTAGGACCTAGTTACCTTAAAGGTCGCTTCCTGGAGCTTCGTTCTGAAGGATGTTTGCCTTCAGATACTAACCTGTTTAATTTTCCCACCGTTGCACTGGCTACGAGCAGGGGTGGTGAAATGTTTACCTGCTGGACCCTGCCGGAGCCCTCCAGGTTTACCTCTAGTCCATCTTCAGTCATTTGGCCAAAGTGGCATTGTCCCAAAAGGTGCAGGTCCACAACAGCGTGAACTCTCCCTTTCCTTCCAGTTCCTGCCTCCTCCCTCGATCTGGAGCTGGCTTGGATCCTGTACGAGCCACCTTGCGGTCCTCAGCCTGCAGACTAAGGCACAGAAAATCAAGTAGCTTTCTGCAGGGTTATCTCCCTGAACTGCCTTTTCCCGGGAGCGGATGCGCTCCACCACCAGCAGCAAAGATGCGGTGGGAGCAGGCAGGGGAATGGTAGCACGGCCCTAGCACCAACACAGTTTAGTTACCCTGAAAGCGTTGTAAAAATGCAGCTCTTTCCTAGCACTGTGGTTATGGCACGTATTTCTAAGCAGGAAAGCCTTTTCATTGTTTTATCACATCTGTACACACGAGAGAGCAAGACAAAAGCTAAGGACATTTTATGCATCACTGTTAAAGGGCCTGGGGGGGCGGGTGTTTGTTTTAAATGTTATCAAAATCCTTGTGGTTGCCAGTGACTGAGAGCTGGTCTGTATCGCCATACTCTTTTTTTTCTTTATGTTTGGAGATAATATATATCAGCATAAAAATTTCCGAACTAGGAAACTATACAACTTTAACTCAAACCCAAGGAACGAGGGTGCAATCAGTCCAGCTCTGTGCCTAACTCCTGCTTTCTGCAAAAGACTTGGCAATACCATAGCAGGCATTTTTGGCTGAGGCAAGGAGTCTATTTGCAGTATTTACATAAATATTTTTTTCTGGAGGAAATGCCACTCACTGTACTTCATACTTAAGGTGATCAGCCAGTGGGAGAAAATGAGTTTGTTGCTGTTTAGCTTGCTAAAGAAGATAAAACACTTTCTGCTTATGTTTTTGCCGTTTAGATACCAGAAATCTTTATCTTCCCTGTTTTTCTTGTTGCGTTTTTTTTTTTTTTTTTTCCTCCCCCTAAAGCAAGGCTAAAGAACTAAATTAGGAGCTGTCTGAGCCTGGAATTGGGAACGATAAATCTTTTATTAAATTTATTTTTTTATTTTTGTCATCAGCTGAAGTGTTGAAAAAAAAAATCACCCCCCCCCCCCCAAAACTCAGTGTATGACATGCGTAGCTTAAAAAAACAACAAAAGTCTGATTAAAATACCTTGCCTCTGCCAATTGCTGAAGTTTTTGTCTCTTGAGATATGTGATGTTAAAAACCAGCAAAAGTAGCAAAAGTAGTAGACGGAGAGTTCAAGGAGAGGAGGATGAAAAAAAAAAACGAAGAGAGAAAGGTGGATTTTGATACAAAAATAAACACAGCAACAAGCGTAATGCCTTCTGTCCTCAGAATAATATTAAAATGGGTTTGTTGAAGTTTCATCCTCAGAGGGGCTTTGTTGTGTTCCAGTGATTCATAGGCTAAAGTGATTTTTATGTCTTTTTCACTTATATTTAAGTGGGATTTCTCTCAGATAAACAAAGTAACACACACTCAAAGACTCTTTCTGCCTCGTTTAAACACCCCACCTTATCAAAACTCCATTTCCATGAGTGATGGATCTTGGCTCTGGATGGGAGAATGAAGTATTCAATTACCTTATTTTCATGTGCTAATGAAGCAGAATGTGGCTTTAGGGGGTTTCTTTTCAGCAAGGTAGCCTGTTTGGTTATGCACATGCCGCCTTCTTATGTTTCCTCCCCCGTCTCTGTCTACACTCAAGCGGTGGTCTTAATGGGCAGCAGTGGCTCATCCGTCTGCCTGACAGCAAGCCTTGGCCTTCCTCAGCCCAGCAGGAACAAGCCAACTGTTGGGCTCGAAATTATTTCTTTTGGCACCTCTTGCCACAGCTTTATATGCTGAAAATACGTGAAGGGGTTTGGTTTTTTTTTTTTTTGCCCTCGCTTTTCTTTGCGTCAGGGAGCGGGTGACGCAAGCTCTCAAGTCCTCAGCCTGGGCAGCAGCAGATTTGTACTCTGATAACTCTGGCTGCCCTCAAAATGGGAAATGTACGGTTTAAACGTTTGCTGTCATTTGTTCAACTGAGCTTAAAAGTGCAGGTGCGTTTGTGACCGAGAGTCACATGGCAAAGGCAAGTATTTTTTTATAGCAACGTCACGCTGCTGCCGACGCAGGAGAGGTACGTATCCAGCTCGGGCGCACGGAGTTACTCCTCGGTACTGGCACCCTCAGCGTAACTTCTGTCAGAGGTACTGGTTTAATGGGTGCAATCATTCATGCTCTTGAAGCTATAACATACTTTAGGTGATAGCTCCTTAGCCGCAGTTGCACATCCTTTTAGCACTGTATAATGAAAATTAACACATCGTGGGGGGTTTCCTAGCAACTGTATGCTAGGAATTAACTGTGTCAGCTTCACCACAATAGATGATGGAGGGAAATAACCATCCGGGAGTTACTCACTGCTGGTTATGAAGTTGAGGAATTGGAAAAAGGCAACAAAATTCCCTTTTTTCCTTCCCCCAAAGAATGAAATGAACAAGCTTTACAAAGTACGTTGAAACATGTATGCAAGTTTGGATTTTTTTTGTGGAGACTTCTAAAGAAAGTGAAGAGCCACTTAAATGGCTGTGGTCGGTATAAAAATAGTCACTTTCAATTCTCCTGTAAAGCATTATAACACAGGGAGCAGTAGACTTTTAATATAATGTAAATGACACTCTTTTCCCCTAAGATTCATAAAGAATGTTTGTAAGAATTATTCAGCAGCATAATGAGTCTCTGCTCCCACTAACTGCTGGTAACTAGTCAGTAAAAGGAGGAAGTGTAACAGACACTGAGTAGTAGCATGGGTTTTGTAAGGTGCACCATGCTGCTGGGCATTCTGGGTTCTCCTGAAGGAAAAATAGGGGAAAAGAAATGTATGAAAACAAAAAGTGAAACCCTTGGATATTCTTTTGATATAATCTTTCACAAAGGTACTAAAGTAAGTGTAGTGGCAAAGTCCTGTCATGAATTAAAACAGGTGAAAAAAATAGGAGGCGAGTGATAATAGTCCTCAGCTCTCAACCTGGAGGAGACTCCTATTTAAGTGGAACTTAAAAAATTGGTATTGGGAGTAGTGTGTGTTTAGGCAGAGAGAGATCAAGAAGCAGCCGTGATCAGTGAGGTTACCTGGCCAGTGGTTTGAAGTTATGAATGTTAAGGCTGCTGGGGGAAGATAACTTGAGAAGTATGCAAGAAAATTAGGTAACTTAATAACACATGTTGTGGCTGAGGTACATCACAAACCAGTGATGTTACCGGTTCCCCTTCATGGAAATAAGGCTGATGGTGTGTTCTGCTGCAGCTCCTGAATACGGCTTTCGTGCAAACATCCCAGCCTGCCCGGCTCCCAGGAAATTCACCTCACCTCGTGTGAAGGAAATTCCCGGCATGCTCCCCCTCCTTCCAGCCTTCCTCCCCTTGGGGGGGAATTTCTGTGGCTCTCCCTTATCTCTTGGCTGTTCTATCTCCAAAGTCAGCGGAGGGAAAATAAGGTATAGTTGGAGCTCTGCAGAGCACTGGCTGCCTTTGGCAACCAGCGAGGCATACTGTGATCTGAACCAAGTCGCAGCAGCTCTTTTGTCTCTTAAATTTGGGGAAACAGTCCTGTGCTCTTTAGCTAGAGTTGGGCAAAAGAGGTTTTCGTGACTAATATTCTGTTTGCCAAAATGTGCTGTTCTGGAAAGCAAAGCAATTAACTTGGTTATGAATTCAATTTGTTGTTCTGGTTACAAGTTGTTTTCAGTTGAAACGTTTTTAAGCTTTTAATTTCTTTAATCATTCTCAAAGCGTAGCATCTCAGAGGGTCCCTTTCGAAATAAAACATGTATTTTTTAAAATACGCAGACTTTCTTTGGGAACCCTTGATGAGACATGTTTTGCTTCACATTACTTAACATTATTCATTTGTCCCAAAACAAAACTTTTTCACTGTGCAGAAAAAAACCACCTCCTGCCTTCTTAACTGGTTTTGAGACCATTCTCCTCCTCCTCCCCTCCACCCCCTTTTCTGTGTCCCTTTCTTGGATCTGAGTAGTACAGTGTCTGGTATCTCAGTGTGGCTTGAAGTTACTGAAGCAAACTTTCCAGAGTTTTGGAAAAAAATGAAGGGAAGCAACGTAGCAGAATGTCTCCTGACTTGAAAAAGTAAACTTGTTTATACTACTGCACTCGGCACTGGTCAGCTCAGCAAGAGCATCATTAATGTGTATTCAGAGCTGGTAGTAAATTAAAATGAATAATAAACTGCATATCTTTTACAAAAGTGTAGTTCTCAGAATAAAAAGTTTGTTACTTCTTTAGTTAGTTAGGATTTTAGCTTATTTCTCAGGTGTTTCTCAACTGAGAACATCTCACTAAAGTTGTTCATTTTAACTCCTGTCTCACTTTCTGGTCCTCGTACACCACCACCTTGCTGCACCATTTACGTTGGAAACATTGCAGAGGTCTTTGTTTCCACAAACACGTTTGCTGAACTTTTTAGAAGTTGTGTTTTGGAAAACTCCTCTTAGAAAAACTAAATTTTTCAGCGCTTTCCATTGTGGAATGATGATGATAGGAAAGAGAAAAAACATTATATGGTGGTAGAGGTAATATCTTCTACATTATTTTATATTGGGGAGAAATGTTGAGTTCGCTTTACAGTGAGATGTGTCTTGGGGCTGTGAATATAGCTTTGTATATTTAAATATGCATAATTCCTAGGCATGAATTTTGTGTGAGAAGCGGTTATCTCACTGCATCTTATCTCACTGTAGAGGGAACTGTGAAAGCTGTATGATCATACAGTGTTACTTTTGTATATAATAGGTATATACAGCATAACCACTGAATTCTGAGTACTGAACTGCAGTGTTCAGTGCCTAACAGTTTATAAGAGGTTCATGCATATTATTACTTCAGAGACGCACAGGCTAGCAGTCCTCCTTCTGCCTAGTTATATTTAATGAAAAATTTATCTCTACTAAGATATAAAAGCCAACAGTCTCAATAACCAAGCAAAACCAGGACGAATCGAGAGAAGAGTACAAAAGGAGCAAAAGACACCTCAAGAGAAGTCTCCCTCCCCAGTGAATTGATTACAAACCGAAGATTAGTATTTAGATCATGCTGCTTCTTGCGTATCAATAATCTTACGCAGACATACAGTGCCACTGAATTCTATTGCAGCAGCATAGGCAGACATGTATCTCGGGGAAACTGAAAGCATTTACAGTTAAGAACCCATACCATTGTGTTAACTTCAACCTGCAAACCCTCATGCGTAAGCAAGCATAAAGCCACACTTAAAGGCTGTTGAATGTTGGGTATCACTTGAGTTTCTGAGTGATCGTAAGGACCAGAGCAAGTAAAGCCACGACAGTAGCCTGTTCTTGAGGTGACCAGAATATGGTAAATGTCAGAAATCCACATCTGAAATAAGAGGTCACACGCTCTTTACCAAGCGCAGACAAAGAAAAAAGGCTCTTTGATGTGGCTGTAGTGTAGTATCAGCTTTGTCTCTAACAAGACCTCTGTGCTGCAAACTTGATTTGTGTATAAAAGGCTGTACTGTTGGGTGGAAGGGCTGATACAGGCTTATCCTTCCTGTCGTCTCCACCCCCACCCGCCTTCTGCACCTCTCCGTTTTGGCTGGCTGGAGTCTCAGCCAGCTAGTCGTCATCCCAGCCCAATCACCTAAAAACCCCAGATAATCCCATTCCAGTGCATAAACCAGAGCAGCCATAACAGTGATAAACAACTGCGTAGCAGCTGCTTATTGCAGACATACACGCATTGGAGATGCCTGGGGAGGCAGAGGGACCTCAAACGCTGCTGTCCAGAGAGCAGCACCTCAGTTGGCAAATGGTACCTCGGTGTCTCCCTCTGGTTCCCGGCACAACGTGGCAATTTCTTTACCTACAGAAGTTCATGCATTTGCGGAATGTATACCCCTTCTTAACATCAGTATCGCCTTTCACCCCACTGCTGCTCCTACCTGTTCCTGTGCCTGGGGCAAGACCTACATAGCAAGTACCTAAGGGTCCCTCTTTCATGCTTTCCTCTTGCACAGTCCTCCTTTGCCCAGGCATTTTGTTACCATAAAGGAGCTAGTTTTGCAATACCTGGTCTGGCAGCATAAGACAGGACAGTGCCCGTCTTTCAGTCATAATTACTTACACATTAGATTTATATACATGGAGATGTGAATGTGGTAAACTTTCCAATACCGTCTTTTGTAGACAGTGGACATGGTAGGAAAATGGTAAAGGATGAAATAACGAAGAGCCTCTAGTGGGGCAACTTGATTGCCCTTCTGCTGCACTCTTCATGCTGCCACTGCCTTTTAAGTAGCTTTATGTTTTGGAAAAAAAGGGGTTAGGTATTCTAGGTAAGAAATACCCTTCCAGTCACATTAATGTAATTAAGCTGTTACATGGATCGTTGGTCTTTGTGCTTCAGCCATGAAACGGTGTTGGTCGGTTTGAGAAGAAATCCTCAGCTCCCTGCATAGGTACCGCTTGTGTTAGGGCATTTGGTCAGGCAAGTGTATGAGAGGGTTTTTCCTTCCTTCAGAATTCAGGCTGTCTATCAAGATGGCAGAAAATGGAATTTAGCAGTTAGTTAAGGATGTGCTCAACTTGACTATTGAAAATTAAATGGTCCCGTGTATTATCGCAGCAGAATAGGCACTATTGCGACGCA
Source organism: Pelecanus crispus (assembly GCF_030463565.1). Lineage (NCBI taxonomy): Eukaryota > Metazoa > Chordata > Aves > Pelecaniformes > Pelecanidae > Pelecanus > Pelecanus crispus. The sequence goes on along the minus strand of NC_134645.1, from coordinate 82,072,032 downwards.
TGCGGCAGCGTGCCTTCTTGGTGCAACGACTTGGGGTGTTGCAGGACAGAAGGGTGGCCCCGCTGGCCCGGCCTCCCCGGACCCCCACTGCACCCAGGGCCGGAGCAGAGCACCGCGGGGCATCAGGCTTGTGCTGGAAAAACGCTTTCACTGGCTCCAAAGTCTGGATGTCCGGTTAGGGTGTAATGGCCTTTCAGCTGCCCAGTTACTAATGCACGGGCCAGGCGAACCGGTGGTAATAGCTATTTCTGCTGTCCCGCTCCTTACCTTTCTGTCCCGGGAAAGTGCTGATATTTGCAGCTCTGCTGAGACAGCCTGCATTGTGTATAAAAATCATTAGTGACCGGCTATGCAGCGTAACTGCTCGCATGGCTGTGTTTGAGGAAAAATGCGTATATTTGGGTTCAAGAAAGGAGATTCGGCACGGAGCTGCCTGTGCCGCCTTCGCCATGGGGAGTACGAGGGTGGGAAGTGGCAGGTGCCTGGGGCCCTCTCCTCCCACCCCACGGACTGACCGGGCACAGCTAGCATGCCAGGTAGGGCACGCTGCTCCCGGGCTGTAGTGTGGTCTCCTTTTATTAACCTTCTCTTATTTCTCAAAACGTACAGCAGAGTATTTACTGGGCCATAAAAAATACACTGTGAGGAGTTACCGTGTATAATCGCAGCTGCCAGAATGAAAAAAGTCATCTTTGTGAAGCTGGTGATAGTGTATTTAGAGGGGAGTGAGTTGCTTTGGGTTTTGATGTGGTGGTGTTTACACACTACCTTACTTACTACCTTACTACACCACACTACCTACTCAGCCCAGCACCTAGTGTAAATGAGTGAAAATTCAGCTCTCTGAGGAGTGTCTTCAAACTCCTCAGAGAGCAACACATAATGTAAAGTGAAGGAGGCTGTATTGTTTTCCTTTTTGTTTTTAAAACAAGGCAATTATTCATTGTAAAGGAGATATTAATCAAAGGAATTTCATACCTCCTGGCAAATTAATCCACCCTGTAATCTTTTGGTTACATGGTTTAATATCTTCGTGTGCTAGAGCATTAGCTGTATTGCATGTTCACGTCGCAAATCCCTTTGGTCAATTCTAGATCTGCTGTACAGGCACCTCAGACCACAGCTCACATGAGGGACTGTTCCTCCAGGCATCATCCTGGGAATTGCTCCTCCATGCATCGGAAATCTGGCTTTTCTCTTACTTCAGTAAGGAACAAAAGAGGAGCTGACAGAAGTCACTCATCGCTGTTAGCCGCGAAGCAGCCGTGACCTTGTTTGTTTTGAGGTAGTTTTTGGATGAAGAAAGCATTGACATTTCTTTCCCCTCCTTTTAGATTGATGGGTGGAAGCAGTCCTTGGGATTTGGCTATTTTCAAAACAAAATATTTGACCTGAAAGGTAATATTTATAGCAGGCAGCTAATAGAAAACACGCTTGCCCTCTCTCTGTCTCTCTTGTGTATGCGTGTGTGCGCGCTCCAGGTTCCCTCCTGGGCCTGACCTCTGCCGCACGCACTGCGGCTTCATTGACTTCACCTTCTGTTCCCTTCTCCGGAGAAATGAATCACTGGAAGCAGCGGGGCTCGGTATGCGGGGAAGCAGGGTGCAGGAAGTTCACGGCAGTCCCGTGCCATTCTGACCCTCTGCAAATGTCCCCTCCTGCCGGAGTGATGGATGGCACAGGGCTTCTGCGTCCGTCACTTGTGAACTCCGAAGGTCACCCGAGAGAACGTATTCTCCCTTTGGAAAGAGACCCTGGAGGGATGTTGATTTAGTGACATCTAGCAAGGACTGACCCTGTCAGTCAGTGCAGTAATGTTGTAGAGGGGAATGGTGTTAGCATTGGGTCACTGGATCTAAAGCAGGAGGAAATGATAGCTGGACTCTGTAAAAGCCCTCCTCTGGGTCGCTGCTTGGATCTGGCAGGTGGGAAGGGGCTATTTTGGATGAGGTATCTGGCTGAAGGAGCAACTGCAGTCCCAGCTCTCTTGCAGCCGCAAGTGCTTTGCATTTAAGCAAGGGCTGGGTAAAGTCTTCTCATTTGCTTCCAAACAGGCGCTTTCTGTTTTTTAACTTGAAGAAAAAATACCTCGTCAGTGGGGAAGTAGGGTCTCTAGGGAGCTTAAAAATGCCCATGTAAATAGAAATGGTGCCTGCAGTTTTTTAGGCTCCAGTTTCCTACGAAATTTGGATTTGAACACATCTAATTTTCTCACGTTTGGACCCCTGTGCATTGTCTGTAAGTCTGTTACTGTTCAGTGAGAATTTGCTGTGATGGGGGGTGGCTCAGTGGGGTTCAAGGTAGGCACAGAACAGGCAGAGATGTGCCTATGCCATTTAAATGAATATGGAGGGGTGGAAGCACACCAGTTGCAAAAGCAGCGTTTGGAGTGAGGTGGGAAGAACCTGGGGTGAAACACACAATTCTGGTCTCTCTTCCCTGTTTCCCACAATGCAGTTTAATACTTGCTGTCAGAAAACAGCCCCTACTTGAGATGCAGTGCTGGTAGACCTACCATAAGGCATTCTCAATACTGTAGTCTGGCCATAGCTGTAGACTTACCATATATTTGAAAACATCTATTTTTTCCAGCCAAAATTGCTGATACACCAAACAACAGTGGCTTCACAACAATCCTAAAGCTGGAGACCTGACATGAAAATTCAGCATTCCCCAAACATCAAGAAGTTCCAGTTTTCAGTTTAGCCACTACGGGTTTGGAAATAGAGATCATACTCTAAACAAGTTGAAATTTGAGTGAATTTAAGCTGAGTATTTATTAAAGCTCTTAGACTGGGCCGAGATGAGGCTGGATTGCAGAGCTACAGGCTGCGATCAACACTCAGCAGGAGGTTATTTAGATTAAATACCAACTGTCTTGGAATGGTGGGAAAAGTTTTAGACGGAAGTTTTATTTACTGTTTTTTGGACAAAGTTGTGGGCTTGCAGTAATATTTCAGGAATTCTGGTGGACAGATAGTTTTCCTCCTTGAAGAAATGTTCTTTTTGCATTGCAGTGTTCTTGAATTCAGCTAGTCCTTTACAGATCCTCTGATGAATACAGTTGATACCCAGTTTGCTCCCCTGCTTTATCTCCTTGCTGTGAGACTGTAATCATCTTTTGCTTTCTTTCAGTCTGCATTTTTTTTGCCAAGAGAAAAACAAGACCAGGGAGAACTTCTGTTTGGGAGGGCAAGAAAAAAGCTTCACAATTTTCTCATTTTTCTTGAGGTTTTTCTCCCTTTTCCCTCTTTCCTTTTCCATTTTTCATGTTGACCTTCCATCTCACCTTTCCTTTTCCTGTGTCCTCTCTAAAGGGTGGGCCTGCCCTTCTCATCTACTCTTTTATTTTTGAAAATAAGAATGATGACTGATTGTTTTTTTCCCCTCATCGTTTATCTACTTGTCCACACCTGTTTCTTTCACTCTGGTTTCCTTCAAGTTTTAGCACGTATTTTCTCTTGTTCTGCCTTTTGCTTTTCGTTTCTCCTCTGTGATTATGCCAGATCCCCTGGTCCCCCCTCTCCTCCTTTCTGACCTGCCAGCCCTAGGCTTGCTTCCTCCTCCCCAGCCCCAACAGAGGACTTTGCAGCTTGGCTAAGCATCCCCCGCTGCTTTTGTGGTGCCGCGGATGCGCTCCTGCCTTTCCATTTCTCCCAGCACAGCGGCATTGGGTTTGAGCACTAATGTGATTTGCATTGTTTTATTTTGGGGCCAGCCCTTTCAATAACTACTGCATGTAGGAAGCACCGTAATGACTACACTGTAGTGCTAGGCTTAAACTGCATAAAGCAGGGTCCACTGACTTACTTTCAGAATGAGTGCTCAGTGTATAAAAATCACGGAGAGGAAAAATGATGCTCATGCAGTTAATGTCCCTGTAAACAGAATGAGTGATTCCGTAAACAAATGTGGCAAGCACCTCCCTAAAATTAAGAAAAGCGCATGTTTCCTGTAATACTGCTTCATGTTTATATGGGGTCTCTTGTCTACTTCTGGCTCCATAAAGTGAGCAATACAAAATACTGGAAATTACAGTTAGACTACTAAAGGTCTCCAGCCTTTCTCACTTCGGCAAGTAAGTGAGATTTCCTGTTTCTCATTGTCACCTGGCTACCATGACGGAAGTATTCTGTACAGTTGCTAATTTTATCTACAAGTTTTTCTTTTATCTCTTTTTTTTTTTTTAAGGCATTCTTAATTTCCACAAAGTTTTCCTGAAATTAGTTTTCCTAATTGCTGTATTTCTTTTGCCTCAGTTACTTTTCTTTGCCTGTGTTGGAGCTTGGAGGTTCTAGGTGAGACCGTGCCTACCAAGACAGTCAATAGAGCTACACAGTCCTTGTCACACGACACTGTGAAATAAATCACTGCACAAGGGCCTTGGCCATAATGGGCTAAAAGCAGCTGCTCTCCAAAAGCCACAGGCACAGGCGTGCACTGTACGTCAGCAGGGAATTGGTTGGAAGGTGGAGGTCTTGCAGGCACAAGCTAATCTAAGAGAGTCAAATGCTAGAATAAAATGAACTGGCCAGTGCTTAGCAGATGGATAGGAGGGAGGTACAAAAACTGCAGTATTTTATCTGTAGAGGCGCAGTCTGAAGGGCTGGTGTGTGAAGCATGGTACTGCTCAGCATAAGCTGAGGAAGCCCAGGTGATCTCAATTGCCAAGCGAACCCTATGCGTCCTTGTGTGAGCCGTGCAGGACAGGCTTGGCAGCTGGCATCCACTCACTGTGTTAGAAAAAGAAAGTGATGCAGACTTTGTACAATACAGATACTTTTCATTAATAATTTCAACAAAATTCAACAATACAAAAAACTGAAAATACTGAAAGCCTTTGATCAGAATCTACTCAAGCTCAAACTGAAACTATATCTTGTTTGATTTTCCAGTGTCGCAGTGAAACCAAATACTCATTAAATCACTGTAACAGTATTTAACATCCTCACGTCTTTTAAGTAAAGAAGTTTTTGTTGCCAGCAAAATAATTTCACCACAGTCACATTTATCACCTGAACTTTGCTAAATAGGTTAATCAAATTGTAATTTAATATCTGAACCACAAACACCGTGTCAATTGTGTAAAGCTCTCTGGTTACACTTCCAGTTCTTACATCCTAGTTACTCCTCTTCCATCCTGCCCAGCATAGAAATGCTGTAATACTTGAAAAGCTCATAGCTCTTAACCAGAAACCATAGGTGAACAATCTCAAGACACACAGCACGCTTTTAAATAGTGTCCCCTGAAGACCCTTGTAGTGCTTAAACAGAGACTATTTGTTACAGCACCTGTCTCTCATGAGCTTTTGGGGAGGGTCCCATATGTACGCAGTTTCATCTTCGTATCCTGACGACAAAGAAACTGGAAATACCCTTGCTATTTAGTTTAAAAAGATGTCAACAGACATTGGAAAATTAAGATTGTTAAAAGGGAAAAAACATGAGCAAAGAAAGCTTCACAGGTTGTGCAGCACTCTAGTATCACAAGCGGCAGAAATGCAAAGTAGATGGCAGTGAGCTTCTCAGGGGTTGTTTTCAGAAGGGTAGAGAGAGGGACTGATCCTTGGCTGGTGTACATTGACTTACACAGCTTCCTCTTTCCAGGGTGCTTCCTTGCAGAAGCCGTGACCAAAATGGCAAGCTGTCTTGGATGGTGCTAGATTACAGTGATTCAGGAATGATGCCTGGTGTTGGCCAAGCAGTAGCCACCACAGGAACATGTACCGTGGCAGCCCTGGTTTGTAAGCTGTTGGGTCCACATTTGCGGGAGGTCCCAGTTAGTGCACTTCCATTTGAAAATGTTTAAAAAAAATTTTAAAGTAGTTTGGGATTTCATGCCAGGGTCTGTGAGCACCCCTCTGCATCAAAACTCGCCATGAGGAGGGCCACTTTAGGAAGTGTGCTCTTCTACTGTTGTAGCATCTCTACTTTCCAGAGAATTCAGCATAACACTATAATTAGTATGGTTATTAAAATAGACAAGCAGCCTCTCTAAATTCAAGCACACAGCTCAGTTGCTAAAATGACAGCACATCAATAAAAAAAAATTCCTATACAATAAATGCTATTTTCTCTTTTGCTAATCTAAAGAGAAACATTCTTGTTCTTCATGTAAACAAGGCAACTGTAGTGACCTTCCTATTTTGGATTTCACCAGTACATCACACAGTTTATTTTCCAAAATCTAATAAAATGGATGGGAAAAATTCTTTGAAACTCATTAAAGTGAACCCTAATATATATAATTTAAAATGTGGTTTCTCTGCTTCTACAAGCTGTTTGCATGCTATGCTATACTACTGGTTTAAGATCTCTTAGATGAGGAAGGAGTGATGAATAACAAAGCTGCAGCTTTTCCCAGCGTAGGGGTTACTGTCCGAGCAGAGATTTCTACCAACACAAAGAGAATTCCTGAGAAGGCATAAGGCTGCTGTTTATTGTGGTAGCCTCTGAGCCTAAATAGGAACTCTGCAAACTGAACCTAGAGGTCCCAAATTGCTACCTCATACCAATTCCCAGGAGGATATTTCACATCTCAGCTGAAAACAAAACTCCGAAGTTTTATTTTCCATGGGTTTCTGCAAATAATGTATTCAGGTTGTGTCTGTGTCCTCTCTTACAAATTTGGTCGTAGGTTCTGGCTCTGAACAAAGGGCAAAATTGCAATGGGGAAAAATACAGTTTTAGTTTGGCTTTATATTGAGACCATGGATTTTATTTCCAGTCATGAGATTTCAAGGCAAGATCATGAATTAATGCAAATTTTTAAGCTATCGGCAATTTCACAGCACACGCAAAAATCATGCAAAGGAAATGTATAGCTTATCACTTGCAGCATTGTTAGGAAAGTTTTATGTGGGCCTGAATCTGTTTCATGTGCTCACAGTAGCTCTGAACAGCACAACCTCCAACACTGAGTGTCATAGAGGTAAGAAAATACACGTTTCTCTGTCACTGTTAATTTGATACTGATCTGTGGTAGATTTATGAAAGAAGCTATGCATAAGAAACACTATTTATTTCTATATGAGGTACTGCAGGAAATGTATGAAAAGTGCTGTGGGGTTAACACACTTTGGAAAAAAGTATGGGTTCAATGTATTGCACATATAAAGCATTATTTTCTTCTCCCCCCCTGATTAATATGTTGTGTTTAGATGACAGGGGGAATATAAGTAAGGCTCTGGTTCTGCAAATATTCAATAGGATTGCCCATGGCAGCAAAGCTAAGTATAGTCATTTGTCAGATAGGCAATTTAGAGAGATAGTAGGATTCATAACTGAGTGTTTTGTTTGGTTGCTTACTCATAAATGATTTATTTTGAGCTGATCTTAGGTTGGCTGTGTGCAGAGGGCATCAAGCCATGTTCTGAGACAAACCTGCTTTGTTACATTTGGAAAAAATGGTTTGGATTATGGTTTTCCCTCAAATTATTACAGGCACAAATGGTGTTTGATTTAACTTGCTTTTTCTTTACATAACGATCAATGACAGGGTGATGTCTGAATTAGCTTGGAAATCATACAAGTGTTTTTATTTGACCTGGTTTCTGCATCTAGATGAGTTTCCTTTTTCTGCATATAAATATCTATAAAAACATGTTGAAAATTTCAGGTCTCAGCTAGCCACTCACTTCGTTGTGGCTGCTGCTATCTTTATGAGTTTGATTCTACAAACACTAATGTACCAATGTTCCACTTGATGGCCTGTTAACACACCTTGTACAAATAAAAAACCCTTCCAGTTCATCTAATTTTAATGCAATAGTCTTCTCAGAGAATCACAGGAATAAGAGATAGAAAGGTCAACTTGTGCAAACTTTTCAGTTGTGTAAGACTGTTCCCCAATTCCTGGCTCTCATCTAGTGTTTCCTTTTGATTATTTTTATTACTTATCGATTGTCTGTTACTTCATAGATGGCCAGATACCACATGTTATTTAGGTAGAAGGCTTTCTTTGCTCCTGAAGCTTGAGCAGTTAGTCATGTTATTATTATCCACAGAACATTGTTTTTCCTATGGAAAGACTCGTAGCTACGCTGTTTATAAGCTGGCTACTACGAAGGCGTAAAACCCCATACAGTTCTGACTGTTCCTCTATACATGGAAAGTACAAAATAATTTAAGAACTGTGTTTCTCTTTTTTACTCAGGCGATATTCCGAGTAAGATTTCAGCAGAATTGCTTTTGTGATGCAGCAAAAAAAACCCTGTCCAAGGACTCCACTGTTTGTCCTCTCTCTCTGTCTTTCTCTTTTTTAAGTCTTGCAAACAGACACTGTTACCCAAATTAACCTCTTCTGAGTTTAGCTCTCCCCCCCACCCCCCGGTATTTGTATCAGGCTTCTCTCTCTCCGGGTGGGGCGAAAAGTGAACTCTCTATCATACAGTACAACTAAGGTCTTTGTAAAAACAAAGACTTCTCTTAAGAATAGCTGTATTTTATTTCTGACAAAAGAAGGGAAAACAAGTGCATACACTAAATCAAGAAGTCAAATGTCTGTAATCTGATGCCAAGTGTAAACATGTATGGACTTTACAAGGCTTGCCGACACTAGATACTCTGATTTTCTTTCATTTGAAAAAGTGCTTTTGAGTTTTCACAGTAGTGCTTGCAAGAGGCAGTCAAAATCGCAAAGTGAATAAGAGCAGGTCTATACAACGGCTCGTGTTGAATCGAGACTTTTAAAATTTTTTATGGACACAGTATTTTCTGCTCAGAGTAGCTAATATAAATTTGGTAGACCTAGCTCCGTATGCAGCGGGGCTTTTTGGCCTGGCTTTTTGGCAGAAAGTTTCTGAAGTGAATACTATAAAAAGCTGCTAAAGAGTCAAAATACAGTCCCTCACATACTAACAAAACTGTTTGATTTCAAGGGAGGTTAAGCACCTACCTACCTCAGGATATTGGCCCTAAAGCCCACCTGAGTACTGTCCCAACACTGAAGGGCCTGAATACCTTTCTGTGTTCACTGAAGGAAAAATGGAGTGCAGAAGTTAGTGATTGAATAAATAAAGATGTTGTCTTGTCTTTGCTGCTGTTCTAGCAGGCTGCTGCTGTAACAAGTCATGGTATTACTCCATCTGTGCAGAAGTACTGCTGTAAAACTGTAAATTTTCAGGCTGCGTAACATTTGTACTGAACAGTTCAAGCTGTGTTAATTACATATCTGTAAGTGCTCTGGTACCGAATGTTTGTTGGGTAGATCCCGGAGGTCTGCCAAGGAATTTTTCACATAATTTTAATGTTAACAGTATTTCTGTAGCTGGGTATTTATTTTAAACATATCAAAAGTGTTTCTAAGCATTAAAAAAATCATGTTTGCAGTGAGTGGGACTTCTGGTCTTCAGCCTTACCTCTAATTACACCCCGTGACTGTGAGAAAGGGTGTTTCATTTTTGCTTGTTCATGCTTCAGAGCAGTTACCAGATTGCTTTGATATTGTTGTGGGGAGGCAAATCTAATGACTTTCGCCCCTTTAACATTTCTTCTGAAGACGGTGAGGCATGTGATGGTCCTCATTTCTAGTAAAGCGGGAGATACTGATCAAAATGCAGTTATAAGAGCTTGTCTGTGCTGAGAGACAGCGTGCCCCACAGTGAATGCTCTGAGCCTCTGATGTCCCAGCTGCAGGGAAAGTGAAAGAGCAGGGAGACATGACATCACCTTTCTTCCTACCCTCCTTCCTCTTCCTCGCTTGGCGGCAGCTGAGGGCTGGTGCAGCCTACCATGTGAGCTACAGCAGCCGTAGGACTGGTCCTGCCGAAGCCACTCGGCACTTCTGAAAAATTGGGCACCAGAAGCCAACTGGAGAAGTGGATGACTTTCAGCTCTGGAGAAGTATGGTGCCCACAGACCTGCGCTGGTATTTCCGGATCACCGTACTGCAGCAATGCCCCTGGCACTGGGCGCTCCCTACGTAGGTCTGTAGGCAGCACGGACAGCAAGATGCTGGCTTTACCCCACCTGGCAGACACCCCGTGGCAGGCAAACTCCCACCTGCCCTACTCTGGACATGTAAAGCAAATGTAGTATGAGCCAAGTCCCCAGCCCTAAAAACATCTAGGGAGGAAGGACGGTGTGACCGATTCCCTCCTCATAACCAGCCCTGGGCACAACTGCTTCAGTAGGTTGTGGTTGCTCCTCAGGAAAGACTGACAGGAAGGGATGGGGTGGTGTGCTGCTGCCTGTCCTGCCTGTGCTCCCAGACCTGAGGGATACCTTCCAAAGAAGGATCCCGAAAAGCCTAGATGGACTCATACAGTGCTTCTCTTTCCCTCCCCTCCTCCCCCAAGCTTTTTCCATGTAAAAAACCAGAGAACTGGCTCCTACAAGTCACTTGGATGAATATAAACTCTTGACAGTGTCACGTAGCCCTTGGAATAATTCCAAATAAACCCTGGCTTATTTGGAAAAATTGCTCCTTGAAAGAAATGCACAAACATTGGTCTCAATCCAAAGCCATGAAATCAACAGGGAGACTCTCATTACAGAGGGCTTTGGATCTGGCTCATTGGTGGCTATGACCAAAATGATGGTCTGTTACAATAAATCATTTTTAGATGCCTGTTTTACAGATGCCTGCAAAGTTTTGGTGAGAGGAGAAAGAAAAGAACCACCTTCAGCTGCCTTCCAGTGAAATCTCCTTGTCTTTTCCAAACTCTTTGAAACTATAATTTATGGACTGTCTTATTATTCTACTTTGAATGTAGTACCTTTTCTTCTCTCCTCTCTTTTTACAAAGATTAGAGATATATGTAAGCATTTAGAATGAAAATAATGAATTAGCTGTGCCAAGGACTTCTAATGCTTTTAATTTTCTTTTTTTGTTTTCCTTAACTGTTTGGTTTGTTGGATTACCTGAATCCATAGGTCATCCCAGGTAGTTTAAATACCCATGACACAGAAGAAGAGACAGACAGAACAGCAGGGACTGAAGGAAAAATTCAAAGTTTGTCCTAATTAATGTGTTATATATTGGGTTCTTCAATATGTTTTTGCAGAACAGAAGCTTGAAACTGCTTATTTGTTAGTATCATTTGCTTTGCATCCATTTTTTTGTCATTTGGGTTTGGGTTTTTTTTACTGAGAACAGTGGACTCGAAGTGCACTTGCTTTGTCAGAAAACCACAGGCTTCACTAGAAGAGAGTTGCTAAATGCAACAAAGAGCAAAGCATTGGTCTAGAGGTTGGAGAAAGGAGTTTATTATGAGCTAGGGTATCAAAATTTTTTACCTGCAGAAAGGCCAAGAAAAAAATTTAAATCAGTGCAGAGAATATGGGGTCTTTAGATCATGACTTGTAATATAACCAAACCCCAGCTTCCAAGAGCTGTAAGTCAGGCTCTAAGGTCATGAAGTTGGCTTAAAAATCACAGGTTATGAAAGTAGTATTTTGAGTTCTTTAATTAGCCTTCTGGGTTTGGTGCTATTAGATTTCAGTTTCAGGCTTTTTTGTTTGTCACCAAGAAGACTAGATACTTAATTTCTTTCTCTCGTGAAGGCTGAGATTCCCACAAAATCACATGATTTTTTTTAATACAAGGCTTTAAAAAAAGCCTGTCTTGTAAGACTTACAGTAGAATTCTTAAGAGCTCACAGCACTGGTGTTGCATAAAGTACAGGCTGATGGTAGATAAGCAGGGTCTCCAAATTAACTCTAATAAATACATTCTCTTCCTCACCTCACCTGACAGATATCATCTTAACATCCTTAAATATTGTGCTCAGAAACTCTTAAGGAGCACCTGCTGTCCTTAACTGTACAGAATAGTCTCTGCTGTGCTTGCAGTGGCAGAGGTTCTCCATCTCCCAGGCCAGGCTGGCAGCTCCAGGTGTGTCCTCTTCTCTCCTTTGTACTGAGGGAGGAGAAAGCAGGGGGCAAGAGGGTGCAAAGTGGGCTCCATCTGTCTCTCTAATTAGCAGCTCTAATTAGTTGTCTTCTCCTAGAAGCCATAGGGATGGTGGAGGAGTACCAGTAATAATAGTTTTCCTCTTGACAAGCCTGGAAATTGAATAGAGACTGAAATTTTTCAGGTCATCCAGAAGAATGGGCAATAGTGCATCTGAGAAATCAATGCACTGGCAGAGAAGCAGCACAGGATGCTCTAGTGGGCTTCATTGACCACCCTGCTAGGATTAAAAGTATGGCTGTATAGTGTTTAAGTATTTTGGAGGGATTAATCCAATTCCACTCTTCTCTTAGGCTCACAGTGAAGACAGTAATGTTCTGGAAGCAGGACCAGATTTACAAATAAGCACTACAGGCTTATATCTTGGTCCAAACTTTGGGACTCATGTGATAGCAGGATCTGACAAGTGGGCTGTGGTTGCTCTTTCTGGAGGAGGTAAGAAGGCAGAAGAGTAAAGGTGATCTGTATTTCTGTCCTTAATTTTGAAAAGGGATGACCGTTTCAAGTAGAAGAGAGTTATAGCTGGGGTCAGGGCACCTGGGATAGGATGAGGTTGCCTCACTGAGTTACAAGTGAAGGAGGCTTGGCAGTCCTGAGGAAGACATACAGAGGTGATCTGAATAGCTGGGCCATCAGTTTTTGTTGCTGGAGCAGGACAACAGCACAGCGCTGTGCAAAGGGGACATACTAACTCCTGATTTTGCTCAGCAGTACACCTCATCAGCTCCTTTTTCTGAGTGCATGAGACTGAGCGGACAAGGAGAAGCTGAGATGAGGACTGATGTGTAGGAGGTAAAAGGCCTCTTAGTCCCCTTTGACCAAGAAAATCTATACTTGGCCCCACTTGTGCAAGTTACTGCCTCTGGTCTGAAGAAATTGGTGAACCAATGTGCATTGGTTTTGTTTGGTTTTGGTTTGGTGTGTGGTTTTTTTTTTGGGGGGGGTGGGGTGGAGTTTACACTTTTGAGAAGGTATTTTTAATGCTGAATGCCCAGAGTCTATATGCTGTCATGTACAAAAGTTGATGTGGTTTCTTTAATACTCTGCATTCCCGCAAATACAAGATTATATGCTTTCCGGCTTTTGAATGGAACAGTAGTATGTATATATATGTGTAGATGTGTTCACTTACAGTAAATGTGGAAATAGGGAGACCTGAGAAGGATAAATGAAGAGTCAGAGTGAATCTCAGACGACATAAGTGGTGAAAACGGGTAATCAGAAAACTTCACTTCTGTGGGAAAACATGGAAGAACAAAACCACAAACAGGAGAGGAAACAGCCAAATCTAAACAATGAGTTGCAGCAGCAAGCTGCAGCAAATGGGATTTTAAAGAACAGAGTGTTAACAACAGACATGCGTCACTGCTGAAGATGAAGTATGTGAGCACTGCTTTCCCGCTTCGCCATCCCCAGTACCTCCACGGAAAGCCCAGCCTCTCCTGTCCACCTTATTTGTTCAGTAGTGGACTTCATACGACTGATTCAGTTCTCATTAAACTGATTTACTGGGCTCGCTGGCTCTGCTCAGCTTCAGTTTATTCCTACTTTGTTTAAAATTCGGGAAGTGCTGGGGGAGGGGACAGGACACTAATGGCCGTTCTCGTGCAAGTGGAGTGGTAGCTGATTTATTGCAAAGGTTATAAAGGAAAAGTATTAAGTGTGTTCCATTCTGCTTGGCAAAGCCATCCTGCACAATGTCCAACAAAACCCTGAGAGTGCTGTTTTGTACCAAAAAAAAAAAAAAAAAAAAAAAAGAGGGGAGGAGGGGTATGCGTGTGTGTGGAGGGGGGACGCTCCACTGAAGATGTACTCTTCTTCTTTTGAGCATTAATTAAGACTGTAAATCACAGGCAACATGAAACAACTGTATTCGATGGAACGTGGACAGTTCTGGAGTTCTGCTGTGCTTGCGCGATCAGTTTGAATACCTACACTGAAACACTAATGGGAGAGCAAACTTCAAAGAGAAATTTTGGCATGAAGAAGCAGTCTGCAGGACCATTACATGGATAAAGTTGTAAAATAGACTCCTCTGTGCAAACTGGGAAGGGAAATGGAATGAAAGTTTGAAAGGTTTATAGGAACTCAGGCTTCTTTTCCCTTCATGCACGAAGTCAGTCCCACATTGATTTGGTCCTGTCTTGAAATAGGTTTGTGTATTTGTGTTTTGAATAAAAGGGGGGAGAGGAGGGTGACAGCAAAAAAAATTGTACTTGGATAATGAAAAGCTCAGTTAATAGTCTTTAAAATTAATTTTCCTTTTCTAATAATAGTTGAGGGAGCTCTTTTGTCACTTCACAAGTAATGGTAGATCACATTCCCAGGTTTATAGAATTTAAAGCCTAAAATTGTTATGATCAGATAGTTTTATCTTCAGCAGAACATCAGCTATAGAAATTCACCCAGTAATTCCTGCATAGATCTCATGTCCTAAATGAATGTGCTAAAGCTTGTTTTTAGGAAGCCATCTAATCTTGATTTAAAGGCATTAAGTAATGCAGACACCCCCCCCCATGTCAGATTGTTCACTTTGTTATTATTTATTTAAAATAAAACTTAATCTTTAAAATGCTACTTTATTTCTCCATGACTTCATCTAGTTTCAGTTTCTTGCTAGTCTGTCTATACTGGGCTGCAGTGGAGCTGTTCTAGTGTAGTTGAGAAGATGAGTTTCATCCATTGTAGAATATGGTCCATTTGTTCCTCATTTTACTTTGGTGTAAAGCTACTGGATGCAAGTAACATCTTGATGAAAAATGGTCTGTCCTTAATAGTTAATTCACAAGCAACTTACTTCCCAGCACAACCTATTTATGTAATTACAAGTAGACTTCTGTCCAGCTGCTTGTCCGGGATTCCTCAAAGCATTTTTGGTTTGCCAAGTGTGGTTTGAGATGTAATTCATAACGTGGGGGATTCCAGAATGGCTGATGAGGTTAATTTTCCTCCTTGTAGAATACGATATTGTAATAGAGATGCTCTCTTTAGATATGCAAGAGGTTAAAAAAAAAAAAAGTAAAGAATAACTTTGAAAAAAAATCTGGAGTTATTTATACTTAATGTATAGGAATCAGGAGCCCTGTTTGCAGCAATAGTCCCCATGCTTGCCATAAAGTTGCTTCTTGCACTGACCTTAGTAATTTTATGCCATCAAAGGATAACTGATGTCATGATACTACTCTGAAGACTATTCATTAATATAAATACATTATTTCTATATTTAAATATAGTCTAAATGTTTATGCAATGAGCGGGGAAAAGGAATTTGTTCTATTACAGGAACGTGCATGCTGGAAGGTTTATGGAATGAGAATTTGAGTGCCTTAAACCAAAGGTAGGGTTCAGAGTAATTGGACTTGTTGTAACTTGCAGAAAGAGCCAATTTATCTGTATGCTACTTATATTGTCAAGGAAAGTACTTAATGTAAAGCACAGTGTGTCCGCTGCTTTGCCACTCTACTAGTACTTAAAAACAGTACCTCTCCTTTCCTTAATGACAGAAAAAACACATTATCTGACCTTCTATTACATTTAAGATGGCATCTTTTTTCTTAATTGGGAACCAGGATTGTGCTGGCTTAGCATGTGGTGCCTTTCAGAGGTACTCAGATGGTCTTGAACAAGAATAAATGCATGCTGTTTGCTGAAAAGGGTTGAACCATAGCATAGTCATGTGTTTGAAAAGGCTTACACTTGCATGTAAGGCTTACTCTTGCATGTCCAGATGTAAATAGTTTAAAGGGTGCATGGTGTTGAACTGTACCCATGCTGGAAGAAAAAAAATTGTCAAGAAGGCTGAGATAACAGTAGACACTTCTGTTACTTCCCCGCTGCTCGCTCTCTACCAAAAGAGGACACACAGCACAAATGAACACTGTATTCTTTTTTAAAAAAAAGAGATTTCAGTGTTATTACAGAAGTTCATGCAAAAGGCGCATTCTCAGCTTGCCTCACTCCGTGCATGGCCACCGATTTCCATGGACCTAAACCAGTGTTTCTTACATCCAGCCAGCGTGGCTGCATTCAGCTGCTAAGCATATCACGTGCAGCCACCATGCAAAAACATACTTTTATTATTCAGTTGTCTTTCTGGCAATGCTGTGGCTAGTTTAAATTTGCTATGGCTAAATATGGTCACAGGACAAATGTGCATAAAAACTTCTGACCTGAAATGATGGGCAGATGCAAAGGATCTGTCCCAGGCTCTTTAAAAGAAGCATACTATAACCTTGGTTCCCTAGATGACCTGGTGAGGAGGAGTGTGTGTGTGTGTATGTGTACATGTATATATTTATATATTCGTGTCAGTACTTGGATTATCCAGGAAGAATACCTATCCATAGCCCGGGGATTTATGTCAATTCACAGATACTTTATATGTATGGGAAGCAGGCAAACATTTCCGAATGAAAGGAAAGCAAGAACCAAGGAAGGTGCTGGGTTTTCCATTTCTTGTTGACTTCAGATCAAGATCCATTGCGTTCCTGGGAAATACACTCCATGCAAATGAAGTGCAGAGGATTCCTAGCCAGGGGAAAAACACCGGCTAGTGCGATGTAAATGAATGGCTTCCTGCTCATGCTGGCTGAATCTGGGATAGAACAGCTGAGCAAACGCCCTTCAACAGCATTTGTTACCAGTGTGGTTGGTGCTCCACTGTGATCCTGTATCTGTCTGTACACACAGGTGAAGCGTGCTTTAAGTCTCATCCTGTGGCAAGCATGTTGACTTGGGAGAGAGAACTGAATTTCATGCTCTTCCTTTGTCTGTAGCGTGATTCTGGGCAGGGAGCTGGGGTTGCGTATTTTTCACCCAGCTTCACATGCCTAAATTTGAGTCAGCTCTCTCTGAGGTCCCCTTACTGTCCTGGAGAAAACCAGCCAACATTTACAACACAGTTACCAATCTCTTTCAGGCATCTGCAACAGAGGAGATTACATTTAGGCAGATGAAACTGACACTTAGCACCAGACTTCAAAATGCATTAAGATGTCCGATGATGCAGATAGATACACACTGGACATGTCAAAAGATGGTGGAAATTTCACTCCAGGCTGCTCTCTCTTCCCCGAGGAGACAAAATACCTTTAACAATCAGTCTCTGAGCCTCCGGGTTAATGATGCTAGCATACTGGGAGTAGAAGCCCTAGGTGCTGGAAATGTATACTGCTGACTGGTTGCTAGCAGTTTTGGCCTGACCCAACCAACACTCTTTTGGACAATTCCTGAGCACCGTTCAGGTGTTAAAGACAGACCGGGGGTCACTGCTGGTAGGTGACTTGGATGCAGCCCTGTCGTAGAGGCTAGAAGATGCTGGTGGGGTGGAACCAGGCCCTTCTGGGCGAGTATGCAGCGCGGGGGAATGGCTGCAGCCGTGGCTGTAGCCTGTGTGTCCCTGTTCCTTGTTTATTAAATGATGGCCACAGCGTTCCCTGCCTCGGAGTTGTTTACGAGCTAAGTTCAAGCTTGTGGAAGAGTGCCCAGCCAGGGTAGTTTACAGCCAGAGCAGTTCCTCAGTCCATTTTGCACAGAGCCGTACAAATGCTTGTGTCTTTATCATTGGGGAAGACCGGGGTGGGGGAAGGTAAAGGTGTCTGCCGGTAGAAAGAGGGGGGTGGCAGCAACTGCTTTAAACCAGCACTGCTGCCAGAAATTTGTTCTTCAAATGACCCCCTGTCGACTTCACCTGCCAATCCATGATCGTTTGCATAGTTCAGTATATTGGCTTCAGGGAGCCCCAGAACAAAGGCTTTCCTTAAAAAACTCAGACCGTACTCAGATAAAACTCCCACTCATGCCCCAGGGAGTTTTGCATGACGAAGGATTACGGGATGGTGTCTCAGCTTTGCAGTGCGTACTGCTTGCAGCCGCTTTTTAGTTTTGTGGATGAGTAAGACTGTGCCCATTTAGAGGGAAACTTGGTTTCCGTTTGCTCGAAACTTTTTTTACCGTCCTCTTCGTAGGCTAGAGGTGGGGCTTTTGAGGAACCTCCAGGTGAAGAGGAAGGGCACCCACCAGCAGGAGGTGCCTTGGGTGAACGTGGGGAGGGAGAGGGCTTTGCAGACCTTAGCAGACAAGCGGTGGCATTTGAGTTTCGTAAGTTGTCCACACTCCCACCCACATGGGCCCCAAGGTTTCAGAGGTGAGGAGTTATTCAGACCTGGCAGGACTGCTGAGAAGCCCGAGCTCAGCCCGTGAGTCTGTTCAGTGCTTGGGCATCCTGAGATGCTTTTTCCCCGCCTCCTTTCCTGGTGTGGCAGGTATGCCACATCATGTCTTTAGTTTCTCTGATTGTGCGATTACTCACTGTCATTTTGTGTGAGCAAGGCAGGCAGATGTTACAATACCTTCCTCGTCAGCATGTCCTACAGTTTTTATTTCCTTGGATGAAGCAGTAAAGCAGTCACTTCAGGGCCAGAGAATTGGGCCTCATTTCGTCAGCTGGAAGGTGACTAGTTAAAATCTAACTAGCAGTCTCACACACCCAGTGCCTGACAGGAACAGTCTTTGAAGACTATTAAGAAAATAAAAATTCCCTGCTCTGTCATATAATGGAAATGAGTATGCTTCAACAGCCATCCACTCTAATCTGTTAGCCAGCCCTTAGCAGCTTACCAAGCCTGTATTTAACCTATTTCCCTAATGGCAATTAAGAAATGTTTTCATTTCCCAGGGAGAGGATTGCCAATGAAATCCCCTTCTCCCCCCCAATCCCCATTCTGTGGCTCTGCTCTCTCTCTGTCCTCTTCCCCACACCCCAGCTCCCTCTTCCTTAGCCCAAGGCATCCAAAGCATTCCCTGTGTGTTTGGGTAGCATGCAGTGAAGAAGAAATGATTAAGCAGCTGAATGTTTGAAATCCAGCTAAATGCACCGATTATTATCTGCTTAGGGCTTTCTTATCTCGAACTGTGTGGTGCTTAATGGCAGGCCCATTGTTTTCAGCTCAAAGGTATTAATGAAGGAATCAGGGCAGCAGGCTGATGTCATAGGTGGCTGAAAGGTGACTTGCTGCACTGATTTCCCTTACTCCACCCCTTCGCAAGTCCCTTCCAACTAATTCAGGAGAAGGGTTAGTATTTTTAGAGTGGAGGGGGAAGAAAAAAAAAAGCAAGCAGCCAGGTTGCATTTGTGTGTCTGGTAAAAGGATTGTAGAGGCTCCTAAATATCCTGCTTAAAAGATGTACTCTCTTAGCTTCTGCTCTACTTTCTCACTTGATAAAGACTCTGAACTGCTGGCGCAGGTCTCAGTGTGAAAGCGGGCGGCCTGCTTGTTCACACCTGCCCTAGGCATTGGCCAGCAGACTACGCTTTATGTCCTGACCTATATCCAAGGTGAGATTTCCACTTTTGTGTTTTCAATGCAAAGAAAGAGCTGTGAGTAGCTGCCACCGAGGGTTACTTCTTGAGGTGGGCGCAGCCCCCAAGATGATGTACATCTCAAGCAAGTGCTTATGTAGTCAAGTATCAGTTGTACTTTTTGTCACTCTTCCGAGTTAAATTAATTTTTTTTTTTTTAAATGTACATAATTAGTAGATGCAAAGTGGTGTATGTTGTGTGAAGAGAGACTTGTCTCTCTGGGGTGGCATATTGTGAGTGTATTCCGTTTTCTATTACACGGCACAAGCAGGGACAGAGGTGAAGATTCAGAGTAGATTAGATTTAATTGTTTGTATTTTAATCATACATTGTTATTTCTGTAATTATTTTTGTGACAGATTTAATCTGACATTCCCTTCTTTTTTACCATAGACTTGAAACACATACTGCTCTCTTTGACTTAAGAATTAATAGTATTGCTCTACGCTGTAGAACTTGGCATCACACTGCCTACAGAAATGGTAAATACGAATAAAATTTCATCAAGTTTTCTTTTTTTATGGACCAGCCAAGAATTTGAAGACAGATGTGTTACCAGAAACTGACTTGTGGAGCTTTTGTGATTTATGGAACAATAAAAGAAAAATAGCTTTTAGACAGTGGTGTCATAAGGTAAAGAGTTCTTGTGTGCATATATATCCAAGCAAGTCTCAGACAAGGATAAAAAATAATGCCTTTTTTTTTTTTTTTTCATTTTAGTGAGACAGTCTTTTAATCAGAGTCTTTGTGACTACAGTTAAAATTAATGTCTTTGCTGGCATGCGATTAGTAGGTTAGGATTTCTGTCTTACCTAAACGAATGAGTGAAAAGTTTACTCCTTTCTCTTATTTTTTATTGGGTTTTTTTTTTTTTATTTTTCTCCATTTCAGTTTAGTTTTGGTCTGGTGAGCATGTAGTAGCTTTCACTGTTCACTGAAGTATTTTGTGCCTGTCTAAATAGTCCACTAGCAAAGGCTAGACCTCAGAAGACAAAGCAGAGGCAGAAAGAGCGGCACTGAATACCCATACATGCATCAAAGCCAGCTGCTCTCTTGATGAACAAGATTTGCTTAACAGCAAATCATCAAACATGGAAACGTTCCCTTCAAATTTGGCTTTTTCCTGAGAAAAAAGAACAACTGTATACCACTAGATTTCTTTTTTTCTTTTTTTCCTTTCGACTTATTTGCTCATGGTTGGGTTTTTTGCCATGGGAAATGAAATTAGCTAACGTTCTGCAAGAAAAGCTGGAGAACTTTTTTAAAAATGTTAGCTGAGGTGCACCAAAAGGGTTGAGTGAACTGACCGGCACTTCCAGTCCTGTCCTCTCCCGTCCCCCCTCCCCGTTTCTGTAGGTTCAGCAGTAAAAATCTATTGAAATGTGAGATTACCAAACTGAAGCAATCAGTCTGAAATGATTGAAGATGATGACTATTCTTTTCTTCAGATGACCAAAAGTCATCTTGTTCAGAGTTCCTTATCTTGGAGCTGCTATTTCACAACTGTTTCTGTCTTTCTAAGTTTGTCTTTCCTGTTAAAATCTAAGAGCGCTTTACCTTGTATGTAAGCTTGTATGTAGAAACCATCATCAGTAGTTATAAGAAATGGGGTCTGGTTTTCCCCTGAAATTATGTTGAGATTTTGTAAAGGAAAAAGTGTTTGTTTATTTCTTCAGTAATTTAGCAGATTATGTGTCAAGCCCAGGGTGAAATTTTGTTTGCTGAACTTATCTTAAACTTCGGGAGGGGAGGAAGGTTCCGTTTAAAGGTCAAAGTGTTTCAGGACTTCAATTCAGTATATTTTTTACCTTTAAAGTTTTCCCTTACCCCACCCAGACGTCGGACCTTCGAAGCTTTTCAGATGTCTTACACAGTCATCTTGTATTGAAATTTTTGAAACAGCTCTACATTAAATTCCAGAATGGTTAAATATCCATGTACATATTGTTATCATCCTCTGCGCACAAACATTGCTCTAGGAAGAAATTTGGTGTTTGAGGTTAGGGGAGGATGCTGGGCTGGAGTTGACAAAATTCAGATGCTAATGATAATTAATTTATGTAGTGGCAAAGATAGGTGCACTGCCAGGTGCTTTACAGGCGGATAAGATCTGGTTTCTGCTTCAGTGAGTTTACAATCTGAGGCCCTGGTTTTGCAAATAGTTACGCACATGAGTTATGCCACCGAGTGCAGTGACACTACTCATGCATGTGAAGTTACTCACCTGTAGTGAGCGTATGTGTGTACAGTTTCAACTACATTAGCTTTTCAATTGATTTTGCAGCGAGTCAGTAATTGTTTAGTGTGATAATTGAAGTTATTTAATAAGCTCTGCGAGTCAGAAGTTAAAAGAAAAAACAGGAGTCACCCTTCCTGATGGGAATTGAAAACTGAGATTTTTCTGGGAGATCTTTCAGGATGCAAACAATCCAGGTTAGATCTGGCACTTTCATGTCACACTGGCTTAAATTACGTCCATTTGCTTACAAATCACACAGGAGAAAAATCACCCCATAATTGGAAGGGAAAAGTGTTA
Source organism: Pelecanus crispus (assembly GCF_030463565.1). Taxonomy (NCBI): domain Eukaryota; kingdom Metazoa; phylum Chordata; class Aves; order Pelecaniformes; family Pelecanidae; genus Pelecanus; species Pelecanus crispus. The sequence continues at coordinate 82,050,221 of NC_134645.1, read as the reverse complement.
TTCCCCTTCCTCATTTGTCGTGATGCTGATCTTGGGGCCACATTAAGAGTGTTTCCAGTGAAATTACTTTCAAGTCTGGGAAAATTTAATCAGCAGAGGCCTTGGTAGCTGTAAATTCGTGGCAGCAGTCCCTAATTCATCTTGTAATTCTATGACAGGCTCTGAATTGCCCGTATTTGGCCAGGGATCACCTCAGTGGACAGTTAATGAAAGAGTAGAGGGAACTTGAAGGTCAGTCGCACTGAATTTTTTTTTCTTCCTGGATGTGTCTTTTTTATTGCAACCTATCTTTGTATAATTTATTAAACAAAGCCCTTTTTTGTTTCCTGCAAAGGCAAATCTATCCCTCTTTGTTTTTCTGCCTTCTTTCCTTGAAGCATTTATAAAATAGCCCAGAAAACCTGAAAATAGATGTTTCTGTTGAAATTACTAGGCAGAATTACACTCTAGCCAATTTATATTTCTTCTCTGAGTGTGGTCACGAGAATAAAACTGCAACAGATGCTGCAACTAGGTATGTTTTTGAGAGTGGAATTTGTACATTGACATGTAAATCTAATCTCAGTACAATGAGAAGACTTTAGTTATTGGCTCAAGCCCCGAATAAATGAATTTGAACTTCAGCAAACCATGAGACTCTAATCAAAACAGCACCAGAAAGCGCATTTGGGTCTGCTGGGTTCAGACTAACCAGCAGATAAGCTGGAATAGCTTTTGTTTAGTGAAACACCATAGTAAATGGGTGCTGACTTAGCAAAACACAGTATTTTTTTGTGATGTATACAGCGTAACAGGTATGCTGAAAATAAAATGGAAAAAAAAAAGGGGGGGCATGGAATAAAAATTATAATGACCTTTTCATTTTCTTCTTTCCTCTTTCTTACTTAATCAAGTAAGTGCCTGTAAACACTATATTTTCTCTTTTTCAGGCTCTTTTCTTTCTTTGGAGGACATCAGCCTTACCTCTTGTTTTATCTCATTCACTCTCTCCCTCAGAGTACCTTGTGTCTTAATCTTTTTTCTCTGACTTTTTTTTCTCTCGGCTCCACCCTTTTTGCCTCCTTTTTCTATCCTTTTCCTATTGCTTTTTTTTTTCTCCTTCATTTTGACTTCCATTCCAAATGCAGTATCTTCCCACCTCAGAGTTCCCTTCCCCTGTTCAGCCTGTGTCAGAAAAAAATTCGTAGGGCTCACCGTCATTTGACACTTCACGATCAAGTGTTTTGAATGACCACTCTGGCTTCAGAGGAAGAGGAAGTGTTGGTAGATGAAGTAGTGATTTTTCAGCACCTGAGCTCTTAGCAGCCTTTCAGTCACAAAAGATCACTGCTCCTTCCTCTCAGGTTGAATCCGAAATCCTTTGCAACTCTTGGGAAACTTCGTTTACTATTAAATTAAACCTACAAAGTGGGGAGAAACAGGAGATATGAAAAGTGGGTAGAGAAGTCCACTTTCTGCCTGCTATACAAGGAAAAATTAAAAAAAGATTTAAAAGTGGGTTTAGTTTTCAAAGTACATTTAATTTAAACTAGCCATAAGAATTACCTGCATTTTTATGGTTATCATCTAGTGAAGGATGCCCTTACTGTAAATACAGTACAATCAGCTCTTCTGTTTGTAAACTTAGGATTTCATGTCACTTTTTAATAGGCTTCTGAAGCACACAGCCATTCAACTAGCCCTGATGCAGCAGTGGTCATTACTGGCTGTAGGACCTGCTATTTAGTGTGCACTAGCTCTGCCTGTCTCGTTCGGTGCGACTGTGACCACTGTTTGTCATTTACCAGCACCAGGGGATTTCCAGCTTCAGCGCTTTTGCAGATCACAAATGTGGCATGGGAAGCAAGATGATACCTTTTAACTCGGTCGTGATGTTGCGTCTGTGTGGACCAGAGTGGTTTTTGCTGATATTGAACGCTTTCAAAATGATGCCAACACAATCTCAGTCAAGTCCTGTGGAACAAAAATGGTCTCTGTTCTTGCACAAACCTCTGGTGGCCTCTCACAGTGTCAGCAACACCACATTTCTACACATGCTGAGTTTCCAATATTTGTACAAGAAGCCAGTCTGAGAAGGTTGATTGGAAGTGATCAGGATCGTTTTGTGTTTTGATTTTGCGTATTTCTGTTTAAATCAGAATGAGTGGTTGTACTTGAAATGCTGGAGTTGGCAGTAACTGCAGAGTAACAAAATTGCTTGAAGGGAGGACATGAAAATCTTCTGTTTGTTTGTAGAAGGCTATTGTTAATTTAATATAATTGGGTGTCAAGCTTCAAAAACCATCATACGCTATGTGTTTATAAAGTACTTTTATTAATAGCATAAAAAAATCCAATAACAACCCAAGAAACTTCTCATTGTGAGAAGAGAAGAATATTAGTGCCTTTCCTGACAGGGTTTCTTTTCACGAGGGATTCCTCTATGGAACACTAATCAAGTCCATTCAGAAAGGCCTTAATTAATTTAATTAAAATCTGTCAGATCAAACTGATTAGCTTGACATCCAGCCTGGCGGGAGGAAGGAGGCTGGTACATGCGTTGTGACTGTGTTGAGGTGGGCTTGCCGTCTGCAGTCAGAGACGTATGGGCGCTGCGATGATCAAAGCCATCTTTCATTGTCGTCAGAATAAACGTTACGGCTCCCCCAGGCAAGTGATCCAGTTTCTTTTTGTTAGAAAATATTTTATACCTCCACAGCCCCGGCAGCTCAGAAGGGGATGGCAGGTACCTGGCTCTGCACGTGATTGAAGGGGAGCGCCGGGTGACCTTTCCTACCCTTCTGACAACGGGAATACAGATTAAACATTTTTCATCCCTTCGCCATCCTCTGTCTTAGCCGTTGGCCATGACCACTGCTGCACGGGCAGGAGAGGGACAAAGGCCGTGTCGGCGGGGGCGGCTGCGTGGTGGCGGTGAGCGTTGGTGCTGCTGCAGCTGAGCCTCCCGAGGAACGGTGTGTCCGCGTGGGGCATCTTCCTTTCAAGGACTGAACTGAGGTGGGAGCTGAGGAACTGCACCCTCTGCTATCTGGCTGTGCTCGTCCAAAATCTGAGGCACCTCCTCAACCACATAGGCTTGTTAAGCCTACAGCTGCCAATAATAATGTGTGGTTTCCATGGCAAACATCGGGATGGCCAATGCAATCTGTGTCTTTAGCCCTTTCCACTTCCCCTACCCCATACATGTACTTACAGAGTATCTCTCATCTTCAAAGCTTTTTTTATAAACACTTTTATCCTTCATTATAGTGGGATGGATCCATCAAAAGGGTAATAGCTAGTAAATGTTCAGGTTTTTAGGCCCCAATCCTGCAGGCGCTTCGGCATATGTTTTAGCTTTATGTACTGTAATTCAGGCTTCAGTGGAACCATTCACAGAGGATGAAGTTAAGCATATGTATAAGTTAGGAATTGCAAAGATTAAATAGCATTCCTGCTTGCTAGAAGTCAAAAGGTAGATGAAAACAGTGACCCCAGATACAGAGGAACAGCCTTTCCTGAAGGAAGAGCAGCAGCAGCTGACATTGGAAAGACTTGCCAACAGAAGACCTGCCAGTGACATGCAAGTGTTTGGTCTTTATTTGTGAGAAGGACCCTTCTCCTGCCAAAAGGCTAGCGGGCCAGTTCCTCAGAGAGTGGAAGGCATCTGTGGCATCCAGTTCCAGTTGCATGGGCACACACATAGTGAAAGCATCTTTTTACAGTTTAGCAGTATGTATCCAATTTTAGTACTTGGGCTTGACCACGCTTTCTGCCAGTGAAATGATAGAGATGCATTGCTGGAAGAAATAGAACGTAAGTTTCATCTGCAGGTATTTTTCCTGACTTGTAGCTTCCCAATATTGTCTGGCCATGTCAGCTGAATTGATACCGATATCCTTGAAACAGGCAAGGTGGCTTTAGTTTGAACACCAAACCTGCAGTGAAAAGGGTATGTTTGGTCAGTTTAGGATCTCACCACTGGAGAAGCATGCTTTATGGAATGATTGAGGGTCATATGGGTAGGGCGGGCAAATGCATAAGAAAATAAGCCACTAGCAAACACATTTGTCTTTTTTGAAAGAATGTAATATTTTGCCTTCTGTGCTATCTAAGCCTAAGCTTAGATGTGTAGAGACATCTTCCCCTACCTGCCAAGGGCTTCTTTGATTCTCATCTTGTATTATTTCCATGCTAGCCCAAGGATCTACCCATGATGAGGCTTTTTTGCAAGTGAATGTATTACAGAGTGTCTGCATGATCTCTGTTGATGGTGACCCAACTCTAGCAGTTTCTTCCTAGTGGAGTACCAGAATCTATCTTTCTTTTTCCTTTTGCTTTTATGATGGGGTCCCTTCCCTGGCATCCTCCCAATTTCTCCATTATTTTTGTCTTAAGAAAGTACAAAACTGAATTCTGTTCCACTGTACTCATTAAATTGGATTCTGCTCTTAATCATCAGGTACCTAGGTTGAAAAACTTAAGATTCCCATCATGTAACCGAGAGTGAGTGGTTGGCTCAATGCATTGCTGTAATGCGTGTTTGTAGCATAAATTGGCAAAAAGAAGGAATTTTTAAAGAGGTGTTTCTTAATAGGATTTTATAAAATTTGTCTCTTCCTATAAAACAACTGTACTAACTCTTAGGTACTATTTGAATCAGTGATTTTTATTTTTTCTTCATCTTTTCCTTTCAGCAGCCTAATATTTGTGAGGAAATAACACTGGACATTATTGATCTATTTTTTTCTTTTCTTCCCAGCTCCTAGGTCACAGTTTAGGCCCTAGTTCAGCACAGTACTTAAGAAGAGGCTTATCTTTAAGCACATGTTCAAGTCTCAGCGGAGTAAATGAGAATTAAGCAAATACTTAAGTACTTTACTGAATAGGGATAGAATTAAGCACGTAGTTGAATGTTTTGCTGAATCAGGGCCTTAAAATTAAAAATTAATCTTATTTGTGCTACAAAGATTGGAAAGCTAGGCACTAGATTTGGATCTTGAATTAATATGAACCAGGAACAGGGTAGCACCAACTGTCACAAGAAGAAGGGTGTATAGGTGTAGAAATGGGGTAAAGCTGGGGTTGTTAAAATCATGGGTAGGACATAGGAGAGATGTGCGTTCAGTTCCTATGTCTGTTTTAGGCTAAATTGCTGGAGATTGACAATCCCTTGTGCTTCAGTCCTAGCACTGGTGAGCCCTGGCATGCAGAAGAAGCCCTATAACATTAATAGCTGCTGTGCTAAGTCTAAAGTTGCAGGAGAAGGGGCTTAGTCTTTCTAAGCCTCAGTACGTACTCTATTTGTCCTGTGAAGTGAAGGTAATGCCATTTCCCTTCTTTCATGTTGTGTCTCCCTTCTCTATCTGATTGCAAACTCTTTGAGGTGGTGAGGTTTCTTTCTATGCATTTACGTGATGCCTGGCATGGTGCTCTTGCTTGTGGCTTCTAGATGGTTTTGTAATAAAAGCCCATAATAATAAATCTTGTGCTTTGGGCTTGACAAAATAATTTATGTGATGTGATGGAGTATCATTACAGCTAAAGTTTTTGTCAAGATTTAGGTTAATACAAAATAATGGCAGCACTAAGTAGCTTTTTGACCAGCATGAGTAACTTGTGAGACTCTAGAAAAAAAGGTTTGATGAAGCGTGGTAACTTTGCACTACTTTAGGAAGACAGCTGCCATTTTCGGCCTCTAGAGTTGAGCTGCTTACGGATGAATGTATGGGAATGAAACCTCTTTTGCATGGACTGGTTTTAGGGATGTTTGTTAAATCTGCAGACCTCTAGTATGTCTTTTTAGTGCCCATGAATTCCTTCTGAGCAGTTTTTGGTACCATACATGTCTGAGTTGTGTAAGTGAAGTACTTGACAACCATCATTTCTACAAACATGGAGCTTGTGCCCAAGGCTGGCTCAGCATGCACCGTGACGTTCTGTGTTGGGGCAGTTGGTGTTACCCTTCGGCGACGCTTAGCGAAGACTGACTGACCCAAGTGCTCATTTTAAACTAAACTTCATTTAAGGATACGTTAACAAATATGCATAGTGAGTGTAATGCAATCTGTGTGGGTGCTAGCTAATGGTTAACCGGCTCTGTTGAGCCTGTGCTCCTTAAACAAACGCTATCAGTGTGGGATGAGTTGTCTTACTTCTGCAGACAGGCGTAGTGCAGGTTGGAGACTAATGCTTTCTTCTTCAGAGTAGAAGACAGCAGGAGGGCTTTCACTGCCTGCTCCAACAGGGAAGGGAAGGAAGGCATCACGTTACTAGAGCTGCTATTTTCAAATAAAGACGGGAGGGATGAGGGTAGCGGGGTCTCTGAGTATGCCCTGAAGTTCGTAGGCTGGCTGACCTCAACTCAGCTGTTACTTTGCTTTTTTAACTGACTGTTGTCTGAACAGGTGCTTGATGCAGTATAAAGCTGCTCAGGATAGTTGGCGTAACTTTGCTTTCACGCTTTGAGAAAGGGGAGAGGAATAGGCAAGATCATGCTTTACGTAGGAGGTTACTGTGTGGAGATACTCTGTACGGTGCATGAAGGGGCAAGATAGTGCTGAAACTTTGAGCTTTCTGTACAAGGCAAAAACCTAATAGATCAGGTGAGTCAAAACTCTGTGGATCTTGCTTATATAATATGCTGGGGGCTTTGAAAACTTTGTGGAAATTGCTTGTCATAAGGCATATGGGATAACAATCTTGTTTTCTGAACTTTTACCAAGGCAAAAATTTACGTTTTATACATGGGAGAGACCTCTCACCCAAGCACGGTTCTTGCAGTGATCATTGTGTGATCGGCTTGATTAATCATCTTGGCTTATAAATGGGTTGAGTTAGTATCTTTAATCTGAACAGATCTTGAACTGTTAGAAAAATGCTGGTTCTGGATGAGTTGTAATTGTCTTATTTTTTTTAAACAGCAAACACAAATCCCCTCTATGCATTTGAAATAAGAAGAGTAGGCTTTTGTTGAGCATAAGCAAATTATTCATTCCTACAGGTAGAAACCCAGAACTTGGCATGGAAGGCTTCAAAAGCACATCTTCAGCAAAACCAATGTATTTTGTTTTTTCACAGTTATGGGCAGAGTAAGCTGCTATTTCAGTTTTTTGACTATGGCTCATAGGAGATATATTAAGTACTTCAGAAATTGTCTCTTTGTGATTGTTTTTTCAGACTAACTTTTCCTCCCTTGATGAATTAAGCGACCTACCTCTACAACCAAATGAGATTGTTAGCTTTGAATAAAGTAACGGATTTATAACTGTAAAGCATCTACTGCTCACCATAGAAGCTTCTGTTCAGGACAGAAGTTTAGAATTTGATGCATTTAAGGTATTTTTATTGACCAGATAAAAATTCTTTGTTAAAACATTGTTGGGCAACTTCCTTGTCATTTAGGTTATCCTTGCACTGGTGTAAGTACATTTAATTCAGTGAAGTTCCCTGTGACTTAGAGCATTAAACATGTGACGAACAAAATGATGAGAGACTTAAAAGATAACTCTTTTATCTGTTTATTAACAGTATACTTCATTTAACTTTGGTTGCACAAAGGCTCTGTCAATTAAGTTAATAGAAAATGTCACTTTCTAGTTAACATGTCATAAAAGTACGTAACGATTTTTTTAAGAATCTTTCATTCACAAAATAAAATACATAGCCATAAATCTTTTCTTATTTAGTCTTTTAAAATTACTATCAAAGAACAAAACCTTAATTTGTAGCCTGAAGTTATTTTGTTAAAATCACTTTTTCTTGACAGACTTATTCATGCATCGGTATGGTCTGATATGATAACTGAATTGATTTATAATGGAGAATGAAATAAAAGTGAAGATATTTTAAACAGACCAATGGAATTTTCACAGGCTTGAAACATAGATGATTTTGTTTTGTGAATTCTCCACTTTTTTCTGAGGCAGAAAAATCACACTTGGACCATTTCTATGAATTATTCTGTTAACTGCAGAAAGTTTAAGATTATAAATCAAAATTTTTGAAGTGAATCTGAAATTAGGAAGCTGGAAGGAGAGGCTGGTTTTGGACTCCATGTTTGTTAAACAAAAATGCGGTGGCTGTTTTGCTGGGAAATTCCTCTTTTAAGTGTAGCAAAGTTACAACTATTTATCTCCTTAATAGCTTTTTGGATTAAAGTAATAAAGTCTAAAATGACTTTATGAATGCGAATTGCAGGGGTTTTTTTGTTTTGTTTCACTAACATCCATTTTAGGGAGACTTTATGAGTTCCAGTGCACCTTCCAAATATTGACAGTGCCGGGGCTGGATGGAAAGTTCAGACCAAATCTTGAACCTCCTCGTGTTGGTTCTACAGACTGTCTGGAGTCCAAAGGTTACGAACTGCTTGTAAACTATCTCCAGAATAAAAGCCTGCGTGCCAGGACATCAGTGCTGGTATTGTGTTCTCTATTCTTTTCCTAATTTGCAGTTTCTCCCCACCCTGCCCCCGTGGATTCTCAATGGCCTGAATTGCTTCAGTCTATTTAATTCAGTGAGGCTATGCTAATCGATGTCAACTGAAAGCCTGTCCTGAGACCCCAAGACTTTTCAGAGATGTTAATTCGCTTAGTACCACAAAACTTAAAAAAAAAAAAAAGAAAAAAAGAGTAGTTCTAAATTGTCCACTCCTGAGGCACAGATACTAAACCCCTGGATTCAGCAAGCTCTTTGAGTGCACAGCTTTAATGACACTGACTTAACAGAACTATTTTCTTTAAGCACCAGGTACAAACATGAGGTAACTGATGTAATTTGTTAGCAGTAAAGGGCCTCTTTGCAGCATTTTTTTTCTCTGTTGGGTCTGGCAACATAAAGATTAAAATTTGCATTCAAAATACCCTGTACAAGAGTGAGCCAGTGACTACTGAGGTCAACAGAAGTCTTCCCGTGAATCTGAATTTCAGAGTTTGCTTTGCTTAGGTCTGCAGGATACGCAGGCTAAATCAAATAAGACCATTTATGTCCTTAAACATGAGGCAGTAACATGCTGCTCGACCTACAGGTTTCCCAGAGTGGATCTGGACCCTCGTGGTAGGTACCTCGGGGAGGATCATGAAGCTTGAGTTAGGTGCTGAGGCTCTCCAGATGGCTCACTGGGAGAAGACAGTGCTCAGGGGAGGACTCCCAGGAGCCAGCAAGCTCAGCCAGAAGCATCCTGAGTTCGGTTCAACAGCACGATTTGTGCATTTTTGCAAAGTGGAGGGTGGGACGTAGTCCAACCCCATCCTCCCCCAATAAACTGAATTGCCTGTCCGTGCTTTGGATATCCTTTGAGGATCCAGGCTCAACCTCGCAGGCAGAAGTGCAAAATGGTGGATTTCCTCAATGTTGTAAAAAAATTTGGTTCTAAGTGAACATTTCTCTCTAAAGCCCTTTTCCAAAGAAATGCTTCTGCTAGAGAGACAGGGAGCGATCACTTACAGCTTTCCACAGGCAAACACTGTATGTATTTTACTGCCAACTGTAATAAATTTATCTCTGGTTTAGTTCATCAATGCAATTTCTCCTCATTATGTGAACATAACAAATAGTACTTATCTCCTTTGACTGGTTGTTTTTTGGACATGAAATTCCTGGTAAATGGACCTAATTAATATAAAAAATTTAAAACCCTACACATTTTTTCCCTTGCATCAGTGTGTGGGTTTTGGTTAGTAACAGAGTATGTAGAATCAGTGGTTCATCAAAGTGATCAAAGGTCCAATGAAGGCAACTTATGTGAGTCTTTAACTCTGAATTGATCCTCAGTGATCGACTTAAACTTGTCGCTTTATTCACCAGAAGTAACTTTTTTTTTCTAAAATAGCTTTTACCAAAAGCTTTTTTTGTATCAGAATTTTTTAATGTTACCGTGGCATATGCCTCATGGGTATACTCTACATTGGCTTCGTAGTCAACAGTGATCTCGATGATAAATCATTTTACAAGGCTTCGAATGTTCTTAACTCTTAGTGAGAGAATCCTAAATTTAGTGTGTTAAATATTTTCAAGAAATAGGCCTGCTGACTTTTAATCTGCAGGTCTGTTTTGTACAGCATGCAGTTTCCAGGTACTCGGTATCTCTTGTGCTGCATAACCCGTAACGTGTGCACGGCTATCTAATCTTGCGGCAGGTGAGAAGCTGTAATTTGTGGGGCGTCTTACTGAAATACAGAAAACTGATGGGGAAAGAATGGTGATTGAGCCGTATTTGGCCCATACAGTCTTAATTCTGTTTTGAAAAACAGGCAGCAATGACTGAATAACCTTCAGAGCTGTTAAAACATCGCGGGTTGCGTGGTGCGAAGGCGAGCTGCGCGGGGCACCAGCACCCCTTGCTCTCCGGGGGCCGAGCGACCCCCCCCGTGCTCGCCAAGATCTGTTTGTCCAGTGATGCAAGAGTTTGCTAATTAAACAGTTCACAGCGGTGTTTGGGGCAGAACCTGTGGACATTTAACCAATTGAACAATTTATTGCTGTAATTGAGGGGGTGAGCTGGTGTTTATTAACTAGCCTTCCTGTCACGTTCGAATGGCTGGACTAACCCTTGGTCCCTGACTTGTTTTCAAGCGCCCAACCGATGGTTGTTGGTGCTGCGGTCGTCACTCTTCAGGCTGCTGCTTCAAGGCCAGAACTTTACTTATCCCCCTTTTGCAAGTTCAGCAACATTATTGGGCATTTTTTTTCCTTGCGGGAGCCAGTGTTATGAACAAAGTGCTATCCCTTTAGAGCAAAAAGAAAATTTTATCCTGGACAAAAAATAAATTGGGATAATTTGGAAATTTCAGCAAATCGCTTCTGGCCTGAAAATGGGTGTTAGGCTTTGTAATCTCAGCCTTAGCACTAGTTTATTTTCCTTTTATGATCATGGTCACCTTTTCTGTCTCCATCGTCATTAAAGCGGGTTCGGGGCTAGGATAAAGGCGTCATTGCAGTGGCGTGCAGCAGGGCTTCCAGTCAAACCACTGAGGCACACGCAGTTTGGGACACAAATGTATTCAGGGGAACAGTGAGTCCTGATGGTGATAACAGGCTGCTTCTCACCCTTACCCATGAAAGCTTCTATGACTAGAACTAATTGGCCGTTCCTAAAGTGCAATTAGCAGGGATATTAATCTAGGCCTGACAGGTGTGAAAATGTGTTTCTTTGAGTCCATTCAAAAGACATCCTATCTGATCAACCATAGGGGGAGCCTGAAGCAATTGTGTCTATAAACTTGCAAGGCTTTTAGTTTGTCGGAACTGAACAGCCCGCTTTTATTAATCCCATTTGAGTTAGACGACATTAACCCAACAGAAATGGATGGGAGGAAGTTCACTTAATACTAACGTAATACTTGGTATCACTTCCATCATCAGGAAAGGAAATGCTTGCTTCTGCCTTCATTTAGGTAGGCGAAGAAAAGGGAAGACTTTTTTAAAAAAAATTATTTTAATTGGAAAGATACATCTGAATTATTTTGCAATACGGATCATTCAGTGTCTGTCCCCCAGTTAACTTCTAGTGCAGTTCGATAATCTCCATTTGTAATGTGTGCTACTTTTCTCATGTAGTTCTTCACCCCACTAGGCACGGCACATAGCAGTGACTTTAAAAGGTGGTGTCACCAAGGGTGGCATTCTCATCAGCTGGGCAGATATTAAATAGTACTAATGTAACAATCTGTGATGGAGTTTCAGGACTTGTTTAAGGAACTCAGGCCAGGTACACCACTACTAGTTCAGCTTTTTTACAGCTGGTGTAAATGGGCAGAGCTCAGTGGAGCCGCACTGATGTGTTCATGTCCAAAGATCCTGAATTCAACCAGGAGACATTGTGAGATGCTGAAGGATTCCAGCTGAATTTGCAGACAGCTGCTTGTGCTAGTGGGCTTCAGGCTTGGAACTAGACGAGGAAATTTTGTATTTCCCGTTTTAATTAAAAGGGACGTTCACCGTATAAGACTAAAAGACAAAGCCTACCCCAAAGACGCGCATGTGTTTTACATAAAATAAATGCATTATAAGAGTGAGAAATTGCTTTGAAGGTGGTCTTGATACTGAAAATAGTGTGTGTTCATGGGCGTGCACATGCATGTATACTGCTCAGTCAGCTAGAATTTTCTCCAAAGGTGGAAAATTCTGTTTTATTATGTATGGTCTGCTCTGAAAAATGTATGCATAATGCTTTAGTAGGTCATCCTTCTGGAAGTATCTGAATGTCTAGACCACTGTGATATTTCTTAGAAGATTTCCTAGAAAAGATTAATCTAGAGGAGGTCTCCCATCCCAGTCTCCTGATGAGAAAGGCAACTTTATAAACAAATCGTTTTACTAATGAACATGGCCTGTCTTACCAAGGCTAGGGGGTTTTGCCCCACCACTGTGACAGAAAAGCCTTTCTCGGACTAAAGAACTTCTGGCCCAAACTTGCTCAGGTCAGTTTTGTTCTGTGAAAATCTTCAGCTGGAAAAGCTCAAGAAATAGCCCCTTGCTGTTTACCCTATGACATACTTATAGAGTACAACCATATCCTTTCCCAACCTTGGCAAAGCCAGAAAGCAAGAAATACCATGCTTGCGTTGCATAATGGAACAAGGTTCAGGGGCCTTCAAGAGTATGAGCAGTGATTGAGGTAGCTTTAGAAGCAGTGTAAGTATGTCCCTGGACTTAAAATTGTGTGCTTTTCTGAGCTGTAAGGCTCATTAACTTAGCTGCTAATGTATCTGCACCGCTCTCTCGATGCAGTGATGCCCCTCACAACACTACCGTCTTCCACAGTCAGCAGGCTTGGAGCTGGCTCTGCAGGCTTTGCAGTAGAGCATGCTACCGTAGACATGCTTTTCTGCATCTTTCCTTAGAAAGACTCTGCATTTTCTAACCTATTGCCATCTAAATTGATCTTGATTCAACACGGGTGACCAGCATGGGAAATGACGCCCTCCTTCCGGAGCAATAATGAGGTTTGTCATTTCTTTGGAACCCACTGCCGTTCCGTCAAGACATCTGAGTTTTCTAGGTGATTTATAGGTTTGGTATTCAATTGCTGATTTAGGAGGGCAAGGCAGTGTTTTTCTTTATTACCTTAGATAGTGCAAAACATACAAGAGGAAGGAGGGTCTTGTGATTGAGATGAAGGGCTGTGATTCAGGACGCGTGGGTTCAGCTCCTGTCCCCGCTGTCTGCTTTCAGTGAAACCTTGGGGAAGTCATTCGATCTCTTCCTCTTATGCAAAATCTCTGACTCTTTCTGTCTTTTCTGTCGAGCGGGGAGATTCTTGTCACCAGCTGCATATCTGTATGCCTTCCCCACTGTGCAGCCCCCCAAGCTGGATAGCCTGCCTTCTCACGTTTGGGGAGGAGGGTTCAGGCATGGGAGTTTTGGGGTCCATTCTTAGAATGGAGAATCCCATGCCCAAATCTGCTACTGGGACTCCTGCTTGCTTTTCTCTCTCTCCCCCAGTTCTCCTCCCCCAACACCTCCTTTTCTCCCCCGTCCCTTCCAAACCACCCAGAAGTGGAGAGGAAGGGCTAGCTCTCCCCATCTCCACTGTGAAGCCAAAAAAATACATTATCAGTCTCCTCTTAACCAGACGTGGGAACAAGATTACTCAAATTGATGTCAACTGAGTACAAGTTATGCAGTTTTGCAATTTGCTGACTAAAATTGTTGGAATTACCCAGAGCTAAATGATTTTATAGCTGGAAATTGGAGAGCCTCTGGTGTTTACACCGTTGTTCGTGATGGAAGGGATGAATCCTGTTGCTTCACCTCTTCACCCTTTTTATGGACAAAAAGGGTGCACAGTGAAGATGTTTGTTCATACTTGTTTAACCTCAAATGGTTTGGGCAGTTGCTTTCTTCATACCTCAGTTATATTTTCATTCCTATTCAGAGTTTTCATTAGCAAGTCATTTTGCGGCTACCCAGAGTGACGTTTAGTAATTGCATTGAGATGTGTCCATCTTAGAAATCTAAATTGTAATAGTGCAGTAAAATCTGCTTTTGCTCAAGAGATACCTGAGCAGAAAAAAATAAGCAATTAAAATAATGGCTAAATAAGCACCGACGTGGTATTTATTGATAGAAAGCTGCAGCTCTTTGCTGCACGGCTGGTAAGAAACAAGAGAATGAATAATAGCTACCAGTGTCCCAAGTTTGAAAAGTCAGAGGAAATGGCAGCAAGAAAAAGCAAATGAAGATGGATGAAACCCCAGGAGGGTGAAGGGGGACGTCCTCCATGCTGGACGGGGCTGGGCGGCTGACTCCGGGGTCACCTCAGCTGTTGCTTTTTGGAGTGGTGTTTTGAAAGGGCGCTGTTTGCGAGGAGTGCTTCCTGGCTGCCACCGCCGCGCACCACTTGCAGATGCTGCCTGTGGGTCAGTGGGAGGTCACCGCCAGTTAACTCAACACCTCCGGCGGGGAGAAAGCTCTTGGGGATAAACTGCCTTACTATCACTGTCTAACCCGCACCGAGAGAACTCGCAGATGCTTAACCTGCCCCTTTGCTTTGTCCTGAAATACGTTTTCTTGGCGTCGTTAGCGCTGCCAACTAATACCTCTCCCCATGCTCAGTACAGCAGGTTCAGCATAGAGTCATAGAATCATAGAATCGTTTAGGTTGGAAAACACCTTTAAGGTCATCCAGTCCAACCATTAACCTAACACTACCAAGTCCACCACTACACCAATTAAGGGTAGAGCAATAATGTCATATTTCCTGGCTTGGTGGCTGGATTATTTTTAATGAAAGTAAAACCTAGGAATCATTAAGATTGGAAAGGATCTCTAGGATCATCAGTCCAACCATCAACCCAACACCACCATGCCCGCTAAACCATGTCCCAAAGTGCCACGTCTACACATTTTTTGAACACTTCCAGGGATGGTGACTCCACCACCTCTCTGGGCAGCCCGTTCCAATGCTTGACCACTCTTTCCATGAAGAAATTTTTCCTAATATCCAATGTAAACCTCCCCTGGTGCAACTTGAGGCCATTTCCTCTCGTCCTATCACTTGTTACTTGGGAGAAGAGACCAACCCCCACCTCACTACAACCTCCTTTCAGGTAGTTGTAGAGAGCGATAAGGTGTCCCCCTCAGCCTCCTCTTCTCCAGGCTAAACAAGCATCAATTTCTCCAGCCAGGTGGTCGGCTTTTCTCCTGGCAGGTCCCTCTCCCCATGCTGCGGCCAGGGCCGGGCTGCCCTCCCATGCCTTACCAGCACCTCAGCAAAGCTGCCAGGGACCAAGTGAGACTCAGGGTCCACAGAGGCGGCAGAATCCCGCACACACTTGGGTGCCCCCAGAGCACGCGTGGGTGCCCCCGGGGCTTGCTGCATATGTCGGGGCATGCCTCACGGTCCCGCGGGACCCAAAGCAAGGCCAGGTCCCCGTTGCCGTGGCACTTGCAGCTCCGTGGCTCAGTGCCAAAGGGAAGAGGTGGCTCTTAGACCTCTACCTGTGCTCTGAGTGCTGTCAGTGGTGACGTCAAGGGTGACGTCAAGAGGGGATAGACTGAACGTGAAGGTGGCCGGTGTTTGCTTATAAAATGTAAAGTCTTGAGTATGTTCAGCAAACTGCATCGAGTCCTGTAGCTCTCCAGAAGCGGAGCAGTTGCGTTTAAATCGTCGTGTTCTGAAAAAGATTAAAGATGCAAATAAATGGCACAAGTAGTGCAGGAGCCCGTTTCTTATATATATACAGAGATGCATGAGAAATTGGTGTATTTTACATTGCTCCCACATTTTACTTCTGACAGCAGTTAGAGAGCCCTGCTCACAGGTGAGTCTAGATGCGAGCGCTCCCCAGTTGTTACTTCCCTGGGTGAGAGAATTGGTGGGGCTTTCTCGAGTATCCACTTGGATTCTGGGAAAAAGTCTGGAAAAGGTAAAATGCTGAGGGCAAGGGGACTGAAATCTGCAAAACCTCTGCAGGTTGCAGACTGCTCTGTTCTTGTCCATAAAATAATTTAGTAGGCATATATTTTATGTGTGCGGGTACATCAGTAGATGCATAAAAAATACATATGGCTGTTTCCAATAAAAGTATTCCATGATCTAAACATCTTAAAAATCTTAGGCTTCACATTTTCTCCAACAGGCTTGTTCAGGGAAACAAAAGTGGGTACTTGACAAGATTATAGTGTTGCTTCTATACATTTCCTTTATTCTTGTGGCTAAAAGGAAATGACAATGTGTTGTTAAGTCAAAGTGTGGTCTGTGGAGCTGAACCAAGAAAACCTTTAAATGGACTAAAACTCCCTTTCTGATAAAAGGGAAAACTACACAGCAGAGAGACAGGATATCTTTAATTTAAATAGTGGGTTTAGGTATATTAATTTGAGTTCAAAGCATCTTTCAAAGGGTATGATGCCCACATTTTTAATTTTACCTAATACTGAGCATCTGGTGTGGACTGGTTTGTGGTACTGAGAGCAAAAGGAAATACATTACTCATAGATGAAAGGAGTGAGGGGGAATCACTCTCCTGACTAAAAATAGCCTTTTTTCCACCAGTTAATATCAGCTGGAGGTTTGATTAAATAGTAATTGTCTAGAAAAAGACAATAATTGAGTGTGACTGTTTCCTTTCAGGGGCCAGGCCCAGGTGGTGAAAGTTAAGTATTGTCCTTCAGATAAGGTCCTGAAAGCAGTTTTCCTGGATGTCCACCGAGCCTTTCTGCAAAATGTCCTTTCTGGGCGCTGAGCTGCAGACAGACAAAATCCAGGCCTTTTCGCAGGGCAGCAGCAGCTTTCGGGGATGTAGCGCCGGAGGATTTTATGGCTGCATTGCAGATAGGAGCTGGCTCACCTCTTTGGCTGGAACTCTAACCCAGAGGCGCAGAGATCACAAGAGGCAAATGTCTTGAATTAAGAAATGGGGTTGACATCTATAAAAGTCAGAGCACATCTAGTAGGCAACATGTGTAATAAGACTATAACATTATATCTAGTAGGGCGATTGGAAAGCTGTCTAAAAAAACTGCAGTTTCCATTCAGATCTGCGCATTCAGAACCAAAATACCGCAGATTCATGCTTTTTGGGTTTTTTCCCCCTTAATTTATTGATCTGAGTCCCTATGGTCTTTTCATAAAAATCAGTCTGTCTTTTTCAGTATGAGGTTAGTGATGATACAGGTAACAACTTTGCCTAGCTTTACTGGAGTCCATAGTGAAGAAACATGTATTTCTGTGAGGTTAACAATATTTTCCTCTAGATTTCTGTAAGGTTGTTCTCTCTGAATGACACTTTTATGCTTCATAACATTAACACTTGTGAATATCTAAGCATTATTTAATTAACCTTTGCAAGTGTCCAGTGAGAGAGCCATGAGACGGAGCCAGGCAGGAAATGCTTTCTCTGCCTTGTGAAAGTTTTCAAATTGCTACTTATTCTGAGTGGAAGGGACTCAAAACTTTGGGGAGTTTTTCGCGGAGGAAAAGTGGAGGAGGAGAGAGCGTGAGAGACCAACTGGTCTGCTGCAAAATAACCAAAAGTTACAGAGTGCTCCCTGGGGAAGGGGAAAGCTATCATTTCAGCCCTTTGTCCTGCTTGGTGAAGATTTGGGACTTTAGCCTTACGCCCCCACATGCTGAATTAGAACCGTAATGGCTGGGCCAGAGTCAGGGCAGCTCTGCTGGGTGGCCTGGGGACAAGCGCTCGGCGAGGCGGTCACCACAGCCCGCTGGTGCGAGCAGTTCCCAAAAAGCTTTGCTGGCCGTAGCTCAGACTGTCTTTTCCCTTGCGCTCCAGGTAAGCAGTCTCACTGCAAGGTGAGGCTGAGCTCTCAGCCAGCCAGAAATATGACTCACTTGAAAAGCAGCACGCATATTCTGCCCGGAAGCCTGGGTTTTGGCCATACAATATTTTCCAGGGGAAGCTGACCCCTTGGGTAGGTAAGGGTAGTTGCTTCAAAGCCACAGCAGAAATTGATACCGTATTCAGTTTAAGAATTCGGATGTCTTGATTCTGTGGTTTAAACCACTAGACCACACTCTTTCTGAAATAGGTAGGAATATTTGCATTTTTATATAAGGAAACTGAGGCACAGAGAGGGTACAAGGCATGCCAGAAGCCACGTAAGAAGCCCATGGCAAAGCTAAGAACAGAACCCAGGTTTCCTGATACCAGCACCTGTGATTCAGCTACAGCACGCTGCGAGGACAGGAAGGAACAAAGAGATAAAAATTGATTTTCTTCTCAAAGTGAAGACTCTTCTTGCTTCAGTTAGTGTTTGCCATTATACCCAGAGCAAAGATAAAGTCTGATTCATTGCTGCATCCCTATAATCTAATTTTTCTTCTCTTTAACAGTTGGGTTAGCAATGAATGTTGGTTTGGCACCTACATCGGGAAACTGCTGGCTTTCTGCTAACCACAGATTGGTAGGCTAAAGTAAGAGACTGCCCATTGAGAGTATAATCCTGGTCTGCAGGGGGGCACAGAGATTTCTTCACCTCTGGGAGGCAGCCTGTAGTTTAAAGTAGCTACAGCCTGAAACTCCTCAGTGTGCTGAAAATTAACACGAACTTTAAAGAGGGGGAGAGCGGTCTTTAGCTGATGAGAAGGGTGACAAGTTTTCTTGTGACAACTCCAAATGTGTAGAAAATACATATGAAATTTTAAAGGGCATGTTAACTATGAGTTGAGGAAAGCAGGTATTTTCCCATCTTCCTTCATTGCAAATATAGTGGAGAAACAATATAATTCTGTCCACGTTTATCAGTGTGTTTTAACAGAAAAAAAAAATGGGGTCAGTAAGTCCTCTGAAAAGAGGCTAAAATGAAGGAAGATTGAGCATTCATCGCTTCCATATTTTGAGTCTGTGACTTCCAAAACCAAAGGCCTAGTAATCCTAATGGATTGACTTCCAAAATTCCTTGGATTTGTATTGCTGGACTTGTCTCTCTCCAGGGTTTAGCTGGATCCCTGCAGATAGATTTTCAGGTTTATATGCTGTAATTCCACTTAGTCCAGCTGTAAACTTGTGGTGGCTGAATTAATACATGGGGGGGGGGGGGGGAGGAAAAAAAAAAAAAGAGTATACCTACAGAACCCCTAGCTTGTATATCAGATCCTGAGGGGGGAAAAGTGGGCATTTCAATTAGTTGGTTGTGTGGCCTGATTGAAGACCAGCCCCGTGGCTAACAAAGCTTTGTCTGTAGTATCAGCTTGCTCCTCATCCACCAGGACAAATAGAGTGGTTGGTCATTAATGGGCTAGCCATCGGGTAGGGGTTTTGTTCTTAAATGGGGGCTTTGTCTTATCCCTGCTGTTTAAGCCCTCTCCAAGCACTCCTCACCTGTCATATCTGTCATACATTTAATTCATCACGCTCTCTGGTCAAAAGCTACACTGATAGTATCAAAAGAAGAGGAGGGGGCTTCTTATAACTTTAGCGATCAAAGGAGATTACCAAGCAAATAAGATTTTAATGAAGGCAGCAGGTTTGGAAAGGAGAATTTACTGCATTGCGAATCGCTAACACATAAAGGTTTGTTTTATCTGTACAGTATTTGAGCATGGAATCCCAAGCTATTACAGAAAGGATGGATACATGTGTTGGTTTGTGATTTTAATTAAAAACATGGAGGAAACGTGGGGGGGGGGGAAGAGCTCTTTTATTTCACTTATAAGGGTCATATTTTTAATATGTAAATAAGATAAGTGTAGCAGACTGTGTTTAAACACAGCAAATTTGTTGCAGTTATGACAAATACACCGAGCAGTTTGCCACTGAACTGGTATTGTCAGACCAATGCTCTCTGTTACCTGGCCTAAGTTTCGAAATATCAGTCAGTACTGAAATAGGCTTGGCCTCACTGTAACCACTCGGGGCAAAGCAGGCAGGCAGCTCGCAGTCGCAGGCACGGACACCCGGCTATTCCTGTGATCGTAGGTGACAGAGGCCGGAGAGAACAGAGATGCACCTTTTGTGTTGGTGGGTGTTTTCCAGGCAGGCAGCCCTGTGCCGGGGGCGCAGGGAGTACCGAATACCTTTGCTTACAGGTTTGCATGGAACAACGTGCGCTGCCCCATGGTGCTTGGTCGTGGAATGCGAGCCTGCAGCACCTGCACCTTAATAGACAATTATTTTCTATTAAACCTGCAGTCTTTCCTCAGAGGAGTTACCCCATTTGGGACTGTTGGTCTAGAACTCTTACTCCGTTTTCTGATAAAGTGGAAACAACCGGTGGGGAACTTGCTGCAGTTCTTCTGCTACTGGCGTGCAGTAGTCAAGTGCTGCCCAGCCTGGCGTTCGGAGATTCGATTAGCAGCACAGATGCTCTACTGGAAACATAAAGCAGCCCTTCAGCCACCGGCTGGTATCCATGCAGTGTATAGACCCAAGCCTGCCCACTGAGCAGCAGAACCAGGCAGCTTCATTTCAGCAGTTCTTCCTTGTGATGAAAAGAAAGCCCCTGCGATCGCTGAAGCCTTTGATAAAAGAAGGGGTGGTTGTATTATTAGCATGGATGTTAACATCTTTACTTAAAAGACAGGGGGGGAAGTGGCTGCCTAGCTTTCTTTAAATTGAATTAAAAATGTGAGGTCCAGGAAGGAGCTCACGAAAACATGTCTGAGCTTGTCAGCCTTTACGGGTTTGGGTGGAAAACTCCAGTTCTCACTTTCCGCTGAGTAATCCTGAGAGCTCATTATTTGTGTGGTTTTCAACCTGGCTATGAATTACGAATGATTTATTTGAGAAGTGATAAACTATGGGCCTGCCCTTCAGCTATGAGGAGGTCCCTACAGCTGAGGTGTTTCACATTCAGCAAGGAGATGGTCCCTCAGCACCCTTCTGACGGTGGAGTGAGTATCTTGTATTTTCAGTTGAGGGCTGGTATCCATCCCTTTAGTGGCTTTTCTGTAGCCCCCAGGATCTCCTGATATGCAAGGCATAATGAACTAGTTTATGTGAGAGATGAAGAATCACATGCCGTCATCTGGTGACATGAATTTAGCTGAACCGAAGTCAGACCCAGATTTATTTGCAAGCGAAGATGGGGTAAAGATACAGCCAGCAGCAGTTCAGAAACTCTGCTTGAACCTTGCTTTGAGTAAGCATGTCAACACATAGCTTCTAAACTGATTTGCTTGAATCAATAACGATAAAACCCGTGTGTGAATAGGGCCTATATTTATCTGGTACTGTGATGAGACAGTACAGCAGAGGCAGCTGCAGCAGGGCTCTCCCCGGTGCTCACACCAGTTCAGTGGACGGGTGTTGGTGGCACTGGGAGCTGTTCTGCAAAACTCTGCCCTGTAAACAGGGCTGCCATGTGTGCCAGACACAAACATTTGCATTTACTGTTGATGTGAGGGCCTCCATGTTTTTATTCAGCTGGAAACTGGGGTTTTTTTCCCAGGTTTTTTTTTTTTCCCCCCCCTGTAAGTTAAGGGGGGCAGAGGCCAACTTACAATGTTGTCTTTCCCGTCACAAATTAGAAACTCCAGGAAGGTGCATGGGTACTTGAGGTATGGACCAACTGTCTTGACTAATGTGTTCTGGTTTTGGATCTTAAGAGGTATTTGCAGGACCAAAGTACTTATGTAAAGAAGTGTTTTTTAAAATAAGTCCACATGACAGCATATAAAAGTCAAATGACAGAGCAATTCATGGGTTATTGTTACAAAACTAACCTTTCAAATGAGCTCCTAAAATACTCTGTGGTTGGAGTTTCACTTAAGGAATTTAATTCTAAGCCACTTTCTCCAAGTTTAAATCTGTCTACGGGAAACTTCAAAAACTTTTTTTTCTTTAGGAAAAGAAAGAAAAACAGCATGCTTTTTTCTGCGTTAAAGTGAATGCTTTTGAAACGTATCACCCCATACCTGGCTAGAATTAAAAAAAATCAATTTACCTTCAGAAACTGGGCATCAGCTTTCTTCGACAGAACAAAAGCCACCGTGCCAACACTCAGAAATGCAACACATCAGCTGCTCTTATAGCTCATACTTCATTCTCTGCATCAAAGCTCTGGTGGGGGGGAGAAAAAACAGAGAGTGAGCGAGCGAAAGAGTCAAGCTCTTCAGAGCCTCTAATGACGCGTGCCAAACACGTGGAAGGTAAATCCCCTAATTCAGTCTATTCTTTCAGCATTCCCTGGCGGGCAGCCAAGCTAAATATTTCTGCCGGATAAAAAATGCACCCTCGTATGGAGCACTTTCTTAAACAGGATGGCTCTCCGGCTTTAGCGGAGGGGGCTTCTCCGGGGGAAAGCCAGCATGTGTGTTCTCTTATCTATTTATTTATTTTATTAAAAAGGGGCTTTATGGGCTGTGATTGGATTAACTTAGTGAACCCTGGAGGAAGAGGAAAAACAAATTGGGAAGCTGGTTTAGCACCCCCACCTTTTTGTCATCTTCTTTTGGGATTTCCTGGCTGGCTGCCACCTTGAGCCTGTTGAATGTTCTTTAGATCAATCAATTAAAAAGGCTTTAATATTTGGGTGATTGGAACGCAACATATGGGCTACTGGTGCG
Source organism: Pelecanus crispus (assembly GCF_030463565.1). Classification (NCBI taxonomy): domain Eukaryota; kingdom Metazoa; phylum Chordata; class Aves; order Pelecaniformes; family Pelecanidae; genus Pelecanus; species Pelecanus crispus. Next base: position 82,027,774 of record NC_134645.1, on the reverse strand, counting down.
GATGTCATGTGGTGCGTGGAGTTAATTGAAATGATTAATAGAGGTGTTAGTTTCTTCAAGACTAATTGAAGAAAGAATATAATTGGAAGCATGGACTAGCCATTATTTTTGAATTTTTTTTAACATACTGTGTCCCTTAAACACTTTTACATGTTTGTAAGCATGCAGATGGATTTTGTTTAGATTTCTTTGACATGGTGATTTGCAAAATCAGGTCTACTGTACATCCAAAAGTCAAATCTATTTTTATGTAAATTATTCTGAAAAAAAATATTTCCATGTGTCTTGTCTGTTTCAGTAACCAGCACATACACTGAATTTTATGGTACCTGTTTGTCTTTAAATCCTCGCTAGACTTAAACCAATTTACCCAGCCTCACTGTTTTCTGTGGGGTTACAGCATCCATCCTCAGAAACTGCTCATGAGCCTCCGAAGGTCTGTTGGGGCATTCTGCTCTCCGCGCAGTGCATTGTGACAATTTACGCTCTTCTGGTGTCCTAGCACACTGCAAATGTGCCAGGTATTTCAGGGAAATAGCATCTCGACCGTACTGCCCCACACCTTGTCAGCTTGACCATATTTCAAAGGGATCCGGTTATCTATACATAGGATTGGCAGAAGCCTGGCTTTGACAGTCAGAAAGAAATGTGAAATGAGAGAAATTCAGAGGATTTAACTGAGATCAGATCTTTTTGCCTCTCCACCTTCCTTAAGAATAATACCTACTTTTTTCAGTAATAGTAGTAGTCTGTGAATTTTTACCAAAACTGTTAAGCAATTGCAAAATACAAAACAAAAGCCATGAACTGGCTGCAGAGGACGTCTGGCAGCAAGGAGAGGGTACAAAGGATGTGTCTTCTGAAAGTCATCCCACTGCACAGGGTAGCTCTCAGGTCAGAAATGGGAAACCTGAGAAAACGTGACAATCTCTCGTCTGTAGTCAGCAAGCAGGGGCTGGCCGCCCGAGCGCCGTGCGAGGAAGAGCAGTGCTGCTCGCTGCTGGGCTGTGGTTACGAGTGCCGTAGCAAACTTTCAGCTGGGGATTTCTTAAAACTGAAGATCATGGTTTAAATAACTTGTGAATCTGCTAGAGGGCAAGCGGTTACCTTTGGGAGAAGAAAATGAGGCAAGATGGTAATGGAGTGTTGATCCAAAAGGTAAGTCAGTTTGGATTCAGGACAGATAAGCTACATTTTGAAGCACAGCATTTTCACACCAGCCTTCTTTTTGCCTGCTTTTGGTAGCAGAGGAACAGCTTACGCATATTTTCATCTTCTGGAAGAGCGCTGTCTTTCTGGAAAGGACATACAGATTCTCTCTATTGTTTTCCTTTGCATGTGTGGTGCAGCTTATGTATTTGTGCATCTTTTTCAGTAGTCAGAAAGTTTATTCTGCAGCCCAGAATAAACTGAACAGAGAAGTGATAGATAAGTTTAGAGGGCGTTTGCCGTTGGCTTAGAAGAAAAGAGTATAGGATGGTTTTAATATTTTAGAGTCTTCCCACACAGATTTCCAGTGATGCTTTGAAGGCAACTGTGCGTCTGCAAAGACTTTGAGCCTCCCCGGAAGATGTGGCCTGTCTTGTGTACAGATCTGAGCAAAGCGTTTGTAGAAAGGAAGTGGCTGTCCTGTACTGGGGGCTGAGAGGAAGGGAAGACATTAGGTCTGATTGCAAGCTTCCCTTGCTCCCTGTTGCCTGATTTGTGTGCACGTAGTGCTAATAATTTTAGATGAGGGGTATGCCAGGTCAGACTGGGGCAAATTAATCTTTCAAAAAAGTTTCTTTTTTATTATTATTTGGTGATGAGATTAGTCACTTAAGGATCTGGTCTTATTACAGCAAACTACTGCAATTAGATAGTCACTTGTTTACAGTGATGAGAAATAGTAGCACCAGCATTTTTGTTGTCTCCGTTGCCCTTTAGGATTTACTATATGAAAAGGAGCAAAGGAGCATTTCACGTAAACTTGTTGGAACAGGAGCATCCTCTCTGTCTTTATCAAACCTTGCCATGTTGTATAATTAATACAATTCTAGTGCATTGGCCTGGGCCACTGAAAGAGGAATATCAGGCCAAGCAAATAGGGTTTAAATGTATGCACATGCTTTGTACGTGATTTCTGTGTGATGGTAATATTCTCATTCTCATACAAAGGAGAATGTTCAATAACATCCCTCTAAAATTAATCTCAGGAAACTGATCTCTAGTATTAGCAGGGCTGGTACCATCACCTGTTGCTAAGACAGACAGACCATTTGCATTAGGTGCACTTTTAGGTGCTCAGAAATCTAACAAATTCTAAACATGTGGCTCAGTTGTTTCTTACACTTTACTTTCCTCAGGCTGTTATTTTCCCCCAAAATCTATTCTGCCATTTCCAAGAACTTGGCTGCATCAAAAATTGTGTTACTAGCATTAAGCGTGATGACTTTTCTTTCGCAAAGCAATCTCCACCATGACAGCCCCCATTTTTTGGAGCAGCAGAGCGAATGCCAGTTTCAGCGGCCCGGGGAAGGACAGCACACATGGCAGGGGAGGGTGGTGGCCATTTGTGTCAGGGATGTTCGAATACCATCCCTCTGCCGGGAGCACTTCCCGGTTCCTGGATCTGCACGTGTGCTTCCCTTACGTCAGGTCTCTGTCAGAGCAAGACCAGGACACACACCAGTCCTGTCCCCACCTCCATCCCTGACCCCCATGCCCAGGAGAATTTGCTTTTGAGCTAGAAGCCGACCTAGCCAGCTGGCAGAGCAGCCCCCCCAGGAGCTGCAGGAGGGCATCACAGCTCGCTTCAGTCAGTGAGTGCTGTTGGGTCTAGAGCTGAGCGCCCGAACTGAGAGCCGAAGAGTGGCGTGTTCGGTGCATGCTTACTGCACACTGTCCTGAGGCCAGAGAGTCATCAAAAGGAGCTGTTTTTAAAAGCCTATGGACAAGCGCTGAACCTGGAGGGGATTATGAAGGAGGAGAGACTGCACCTGGAGATCAGCAGTGCCCGGGAGGAGGGAAACTGAGAGTAAGGTTGGTACAGGACCGAGGGATTTATCTTTATGGGTTATTGTAGATGAAGACGAGCAAGCTCGGTGTTAAAAGCGGGTGGGATGTAAGCCAGCTCTGATCCAAAAGCTGCCTGACTGCATTAGCATGGTGCTAAGCCCAAGCTAATATATCCGGCTTCTCACCAGGGCTTATTAGCTCGGGCTCAGTGCCATACTAACATAGTCACAGGACTTCTAGTTGGCTTGACACCATGTCTGCTCAACGTGTGAACTGAGCTCACCGCTACGTGCCTGCAGAGGAGCACCGGGAGATGCCTGGAGGCTTGACAACACCCCGCTGCTGTTCAGGCTGCGGAGGCCAGGCCTCCTTGTCAGCGGGAAGGGGCGCCTGGGGATGGAGGGTGTACCATGTCTGCGTAGATCAGGAAGGGAAAGAAGCGCGGTGCGGGCGAGGAACGAGGAGGGACTGAAACTGGCTTGATGAGAAGACTTGGCACAAGGAGCCTGGGCGTGGGAGAGGAAAATGGGAGTGACTGGAAAGGGAAACTACAAGAGGGGTCAGGAGGAACAAGGTGAGGACTTGCTGGGCAAGAAAACCAGTCAGAAGTCTGAGGCGAGGTCTGGAGGATGGGCTGAGACAGGAAGAGAGGAGAGGAGGAACAAACTCCACACCAAACCTGGCATGAAACCGAGATGCCTGAAAGCAGTCATTCCTCTGCTTCCAGCACGTCACCTGGGGAACCCCACCAGCGGAAGTGTCCTGTCCCTTCCAGTGCTTGTGCTGACCTTGCCAAAACCAGCCGTACGGTTGCTCTGAGCCAGCTCTGCTGGCTTCCCCGCGGAGGTCCTCTGAGCCAGCTCTGCTGGCTTCCCCGCCGAGGTCTGCCTGTGGCAGATCAGAATATCCCCGCTCCGCTGATGATCTGCGTGGGCGTCGGTGTGATGCCAGGTCATGGGATCGCTGCTTTTTTCTATATGCAGTTTCAAAACTGAGTGCAAAAAACTGTTGAAGAACATCACTAAAATTGCAAACTCAAGTTCTCCGGAGTTTAGGTTGTTTGCCTAACCCCTCTTAGGCATTATGATATAGTCTTTAATTACTCATTTAATTACTGTTTTTTCTACTGGTTACTTGCCTCATTCAGGCATCAGACAAGCTTGCTAGGGGAGATGAATTGGGGTGGTGTAATAAAATGTTATCTTTAAGACACCTCTTCCCCCCATCTCTTTCGCTGCAGCGTAAGGAAGTAAAACGGCCATGGTAGGAAGAAGCGTTGCTCTTCTCGGGGCAGGTGAGCTCTGCTCTGAGGAACCAGGTATTATTTCTGCCCGTGATTCTGAATAAGATTCATGCCAGTACACCTCAGCAAAGCCTTTTGCAGGTGGTCATCCATTTTGACATCTTCTGGGTGCCTGACGCGAAGCCCTGCAAAACACAGAGCCATCGCAGATGCCAGGAGGATGAATGCTTTGCACATAGAAAGGAATACGCTGTGCTGAGTATATCGGCTGCTCTGCATCCCAAAATTAATGTACGCTTTTGATGTTAACGTCACTGTGTCTCCATACCCCTTCTGCAGAGCGAGAATAGCGATAATACCTTCATCAGCATAGGGGGGAGATATTGTGAAAATCAGATTAGTCATTATTTGATATTTGTGAGGCATTCAAGTGCTGCTGTTGTGATGAGCAAAGTGGAAAAATGTAAGACAAAATTGGTTTGTCTTGCATTTGAACAGTCTGTGGTAAACGTAAGGCACTGGGCCTTTCAAGGAGGAAGAAGAGACAAAAAATCTGGAAAAATGACTTTTTTAGTCAGCACTCTTTCTAAACACTGAACGAGGAAGAGAGCTGGTGGCAAAAAAGATGGTGCATCGTGTGCCAGGAGTGCAGAACTGAGTTTCTGTATGCAATTCTACACCTGGCATCTCCTACCGTTTGAAAGAGTGCCCGATTTTGCACCATAATAGTCTCTTTTACTGTCATTTTGGAGCGTTTGTCTCACTGCAAAGCATGGCTTTTTATGTGAGGCTGTTGTCTTGCAAATCTGACGGTTTGCTGTAGGTTTTTACAGAACTTTGACTCAGCTTCAGGGAAGGAGGAATGAAGAAGCAGAAGAGTGAACTTCTGGAAGCTGAAACCCTCCTTTCCCTGTGTTTGAGCAATCTGCACTCTTATGAAACCTTTTGAAATCTCATTTGCTAATGTCTTTCTGACCCCCAAAATTATTCTTGTGCAAATGTTGACACCCAGCAGAGATGAAATCATTGACTTAGGAAAACATATCTAGCTTATCAGAAACTGCAGGATTCCAACACTACACTAGCAACACCAGCTTTTTTTCTTTCTTTCTTCCTTTTTTTTTTTTTTTAATTGTTTGTGGTTAGTTGGCAGGTGGTATTGTGAATCAGGTTATACATATCTGAGGGAGCAGAATATTTTTTCAGTTCACATGAACCTGAGTCCATGTCACGTACCAAACTGTTTTTTATTTTCTGGTCTTCTCTTCTGCTCGTGAATTTTCTGTACGCTTATGATTTAGATATGTTTACTAATTTTATGTTGACAGTTTTAATTGCATGCTCCCAGAGTGCATAATCAGAACAAGAACTAGATATGTTTTCCAATTGAATTCAGGCTGTGTGTAAATTTTCTGTGTGGTTGGACCCCATAGCTCACTGAAATCAAAGAACATCAAAGTTTCTCCACTGACCGCCTGAAATCAGTTAGTTCTCAATTGTTTTTTTGATGATTCTGACACTCAGTGTCTTTGACTTGATTGCTGAAGGAAAGTGAACTGGAAGTGGATAGACAAAACATCAGAAAAATTTTGAGGCTTTGGCCTCCCACATCATGCCATTAGACACCAGGCAGGGAAAAAGGAACAATTACAATCCAGTGATTCATGGATGCCTGTAAAGCCAGAAGATGCATTCAAACTTGATTTTATGTCTCAGAATTTTTAGGGTCACTCGGTAATTCTGAAAAGAAAAATATGTTTCTGTGGAGTTTGCTATGCATAGGAGGAGGGATCTGCCCCCTAATAAACTATCAAAAACCCAATATACTCTTGTTGGTCCAAAAGTGACAATTTTGAGTTCTGCTGTTCGGACATGAGTTTTGTTTTTTCTGTTTTAAATTAAAGGCGTGGCTGAACGTTCATTATCCCTATGATAAAAGCAGTAAAAATAAGTGCAAAATGGCTCTTGTGCAATGTTGTAATTTACCTTTATTTTAAACTAGCTTACACATCTTAATACATTATGACAATCAGAATTATCAGGCCACCAGGCGGAGAGGAGTTTGTTTTGTTAATTGCTCTTGTTAAGCCTAATTACAGAACGGGGTGGAGTGGATGCGAGGGGAGGGAGGAATCTGCTAGCAAGAGGAAATTCTAAAATCCTCAGAGCGGTTCCAGGCAGTGCGTGTTGGGGAGCGAGAGCGGGGGTGTGGTGTGCGTGTACGGGTGTGCGAGCGTGTGTGCAAGGGTGTGCAAGGGTGTGAGGGTGAGTGACAGACTTCCCATATGGACTAAAATCCTGAGATGCGTGAGCTGGAGGTGGGGAACCTGTGCTGTGTGGACACATGAAGGTACAGCTGAACAAAGAACTGTGCTGTATTTTGCTTTATGAATTAACTCCTTTTCCTTTTTTTTTGGGGGGGGGGGGGGCGCGCATGATGCAGTTTACTTACTCTGCTGTTAATTTTTGAGTTTTTCGATTGAGCGTTGGAATAGTTTGCTGATGTGACGTGCCGTCCTTTGATATTATGGGGTGCCGGCACAAGGTGCATGTACGTCGCTGGGGGTTGGTATCCTAAATGCCTTTGAACCGTCTTCCTTCTTCCCGGTGATTGCAGCGGAGCAGTGCTGCCCGCAAACGGTGTTATTTGTTTAGACTTCCCAAGGGAAAGCACACATCCAGAGAGCCCTCCTGCCCCGCATTATTCCGGTTTGTTTGTGTGCCCCGCATTACGGCGACTTGCTGTGCCGGACCTGCATTGCCAGCCCCCTCCGTTGCCTCCGGAGCCTCCAGGGCAGAAGTTTCTGATAAGGCAGTTTTGAGCAAGGCAGACGCAAAGTAAATGATTGTATAACAAATCTGTGCTCCTCTCCGGGGTATGTTACCTGACTTGTTTGCTGCCAAGGTGGTTTTATTGTTTTGGCTACTGGGTGGAGGGAGGAGACTTAGGACAGCAGAGGAGTCACGCTTTTGTTTTGCTTAATTATAATGTACGCTTTTAATAAAACCTTTTAGTGCCATGAATTAAATGGCATTGCGATCCTGCACAAGAAGAAAAATGCTACTGCTGTTGTAGCTGACAGCTGAGTGGTTAGATGGCCAGCGTGGGTCTGAGGCTCAGAAGCCTTTTCTTTGCTGGCTGGAGATACTGCTGGGTAAATGTGTTTACTTTTCCCTTAGTATTTATACTAGTTAATGTGTCGCGCTAGATAAATCTACTTCCTGAGTCCATCTTTCAGCTTGCCCTCTTCCCTCCCAATTGACAAATGGTTTGAGTTTGACACCGTTTTATCAGTCGAGCCCCTGCTGGGTGCTGCATGCCTGCCTGCTTCTGCTTTATCGTGAAAAGTGAATTATCTGCAATATTTTGTTACCATCTAACTAGCAGTTGGCAGGCTTTCCTATATGAACTGATTGAGATTTCAGCAAGGGGAGGCTGTTGTCTTTCTCTGCAAAGCCCGGTTGTTGCTCTCCAGGAAAACAAAAGATCCCAGAGCTTTCTGCACCGCAATCTGCTGCTGTCCCACTTTCAAGGAGGTGTTTTGTTTGTTGCGGCAGCTTCCTATCTTAAAATGATAAATTGAGCGGACATGTGCGCTGTTTTAAACCTCTGTCGCCAGGGCTTTGTGTTCACTTAGGATAAAATACATTATTTTGCGGTAGGCTGTGGTGTGATGTACACTTGGTTTAAAGATTACAAAGCAAAAGGGAAAGCATCAACATCTTTAGCGGTGGTAGTTTGATGAGGAATAGCTGTCAGAAGAACTCTACTGACTTACCTCAAGTGGGCTGCAAATGCATTAGGGATTCATTAATATTAATAGTAGAATAGACATTTCCTGCATTCGTTTGACATCTTCCACGCTCTTTTTTTTTTCCTTTGCCTTTTTTTTTTTTTTTCTTTTTTAAGAGCAACTTGGAGTGCAGTTTTAACACTTATTCAAGTTAATACAAGGATGATAAGCTAAAGTTAAACAGAAGGAGACCCCTGAGTGTGTGGGGTCGGTCGCTAGGAGTCCTGGAATTTGGTGCTGTGCTTTAAAGATTGTGGTAAAGTCTTGGGTGAGGCTTTCAGGGCAGTTTGCAAAATGGGTCCGCTGGGTCCGACTGTAGCCAGAAGAAATTGTTGTCAGAAGAAATTGTTCTATGAGGGTGACGGGAAGGTCACGATCGAAATGGCATGTAAGGGCTAATAACTTTGTAGATTTCTGAAGTGGACACAGTAGTGGCTTGTTCACCTACTGGTGAAAAAAAGAAAATCCAAACCATTCTTCAGTCTTCAAATGTTTTGTGAGGTTGGCTGAACAGTTCAGTTTGAAAAATAAATAGATGCAAGGTAATTTTACTTATTTAAGTCTTGTGATGCACATTTCGATGCTTCTGCTTTGTCACCAGTAGGCTTCCAAGCTTACTTAAAAAAAAAAAAAACCCTTTTTTTTGAGAAAACCACCAAATATCTGTGAGATGTAAAATAAAACCAAGAATATTGTCAGCATCAGGAGGGAACATGTAATTGCAATGATCGTTTTTCAGCATCCTGCCCAGCACATCACAATTTTACCCACTGAGCCCTTTAAATGGGAGAACTCATTGTCGTAAAGTGAGGCAGGGGCTTGCTTTTTACAGAAAACACAGCTAAGAGTCGCAGTCCGTGAAACGTCAAAAGAAAAAGGTGACTCCCCACAAAACGCCTAGTCTGGCAAGACTGGTGATGCAGCAGCTACAAACACAGAAGTGCACACGAGTTTGGCAGCTCTTACTGATAGGGCAATCTGAATTGCCAGTGTGCGTCTGATCTACTTGTTGAGCCTAATGAAAAGTACAGTTTAATCACTGGTGTGCCAAATTGACCATGATTAGCTGTTATTGCAGATTAGTGCATTGTCTGGGGCTCCAGAATTATTGATCCGGGTGCTGTGCTCTGGTGTTTTCTGTGCCCTCTATCGTAACCTCTTCTTAATGCTTCGGGGAGAGAAGCAGGAAAGGAGAGTAGGAGGGAAGAAGTCCAGATGGGAAGAAAACAGGTCCTGAAAAGACCACATAGGAACTAGGTCAGGTGCTGTGGAGATTAAAGAAGCATGCTTCATCCCTGGACGCAGGAGGCAGGGACAAGTAGCATACAATTACGAGGAATTAGAACGGCAACAAGTAGTGCAGATTTATCAGCTTTAATTGTCTATTGTCAGGACAGAGCCCTTCTTGTAGATCAGGCGCTGCCAATGCTTTAATACCTCTAATGGACTCTCTATTGTGGGATTATCTCTCCTAAGGACAATGTCTTTCTTAAAACTAGTTGTTTTGGGAGAGGGAGGAAAAAAAAAAGAAGAAGAAAAAAGAAGTAGCTGCAGCCCTCATTTTTTTTTTTTTCCTCTCTGATTTGTCACATTCTGCAGGAAGTAGCTGAGAGCCCAGTGTTGCTCTTCTGTCAGCAGCGCTATTCCTTCAGGGGAACTGATAGATACCTATTGAACATTAACCCCCTTTGCTCCACCTTCCCCAACGAGCTCCTCCAGAAACAATAGCGGGTTGATAAAGAGCAGATAAGCAAGGACACCCGGCTTAAGAATCTCTCAGCTATCTTTATTTTAAAAGCTTCCCTGGGTTTTGCAAAGTAAACATTACAACATTTAAAGAAGGATAAGGTGTCAACTATTTAATGAGAAGTTGTGTTTAATAGCAGAGGAATTCTTCCCTCCCCCAGCCAACACACAGGTATGAAAAGACTGTTATTTCACCACAGTGGGGTAGGAAAGGTGGAGAAATGACAACTGTACTCTTAGAAGCTTAAAAAGTCGTCCTTCAGCCCACCCCTGCCAGATTCCCTAATCAGCTCTAAACATACAGTCACTATTTCGAATCCTTTGGTCCTAGATGCACGGTAGTCGCATTGCTGGATCTGTGATAATCTGTGGGTAAATATTTTTGTTTCCACCATATGCTCTTTGTCATGGTGTGTAGCTGTTATTTTTGTTAATCTGTTTTGAAAGGCAGTCCGTGGCCAGTTCTTTGTCTGAGAAACGTGGTCTGGTTCCACCCACCCTCCTTCTGCTGTGTTCATCAGCTCCACCAGGTTGGGCAGCCTGGAGAGTAGCTGAAATGAGAACTGAATGGTGCAGGAACAGAGTCCGAAGTTTCACAGTGGCTCATATCTCTGTAAATTACCAGGCAGGTTGAGGAGAGAATACTGCAAAAAGTGTCATGACTGCCAAGTTGGGAAGAGACATGAAAGTTGAATTAATGCCACTAACTCTGAGGTGGCTTTGTTATTTCAGATTGTTGTGAGCTGCTTGTGGGGCTGATGTCTTTGAAATATTGAGCCTTCTAATATATGTATCCCGTCCCATCCGTCCTCCATAACAGTCTGGAAATCAGCCTATTTTAAACGAAGATTTCCCAAAGCACACCCTTTTTCTAGTCCTCTGTCACCAGTAAGATTGGGAAGTGGCTGGAATGGGTTGGCCTGTTTTCATTCATTTTTCCTCAGACTCGCTTGCTATGGACAGAATATTCAAAAGTCTGTGTCTGGGATGTGGAAGGTTGGGTTTTGCGCTCAGGTATTCTTGTCCTGTAGAAAGTTGGGTTGGTAGAAACATGCAAAGACAATACAAGCATTGTATGGGCTCCTGGCTATCATCCCTACCTTCCCAAGACATTTCCCCATTGCTCAGAAGTGTGATGGGAAGGCTGATGGTAACAAGAGGGGAACATCTGCGGTCTTTGCTGTGAGGCATTTCCCTTCTCATAAGGGACAAGGGAGATGGCTCCTTACGTTTAGTCCAGACCCTGAAGTTTGCTGCCTTTTCCCGCAATGAAAAAAAAAAAAAGAAGTGCAGTGACAAAGCCTCTGCTGCTGCTGCTTTCTCAATACCTTCACCCCAGCTTGCTTCCTGGGAAACAAGAGCGAGTGGCTTCAGGCTGTTTTGTCTTTGCTGCTCAGCTGCATTGGCAGCGAAGAGAAGCCCAACTTCTTACAGTGACTTCTTGCCCTCCTGATAGCAGGCCCAGACAGCCTCTGCTCCTTCTTCTCAAACTCCAGCCTCAACAAGAGGAAATGGCTGAAGCTTAGTTCTCGCTTCTGTGTGCTGCAAGAATGTTTTTTCCATTGGAGGAGGGTTGTTTTTGGCTTATTCATAAGTCATCTGAGCAGTATTTTAATAAGGCCTAGCTGGAAGCAAAAAGGGATATGGTATTTTAGTTTGACTCCTTTTTTCTCTTTTTAAGGAAAATTTCTTGCGAGGATAAAAAAACAGAAATCAAAAGAGATGTTAAGGCTTGCACTAGGCAGTAGCTGAGAGTGCAGCCAAAAGATCTGCTCTTGGTATTGCACAGCTGAGACGAAAATAAACGTAAAGGCATTTGGAAGTGCTACAAGGCAATGACCAGGGTGCTCTGTAATTAAAGGCAGTCCCTGAAAGTTGTATGTGTTAATTCAAAAGCCTCCTGGCTACAACATACACCACCCCAAATACCCTTGCAAAAACCTTCATGTAGATTCAAGTGCAATTTTAATTTCTCCTCTTATAGGCAATACCATGCTGAAGTAGTCCAGGGCATACAAAGCCTCTGAGATTGTATCTGAAGCCTATAGGCTGTGTTTTGTAAAGGTCAGGCCAGCCTGTGAGAAGAAGGCTTTAACTTTTCCTGTTGCACAGTCACTAGAGCGTGCTGGGTCTCTCTCTTTCCCTTCAATCTGACAGCAACCACGTTTTCAGAAACGTGGCCCCAAAACTCGGGTGTATCTCAGCAGAACTTGAAAGCACGTTCTTCTTTGAGTTTGATTTCTGGGTTGGCTTTTGAAAGATGTGCAGTCGTGCAACTACATCATGTACCTTCTCCGAGTAATGACCACAACTGGTCCCCAAATGTTTACCAGCACAAGGATGCCTACATGCAGGAAGTGGGAAATGGGGGTGGGTCTGGTAGTTACTCTTGATGTGGTCAATCTGCCACTGACCTTGTTTGGGTAAGGGGAAGGGGAGGATGTGAAAATGAGACTTTGCTTTAATCTCTTGTGTGCATTTTATCTCCCCTCCAACTTTCTAAAGAAGTTTCATCTGTTCAAGCAGCTCCCTTCCCTCCTTCTTTCCCTTACAATTACAGCTCTCGCAGGCGCAGGGAGAACAGCAGCAGCAGCCGCAGCTGAGGCTGAGTCGCGCAGGCTTGTTGTTGAGCTGAAGTGGTGATAGCATCAAAGGAAATGGATGGGGATTTCTGAGATCAGAGCTGTTAGGGCCATTCATGATTTGTTGCCAGGCTGAAAGCTGCTGCAGAGAGAGCTGCCTGAGAAATGCTGATTAATACAGTAATTGAGGTTTTCTATGAGCAAGAAGGAAAAAATGAAAATATGACTAAAAATGTTCTTTTTGAAATGAACAGCATTTTGAGATTGCACATTCCAGACAATAGCAGCTACTGGTATGAAAGATTTCTATAAAAGAGCAGAGAACTGCTGGTTGAACGGGGCGTCTTTTTATGTTTCTCTATTAAGGAGAAAGGTCAGAAGGTCAGTCTATATATTTCTTTAATGGCAGAGTTTCCTTTGTGATTCTTACTTTAGTACGCATTCTTAACAATTTGTTTCTGTCCCTTCTTTCTTGATAAACTTAGCTTTATTCTGGATCAGGCACCATGAGGCTAGACCTGCACGCCAGTGAAATCCCTTCTCCTGCGCTATGGTAGTTCTGGGCTCAGCTTCACTGAGACACCTGGAGCTAATTTTAGGACAGCCTCGGAGTGTGCCACGGAGTTACTTGAAGTCCGTAGGCTCCATAGGCTGTACTCGCCTCCCCAGGCTCCGGGGAGAGAGCCACACTGACCTGGGGTATTGGCATCCTCCTGTCGTCCTGAGGAATATTTCACTTCATCTGATCTGATCTAATCTCTGCTTCCTCTTTTTCTCCAGCCCAAAAGCATTCTTAGTTCTTTGAAAGGCAGATTTGCTTTTCTCCTGCTCTCCTTCACATTAAGAAGCTCAGCCCCTGAAGGAAACACATCAAGCCTTTTTTTTTCGCCCCCCCCCTTTTTTTTTTTTTTTTCTTTCAAGCTAACAGGGAAGTGAAAAGCTCTGAAACAGCTGCCTCTCAGAGTGAGACTATTTTTCGGTAAAATAATCACCTTCAGTATGACTACATTGTTTTTCTGTTCTATGCGGTGTGACTCAGCATCAGTTAATTAACCCAATCAAGTAGGCCGGATTTCTCTCCTTTAATGAATGGTTCTTCCTACTTCAGAGCCTTCCTAGACCTCATTTTGGATGTGCCTCGGTTTTACCGGGTATATCCAATTACATTTATATCCGTCAGCCCAGCGCTCGGGCCACCTCTCTTGTGGAATTACGCCGTGGTGGAAGTTAAGCCAGGATACTGGGCTGGCAAGCAGTTGCCCTACTTATGTCTGCTGCCACGAGCCCTCCTGTGTTAGCGCACACAGAAGGTCTTTACGCAGATACGCTATTCTCAGCACCGCAGACCAAAACCGGCAAGTAATCCTTTCCACACGTCTTTTTATCAGGGGGAGGAGGAGCAGGTTAAGGGAAAGGGATGTGTGTACACCCGCCAGAGACAGGCGCCCAATTGCATAAAAAGTGCTTTTTTTTTTTTTTTCCTCTTTCTCCCTTTTTCCTGTGAAGAAATGTGTAACACCCAGATCACCCCAAGATGTAAGCGTGCGTGTGTTTAAAAGAAGAACGTGAAACTAGCTGCCACGTAAAGTGCTGGGAAAGTGATGAGAAATACGCTCGCAGACGTGCGAGAAGGAGGAAAAGTAGTAGAGTTGCCTCGCAGCGAAGCAGCTAGCGTTCGTGCCGGGCTGTAGATGGCTATAAATGGAATTGTGCATCACCATTCCTCTGAGCCCGGGGACGCCTCGCTGAAGAGACAGGACCACTGAAGGAAGTAAGGCATCTGGTTGTTTTGTAATGAGAAGCAGGAATGCTCTTAATAATAAACAAACAGGACATTGTATGCCATCATCACAGGATGTCCTTCCTTCAGCCAGCACGCTGACTTGGATCGGAGGAAAAAAACGGGGTGCGGGGTCCGCTCAGGGCTGTATCAGCCCTCCTTCCGTCGCCGGCGTGCTCCATCGCATGCTGCCCGCCGCTCCTTCGCTTACCACGCTGCGGAAGAGGCGTCGAGTTTGGAAACGCTGCCTGCCCTGCCCCGCTCCTGTGGGCTGCCCTGCTGCTGCTTGGGGAGAGGGAATATGTATTTGTGGGAAGAAGCTGAGCTGTTTCTCCTAATTCCTTTTACGAGCGCTGATTAGAAGGAGTCTGGCAAGGGCTAAAATCAAAACTCTGCAACTCCCAAATCGGTCGTATCAAGTAAAGTAGCGCAGCTGTTAAGGTTTGGGAGTAAGCGCTTTAAGTCGGGTTTTAATCAATATTCCGGAACCTGGGAGTGACTTTAATTGTCATTTTTATCTAGTGTTCTACCTCGTCAGGTCGAGGGCGAACGAACGTGGGTGCGCGTTGACCGCTGGAGCTTAAAATAGCACGGAAAACCGGATTTCTAGTAAAAACTGTCGCATCTGCCGGACCCAGGCCGCGGCTCTCCCTGCTTACGCAGCAGCGGCCGCCCCCGGCCGTCACATCTCGGTCGAAAAGGGGAGGGGAAAGAAGAAAAAAACTAATAATTAAAAGAAAAAGCCAAACCCCAAACCCCACCCCAAACCCCCGGTGGGTTGCGCGGGGGCCGCAGGTGAGGGCCCCACCTCCCGCGCTGAGGGGAGCGGAGCCGGGGGAGAGGGCGGGGCCGGTGCGCGAGCGGCGGGCGGGCGCGCGGGCAGCGCGCGGGGCTGCGGCAGGCGGCCCCCCAGCGTCTCCCAGAGGCAAGAGCAGGGCGCGCGGCAGCACCTGCCTGACAGCGGGGGAGGAGCGGGAGGGGCGCGGCGGCGGCGGCGGCGGGAGGTGCGAGTCAGTCTCCCGGGGAGCCGGCCGCTGGAAGGAGGGAGCGATGTTTACTCGGTAGAGATGAGCCAGGTTTGCCGCCGACGGTGGGCTTCGCTGTGGAAACGCGCGCGGACTCTGCCCCGGTAAGGAGCGCGATGCCTCACCCCCCCTCACCCTCACCCCCCTCCCCCCCCTCACCCCCCCCCCCCACACACACCTCCCCGGCTCCTTCTCCGGCGCCCGGAGGACGGAACGAAAGTTTTCCTCGTCGCCTCTCCCGGCTCGGGAGCGCGTTCTGGGATCAGCGTTAACCCCTTCGCTCCGCCGCGCAACTGTCACCCCCTCCCTCACGCCGGCTTTCGCTCTTAGTCTCCTCTCCCCCTCGCAATGCCGGCACCGCTCGCCTCCTCTGCCCTCCGGACGGGGCGAGGGCCCCCGGCCGGCCGGGGAGCGGGGGGGCTGCGTGCCCGGACCCCCCGCCGCAGCCTCTGCGGGCAGGGCCGGCGGCTGCGGGGGAGGCGGTGCCCGGCGGGGCGCCGGGGGTCTCCTGGAGCCCGCGGCCAGCCGGCCCTTGAACCCCTTCCTCGGAAGACCGTGCTCTTTCCGTCGTGGCGTTTCGTTTTTCCCGGAGGAGGGGTGTGAATTTCACGGCAGCCGCGAA
Organism: Pelecanus crispus; assembly: GCF_030463565.1. NCBI lineage: Eukaryota > Metazoa > Chordata > Aves > Pelecaniformes > Pelecanidae > Pelecanus > Pelecanus crispus. The sequence goes on along the minus strand of NC_134645.1, from coordinate 82,011,985 downwards.
TCCGAAAAGGAAGAATGAAGGGATTTTACGCCGGGCCGGAACGTCATTCCCAGCTACCGGCGTAGTCCCTGACGAACCTTAGGGAAAGAGCCCGACCCTAGTACCTGTTTGGGGATAGCTTTGATAACAGCGCTTCTCTCCTGAATAGGCAGAGGGGCTGAAGGACTCGTGGAATTGTCCTGCGAGGCTGCTATCCAGTGTTTTGAGCTAGTAATTCTCGGAGGTACCGTGAAAATCAAAAGGCATAGAACAAATTTTTTTTTTTTTTTTTAAAATTATTTATATTTTCCCTGCTCCTTTTTCGGCCACCCGGGAACGTGTTGCAGTGCTTTGTGAAGGGCTGCTGCTGCAGTGATGCTAGCAGGATGTCGGCTTTCTCAGCCTTCCATGCCAAAGGATAAGGGGACGTCAGGAGGAGGCGGGGGGGGGGGGGGGGCAGGTTGTTTTGAAAGTTGTTTGTGTGTTGAAAGCCGGTGGGAAAGTTCAGGCTTCCCCATTTGGAAGAGGCAAGGCTGGGTTCCGCTCTTCCAACATGCGCTTTCCATTTTTAGCTTCATTCAGACGCAGACAGCAGCTCCTTTCCTCTTCCTCTCCTTGTTTGTGACACTTTTCTGAGGCAGCTTTTCCACAGGCGACTAAGTGGTCTCACGGCCATGACCCCACGTTTTCTTCAGCATGGAATATTTTTTCTCTCTCTGGGGCATTAAAGAAAGGGTCTGAAAAAGGTAAAGCAATTGTCAGCCTAGGGATTTTTTCCTCTTTGTTTTTGTTCCCTCCTCATTATTACCGAGGCTGGCGTTTTAAGGTGCTGCTTCAGTCAGAGCAGCTTCGTTTACACTGCTTTTTGACTATTACTCAACTGTACCAGCTATCCTGCATACGCTTTTAAAGTGTCACAGACTACTGTATTAGTCACGCTGTCTCAACGGAAACCACAACACTGAAGGACAATGAGGATTAAAGGCTGTTTTCTTATTTTCCAGGCTGCTACACAGTGTAGCTCGGACGCTGTGAGTTTGAAGAATCTGGTGAAAGGGAGAGAGTGGACAATGAAAATGGACATGGAGGATGCTGACATGACTCTGTGGACGGAAGCCGATTTTGAAGAGAAGTGCACGTACATTGTAAATGATCACCCGCTGGATCCCAGTGCCGATGGAGGCACCCTAACTCAGGCAGAGGCTTCCTTGCCAAGGAACTTGACTTTCAAATACGCATCTAACTGCAAAGAGGTAAGTGGCAATGCTCTGGGGAAGGTTGGAGTCAGACAAGCCAAATCACAGCGCTTTGGAAAGTGCGTGCTCACCCTGACTTCCATTCTTTAACACACACACACACACACACACCCCCACACCCCCTACCCACCCATCAGCAACTGCTGCCCGCTGGCTTTAAGATGGGACCCTAATAAGTCTTTTAAGAAACTGCGAGTTGGTCATCTGTCATGTAGTATTTTCACTAGAAATCACAGCCAGCCTATCCCTGAAACTGGTTCTGTACCAATTCGCAAACAGTTAAATTTTCACACAATTTGAACAGCATCTGAATAAGCATATTTAAACTGTAGGGTAGTTCTCTGTGCCAATTTCTAGACTGCTGTTTGCCAGGACCATTCATTGCCTCTGGCTCAGAGATTAAAGTGCCTCAGTTGTCCAATAAATAGCTTTAAAAAAAAGTAGAGGGGAAAAAAAGAACAAATTCCTGGAAATGTGTTTAATTATTTCTTTTTGTTTTCCCTTTGGTTGTGGAATTGCTTTATTCTTTTTGTGAGCTTGCCGTGTTCCCGACTTCCTTAATTCTTAAAAACTCCGGCATATCGGTTAAGGAAATGATGGTAGAACTGTAGCAAGCTTGGCAGAAGGGTGGCCGTAGCTTAAATTAACTTTTGTTTATCTGGGACAGTATCTTCACTGCTAGCTAGCCGTGCGAGTCTGTCCTATCCTTGTCCCTGGAGTGGGTACATTCTTTGTTGTTGTTTCAGAAGGGCTGGAAAGAAATGAGTCCGGATGAGCAATTTGGTTTTGTGTTTACTCCTTCATATAGAGTAGCTATTATAGCTAGGTGTGATGTTCGGCGGGGTAATAACCCAAGGGATAACCCTTCATTTCTCCTTGCGCTGAGACTTGTGGTATAGCAGCTATTACCTGTGCTTCTACTTTGGCTAAACACACTGACCACAGAGCTGAAAAGAAGAGGTACACTCATCCATGCCTATCAAATATTTCCTTCCAAAGCAGGTACTTGTTTAATCCTGCATACAGAAATAGGGCCGGACCCCCAGCTGGAGGGTATTGGCACCATGGAATTTAGCTTGGCAGTGCCTAATACAGTGCCTCGTAGGTTTGTAAGAGGTTAAAGCCAAATTCTCCTGTAAAATCACTCTTCTCTTCCCATCTGCCCTGCCCTGCCCTGCAGAACTTTGGCAGAGAAAGGACATGCTCCAGAAAAAAAGTGCGAAACCTTGCTTTATGTTACTGCATTGTTAGATAGGTCTTACTTTGGCGGCGGTGGGGGGAAGATAAAGCTGCAACTCTGCTGTGTGGTACGGGAGGATTTCTTGGTTGAAGGGTGAGCTTGCAGCGCGACAGCTCGGGCAGATCCTCGGCAGCCGGCTGGTGTCTGATTGCTCAGGCTGCCTGCTCTCTCTGCCCCCGTTTAGTCCTGCTGCTGTGGCAGGAGACGTCCGAGAAGCTTTCAAAATTCCCAGTGCTGTGCTTAGAAATACCAGGGTGTAATTTCCTTAAGCTATAGCTCAGGTCAGTGAATCGGGGTAGGAGGATTGCTGCCATCTCTGTATAAGTGCTGGGGGGAGAGAGAAGTCGTTGAAAGATTCTTGGTTCTTCCTTGTAAAATGTGACCCGTGCAGCTCCCTGCTAGTGGGAGTCTGAATATAGGACATCCTCCTTTTGTTCTCCAGAGTTCCCCCCGGTCTTTTATTTGCACTGAATAGCACCTACCATAAGGAGCAATAGGAACTTTGGAACCCTGGCTCAGTTTCTAAGGTAGCTCTGAAAGAAAGGGCTGATCTGATCCTTCCCCCCCCCCTTCAGTGAAAGCTACAGTCCTGTGAATGTACGGACAGGTCACTTGTTTGCTACTTGTCTGCAGGGTGAAATAGTTGCAAATGGCATAATCCAGTTGGGTTGTAGCAACTTCTGACGTGAAACATTATTTTTTTCTGTCTGCCTTCCAAGTTTGATTTTGTTCAGTGGGGTCAGGACTGAGTGTGTTGCTCTTGCACATCAATGTTTCTGGGGTCAGCGAGGGAGCCTGATTCTGGTTTTGGCCTCATGGAAAACCACTGGAGTCCTGACAGCTCGATAGGGTGGGTTTTTTTCATTTGCGAAAGGATGAGGTAAGACTTCGGGGGATGCATGCGTGCGTGTTTGCCAGTGGGTTTCAGATGTGAGCTGTCTTCATTGTTAACTTTGGGGAGAGCTGTGGCTTCATCTGGTTGAGAGTTTTAAATGCTGAGTCAGTTTATTGACAAAAACACGTATAATTCATCACTTGTGAAATGCTAATACTGTCATGATTAGATCATGAAATCCTATGCTGTCACGATTAGTATTATATCTCCACTTGGAATAGGAAAAGTACTACGTGCCTGCTTAGGAGGGAGGAAGTACAACCGCTGTTGTTTGGGGAGGGTTTCTTTTTGTGTTTCTCTTCCGTGCATGCTTTGTGAAGCAAGTAGCTCCTCTTTAAAGGTTTATTTAATTTGCAAGGGAGTCCATGGCATGTCATACTCTTGTTTATTCTTGGATCTTGATCGGGGATTTTTCTGAAGGACACATTTTTCATTATGAGTTCACAGTATATGTCAACATTTTGAAAAATGAATTACTACTGCCCGTAACATTTTAGGCTGCTAGATTTACATGAAGTCATTTATTTTTCTATGTGTGAATTATTTATCCTTTCCCCCAGTTTTAGCAGTTGACAAAAAATGATTCAACGCAGTGCCAAAATCACGCTCTGGAAGGCCATGTGCGAACAATCCTTTTCGTGCAGACATTTAAAAACTTTTTTTTTTTTTCAATAATTTTTCCCTTTGGTCTCAGTCCTTAAAGCCTGAACAACCCTTCTTGATATAAAGTGCCAGTTATTCTGCTGTCTTGAGTATTACTAGTGCCTCATCCTCCTCTGTGAGCTTGACAGAGAGAAACATATCTCAGCAAACCCATTACTTACTGCCTTTCTCTGATAAGGCCGTTCCTTAGAGACAGACCCTGAATCAGTGATTTTGATGAAAGCAGTGATTTTGAGCTGTTACGAAGTATGCCTCGCTGACCTCAGACACTTGCTCTCCCCCTGTTGCTTTTATTTTATTTCTTCAATGTGTGATCATGGAGGAAGCGGTCTGAAAGCATTTTATTTCATGGCTTCTCTTTTAGAAGACTGGTCTGAACGAAGAGGTGAAAGTTATGCGGGCTTATGTGACCGTAGAACTAGTAGGGTTTTTTTTAAGGGGGGGAAAAAAAAAAAAAAAGGCAGTGTTATTCCAGGACACGATGGCCTTCCCTGTTTGCAAAGATGCAGGAGGGTTGGTCTTTCAAAGCGCCTGTTAATAGCAAATTTGGAAGCGGAGCCCATCCGTCTCTTGCCCGGGGGCTGCGGGCAGGGCGGGCTGTGCTCTGCCTCCCGGCCTGCTGACCGGGCCTGGCGGGCCCCAGCCCTGCCCGCCGCCCGGCCCCCGGCGCCGCATTAGGACCCTGGTCAGTTCCAGGGCCGCCGCCGCCGCCCGGGGCTGCTCCCGGCCCCGGCCCCGGCCCCGGCCCCGGGCTGCCCCCGCCGGGCCGGCCCGAAGGCGGCCGGGCTCTCCCCGCCAGCCCGGCCGGGCGCCGCCGCTGCAGCGCCTGCGGGTCGCAGCCGGGCCCCGCTCGCCAGCCGGCTCCTCTCGGCGCATCCCGTCCCGCTCGGACGGAGGGGAGAGCGGCTCGGCTCAGCTCGGCTCAGCTCGGCTCAGCCCGGCCTCGGCAGGAGCCGCAGCTGCCCCGCGGCGCCGGGAACCGGCCTTGCAGCTTCAGGCTAACTTTTGACTGCATCTTCGTGCTGGAAATGCTGTTTTACTGAGAGGAGAAATGTGGTAGCGGCCCGCTTGCAAGAGTGTTGAAAGTTGGAGCTTTGAAGGGAGAGGGGGTAAGCGTCTGTAGAGAGGAAATTGCTCTGAAAATAGCGCGTTGCTCCCTTACGGCATGGTTTAGACCCAGAAGGCTGCACAAGGGCAGTAGGTTTTTATTTGTGGGGAGCGAGCTCAGGTCATGCTCCCCTGTGGTTCCCTGCCATGAGACTGTTTCGAAGGTCTCCTCGCCGAGAGGCAGCAATGTGCTGAAGGACACCTGGTGGACACAAGTCTGAAATGCCGCTCTGCGACAGCTTTTCGGCAGCTCGGAGACGGCTTCCCCTCAGCACCCTCAGCTCTGGACGTGGAGTTCTTCGCTGTTTTGCCTGCGAGCCCTCAGCAGCTCTGTACTAAGCGGCCTCTTGATAAGCCGCCCCGCCTAAGCTGCAGCAGGGCAGGAGCCCCTTTTGGCTGCAGCAGGGGTGCTGCTGGCAGCCTGGAGCCAGCGTGTCGTGGCACTGCCGGCACCCCTCTCCAGAGGGTACCTCTCCATGACCACAGCAGCTGAGCTCGTGGGGGCACAACGGAGGCCAAGAGTTGCCGACCAGAAAGCCACCCTCGGTTAAAAGTCGTCTGGACAGCTTTAATCTGGTTTAGCAAAACTTCAGTGTTGGCACACAGGGGTGTGCAGAACATCCTCTGCCAAAATAACCTGATGGGTACAGGGTGACAAATCGTCTTCGTGTTCAGCTGCACCAAGCGAGAAGCAAGCACTGCCTGTAAGGTGGATATCAAAAAGTATCTGCTGTGTCAGAGACACCAGTGCAGTGAGTGTTTCAAGTTGACTAGTTCGAGGAGTGATTTCTAGAGATTCTGAGAATTTCATTAAAGTCATTTTAATTAAGGCCAAGATATTTTAAAACCATGAAAAAACTAGAGCTGCCACGCAGTAAAACTGGTAGGGTGTGCTGTAGGTTGGTTGTGAACTTTTCTTGAGAGGGCAGATGGATGTAAATGAAGATATATGGGGAAGATGAGAAGAACATCTGCCTTTTTCAGCTCTCTGTGAGAAATGTACAAGCAAGACAAAAATAAAACTGAGCCACTGAGCTTGTTTCAGCTTGTGGTAGGTGTAGGAAAATTTCTGGAAGTCCCTTTTCTCTCTCTTCAGTCCAGATGCACAGATCAATGGAGCATTTAGCTACCTCTACTGTTGATGTTTAATTTTTTTTGTAGTGTGCTGAAACACATGTTGAAACACAGACAAGCGCAAACAGCCACCACGTACACCCAGCAATCTGTTTCCGGGTGGATTATCTCCTTGATTCCATGGCTGTTATTTGTCCCCTTTATTTTGACATTTAACGTGAAATTATGCTAGGCGTTAGTTGTTCACTGGGATTTTTAATCTTGATCAGTACACAGGCAAGTATTTGTCTGTCTGCCTCTCTCACACCAAGGGTGATAGAACAGAAGAAAATGTTGCATGAGAAAATCACAAGGCTTAGCTAATTTGTGAAGTGCTGTCTACAGTCCAGGGTTTTTACTGTCCTTTGCTGTGAAGGGCTGTTAGGAAGAAAGTGAAATGCTCACTGAAGTGAGCTATCTGCAGGGTCTGATGAGTGCTAATCTGCTTTGGTAAGAACGCTGATTCCTTGTGGGGTACAGACAGCAGTGATCCCAACTCTCAGTGTTCTTCTGAACACTTCTGCTGTTCCTGTCTTGTTCTGAAATCCTGGTGAGCAAAAAGGCAAGTGGCGAGATGTGCGAAAGCGATACGATTAATACATTTTGCCGTGAAAGTTTGGTTATAATACGAAATTAGTGGGCTTTTTACCTTCCTTTTTTCCCCACTGTCTGAGCAGCAGGATCAATCTTGCAAAGGCTTGGGGGTTTTGGTTTACAAAATTGTTGGTTTTCTAACATTGTTTGGATACATTAAATTTAAGAAGATTGTTGAGGAACAGAGAGAGACAAAACCAATAACTCAGCAGTGTTTTGCAAAGGGTTACTCCAAGGCACGTTCTTCTGAATAATGATGAATTGCTTCCTGATTTGTGGTCAGTGACTTTTTTTGGTATAATTACTGTCAAGAAGGAAGCTGAACAACTAGAGTACATTTCTTAGACCTAGCATAGTGGAGCATTTTCATCAAAACCCTTAACGCCTTTTTGACCAAACCCACTTGACATATGTTACCGGAACTGCTGCCTCCTTTATATAAAAGAGGGTGATCTGTGAGTACATGTCCTAAAGCCATTTCATACTCTGTTTTGTATGCCACTGTATGCTGGTGAGAGAATTGTAGGTCGTCTTTCTTTTTTGTTCTCCTTTTAGCTATCAGGACGGGTATAGAGCAAAGAAGGTGGGGGTGGGGGGGAGGTTTCATTTTGATCTGGAGGAGCAGTCATTCCAGTTCCTAACTTATTAGAAAAGCGAGCTCTGTAGCAGTGAAGTGATTGATAGCTATTGAATAGTTTTGTTTGCTGGAACTAGACTTTTGGAGTTGCCTTTGATAGGAGAAATAACTTGTGAAGACGTTTGACAGTCTCTGTACATCTCGCTTACTGTTTCTTCTTGTAAATGTATTTCAACAAAACACATTTTTCAGGCGGTGTTCATCTTTGGCTTCTGTATGTCTCGGTAAGATGGTGATATCTAACAAAGCTGGTCATACCATAACCAACACGATTGTAAACTTATTTCTGTTTTGCTGACCTGTCACTAAAAATTTCTTGCATTGGTTGCTCTACCTTGTTAAGTTCGGGGGACAGGGAAGAGGAAGGCAGACTTTTCGATTTCTACTGGCGATGGACTGATCCTGTGCTGCTCTTCTTGTAGGTCACTGGAGTTATAAGCAAAGAGTACATCCCAAAAGGAACGCGCTTTGGACCCCTGGTAGGAGAGATCTATACCAGCGATACGGTTCCCAAGAATGCGAACAGAAAATACTTTTGGCGGGTAAGCAGGAAAAAACAGCACCATGTTGTTACAGTAAGCAGATCACTAAATGAGTGCAGCTGAGAAGCTGGGTCACTTCCTGCTTCAGACCTGTGTGAATGCAGGGGGCAACTTCTGTACCCTGCCAGGCACAAACAGAGCCAGTGGGGTGAACTAAGCCAAGTAAAAGCCTGGCTGTCTTGGATGTAGGGACTCTGTGGGTGGAGAGAGCAGGGGAGATGCGCAGCCCTTCCTGGCTCTGACTGCTTAAATGGATTGGCGCTTGATTGTGTAAAGAAGTAGTTCTGCTGCTTGCTGTAGGGGCAGGTTATTTTGCATTTCTTCACAGTGGAAAGTCATTCTTGTTTATGCAAATGTCACGTATCCTTGATTTTTCCAGCTGTGAAGAAGCTGTGAAAGTACTGCATCATCTTTTACTTTGGAATTACGATACATTTTGTGACATTTTTACCTGAGTTTTGAATAGAACTACTATAACACGGTGGTGGTGGTCTTCAGCGTATATCATTCAAGTCATAAGCTTTTCTAGTCCACTTCAGAAGGCGTTAAAAGAGCAGCCCACAGATCTTAGGGAAGAGAAAAATCCATTAATGGCAGGCAGACACTAGAGGTGATGCCCACTATGTACTCTGTAGTATAAGCTGGAAGGGAGCACCAGCCAATTTGTTCTGGCTTGGGAAGTCTGTGCTGGGGAATATGCTTCCAGTTTATCAGTTGACATAATCCTCGGTCTCCTTTACAGACCCATTATTAATTGTTAGAGAACATTCCTTCAGCCCCATCTCCTTCCATGGATTTGTTTTGCTGCCTTCTAGCCATTTAGGTTGTGTCTAAATCGGTGGATTTGGGAGTATATCCAAGCCTCTGTGCCCAGGTGCCTGCCTGCCTTAGCAATATCCCAACCTCATATCCAGGTGAAACCCAGGGCAAGCACCAGCATTCCCCACAGCCCTTTCTTCCTACCTAATTGCATCATTTTGGTTTTCTCAGATTGTCTTTGTGCGATGTAATATAGCATTGCACAGGCAATTATTTGCATGAGTGTTTTTACAAAGCAGGCGACTGTTTTCACATTCATAAGCCTATGGAATGTTTCTTTTAGCCAAATTTTTTGGGAGCTTGTGTCCAGCATAGGAAGAGACTGGTATGCCGGCCCTAGCCCTGTGGGCTGCTAATAAGATGGCAAACACTGGGAAGAGGGGCTGCTAACCATCTTGCAGGACTTATTCATATATTGCAGCGAGAAAGATGACATCATTCTCATGATGTGATTTTAAGCCTTACTGCGGAGGGATCCTCGGAAATAATATCCTAGGAGCCATCTAAGCATCATTAAATTCCCTGATATAATCTCTTGATTCGTTCAAGACACGCTGCTGCACTGAAAATTAATTCCTTCCTAGGGGTCTGAAACAGGCTTGCATATGCAAAGGAAATTGTGGGAGATAACTTCCCACATGTTATTAAAGGCATCCTGGGCTTGCTGGCAGGATCAGGAACATCTGCTGCGCGCGCGGGGGGACGCTGCCTGCGCCTTGCCCACACGAGGGGAGCGGGGCCGCCCAGGGCTGATGTCATTTCTGGGAACCGTGCCGTGACTCAGCACATCTGGTCTCGCCTACCGCAGAATAGGTGGGAGCCCGGTGGGGTGTCTTCGCCCCGGAGCTGGAGCACGGTGACCCCAGTGGGGTGCCTTCACCCCGGAGCCGGAGCACGGTGACGGGCAGCATCCCTGGCCCTGCTGTGGGACCTGTGGAGGGCTGGTTTGGGAAGCGGCTGTGGGCATCGAGTGCTGGAGCCCTGCGTTCCTGGAAGTTTGCAAGCCAGGGTGAGCAGAGAAACCCGAAGGCTCCTCTTGATGCAGCACAACTCACCCGGCTCCCTTCCATTTTCTCATAACAAACACACCGCAAAATCTCTCGCAAGCCGCTTTGATGAGGCCACATATATTTCCCCCTTCTCAGTTTACAGGAAGTTACTCTTAAAGAAAGTGATTCTGGTGTTTACGGCCCGCGTTAAAGGGCCAGACTGCCTTGCCCTTCTCTGCCGGTGGCTCTCTGGGGAGAAGAGGAGAGGTTCCCTCTGTCCGGCAGGCGCTTGCGGGGTGCACTGCCTGGCCAGGTAGGCGCGAAAGACAGTGATGTGAACACAAAGGCAGGAACACGCCATGGACTGTTTTTCCCCTGAGATAAGCTCTGTCTCGCCTTCGGAAAGGCATTTCCTGCTCAGCGAGGTGCGTCGCTGGTGCAAGCTGCTCCCGCTTCAAGGTCTGGCTTTTGCCCGGTCATCTGTTTTGTGAAACCCAGGAACCCCATTTCATCCAGTGCAGAGCTGGTTCCCACTGGGAGTAAGGGATGTGTCTTTAACAAGTGTGTCTCCTGGATTTTTCTTGATTTTTTTTTTTTTTTTTTTTTAAATAATTCTCTTATTCTTACCACTTCAAGAAACAGTAACTTCTCTCAGTGATTGGGGCTTCTTTCCCCGCAAGCCGCTGAGCAACATTTAGATTCATGTCTTCTTTCCCCTCTGTGGACAAGCCAGAACGTGTCCCTCGATAGGAAAAGTGACTTCTCATCGGCTGGCCCCTCTCCAGGTCTTCGTTAAGTTACGGCAGGTGAAGTTCATCTTTGCCTCGCCCAGCCTGTCTACAAAAGGGCTACAGTCCACCTATGAGCAAGTGTTGCTTTAGGACTCTGGGGGGGTGGAGGATGTTTGCATAGTTTAAACCTTTGGGCGGAGGTGGTAGGAAACTGCAAGTACAGAGGCCATAGAGAAAGGCGAGAAAGACTCTGACGTAGCACAGCCAGTCAGTCTTATACACAGGTGACTCAAAGCATTAATGCAAGCATGCACTCAGACCAGCAGTCATTAGCATCACCCACTTGTTGATCATAGCACCAGGAAAAGGACTCTAAGGTAGACTGTTCACGCAGGGAGAGTACTCTGCATTTCAGATTTTGGGTCTGATTTGTCCATACTAGCGCATACTTAGCCACAGAGGCTAAGCAGAAATGGAAAAGGTGACTGTGGACTTACCTTTGAATAAGCATCTCTTTTCGTAACACAGAGGATATCATAGTTGGAAAGGGGCGGACCCAGCTTGAATTCTTCTTTCAGTGATATCTCCTCGTTTTTTTTTTTTTTAAAAAAAAGCTTATCATTTTTCCCCTCTGGACTCTGCGCGCACATGTTGCGTATTGTGCATATATATATTCATAGGCACTTCCTCTCTATTGCAGATCTATTCAAGTGGTGAGCTTCACCACTTCATTGACGGATTTAACGAGGACAAGAGCAACTGGATGCGTTATGTAAACCCTGGCTACTCTGTTCAGGAACAGAACTTGGCTGCTTGTCAGAATGGAATGAACATCTACTTCTACACCATCAAGCCCATCCCTGCCAACCAAGAGCTGCTTGTGTGGTATTGCCGAGACTTTGCAGAGAGGCTGCACTATCCCTCCTCCAGAGAGCTGACAATGATGAACCTCAGTAAGTGGATTACAGTATAAACAAGGAATGCTAGTAATGTCTCTTCTGCCTATATGATCTAATAATAAGTTGTGTAATTACACAGCTGCATCATCTGTTGTGTCACAGTAGGTAGCTCGGAGTAGAGAAGGGGAATTAAAAAAACCAACACAACAGAATGAGTTCCCCGTGCCCGTTCAAATGTAAACAGGTTATAAAAAATCTGGACAGTTACTGGTTTACAATCTGAGTCTTACCTGATGACATTCTGGACAAACCACCTGAATATATCCTCTGCCTTCAGAACCATAGATATTGGTTCACTCTCAGACTTTCCAAGTCCAGATCTCGTAGTGCATTGAGCAAAAGTCTGCTTTGATAGCATATACTAAAGGCTGTCCAGTCATGCTCCCAAAGGGCTGCCCTCACTGTACAAGGAAGTGGCCATATGCCATGATGCTGTCTAGGTGTCTGACAAAATACGTGTTGACTGCATAATGCTCTTTGGGCCTTGCATCTATGCTTACTTATCTTACGGGAGCAAACCTCCTGTCGTCTTCTGATCTGGTTACTTGTTCTTTAAGCTCAGTGTATTTTGTCCCCATTTCTTGGCTGTATATCGCAGCTTTCATTTTCTGTTCAAAAATAATAGCACTGGTAGCGGGGGGAAGAGATATTTCCAGGAGTTTGTCTATGTGTTCCTCCGTGGTTTCTGACCATTTCCAGCCTCAGCACTTTATTCATAGCTTAATCACTGCACAGCACCTCACCCAGAGGCCCTTGAAGAGAGGGACCGATTCTTGCTGACTTCTTCTCATTTGACTCTTAGGCTGCCTTCCCCCCTGCTAGCTGCTCTGAGATAGAGCAGAGCATTCTTTTGTCCTTCTGCCAGCGCCTGCACTGAAATTTGAAGGAAAAACTGCAAGCAGGTTTTCTTATAAAAAGGACTATTTGCTGTTATTTGGCAACAAATAATGGGCTATAAAACATCAGTGTTACTTTGGGGCTAAAATGTAACCCCGCATCATGAAAATGATGTCACACATTCAGATTAATCAAAAGTACATCTATCCTCCATGGATGTCGTCCTTTCACCAGTTTTTGGTCTTTCTCTACTAAATGTAACAAATTGTAGAAGAAAATTTGCTTTTTCTTAATGGCAGAGGGAAGAGAGGGAAGGGATGCCCTACGCTGCTGTATTCCCTAGTCAAAAAAACTCAGTCATCTTTGCACATATGTCATTTTGCCACACGCTGTGCAGTTTTATTTCCTGATATGATGAACTGTTGGCTTTTCAGTGAGACCTGCAGGTGGGACGAGACAACAGCATTAAGGGTTCCTGTGGATTAGGAGTTTGCAAAGATCCAGCCAGACACATTTGGCCACTAGCTAGGAGGATACGCAAACACAGCCTCAGTTTCCTGTATCTGCTGGCACCTTAGGTTGCCTTGCAGAAGTAGCGAGGAATGTATTTGTAAAGTGTCAGCTAATTATCTGGTTACTCTTATTCAGGTCAAAACTGGGGGTGTCTGGACGTGTGCAGAATAATCCATTTTAGTAAAAGGAGGTGGGATCTGGAGCAACAATTGTGTAGTTCAGCCTTAACATTCAAAAGCACAGTCTTTCCAGATGCTGAGATTGAAATATCCCTTCTTCTTTTTAAAGATAATTCTGTTTCAGCCATTTAGAAATTTTATGTTAGCTCCCTCCACCTGAAAAAAATAGCAGCTCAGAAAAATGAGAAAAAGTTCTCACTTTTTTTATTTTTTCCCCTCATCTTTGTGGCAAACACACGCAAGCCTAAGGCCTGCAGTTAGGCCAGAAACCCTACAGGTACCATAAGGATTAAAGTTTTCTGAAGTTTTGGTGCCCTTTCTTGAAAAGTATGGAAAAAAATCCAGAGGTTTCCCAAAGATGCTTACTTGCTGAAGGCCCTGTAGCAACAGTGCAAGCAGGGATGGTTTTTCCAGCATTAGTACGGGAACTAGATGAGTTTAAAGTGAATGTCAGCACTGTTCAGTTTTCTTCTTCCCCTTCCTCCCAGGCCACTTCTTCTAGTTAAATCTAAAATTAGCAAACATCCCGCTGCCTCTCCAGCCTCTCTTTCTAGCGCAAGCCTGGCTAAGGTGCCCTCACACTGCCTTCATCTGTGAATAAAGTGCAGAAGGCTTGTCCCCAGATAGCTAGCATCCTGCGCCTGCTGCAGATGTGGGGCTTTGCCTCATCAAAACATCTTAACACAGTCTTGCTTGGGGGGGACCCCCCACTGGTCACCTCCTTCATCTGCTAAAAAGTCAGGAAAGCCCTCTCCAGCCAAACAGATCGCTAATAATTCGGTGTTCAAAGTGGCACGGCTTCTCTCAGAGGAGTGGGCGAGCATCGCCACCTCTCCCAGCTCCTTGCTGTTGGTTTTGGCACCCTCTGAGGAAGAGGGAAAGAAAGCCGGGGTCCAGGTCCCGCCACAGCTGAAGTCAGGACTCCCTCCCGCTGGGACAGGCGCCTGTGTGAGCGCAGGGCTGCAGCACTGTCAGCCCATGGCCGTTGTGTGTTGCACCCAGCTCCCTCCCTCCACCGTGTCTTGGGTGTGCAGAGCATGCGGGTGCCCGCAGGAGGCTTTGGAAGAGCCATGCCTTGGCTGGTTGCCCGGCCTGGCACAGGAGATGCCACCTGGGACACACACCTATGGAGAGCTTCCAGTGTGGCCTCAGTCTTGCCAGCTTAAAATATAGGCAGCTGCTTTAGGTGCCTCAGGGGTTTGGGGATCACGGTCTTGAAGTTTAGCACCTCAGTTCCTCTTAAGCACCTGAGCGGGATGGGCCTCTGGGGAAAAATGTATCAGAGAATTTCTCTGGCTTTATTTCCTGTAATTAGTGGCCTCAAAAATGAGAGAACCACCACTTTAGAGCATAAATATATTTACATGTCCACATATAACATCTACTTGCCTCTGTAACAGCAAACTTTCAAATTAAAGGCAACTTCTCCAGCGTTAGTTCATTTGTGCCGTAGAAGGAAGGCATTCAGATTCAAGACAGCAATTAGGCATGTACTTAGTTATGGGTTTAACCCTGTCCTCTGTGCTTTCTTGAATTGGGGCCTTTGACCCAGTCTTTCAGACGCTGAAGCGCACACCTACCTTCACAGCCATGATTAGCTCTGAGTGCAGCTACGTAACTTTGAGTGGATGTTGAAGTGCCTGCAAGGAATTGCACAACAGTGGTAGAGGCAAGACTCCACGTTATCCCAGCAGTGGAAACTCAAGTCTTGTTTCAGACAATCCCCTTCTCCTTCCTGCCTGTTTTGAGGCCATTGATGTTATTTTTTATCAAGATTTGAGATACGTTACCTTCAGATGGTGCCGTTGTCCAGTAAATGGTTTTAAGTGCGATGGCACAAGATTTCTATATTTCACCGGCCAAAAAGTCAATTTTTGGTAATTTGTTAAATGTGCTTAACCTCATCCACCTGGGCCTTCAGATTGCCTTTTAGTCTGTGATATTTTATTTTTGGACCAGCAAACAGACTGAGGAAATTTGCTTTGGGAGTCCCACATAGTTTAGCATTTAATTCCTACCTCATCGTAGGAGCGTTATTTTGGGATGGAGGGTGGAGAGTGTAACACGTTTTTTTTTTTTTTTTTTTAAAAAAAAAAGCCCTGAAACAATTGCATTGACTCAGGACATGACTACCTGATAATAATGTTCGTGTATTGCAATCATATGATGCAACTTCCTGCTGCTCGTGTCCGTGTTTGTCTCCTCAGTCAAGTACGGGCAGGTGACATCTTTTGGTCAAGCTTCAGGAAAAAAAGTTTTGAGTTGAGGGAGAAGACAATTTGTGAATTTATGAAACATTTGGTAGTCCTCTTGTTTCATTAACAGGTTTAAGAAGGTATTATTTAAAATATTGCGGATTCTATGAAGATTAACTTTTTAATGCTGTTTCTTAAATGTGATTTATTCTTTTCTTCCTGCTGGCCCTGACACGCTGGCCGTTAGCTAAGCCCTGCTGCTCGCTTTCCCTTTTGTTTATGGGCAGTTTCACTTTCTGGTTTTGAAGCTTTTCTGTTTGGGTTGAGAGGAAACATCTGCACTTGCTTAAAAAAAATGCCGCCTGGAATCTTCAAAAGAGCTCAGGAAAATGATTTTGAAATTATATGAAAGGTTGTCTTCACAAAACCAGAATTTGGGGGCTAAAGTTGACGTAATCTAGAGGATTATTTGGAGGCTCCCTTAGAGACCTTCTCTGAGCAAAATATTTTCAAGGGCATGTCACCCTGCCATGGACACATTTAGAAAACAGATGATCAAATTATATACTTCTAAATGTTAGTCTCCATTCTCATTTTGAGTGGAAACACTCTTTGTTTTGCCTGCTTCACAACTTCGAGGTTCTCTTTCTACTAGCAGAAGAGGTGCTTAATTTAGATCGAAAATGTGAATCGGCATAATTAAGCTCCACCACTCAAAGTGTTCAGTACCATCTCACTCCTGAAATTACTATTGAAATTTCTGTCTGCCTACAACCGTTTTTCAAGTTTTTAGAAAAAACAGGTCATTGTTTTTATGAAGTCTTTCTCAGGCTACAGATGGGACCTCAAGAAATGAGAGCAAAGCCTACGGCTATGCAGCAGTCTGTAGCTGGAACACCCACATTGGAGTGACTTAAGGCAGCCCCTCTGCTCAAGTTTTATTAATACTTAAAAGTAACAGGAGTTTTGTCCCTTTTCCTCTTGCACATGCTCACTAGTCTCAGATCTGAGCAAATAATCTGTTGACCTCGGTGAGAAGTGGATCAAGCTCCTAAAGAGGCACGTCTGGGTTTTTTTCTCCCCCCTCCCCACCCCCTCACACTCCTCCCTCCACCCCAGATCAGTAACTTACAAATGAAGCTGCACTGTTCTTGTTTTGTCATGAACCTCTTTTCTGTGTGTGTCTCTGACCACAGAAACTAGACAGATCTTGGAAGAGTATGTGCCTATATTTAGTATATATATGTATATGGGGGTGGGAGAGAGAAATGCATTTCAAGAGCGAGAGGGAGACATTGTGATCAGTAAGAACTTAAATATAAAATCAGAAGTTTAAAAAAAAAAGTATAAGAAACGGATCTCTCTAACTTTGAAGTATGGCTCCTTTAAGAGCAACAAGAAAGGTTGTAAACCTCTCAATCACTTTCAGCCCTGGTTTAAATCCACATTCAGTATAAAACATAAGAACCTCTCCTTGGCCCCTTCTCTTATTTTACATGGTGCTGACACACTTGTTTATGTTTTGATCTCTCTGGTGTTCCCAAGTGTCCCCTGTGCTCAGGTAATAGGGCAAAAAGCCAAGAGGGGATTTATGGACCAAAGATAGCTTGCAAACTAAAGAGAGCTGTCACAGTTAATAATCTTTAAATATTGCGACTTCTGTCTACATATGGAAATTAGTAGGAGGGGAGGCTTTACCCGGAACTTTGAAGGGAAGGAAAGAATGATTATCTTTAGTCTGTCAAGTGGGGACATGGGCATGTTGCACAAAGAAAGTTACATTCTTGGTGTGAGCTTCCTTTCTGTCACTCACGAGCTTGCTCCGGTGCATAAGGCACGTACGTCCCCACCCTGATGTTTAACGTTGTGACAGTAGGAGCCATTCTGCCAGCTGAAGTGGCCCCAGTTTCTCTATTACTTTTCCAGCAGCGCCAGCACTTCTCTTTCCTCTTTCCCTTCCCCTGGATTTTTTTTTTCTTTAAAAGAGAAAAGTGTCAATTTGAACTTCCTGCTCGACAGACCCCACTGAGAAACTGATACGGGCCTGATAAGGTGGTATTTATTTATGTTTTCTGCTGCGAGGCTTCACAAATCTCGCTTCCTCCTCCCGCCCCCCGCCCAGCTTTCAATACTTCCCGGTCTCGATACTTCCCGCTGCTGATAGCGTCACCGGGAATGTTTGCTCTGAGGCGCTGGTGTGGTGACAGGCAGCTGATAAGAAGATGCAGATAATATTATCCACAGTGCCATTGTGGAGGTTCTTGAACCTAGTAGGACCTCTATGTTATACCCAAACATCTGGGTGGACATTTAGAAAATGAGTTACTGGTCCATGAGTACAGACAAAATTACAAAAGAAAACAGATGATTTTTAATGGCAGACCACGCAACACACTATTAATTTATTTTTGAAACAGCTCTGCATTAAACTTCAGCATCGAGAGAAGTAATTGGGAAGCTGTCTGCACGCTTATGTGTGTATGTGCTTGCTGTGCAACACGCCCTATGTTTTATCATAAATACTTTAATTGAACTTAACTGTGTTCAATTGCATTTCATTGCAACTTGAAAATCCACGAGCGGCCCACATACCTCAAACTAAATTTGCTTGCCACTAGTCTAATGCCATTTGAAAAAGGATGCTACTGTAAAAGTGGGTTGCTGTGAGTAGGAGCATGCTTTGAAAACAGCTGTTTTCTTGGATACATTTAATAAATGGCTGTTTTGTTGCCTTATAGGGTGATGTTGCCAAATGATAGATTCCGTCAGAGTAGTGAATAGTGAAGGAAAGAATCTGTGTTGAACGTGGCCTGTTCCCATCTTCTTCACTGGGTTCAGATGGTCCTCCAAAAATCAGAAATAACTGTTCCTCACCCCAGTTAGTGAAGTAAGAACAGTCACGTCACAAAAGTAGAAATTTGGTTAAAGGGCTGCGATACTTTCAAGTCACATACCTATCGGTGTTGACTGGTACCTCCTGATGGAAAACCTTGCGCATAACTAACCATGAATATGAAACCTTCTTGTAGTTTTTCCCCTGTAAGAAAACATCTTACAAGTCATCATTTCGAGATTATATAACTATTAACTTTGGGAGATTAGACAAAAGCAGACTTCTTTTTCTACTGAAGACATCTTCCAGTGTACTGTTTATACTATATTATGTCCTGGTAACAAGGTAGAGTCTTTGAATACAAATAAACAGTGCATGTGCTGAACTGAGCCGAATGGATGCTAGCTTCTATTTCCTTCGAAATGCATATTTCTTTTGCCTTTTTTTTTTTTTTAAAGTACATTTCAACTTAGCAAGACTGGTTGGCTCTAGTTTTTCTTTTGCTTTGCTTCAGCATTTTTTTTATAAAGTACAGCTGTAAGCAGAGGAGTTTTGCATAGACCGAATGCCACAGAAATCTGCAGTAAATAGTCTGCTTTGTTGTAGATGTTCCTAAGCAGTATATTTAATGAGTAATGATCTGTTTACTGATGGAGAATACCTTCTCTTTGAAGAAGGCTTTCATCCTAGCCAGCCATGGGGTTTTTGGTACTGTAAGTAATTGAACTGGCTGGTGAAGTGACTGCTGCGGTTTGGCAAAAGCTGATTTGTCATGCCTTCTTGTTTTACAGAGGAACATTTCTGGGAGCTTGCGTTCTGCAGAGTCCTTCTGTTAAACCTGTATTGTGAACAAATGCTTGTTACGACATTTGTTGGAATTACTGCTTAAATAGACATTCCAACACCAAAGCTAGTCAAATTTAAGGGGAAAGAAAGGTGGAGTTAGTTTGCAAAGTGGAGACTAGCACTCTGCAAATGAATCACCATCCAGATCTGTATGTACTAGCTGGCGTCCCTTAGATAACAGTGCTTTATATTAACACTTAATACCAGCAGGCATTTCTTGACACAGAAATCAGTTTTTTGGAGAGTTAAATGATTGCTTATCTCCGAGAGTGGCCCTTCCTTCCCACTCATCTTGTAGGAGTTAGATTGTATTTTGAAAAGAGGTAATGACAGTGGCATATCTAAATAATCATTACCTTGTCTTTGTATTTCAGCACAAACTCACGTTAATCCAAAGCAGCACAGTGCTGATAAAGATGAACTCTATCAGAAAAGCATCCCAAAGAAGGAGCACAGTGTGAAAGAAATCCTGAAAATGGAATCCAATCCTCCAAAAGGAAAAGACTTCTTCCAGACCAACATTTCACCAGTTACTCCAGAAAAAGACTTGGATGATTTGCGTAAGAACTATAGCCCGGAGAGGTGTTTCTTCCCTCGAGTTGTCTACCCGATCCGACCTCACATTCCAGAAGACTATCTGAAAGCTTCCTTAGCATACGGGATGGACAGACCCAGCTACATTACTCACTCACCCATCCAGACGTCTACTACGCCAAGTCCTTCTGGGAGAAGCAGCCCAGACCAAAGTTTAAAAAGTTCAAGCCCTCACAGCAGTCCAGGGGTCACGGTTTCGCCTCTGGCACCTACTTCCCAAGAGCACAGAGAGCCGTACCCTTACTTGAACGGATCGTATGGCTCCGAAGGACTGGGGTCTTATCCTGGATATGCACCCCCTGGCCACCTCCCACCTGCCTTTCTACCGTCCTATAACCCCCACTACCCCAAATTCCTGTTACCTCCATTCAATATGAGCTGTAATAACCTGAGCGCTTTGAACAATATCAATGGCATCAACAATTTCAATCTCTTCCCAAGGGTGTATCCTCTGTATGGCAATCTGCTCAACGGAGGCAGCCTTTCCCACCACATGTTGAACCCCACCACGCTCCCCAGCTCATTGCCCAGTGAAGGAGGCCGTCGATTGCTGCAGTCCGATCATCCGAGAGACTTTCTCATACCAGCACCTAACAGTGCCTTCTCTATCACGGGCGCTGCTGCCAGCATGAAGGACAAGCCATGCAGCCCCACCAGCGGGTCTCCCACAGCTGGTACAGCAGCCAGTTCAGAACACATAATGCAACCTAAACCTACCTCAGTGGTGTTGGCTGCCACCGGCGGTGAAGAAGCCATGAATCTCATTAAAAGTAAGAGGAATGTGACCGGTTACAAAACCCTCCCATACCCACTGAAGAAGCAGAATGGGAAGATCAAGTACGAATGCAATGTTTGCTCCAAGACCTTTGGCCAGCTCTCCAATCTGAAGGTAGGCAGTGGGGAGTAAGACATGAGCCTTCTTGGAAGGCTCTGGTTTTTCCCTGTAGGTTAGCTAGGAAAAGTAGGGGCAGGCCTCCCTTGCCTGTTAGGCTCTTTAACAGTTTGGGCTTAATATGGCACCCCCCAGCAAGAAAGCATGGTTGTAAAGATAGTGTTTTAAAACTGACACCACCTAATTAACTAGATAACATTGTACTTTGGCAATGGGAGTCTTCCGCTAACTTTAGGGAACATCTGAAAGTACTTTTGTTACAGTACTGGAAACTGCAAATTGTTAATCGCTTTGTTTCTCCCTAGGTGCACCTCCGAGTACACAGCGGAGAGAGACCATTTAAATGCCAGACTTGCAATAAAGGCTTCACGCAGCTGGCTCACCTCCAGAAGCACTATCTGGTACACACGGGAGAAAAACCCCACGAGTGTCAGGTACGTAACACACCGCAGACACAATTTCCCTTGGAGGCCGAAGGGACGGCAGGGCCCATGCACACCCCGTACGGCGTGCGGGGAGGGCCGTGCGACAAACCCTTGGCTGCTCAGGGCTGGAGTCCATATCACAGCCGTTCCCAGCCCTGGTACAGCAGCGTCTGTGAGACAGCAGGGTTACCTTTAGTCTGCTAGAGCAACATCTGCCTGATACAGTTTTTGCCATCGGCCATACTCAAAATGCTATTCAGCGATATTTAAATAAAAAAGGTGGGGATTTTTTTCCCCTTGTGAGAAAGTGCGAAGATATAAAAAGCTGCTGCTTCATCCTGCTGTCTCCTCCTAGGTGTCTGTGATTTAAACCATAAAATCCCCTCCCACTCATGCACTGTTTCTCTGCCACCCCCCACATCAGGTTTGTCACAAGCGGTTCAGCAGCACCAGCAATCTCAAAACCCACCTGCGGCTCCACTCTGGGGAGAAGCCTTACCAGTGCAAGCTCTGCCCGGCCAAATTCACCCAGTTTGTGCACCTGAAGCTGCACAAGCGCCTCCACACCCGGGAACGTCCCCATAAATGCATCCACTGCCACAAGAGCTACATTCACCTCTGCAGCCTCCAGGTCCACCTGAAGGGCAACTGCCCCGTGGCCCCTGCCTCCGGCCTCTCCATGGAGGACCTGAATCGAATCAACGAGGAGATCGAGAAGTTCGACATCAGTGACAATGCCGACAAGTTGGAAGAAGTGGAGGACAATATCGACTTAACATCGATCGTGGAGAAGGATATACTGACCATGCTCAGGAGGGAAATGGAAGGAGCTAACCTGAAAGTATCTCTACAGAGGAACCTGGGAAATGGACTTATCTCCTCAGGATGCAACCTTTACGAGTCGTCAGATATGTCAATTATGAAGTTGCCTCACAGTCACCCACTACCTCTGTTACCTGTAAAGGTCAAGCAAGAAACAGTTGAACCAATGGACCCTTAAGACTTTTTGGCAAAGTGATTTTTTTTTTTTTTATTTATGACTTGGCAAGTCAGGGTGCCTGTAGCAGTTGCTTGTACATAGTTTCAATGCTGCAAAGCAATCTTGGCTTACAGTAGTTTCCCTACGCTTTCCAGCTGAAAGAAGGAACTCCAAAGTTACTGTTTTCTCAGGGCATAAAAAGAGGCAAAGGACTGTGCATTGCCTCGCCAGTTACTAAAAGACAATCATCTATCCATAATTATTTTTTCAATGATAGTACTTCATAATTTATTATGCAATTAATCATTCTAAAAGCAATAATTAGGAAAATGTTTACAATGACTGGAAAATTCATTGTAATTTTTACTTTAAATGTTTTTATTTTTTGTTTCATGGCTATCCTTTGTAGATATTTTTTCTGCACATCTGTTCTAAGAACCTAAGATTGGGGTTTCAGTAACTGTGTTCTCTGTACCAGTGTCTTTTAAACAAATGCGGTTTTTCGTACTGCCAGAGTTGGACATTTGACATACAGAATCCTAGATCCGTTGGTTTGAAAAAAATGCTGTGTACTTCTATGTGCAAATCACCCCACTGGGAATTGAAAAGGAAAAAAAAAAAAACCCAGAGTAGCAGCAAGCAGGGAAGAAACTGCTACCCCTGCCTCTCTGAGGACAGGAGAGAGATTCTTCCACTGCAGCTCTACCCGGAACAGATGTGGCACAGCAAACACCTACCTGCCGTGGACAAGACCACAGGTTTTTAGAAAACAGCTATAGCCCCACGCATTGTCACGTAACTTTACGACCAAAGGAATGCATCAGCTCAAAGTGGCTCTTCCAAAATAAAATCTCACTTACTTACATTCTTTTGTTTCCAAAAGCAGTTTAAAAGCAAACACACAAATATTCTTAATATTCTGCCTAACAGGAGGTTTTTGGCAGACATCTTTCTTATCTTTTTTTTCTCCTCTCTTCTGTGGCCAGAGCCTTCTGGGGATAAAAAAAAAAAAAAGATGGTCAGATTCCCTGAGGAAGAAGGGGTTCAGTTTTACTTGTATTTTCCTCTCCCACTTTGCCTGGGTAGAAGTGGGGAACAAAGTCCTTTCCTGGCACATACCTTCCTTCCTTCCTTCCTGTACGACTCAGATTTTTCTCAGTATTTGTGTTTGTACATTTTGTGGTTAATTTAATTAAAGAAGAAAAGGGCATTGCAAAGTTGTTGAACAACAATTACCTCAGTGCTTGTGTCCAGTAGTGCAGACAATGCTGTTTTATCTAAATGCTTTGCTACTTTAGAGAAGAAACCAAAATGTGCACAGGGAAAGATAGAATGCACGTCCTTTTATCTTTTTGTTTTGCTAAGTCCAAAGATGATATGGTGACGTTTGAGGTGTAGCAAAGAATACATGTATATTTATAGATATATTTATACCACTATACTATATATGTATATGTATATATATTTATACCACTTAAGTTGTGAGCCAAGCCATGTAATAAAACTTATTTTTCATCTAAGTGTGAAAATCCAATGTTATCCAGTTTTGCGTATTACCAATGACCTCAAAACCAGAAGGTTGTACTAAGGCATTTATCACTTGCAAGTACGCATGCACAGCTGTCCCGGTGACGCCTGAACTTGCAAACACCTTATGTGAATAAGGTCACCCACGCGTGGCGTCTCGGCGAGTTCGGTGGGAGTGACCCTGTTTGCAGGACGGGGGTCATCGGTCCCCTGCTCTCCCGGCACTGTGTCCTGGGGGGAAGGAGGCGGGTGGTCAGTGAACAAACAGCCAGCAAATGTAACCGAAAGAACTTGAAAAGAAGCCAAACACGACCCGTGCGTGGGGTGTGCACAAACCACAGCGAAGGGCAGGATGGAAGTTAGCTGGGATGAGCCCCTCGTCTCGTTTAACCCTGCCATTAACGAGTTGCGCGGTCGACTCGCATAAATAGCAGTAGCATTATTACACACCTCACCTCCACGTATATCTTTTTGTCTGGTTATATTCTTACAAATCTGAAAATAGCCCACTTCAGCAATCCAGGATTCGGTGATCTTTTTTTTTTTTCAGCAAACTTCATTTTAATGCCTTCTGTTAAAAAACAAGCACTCCTGAAATACAAGTCTCTCGACACAGCTTTTGAAGGACTACAGTTCATTACATTTCCACTCCTGCAAATTGTGAGGCTGACATCTTTTAAATGTAGCAATAGTTCATAAATATAGTACTTACTTGTAGGATAAACCAAAGTATCACTACTCTGTCACTGGACACACACTTTTCCTATTATTTGCCTGTAGTGCTTTCTTGTATTTGATACAAATTTTACAAGAATTTATATGCATCAGCTTTAAGAATTGTTACTTCTCTTTACTGTTTCCCCCTTCCCTTAGAAGTTTTACATGTGAATGTAGCAACAATCAACAGTGTTTTGGGGTTTGTTTTTTTTTTTTTTTTTTTTTTTTTGTCTCTCTTAAGAAAGACTCTGACCAAAGTTAACAGGCTTTTTACTTTGCTAGAACAACAAACTATCATATGTTTACGTATTGGTTTACATCATTATTTATGTGCAAATTGTCAAATGTAAATTAAATATAAGTGTTCATTGCTTTACTGATGCTTCCCTTGTCTTCAATCTCTCTCTCTCTGCACTGACTGCGTGCGCGGCCGCGTTGCGGGGCGCCTTCCCCTCCCAGCCGCAAACAGGCGCTACGCTGAGGGCGATGATGTCTCCAACAATGCCGGCTCCTGCCTTTGCGGGCTCTGATTTTCCATGATGGAACGTTGCAAACAACAATGCCAGAGCCGAATACCCTGGCTTTGTTAGTGATGCCGCTCCCTTCAGTTTTAGCCAATACCTTTTTAAAAAAAAAGGGGGGGAGGGGGGATATATATTAAAAAAAAAAAAAACAAAACAGAATTTTCAATGTTTCGATGGAAATACTTGAATGCTATCTGCCTCGCAGATATGTGACCAGGGCTCTCATTTACATTTTTCCAAATGATTGTCATTTCTGGCCCGAAACCCTAACCACTGGGACCACAATGACACACTCAAAATGTCAGCGTGAGACCACTTAGTCCCGTATCAGCATGGTGGGAACTACATTCAAAACAAATGTGGATCTGTTTTCGCTGCTCACAAACGAGACGCAAATGCAAACTAAATCCAGGAGAAGGTCAAGTGTCCGTCGTCCCCCCCCCCGCCACCTCAGCCAAAAAGTAACAGCAGGCCAGGATGCCCCAGAATAGCTAATTCAACATTTGCTACTTCCATCATTTACCCTGAGATCTAAACCAGAAAGGCCATGTGCTGCCCTGCCCTACCTGAACGTTAAAGAAATAATGTTCCTGCTCATATTGAGACACTCAGCGCCGTATGATGTTTTAAAAGTATTTCACTGTCCTCTTAAAAAAAATTCATTTAAACATCTGTCTCAAGAATTTGAAATACTGCCAACACTGAACTGTGGAGTTAAGAAAACCAGAGCACTGTTGTCATAAACGTGCCAAATGCAGCATGTTATATTCCTATATTCAACAGAGCTATTGCTGTAATAATTTAAAAAAAAAAAAAAAAACCCCAACCAAACCCATAGGATAACCGTTACCGCCATAAATCATACTTCATTACTTGGCACAGCATTACGTTGCGCTGGAGAGTTATGTCCTGGGGACACTTGTAAGCTTTAGAAGATGTTTAATAAAACACATTACATAAAAAGACAATGCACGTTATAGATCACAGCCCCGCGAGGCCGAGCCCGGCAGCTGCTGCCTCGGTTTCTGGCAGCCCCCGAGCGGGTTGGAAGCCACTGAAGGCGCGTATTGCGACCAGAAATACGGCGGGTTTCAGCCATGGCAACACCACCACCACCCGGCCCGCTAACCGCAACAGCCCTAGCGAGGTGCAGGGGGGAAGAGCTCGTCCTTTCGGGTGCTGCTGCAAGACGCAGCCCTGCGAGGCCGCGTGCCCCCAGCGAGGAGCCATGGGCTGCCCGCGGGCGGGCTGGATGCCCGCCTCGCTGCCGTCGGCATGAAAATTTTGGGGGGCCAGGTGATCCGCGCTTGCCTCCCGTGACTTTGCCGGCTGAGCTGCTTTGCCGCAGGATGGGGCGAATTACAACCGAGACGGACTCGAACACAGATTTAAGGAGGATCCTGCTCTTCTGGCTGGTTTGAGACACTCGCTGTGTCTCAGCTGGGTGCTGGGGAGACACCGCTAATTCCCAGCACAGGCAATTATGACCTTGAGGTCGAAAATGAAAAACGTGACTCACCGAGGGGGTATGAGCCCTTCGGGTTCAAATCAGCAGCTGCCGGTGCACGGCGGCATCCCGACACGTGCTGGGACTGCGCTCCGCGCGGGACGGAGCCCAAAACCTTTGCTGTCATTCAGAGGCATTACGTTAAGAGTGAGGGAAATAGTTGCGGCTGTAATTAAAGGCAGCCAGGAAACACTCGGCTAATTACTGCGTGAGCCGGGGCTGAGTGGATGCGGTGCGGCTGAGGAATGCGCTCGTCACGGGGCAGGTATCTGAAAAACACAAGCTGTCACGGCGGCCTAAGAAAAAAACTCACCGACGGAATCAAGGCAGCCGCCCTGGCACTGAGGCGGACCTCTCCCTCCTCCGCACGCGGCCTGGGTAGACTGGCAGGGAAAAGGCAGCTGCCTGGGCCGGGATGTGGGGGGCAACAGATGGAAATTTTGGCCACTTCAGCACTAACCAGTCCTGCCTGAACAGCGGGAAAACATGACTCTTTGTCAAAGATGTGACACTTCCCAAAAACACGGGTGTTTAGTTTTTCGTCAGATGCTGAAAAAGGGCCATCCCGCAACCAGCAGCACCTGGAAGTGCTGGCAAATCGCACATTTGCACACCCAGCGAGGCCGCATTCGCATCAAGTGCAGGCGACGGCCGAAGGCTCAAGAGAGTCTGGCACACTGCAGGACTGCACTTTTGCTCATTTTTGAAAGAGGTTGGGGACTCTGGTGGAAAGGGAAGGGGAGGGGAGCTGCTAATTCACACTGAGCCCCCGCTGCCTTGGTGCCTACTTTGGGTGCAGAGTTGTATTCTTGTCCCATACTGGAGGGACCAGAGGTCGGTCGCTTAGAGACGCGTGCGAGCAGACGTCGCCCCTGCTCGTCTTCTGCTTCAAAGCCAGGCCTCCTTACCGCCACCACAGCCGCTTGCGGCTTGGCACAAGCCGAACGGCGAAGCCCAGCACAGGGAAAATAAGGCGATGCTTTCCGCCTCCCGGCAGCACGGGCTCAGCTGGCTTGGGCCGCTCAGCTCTGCAAACTTCAGCCCGCGCAAGCTCACCTAGCAAAGGCACCTGAAGCAGAGCCAGGGCTCTCGAAGTGTTGTCTCTCATCCCGTGCCGATGCTGTCCTGCCACTCGCTATAAAATTTTCCCCGGCACCCTCTCCTAGGGCAGGGCGACGCAGCCCTGTGGCCAGCCAAAGCCCAGCACCGGAACATCTGTCTCCTGGCGCTTTGGAGGCGCCCACCAGCCGTCACATCTGGCCACAAAGTGCTTTCGGGAGCTGGGGGTTAAAGAGACTGGCTGCCACGAGAGGTAAGCCGGGGCCCCGAGCGGAAGCCCAGCAGCGGGGCGAGGAGCTGCGGTCACTGGGTGGGTGGCATGCACCCCTGGGAGGAGACCCTCCCCGGCAGGGACCCCCACGGCTGGCAGGGAGGAAACTCCAGCATGGAGCATGCATGAACTTCTGATCCCTTTTTGATGCCAGGGCTTGGGGCAGGCACCTGTGCCCAAGCACAGGGATGGGCGGCACTGGTGTGTGCATTGGGCAGAGATCCCTAAAAAGAGATGCCTGCCCCCCCGGGAAAGGGAGATGGGCACTCAGAGCTGGTGGCCAGGCACCTTGGTGGCACACGGGCACAGTGGCCCTTCCCTCCTCCTCCCGGCCGAGCGCGGGGAGATGGTTGGGATGCCAAACCACTTAGGTGGGTGTGACCAAATAGTCCTATTGAAGGGAGCCAAACCAGTATGACTTCCTTATTGTGCAATGATTAATAAAGGCCTTCAGCTCTTTTTTTCCATTAATTGTGAATAGGCAAGTCCTTGATCATTTCCTTATCCAAGGACCGAGTGAGATTCCTTACAGCATTCCTGCCCCAAAGTGGCTGCACTGCACTGGGAAGAGAAGTGATTCCTGCAATACTGAAACCACACACAGCAAAATCAAAGGCTGAAGACCTCTTTCCCAGTTTGCCCATGCAGAGGACTCAGCTGACACAATGCGATACCAGGCTTAGGGTTAGGGACACCCCAACATTCCTGCCCTTACCAGGATTTACACGGTAAAATCCTAACTTAAATGAGCAAAGCGGAGAGTAGCTTTTGGGCAGGAAGAGGGGCACGGCAGGCAGCAGTCCATACAGAATTTCTTGGATATTACAGTCTTGGTTCCCAGCTTCCCTACAGCTTTCCTACGGCAAAACTTTGCGCGTGAGGACTGTCCCTCTGCAAACTGCAGGCAACCTTTGCTTTCCCCCGTCCTTAGTCTACCTTGGGTATTCAGGTGGCCTTTTATGTTTTTAAAGGACAGGTTCTGTGCGACTTTACAGACAAGATCAGCTCTTCTTGTCAGCCTCAAAGCCCCGTGCAGAAGTTCTTGGGGAAGGCTTGGTTTCTCCTGGCCGCACTGGGGCCGTGTCCCCAGGCGGGGACCCAGTTAACCAAGCTGGGTGGCGTCCCCGAGAGGTCTCACTTTACTTGCAACCAGTCACAAAAAAAACAAAAGTTAAAAATGTTGTAGAAACTGCAACCAGGTGCGAAAGGGAGCAAGGATACATGAAAAGTGAAAATTTGCCTTTTTAATAAGCCGTTACAAGTTAGCTGGGTGTTTAGGAGGGAACGCGCGCTGGTGCTTATAGTCATTCAGAGAAGATTGTGCGTGTGTGTGTGTGCGCGCGCGCGTGTGTGTTTTTAATGAGACCAGAGGGTGCAGAACAGGGCTCCTTTTCTAACCTATATTGCAGCAATTTGTGCAGGTCTGTAGCTGTGGGTGTTATGTGCTTTCTACTCTGAGTGGTAGGTTTCAGTTTGATTCTGCTCTCGAGAGCCGTGGGGACAGTTTGCACTCGCCTTATCAACACAGAATCCAAATAGCTTCATGGTGTGCCCGGCCCCCTGACACTGCAAACTGAGAAAATACAGTTTAAGCACAGAACACCGAGTGAGGTGACGACCAGAGGGCTTTTTCTCACCAGAGCATCCCAATCTGCCAAAACCCTGCACCCCGATCAGTGGGGCAATAAGTCACCTCGAGAGCCGCAACCTCGGCACCGCCCTGAGAGGCCCCGGCCAGGACCCTGGGGAGCAGAGCCGGGAACCCCGGGGCTGGGGCTCTTTTCCTACATGCCCACTGCCCAAAAACCCTGCACCACCTCTTCTGGCCCCTTGCACCGATGCCCCGGCACTGGGGGCTTGGCCTGGCCGCTGCAAACTGGGCAGCTGCGGGAGGCGCTTGCCTCTCCCCATTCCTCCCTGGGCCGGCCCTGAGCAAGCCTGGCTTCGAGCCAGCAACCAAAATTGTGCCCACGATTAGAGATGGCAGCAAGGGAAGGGTAGGGCAGGTACTTCCACAGCCCTTGGGAAGCGGCTCTAGCTTGGCTCCAAAGACTCGTGATCTCAACAGTAATCCCTGTGCTCAGCCATGCAGCCGATTTCCAAACGAGCAATGCTATCTTTACATCTGTTCGCTAAAAACGCCCATCTTTTAGACTACACACCAATGTCCACGCTGCCCGTCCTGCTGTGCCCAGATGGGCTGTGACCGAGCGGTGCCCCACGTCCTCCATCCCTGCACCTCCTGCCTGGGGGTCCTGTGTGGCCACCGGCCCCCTGGCAGCAGCCCCGGTGGTCCATCGCCCTCGGGGCTCGAGAAAAGCCTGTTCCCTGCAGAGACAGACCCCGCTGCGGCCTCAGCAGTTGCTGACAAAATCTGCAGAAGGATGTTCCCCCCGAATCTGGAGCCGTTCAGGAGGAGTTCAGCGCAGTTCCCCTGGGACACCCGGGTTCCTCTCGCCCTCCTTGGGTGCCATGCAATTCACTGGGAGCCGCCTTTGTAAAATACCTGAGCGTTTCTCCAGTGAGGTTAGGACCTACACAGCAGCTAAGAGTAAGGTGCAGATTTCCTTCCTCCCTCCCTCAGATCTGCTTGAGGTTTTTAATCCCCCCCACCCCAGATACAACACTCAGGAATGACTGCGGTGTTTGCTGCAGTCACTTGTCTTGCTTGAGCTCAAAAAGGAGCCCAGGAGACGAGGTGGAGCAGTGGCTGCAGGTAGGGCTCCCTCTGCCCTGCCACACACAAGCAGTCCAGGCTCCTCCAGGGCAGGGGCAACGTGGCACTGGCCCTTCTGCTGTCTAGGGGGGGATTCTCACCCTTATTCTGCAAGCGAGCACCCAACAGAGAGGCAGGCTGAAGGTGCAGACTGTAGTGAAGGCACAGCGCTCTCTGGTCTCCATCAAAATCTCAGCTACGTGTCCAAATTAAGGAGGCCAGAAAACAAGGGCCTGACCATCAAACACGTTCTCCTGAAGCAGCACGCACCCCTGCAAAACACTCTAAGAGCCTTGTTAGACACCAACATCCTAAATCTCAGTCCTTTGCCGCCGGCCTCCTGCCTGCCGACTCCCTCTGCACCTGTTAGCCACAAGGCAACACCTCAACCCCACATGAATCTGACTCCAAAAATACATTCAGGGATGGACCCAGCCACAGAGTTCAGCTACAGGTTCTCACTTCCCCCATATTTGGGGTATTTAAGTCTGGGAATGCCTGTTGATGCCATTCCAAATGCATCTCTTTTCTTTTTAAATTGATTTTCAATGTAGTTGTTTAGATCAATCTAAACACTAAGGCAGTGATGTGCATCTATGCAGGGGAATACATCCAAGTTTATCTTATCAATGGAGATTTAAAGAGACTTCTTTTTTTTATCTAGAAATTTCAGTATTTCAAGGCCAGAGCTAAGTTTTGCAGCAAGGACAGGGACCCAGGAGCTAAGACAGCTGGCTTCTGGTTTTGGTACCTTCACTAACTGGTAGCGAGGTCTGGAACAAGTCAGTTGACCTTCCCATACAATGCCCGACTCATTTGTAGAATAGGTACAAGACTTGTGCAAGTTGTGGTGTAAGACTAATATTTGTACCTTGTTTTGAGATCCTCTGATATGTAACAGCATGTATTTTTGTTGTTTGTAGAGCGAACAGGTTGGTTATAGTGCTATCTGCAATATCGTAATATTTAGAAGTCTTCACTCACGGGCTATGACTACCCTGAACGCAACAAAAACTCTCTCTGCCCCAAAGAGCTTACAAATGAAGCACTATTAAAAACCCAAAAAACCACAGTGGCTAGGTGCAGAGCTTAAATTTCCATTTTCTCTCAGCATTTTCCCACGAGGGGATTGCATGTGAGAGCACACAACAGAGAGTCAGATCACGCCCGGTTCAGTTGCTCTGGCATGCCATTTGGCAATACAAGAATGACATAAATTAAAGTGAAACCTCTTCACCTCAGCCCAAGCGAAAATGTGAAGAGAGAGGGGGGAGAGGAGGAAGGAGGAGGTATTGATCCATATCTACTCAACAGTCAGACCAGTGGTGTGACAGCAATAAAAGACATGCCTTTGCTTTTTCAGTAACTAATAATCTATAGAGAACCATTTCCTCTTCTGCTGTTAAGATAACACATTTGCCACCTCAGCTGCATGCAAATAATTCGTGCCTCTGCTTAACTAATTTACCTCTCCGGTGCAGACAGAAGGGCAGAAACCTCCCACCAGTGTCGACCGATGTGCAACACTGAAAAAGGAGCCAGCTCACCCAGAACTTTCTAAAATGTTTAAATTGTTAGAGGACAACTGCACCAAATGCACTGTGAGAGAGAGACGGCTTTGTGAGATTAAATGGGTTATTTTTGCTGGTCTTCGGTCCTGCCTCTGACCCACATGTGGGTTGCAGGCTGGAACTGACATTATCCAAAGAAAAGCATTTGATATCCCTGCACATAGACCACAGCTGGTCAACAACTCATCCCAGATTTAAGCACAATATATTAGCTCTCATCTGTTGCCAGGAATATTACACGCCATTAAAAGCCCAGGCCCCCAGAAACTGAGTGGGCCTTCACTTCACATTGCTTGGAAACAAACGGGTATCGGGTTGGACATGTGTCTGTATCTGATGGAAACCTTGTTCTAATCAAAGCGCTGATGCTACTTTCACTCGCTCGCATACGCACACCTCTCTCCCCGCATTAACACTACGTGAGCAAGGTTGCAATGTCAAGCACCAAAAACTTCTGAAATACCAGAATTAATTAATTAAGCTTGTCCACACGTAAGCTTCGGGAGCAGCCCTCACTGCTGTTTTTGGATCACGCACTGGTTTTCCCACAAGACCTCTATCTCACGCAGCGCATAAGGTGGGAGATGCTCGTCCTGCGCGGGACGGAGCAGGTTGCCCCCCCCCATTTCTGTCGCTGGCCAAGCAGCTCTGGCCCTTCTGCTCCCACCCCACTCTCCAGCCGGGGCCGGTTGCTCCTCGGTGCTTTTGGTGGGCTCATGGGGTGGACAGCTGAAGGCTTCACCTGTGTCAGTCAACGTCCACGTGGGAGAGGAAGGTGATATCCCTATGCACGACAGAAAAAGAACAAAATACAGGAGTTGCAAGTCAAGTATTCTCTTTGGGTGCCCAGACTTTCCAGGGCAGTTTATCCCAACCAAAGTGTTATTTGACTGTAGCATAGCTCATCCTAACTTTGGGTTCACTGGGAATCCTCCACAACTTCAAACCCAGCACCAAAAACCAGAGAGTACTATACTTCACAGCCTGTGAAAATTCAGGTTGAGTGACTTGCTCCATGCTACGCACAGCTCCTTGGGTAACAGCCAGTGAAAAATGCGTTTCTCCCAGGCAGCACCCAGCTCCCCGGTGGAGACGGCCGCTCCATCTACCCCACCCCTTTCAGAGACCACCACCAAGATGCGGGGTTTACAGATCAGAGCCTCCTCTGCTTCCCAATGCCAAAGGCTATGCGGAAAGGCAACATGCATCCTGTAAAGACCACATCGATACGCACATCCATAGGGGCCTGACTCAGCCTTAATTCTGGCTTTTCTCAACCTCCGAGTGCCCAAGCTTGCCGCCTCGGTGCTGTTCTCACCGGCTGCCTGGGCAAGCTCCTGGGTTTCGGAAAGCACATGCACCGGTGAGATTTGTCCCGCTCCGTGGCTGGCGTGGGGTATGTCAGTACAACGCAGCAGGATTGGCATTTTCCATGAATCAAGCCACCAGCTCTGCCGGCTGTGGCACTGCTGCCAGGAGCAGCCTGTCACCCGTTACGTAGACCAGCATGGGCGAGTGGTGAGCCCCCATGCTCTTTCTCTCCATCCCGGTTACCTTTCTCATCCTCCCCTTCCCTGCACCCAGCTCCATCCTCTTGCCTTCTCGGTGAGCGTCCCTGGGGCTCCCGGCTCCCTGCCGGTGCCGCCAGCCCTGCCAGCATGCCGGCCATGGGGGAAGGTGGCCACCGGCTTCTTCAGTCTCCCCAGAGGGAGAGTTCCTGGGGAAGAGAAGCAGTGAAACGCTGCCTTTTCTTTGGAAAACCCGGTGCCTCCTAAGCTAGGGGACCCACACAACTAAGGGCAAGGGTGAGATGAAACACTAAGAGAAGGGGGGAAAAAAAAAAAAAAAAAAGAACATCTTTTCACAGTCTGTAGATGCAAAGTGAAACTATTTTGATAGATTCAGCTCTCCCATGCTGAAAGGCCTGGAGTTTCTCATCTCTGACTTTACTCTGAGGCATGAAATTTCACCCATGACTTGACAAACTATAACATCCACAATGCCTTGTGGCTCCTCAGAAGCCTGCTGCCACCCTGCCAAAGCTCACCTTCAGCATTTTGCTGTGTTAATATTGCCAAATTACTCCCTTTTTTAGGGTTTTCCTTATTTTGATGCATTTACTTTGCTAATACTTCTCCCTGGAGCTGAAAACCCAGTGGTGTGGAGCTGGTGCTCTTGTTAGCACACTGACACCTCCGTGGCTGGATACAGGCGGGCAGGGAAGAAACTAACTGGGCCCACACTAGCAAAGCGTCCCCTTTACTGGCAAGTGATAACTGCCAGCTTTCCCACAGATGCTGAGAAAATTACTAAGCTGCTAATGTAAGCAAGAGCCATTTGCCTTCGGCTTCCTCACAGGGACTTGCATAGCTCAGCAGTGGGCAGATCCAGCTTGGCAGCCTGATTTTGGAGAGTCTTCATCTACAACCCATGCAGTGGACATTTAAATTAAGATTGTTTTATGCAGAAGCATTTTAAATGAAGAGAACTGTGTTTACGCCCAGCTTATGAAAGCTCATCCATATGCTTGGCTTACCAAAGTTAGCTCAAAGGGATAATAATTCTATATGCTGCCTTTGAAAACATGTAGTGGTTTTGCTCTATTCTGTGTTGGTAAAAGAACGATCTAGCCACAGAGATGAAGAAATTGGTATATGTTTCAGTCTGGACCGAGCATCTTTCAAACGGAAATGGTCCATCTCAGTGAAGTTGCAGAGGGGTTCAAAGGAGTGGATGACACTCAGCAGTTTGTATCATACAAGGAAACAACCAGGGATTAAAAATCTATTATTCTGGGATTACTGTATGAATTTTGCTCCTAGCATTATGAAAGGTTTCTGATTCCCTGTCGACAGATCATCTTCTACGATGCTGTCTAAATACATAGTACCTTATCTGCTCACTGTCACTGTTGTCGCACCCTCTGATTCAGGGGAGATAAGAAGATAGGTCAAAAAAAGAGGTAGCAGGTGATCGTACCACCTGTGAAATATTCATGCCTAATACGTTGTTTGGTACAAGTTGATACTCAGGTATTTAAGATACGTTTCCTGCTTACTTCTCCTTCTCCCTCAAGACAATTTCTTCTTTATCATTTCTGTACCATCGTGGTCAGTTTTGGCATTGACATGTAGGAGGATGTATGTGCTCTGCCCTGCTTCAGGGACAACTAATGTACCTCTCTAGAAGCCAGGAATGGGGAAGAACAAAAAACAAAATACAAGTTCAACGCTTTGGAGACCTTTTGTCCTGGTACCCATGGGAATGAAATTGTGTTTGTCTCCTCCCCCAGCTCTAAAGACAGAGGTGGCATTAGTAATGCAGAGCACATCTCTCTTCAAGATCTCTTGCAGCTTTTAAAACATAGAGAGCAAATGGCAAACTTACCTTTCCTCTCCTTTTGAAACTTAAGTTAGGCCTTATTGGTAACAAGTGAAATTAAACTGGTTGTTGCTGTTTAACTTCTCTTTGCTATTTCCTCACATGAATTAGTCATGATTAACTCTACTTGGCAGTTGTCCTTACAAAAAACAGAACAGAGAGAAGGGTTAAGCACTCCCATACAACTTACCCAATAAATTTGTCATACCCCTTATATAGAGTTGTCCCTCCAGTTCTGCCTGTTCCCTAACATATCTGGCAGTTTGAACAATGTTGGCAATATTTAAGCAATTAGGCATTCCAAGTGGAAAGGTTAATATACCTTACCCTCAAATGCAGGGTGTGTTTTGTGTTGTGCCTTCAACCATCCTTGATGAGCATTGATTGCACAACAGCCGCAAAGTAGGAAGGTCTTCTTTCAATTTCAGTATGGCCTAGATTGTTTTGGTTTAGCAAAAGGCCAGTAGTCCAATGGTGAGGACGGGACAAACACACCTTGACTTGAGTGCTATCGAGGCAGATCACAAAGAGGGAACTTCATTGCAGTTACCACTTTCAGATTGCTAAAGCCTTTGGTCATACTGGCACTGGTGCAAAACCAGGCAAAGAATAACGCGTAAAAGAAACCCCTCCGATAGAGCTTGGAGTAGGACCGGTCAAGGAGATGTGAGATTTATGGTTTATTTCCCACCGTGGGATCTTGGTTTCTTTTTTGGCCAGTTCTCAGAGGCAGCGCTTTGTTTGTGGTTCAAGTCCAGCAGGAAGCTCTGGGTAGGAGTGAGCAGGGCTGGAGAAGTCCCTCAGCCTTGTGCTGGTGGGACCTGCAGGACCACAGTCCACCAGGACAGGGATGAAACCACCTCCCAAGCCAACCAGCCCAGGAGATGACATCCTCAGCCCAAACCATCACTGAGGTTGGAGAGCACATGCATGTTGGAACAACAGCCCTGCAGAGGTGCGCCCCAGGTCGCCGGAAGGCCACCAGCTGCCAGACCAGCTGCCACAGCCCTCCTCTGCCGGCAGCGGGGCACACCCAGCGGCCAGCCTGCCCACCCTGCCTGGCAGGGATGCTTGGCTGCATAGTCAGGACCTGGCTTAAGCCAGAAAAAAACAAGTCTAAGCAGTAGAGAAGGAAGTTCTGCAGGTCACAGCCACCACCAGTGCTGCCCATCCACTCTGAGCCTTCACAGGAGGTCCAGAGCGCTGGTAGACGAAGGAGATCAGGTCTGAGATGCCTGGCTGCCCCCTCCCGTGAGACCTGAATGAGTGTGAATGACCCAAGCTGTGCTTGCGTGCTCCTGCAAGGCCCCACACACCTCACCAGGGTCTCTCATGCGGCAACCCTGTACTGGTAAAAACTGCTGAGAATTGGGCACTCAGCCTCTCCACTTGTGGCTGGTGGTATTTCCCTGGCTGGGGTGATGTTGATGTTCATAATAAAGCTTTGGCAGAGGAAGAGAGACATGTTGTAACCATTAGCAGACTTTGCATTTAGAATTTATCTCAGAAAAGGACAAAGGATAACTCAGCTCAATGGGGTTTTTGTGCAAGTTTGGGTCTACACTTTCCATTGTAATACCAGTCCTGGTCTTCACCATTGTCTTCCTCTGACCCAGAAAAACTTGATCACGAAAATGATGTTAGTTAGAAAATAATGGAACTGATAAGTCATTGCAGGCACATGTGTGTCTCATTATACATCAGTTCGGTTTCACTATATATTTTACACTATGTAACATAAATTTCACTATGCGCCACAAGTATTTCAATATGTGATAGTCAGAAAGTGGCAGTTTACACTAAAAGTTTCAGTATGTGGTAGGATATTTCAAATACTATAAATTCTCCTTTTAAATGAAATGCATTGTGTAGATTAGTAAGAAATCCAGTCGGTTTAGTTTACCCAATGTGGTTTTCTTTCAGAACAGTATTTAGTACTGCGCCATTCAATTACCATGTTTATTTTTGTCATACATATTAATGGATGATTAAGTGAAAATTCATTAAACATATACCACACAGGACTCAGGCAACCCAAGTTCCGTTTCTTAGATCTTTTATCTCAACTTGACTTATACCGTATTAACAAGCACACTATATTTATGAACACTATATTAACAAACAACATAAGCTTCCTGTGTGAGGCTTGTTATCGGGCTCCTTTTTTTTAAATGAATTAGAATCCTCTTCGAGCAAGTAAAATTTGAGGGACCTGAAATCCCCTGTAAGGTTGAGTTGTTAAAGCAACAAGCAGGCATATCAAGGGTCTGCACTGAATCACCATTTATTGCACATGATCACTGTTTCAATTGCAACCAGCAGCAGAGGAATCTGCGCTGCTAGCACTGCCCTGCTAATCATGGCTTTGAATCTGTTGATAAGTTGACCATATAAGTGTTGTGTTAATCAGGCCTTTTGCTAGCAAACCCCATCCCAATTGCTGAAAAGGGGTATTCACTGTGATACTACCACACCAAAAAGCTCTGTCATATACGAGAGTTACCATATCAAATGTAGTCATAGTCATCCTATTTTCACACGTGACATCCTTCAGCGCTAGAGGGTACAGATTACCTTTGAAAGATAGTTGCCATGAACCAAGAGCATGTAAAAAACAATCATAACCAAGAGCATATAAAAAACAATCATGTGGCTTAGCAAAGCCAAGGCACATCTGCAGCAAGGACCATCTCCTGCAACCTTGGTCAAACCTGTACTAACGCTTCCAGACTGGTGCAGCAAAGCAATTTCCCCACATCCGGTACTTACCATCAGAAATGCAGAAAGAAGAAAAAACATGAGGCTAAATTTTGGTTATGAGTTCTCCCTCATTCTTGTTGTCTCTAAACACAAGCTACACCAAGAACAGCTCCATGCAAAGTTCTATTTTATTCAAAAAAACAGCCTCAGCAGAGAGCACAGGCAATGCTGAACTCCAGCCCAAGAGAGAAACATCAGTCAGTTACTTCTGCTCTGGCTTCTGCCCCTCAAGATAGAATCACACAGATAATTTTCAATGGATATTTTCAAAATGCTAATGATCTGTACTGAAGTTCAGTGTTTAGAAGAACTGGAGGCCTCATCTACCCCATCTCGCACTCAGAAGACAAGGGTGACCCTGAACTGGCATGACTCTGGGCAAGCCACTTACAGAGTTACAAAGGCCCTGGATTAATTAGAAACTGGGTCTTTTAACGTAACACCTTGCCCCATTGCAGGCCTAACAGACCTCATTGGCTCCCTGCCAAATAGTTCAAGCACCTATTAACCAAGGAAAAGGTAAAGAGCTTGGGTTGTAATGTGCTGGATTTCAGCCCAGCAGTTTCAACTCTCCTAACCCGCAAGAGCAGCTTATCTATGTTTGGAGGTCAAAGACCTCAGCAAAGCCCTGTTAACAGGTGCACGCTGGCACAAACTCAAATGACTGGCTCTTCAGAATACAGTGATTCCTTGGTTTCTTACAAATGGGGCAAAAAGGGCCACTGAAGCGGCCAGTGACACACTTGGGGCTGGCCCGAGACTGCTTAGGTCACAGGAGCCAGAACCAAATGCATCCAGCATACAGCTTGGCTACCCTACTCTTCCAAAACTTACAACCAAGACCCACAGTACTCCATGTTTGTAGTCTCTGCCTACCACAAGAAACAAATTCTATCCCAGACATACCACAAAGCAAAGCTCATGAGCGGCGTCAAGATGTTTCCCAGTGACTGGGT
This sequence comes from Pelecanus crispus, assembly GCF_030463565.1. Lineage (NCBI taxonomy): Eukaryota > Metazoa > Chordata > Aves > Pelecaniformes > Pelecanidae > Pelecanus > Pelecanus crispus. Next base: position 81,973,179 of record NC_134645.1, on the reverse strand, counting down.
TGAAGGAAACGGGAATGTTTGTGTCAGATGTGAGGCAGGGGGACAGTCCGGAGAGCGGCAATTACTGCTTGCATCCCAGACAGGGGCTGGGTGCAATGGGAGCTGCCTTCCTGTGCCCAGCCTGAAACCTTGAACCATGAGTTTCCCCATGTGCCTCCTCCAAGGCAGCTTGAGAGCAGCCCTGCTGTCTGCCAGAGCAGTCCTGCATTACAATGAATAAAATGTGGGCTGATCTCTCCATTCGATAGGATATTTGGGATGAAATAAAGGTAATGTTTTTAAGCACCTGTCTGTTTTCCAGCATGACCAAACCTGAGCTGTTCCTGTTCCTATTTAAGAAAAGGAGAAGAGACAACAGTGCAAACTTTCCCATATTCACTTATTCCTGTGTTAGATCTGCACTGAGACATGTACAAACAATGTATTTATGCCCTAGATTCCACTGTCGATACTGCCAACAAAAGCTAAAATTACAATGATTTTCCTGTAGTCAGGTTGCTAGTCCAACAAGTTTTGGAAGGAGGGAAATATATTACACACATCCTCCAAGTCCCCTCCTAAGCACTGTCAGGCTATAATTTTAGCTTACTCTTATTACTGATCATATATAATTGATGTTGAGCCATCCTTTAGCCATCATGAAAGTTACATTATCTAAGTTGTTGCATTACTTTCACTAACTCATCCTGTCTGAAGTTTTTAGTATTTCTTGACTGAAAAGGCAGAATAGCAACAGAAGTTCATAAAATACATGCAACTCATTTATCAAATCCAAACCTTTCCATTTGAACCAATTAAGTTTCACTTGTAGGCTAAACCACATGATTTCAGGAAAAGAAATTGCAGTGTAGCTTGCAGTATTTGCTGTTGTGATTTCAGAAGCGGTTGGCATTGGCTTGAAGAGCACAGTTTCGTGTGTACTAATAACATTTAGCAAAGGACTTTTCCATCTTTGCTGACTGAAGAAGTAGGACCATTTGTAGTGTATAATTAAGCTGTTGAGTTTCCGTTGTTTTGAATGTGACCTAAGTTTTTTCCTCTTTACTCAGCTATGGCTGAAGCTAATATCTGTTCATCAAAATCCTTCTGTTTTGAATCAACGTATCTCTATCTATGCAAATCTGAGAGGGGAAATACTCACAACACAGTTCATATTCCTGATAGCTGAAACATTCCCATGGAACATCTCTGCCGCATTCGCATTTTACGGACCTTTCTTTGAAGTCAACTTCTACAGGTTTTCACAGAGAAAATTTTCATCAGCCTCATTTCCTCCAGCTTTAGCAGCAAAACATTCTCATCAGCACGCAACAGGCAAGAACCGTGCAAAGTGACACCTTAAAGAAAAACCTTTATACAAGGTTGTCTTGGCATGGTGTGAAAATTTTCCACATCAGCAGCTTCCTGCATTCTTTTCTGTTGATTTCCTTCAAATCAGCCTTTCTTTCTTTTTAAAAAAAGAACAAGTATTGGTGCTTCTTTTAGCTCTGATTCATAACAACCGAAGATCTCAACAACATACTGCGGCAAATAGTATTCTGCTGATCTTACTGGAAGGGAAAAGACCAGTTAGACCAAACCTCTTCATTCACCAAACCTCTTCATTCATTCATTGCTGCAACTCCCTGCCTCTAACTGATGGTCTCTTCAGGACACGGGGAGTAGCTTTGCTTTGCTGGTAAAATTGCTTGAGAGTTTTGATGGGAAAAAGGCCTTTCCTTGATGTTCGTATTGTGGCTTTTATGCTGCGAGACAGAAAACAACTGTGCAATTCAGCATCCATTGAATTCCGCCTCTGTGGACAGGGAGGCATTTCCCTGTTCTGGAATTGGGGCTTGCAATATTGTTTAAGAGGACAGCAAAACCGCCAGTTTTCATTTGCAAAATACTCCACAAATACAGACGAAAGCCACGAAGGAGACTGAGCGGTCACTTTTGTATCTTAAGCAGGATGGCAAAATGAAAATCAACAGCGTGTTGATTTAAGGGAGTGCTGTGAGAACACCTCTGCGGTAGCACAACGCATTTTGCTTTCAGGACAACTGCAGAAAATGAACAAATCGCTTGTTTAATGCTGGATTTCTATACCTAGATATCTGCTGGTTCCCATTTCCCATAAGCATAGGATAACACTGAGGATAACAAATTTTGCTCTACCACAGCAACAGAAAACAGCAGTCAAAAAGAGGGCAGCACAGAAAGGTGTACTGTAATCGGCAGTTGTCTTCTGAGGTTGACATACCTAATAATTTCCTCAATGAAATCCCCATAAAATTCCCCATAAAATCCCCAGATATTTAGCTGGTCACTGATATTGAGATTATTGACCATTATCAACGAGAGCAGAGATGTCACTCCACCAACGCACCAGCATGCCCCTCATTCCTACACATCTGACTTTTAAAATTTTTTAAATTAAAAAAAAAAATTTTTAAAATTTTAACATGCCATTATTTCCACGGAGCTGGCAGATCCAAAGAGTTGGAGAGGAACAGGCCAAATCCAAATGACTTCTTACACACAGAAACATCAGAGGATGCTGCAGTCCCAGAATGTGTTTAGGAAACTCAAGAGCTGGGGAAGGTTTCTGCTGCATGGGGCTTGTGCCTGGGATTAGGCACTGAGGCACAGCCTTTGGAAAGGACATTGCTCAAAAGGCACAAACCAGCACTGGCATAAAGGAACCTCACTGGTCCAGACAAATCCCGAATCGTTGCAGCTCATGCAAAAAACAAGCATTAAAAGTAAGAGTACTCTGAATTCATTCTCAGATGCCATTGCAGATCAGGTTCACACCTTCCCTGGAAGTTGACAATTGGAATTCACATTTATCCCCAACTGCTTCTGTGGAAGTAATGAAAAACACCAAAAGGAAACTCAGGAATCAACCCAGATCCTCTGTGCACTCCAGTTAGGCATAGCGCAAACCCTGGGTGGCGGGAGAGGGAAGCAGCGCTGTCTTTTTCTTGTTCAGATAGCAATACCCCAGAGCATACTGAAAGCAATTATTTCCATCTGCCACACACAACCTAGAAACCTGAAAATTGTTCTGCTAGTAGAAATCTAATACATCAGTGAGTAACCAGAAGCAACCTAGTGCTTTCTCTCGTGAATGGTCACAATGTTCTGGAGATGCCACAAGTGCAGTTCACTGTTCTGCTAGGCCTGGTAGGGTGGATGTTCAGTACTGGTCTCCAGACTGAGTAGTATATCAAGCAGCAGGTGGGAGAGAACAGAAGTACATCAAATGCTGATCCACTGCAGAAATTACTCTTTCGTTTTGGTCTGCATTTGGAAAGTATTAGACTAGTCAATTTTTCCCCTTCTTTTGAGGAAAAGCTGGTAATGACCCAATGAACTACTTGCAGAAGGATAACTGCTTTGAGATTATGAGGTTCTTTGTGCAAACAGCCACCATTTGTAATGAAAAGTAATTTCAGGATAAATGCGTAGGACTTCATAAGGTACAAACATCAATTTAAGTAGTGCAGTTGCCATAGTTCAGCCCATAAAATCTCCAGATATTTAGCTGGTCACTGATACTGAGATTATTGACCTCTATCAACGAGAGCAGAGATGTCACTCCATCAGTGCACCAGCACTGCCCCTTGTTCCTACACATCTGACTTTTTAAGCTGCTGCATCCACGTCTGCACCATCCACCTCCCCCCGCCCCCCAACAGGAGCACAGCACTGGGTGGGGAGGAGAAGGGAAATGGAAACTAGCTGTTAGCACTGTTTCTGTAGCCATTTAAGCCCTAACTATTTGTTAAAACACGGACCAGTCCAGTCTCTTTATGCAAAACACTCCAGGAAAAGCAAAGCGTTATTATCTGAAAGCACAGCCTAGCCTTTGAACAGCGTGCCAGTTTTCTTCTAACCATGAATACAGGACTATATAGTCTATATTCTGTCTTCTGCCTGTCTTCCATAGCTTGGTGAATAGCTATGAGTGTTGTATCTTGATCAAAAGGATAAGGACAGATTCCCAATCTTCAGAACCTATTGAAAAGTAAGCATGCTAGAGAGGGAAACAGATGACTTTTCTTCAAATGGCATGGATGAAGTCTGGTACCTGGCTCTCTATAGCCAGGCATAGCCTCCTGACACACCCAAATTGTCAGTCACCCAAGCTACATGGTGTCACCAGCTAATCCTCAGCAGTTAAGGCTCAGTCCCATGCACAGAAGACGAGCTCAGATCGAGTTACCTAGCAAAGAGCAAGTTGCTGGTTCAGCAGGACTAGCAGAATTTTAAATAAAAGATGAGCTCACGCACCTTCTTTTAAGGGAAGAGTCTCCGTAGCAAATGCATAAAGCAAAGCTCTCATGTTTGCTCAAAAAGAGATTTTAACTGATGAAAAATCTCCAGTTACTAAACTTGTCTCAGTATTCCCCATGAATTTCTCAATAACTGAGAAGTAGACTGGCTAGAAGCAGACAGGCTAGGCAGCCACTCTCCCATTGTTAAAATAATTGGGATGTCTCAAGATTCTCAATTAAGATAACAAACTAACTCTTGTGGTCTGATCTTGTTGAAATATTTTGGAAATTCTCTGTTTCTGACAGTCCAAGGAATTCTATTATTTTGTTTGACAAAAGAGGCAAAACCAGTAGATCTGCATGATGAATCCCCACATAATCACCATACAAGTCAGATCAAAGAGGAGCTCTGTCTGAGACTGCAATATTCATCCCCCCCTTCTTATTTATTGGGAGCTGCATTTGCCAGACACAATATTTTCGAGAAGGGAAAGTAAGATCCAGAATCTAAAATACTAGGAATGCCGCCTTCCCCTAACCATATGTACTAACCTCAGCCTTATCAAAGCAGTCAAGAAAATCTGAGGGTGCTGCATTGCATTGATTCAAATTAAACAAGCCAAGCAAGAGATTTTTTTATATTTTATTTATGAGATGTGAAAAAGTTGCCTTCTACTCTCCAAACCATAGTGCGAAATACCAAAGACACTGTGAAAGGGGCGCCTCTATTATTCATAAAATATTTGTGTGCTTTTGGTAGATTAATTGCATTTAACATTTTGGTTAAACACACAAACAAGCACAGCTTTTTGTTGTTGCTTCAAATGAAGCCAGAAAGAGAACAAAAGGCATTCAACTGAACCAATTTAGGTTTATAAACATATTAATTTTAAGAGCGCTATGTGTACACTTAAAATGAATTTAAAGCAGTCAACCTTTGCAGTACGATGCCCAATTTCACTGTATCCAAATAATCCATAAATCCAGATGCAAGTTGTCACAGACACGTCTTTGGAGAGCTCGCAAAGTTAAAAGTCAATGTTTCCTATTAATTAATAATTGTTTTCAGCTGTTTTGGCAAGTGATTAAAACAAAGTGTCTGCCTTTAATGTAACAATATAAAAGTTTTCTTCTTTAGAGGCTTAAGCGCCAAGCGGGTATTACCTCATTTGCAGGAAGGTGTCATACGTGATTGCCTGGAACATTTGTAAGCAAATAAGATGAACAGATATTGTACCTGCCGGTGCAATGATTTCCATACCACGTCCATTAAAATTATGCACCGAGCAGTTTCAGAGGAACATCAGCTGAGATAATTAAAACAGTACTTCTCATGTTAATGGAGTACCGTGCTATGAAAGAGTCAGTCCATAAAGAAAGCGTACGGGCTGTGCATCATTTACCAAACTCTGTCATCTGGTGAATTCAGTATCACACGCCCTTTAAACTTTGCACTGCAAAGCATGATAGCACCTGTCCCTTCTGAGCTCCAAACCATCACCAAGATATTACTGACAGGCTCGCCCAACGTGCCAGTGGATGGTTCAACACAACTGCAGTTCTGACCAGCGCCTGCTCTGCAGCAGGATGAAACTCGGCTTTGAGAAGGACCTTCTGCCACAAGAAGCCTTCTAAGCATCGTCTTTCATTCCCAAACTTCTACCAATTCATTTCCCCAGTAAAACTGAAATAATAGCTCTCCTAGGAGCCGAATTTCTACATCCCTGCAGAGGAAGGACAGCAGATTTCACGGCACAAGCTGAGAAGCTCTGCTTGCAAAGTGGAAGGTACTGACATCAACATAAGCAGCAGTAAGATCCCTAGTTATCTTCCCTATCTGAACATCAGACAACTCATTGAGAAACCTTTCTCTTCTGCGGCATTGAGAAGCCTGTGAAGTGATGAAAAGTGCAGGATTTGAGCTCTTCTCTGGTACATCATGGGAGTTGCTGCTGGGTCCTCCTAGGTCTTGGCTTCTGCCTCTAGTTTTAAAAACTTTTAAGGTGTTATTCGTTTGTTGAGGCAGGATATTTTTAGATTAAATAGCACACTTTATCTCTGCAAGGCAGTGAATCCAGATAAAGCTGCAGACTGTGCTGAGTAAGCAACAACATGGCTGTGCTTGGGGAGCGCATTAGTGACAGAATTCAGAAGAACCAGACTCAGGTTTAGGTCAGCCCTTATTTTGGGGAAGGAGATTTTTCTACCGGTACAATAGCCTTACTACACGATCTGAATGGCAGAGTGACCCACCAAAACACTCAGCAGAAAAGATAGCACAAACAGAAGCGGTCTCTTGTTCCTGTGATTCTATTTGCCATTGCAAAATAAACTCAAATAATTCTCAAGAAATTGCCAGCCACACCGTTCACACTTAATTGTATCTCATTGCACAGTGAAATTAAATAAAAAACCCAGCCACTGATTTGCTTCAAGTAACTAGCAATAATGCAAGTCAATGAAACGATCCCTGCCCTAAGGTTACTTCAAATCCCTGAAAACTCTTTTTGGTATGAATAACAAAATCACTCAGGAGAAATCCTGCAGGTAAAGATGAACACTCAGATTCATTACTGTCGGGTCAAGATGCACGTGTGGTTACATAGCATCTGGCAAATCCACAGTAATTATTCATCCTCACGTTCTCCCGCCCTGGCCAATGCCAGAGAAAGCACCCTGCTGCTCTCAGAGCAACCTGTTCACCCTGGGACAACAGGAGGTAAAAGTTCCCTATCTTGGGGCAGCTCCGAAAAGCTGACGCCCTTGTTTATTACATGGCAACTGCGGCACATGCCCGTACCTTAAAGATGTTAAAGATCTTCTCCTTTATCGATGGTATCTGCATCCATTTCATCGTAGCGCCTCACAACCCATTAGGATCAAACACCTAATTATGTTACAGTTCATTTGAAGCATATATTATATTAAAGATGAAGAATGTGTTTTTATGCCATCCAGACAATACCTTGCAGCAAAGACCTACTTGCTGATGCTGCACATTCGAGGCCTTTGATTATTTCAGCATCTTCTAACGATGAAGAATAAACTCCCTTTAAAAAAAGAGCCTTGTTTTTTTTTTTTTCCTTGAACTCTCAAGCCTCCTGAGACCATGAAATGGTGTTTTGGAGTGGGAGCTGCGTGTGGTTCTGAAGCACCGTTAATCACCTGCAGTGACACAGCAAGGACAGGGGGAGGGGAGCTGTGCAATATGCCTCTTCCACACGCCATCACGTGAGCTCAATTAGGTTTGCTTTTTGAAAGTATACAGAAAGCTGATTACCCAGGGGCAGCAAAATAAGTGTGAACAAAGGTAGTTATCAGCCTTTGTGGATACTGCCATTTACTTGAGTGACAATTTTTAAAGAGAATTTAATTTACACCTTGCATTATCTTCCCAGAAGCTTGCGTGGTTACCCCAGACCAAGTCTCTGTTAGAGGTGTGGCTCAAAAACTCGAAAGGCCTAAATTTCAGAGCCCCCTGAAATGATACCTTAAGAATTATCATTATGCCCAGTAGCTATAGTTCTGCTTCATTGTTCAAACCATGCAACAAAACCAGGAAGAGCTGCATTATGGAAAATTGGGGCATCTAGTTTGGGGAAGGGGGGAGGGAAGAGTACAAGCAGGCAGGCTTCAGAGAACTGAAACATTTTCCCCCATGTCCCCAAAAGACACCAAGCCCAACATGATTTATGGAGGCCAGAGAGGAAACAACTCCTGCTGCACCCCCCCACCCCGAGGAAGCCAATCGCAGCACAACCCTTGAATGCATTCAAGTTTCAATAAGAGAGAAAATAAAGACCAAATAGTTCCTCTCATTGGCCTATTAATTAAAAACACACAATATTTTTGAAGGAAATTGTAAGCTGACCCATTAGGATTGTGCCCTTTTACCATCGAAATAATTGAATGCACAACCAGAAGTAGGACATCACTAATCTCACTAAAAACTGACATTAGGATTTCTTAGCGAAACAATAAATTAAGCTGATTTTTTTTTTTTTTTTAAATTGCCATTATGGCTATTGTTCCAGTGATTTCCTCAACAGCTGTCAAGTATAAATTTATACACAGTAAAACAAAACTGGATGGTTTCCATAAGGGAGCAGATCCCCCAAATTGGCCGAGAAACTGCCTGGGTGGTTCAGCAAAAACACACCTCAGCAGAAAGGTGGAAGTCTTGGTGCATCTTCTTATCGAAGATGTCAAGCCGGAGCAGAAATGCTAAAGACTAAAACCGACATGTCCTCCTTCTACTGTCTATGCAGCCTGATTATGAATATCGACATATTTTTCTACAACTAAACCCAACAGAATGGAATCTTATTCTGACTGGAAAATGAAACAGAAAAGGCTTGTGACCAAAACTGGGTTTGGTATTTATTACACATGTTAAAATGTATTCTGCCGTTTTGTATGAAACATTCATAACAGCATAAAGTAAAACTTCCATGAAACAGTAATTTTCATGACACAAAGGTCCTCGAGTGACTCCATCATCCGTTCCCTGAATAAAAAAACCGAAACGCCGATGATTCGCTTTTCCGCAACGCATTCAGACAGCAACAAGAAGCGCCTCTGCAGACTGTGTCTCCATTTTGTGCAGGACCTCCCGATTCCTCGCAGCTGAACCAGGCCCGGGCCTAGGACCCGCTCCAGAGGAAAAAGCTCTGAGTTTTTGTAAATAAAGGCCTTCTTAAGCCGCGTGGTTAAGACAAGAAGGTTAAATACACCCCCCGAAGCGTCCTGCTCGCTCCAAGGAGAAGGCGGCTCTCGCAGACGGGGACACCAGAAGCGCCAGACGTTTCGCTTCGCAGGTGCACGCCCCAGCGCGCCGCCGCATTCATGGAAAGGGCGGAAAGGAAAGCACGCGGTGGGAGCTGCGAGATGATGAGTGAACGAGAAACCCTGGTGAGATCAAGAATCCAGCTCTGTCATTTCACTCCCCATGAAGTATTTTTCTCTCAAGCCCCACCTTCACTGTTTTTTTGTTGGTTTTTTTTTTTTTTTTTAATTCTTCTCATTTCCCTCTCCCCTCCTCCGCGCCTTTCTCTCACTGTTTTTCCTACCGGGCTACCCAGTTTGTGGTAAGAGCCAGCAGAAACGAACTCACGCCTCAGACGTCGAAGGAGAAGCTGTGCGAGAGGGGTCACGGAGTGCTCCAGAGATCGGGGTTTTAGTCACACTCGCTGCACGCTAGCGACAGCAAGCCCGCAAGGGAGAGACGGGCGCCTGAGAGCCAGGGGCAGGTTCCACCTCATCCCCAGTCAGCTGGCTAGCTAAGTCAGGGATTAGCTACAAAAGGACAAGCTGCAAATTAAAGGAGAGTTTGCAAGTAAAGGGACAGAACTCGTGTGATAAAATTGTCGCAGTGGAAATAGTGAACAAGCCCTATAACTTCCTGGGTCACGGCGGCACTACAGAGCTCGAGGGCCACTCCCACGGCCAGGTCGCTGCCTCCCATTTGCCTTGCACAGGCTGGGATAAACTTCAAAACGAAGGAACACCACCAGCTTATTTCACTAATTCTGAACCGTGGAAAAAATCCAGTCAGGGCGTGTGTACATACGACTGATGAAAATCAAACCTCTGAAGTGCAGATTATTTTAATTATAGCATGTAGTGTGCAACTTTCAGCCAGATAGTTTCCATTCTGATCTTTAGTTCTGTAGCAATGAAAATACTTGTGAGTGCCTCTGTCTAGCTTGAAAGAATTACAAGTTGTCTCTTTTACGGCAGTTGGGACACTACTGACCCTAAGCAACAAAAAATCTACACAAGGAAAAATTATATACATTATCTGTATGAAATAAGACCTCATCAGCTTTCGCATGCGCCCTCTCTCTGCACGCCTTTCAACCGAAGCAGGTGAGGCTTTCGTCAGCGTTTACAAAATTAATTACAAAGCGAACAACAATACGCTGTTTCTCTCCTAGAATTACCTCCTGTATATGTTAAGGACAACTAAAAGGGGCAGACGGGGTGGAGGGAGAGGTTTAGTGAACAACACTACTGATCGTGTCCCCCCGCCGCCCCCAGCCTGGTTTTCCTTGAAGGAAGACCTAACTTCTAGTAGCTTTTAAGATGTGCACGTGAACTTGTAAAATGCATTTGACAAAGTCTAGCAAGCAATCCTCCAAATTCTGGCAGATGCAAACTATGTCACGTATCGGCTTTACCCTTTCCACTGTACAATACTCACGATTACTGTGAATGCTAAGATAAGAATATAATGTGTATTAGTAACTAGATCACACATTTGTTCCCACAACGTATTCATTCTATTGTATCTGTTGACCTATATTAGAGAAACGATGCAAGGATTAAGGCTTTAAACATCTTCAGTGGAAAGTGCTATTTTAACATCTGACGCATTTCGGCAGTTTCGAGTGCAGTAAAGTCAAGATCCTCCAACCTTAACACGGTGTTTGACTGCCTCCCTCTCTACCCTGGGTGGTTTTTATCCATATAAATACTATTAAAACCACGTGGAAAAACATCCCTTTAAATTTCATATAATTGCTAGTTATTTCATACGCATTTAAAAACCTGAACTACACAAAACAACTCTTCGTGTACCTGTTTGCATAGTTTGAAAGAAGTTTTGTATTCTTTTGTGTTCTTTAATCTATTGTTTAGAGAAACTGGTGTTTCATTTCACAGTTAAAAGAACTTAATTACTTGAATCGTGGAGACATGAAAGGCAAGGGAAGGAAAGAAAACATCTCTCTCATTTTAAACTTCTCTTCCACAAGCTGATTTGATAGTATAACTTGAAAGTACAGAAATCTGAAATCTACTTCTGAGCATTTGAAACTTCACATCTTTTTACCTCTCGCAAGAGATATTACTCAGGTTTAGTGTGACATTTTGAAATGTCACCATCCCTGTCTCAAAACCAGAAGTTTTAATGCAGAATAGACACCTACCTGCTTTAATTCAGAAATCCATTCTATATGCGATATGCTAAGAACCTCTGTGCATACCCTTTCTCATCCTAAGGAAAGAAAAAAAAAAATCACTTCAGGAATCTCTTTCGTGTCCAAATAAACAGGGACTGCTAAAATCAATGGCTAAAGTCACTTTCCAAAAGCCTTATTCTTCTGATACAGCCACAAATTTTGAATCAAAAATATTGGGGGTGGGGTGGTAATATATTCCCCTGAAATACACTTTTGTCATGTCAAGAAAATAACATTATTTTCTCAGTAAAGACAAAGTAATTTTGGTTTTGCTGGAAGGCTGAAGTTGGAAAAAGTGGTGGTACTTGCCAGAGATACACTCAAACTTCACGTTTCATCCATTTGCAGCACCACAACAACAGCACTCACAGGAGACCTCACAATCACTGACGCAGTTCTCTTTCTGGCATAATCCAATAATCATCAATATTAATATTAGACTTGGACAAGTATGTAATCAGTTTTAGCATTTACATATGGTAGCATATGAATAAATACATTCTGTAAGCTACTGCTGCATTTGCAAGCAAACGAACATCTAGGTTCTTCAGAGAGTTTAAAATCATTACACTTAAAAATGTTCAATTTGGAAAGTACCTATGAAAGGGATTTAATCTTTTTCTTGTCCAGCCACTTGATTTGGTAAATTATCACTGGCAAGCTGTGACATTTGCTTAAAACATTTTCTGAATTAAGGAGTCACGTTTTAGCCCTAGAAGTCTTCTAAGAGTGTGCTAATACACTTGTACAGCTAAGATGCAGATTCTCCTAAATATCGAAACTGAAAAAACACCAGCTATCATCAGTGCCATAAACATGGGAGTTGTCACTCAGACATCCTTCACCATGTAAGGAAACAATAAAAAAAAAAGGCCATAATTATTATGCAGGATATAAATAATACTGGAAGTAATGATCAAGTCTTCATGAGCTGACAGGTATCCGGCTGTCAGAGCAAACACGCAGGAACACAGAACTAAAAGGACTTTCCCAGTCACCGAGTCCAACGACTGCTATCACAGGCAACCAGTTCTCCTCCTTTCCATAACTTAACCTTCACATTGGCTTCCTCCACAGCTCCCAAAACTCTTAGTGGAGAAGTGACTTGGTGTGAAGTGGCTCAATAGTTCTCCTTTCCATACATTTATTAATGGCTAGTTCATAGTGCACGTTCCTGTTCCTGATCTGTCCGTAAGATTTAGTATTTCTTCACATTCCTGCAAGATTTCCCAATCACACCAATACATATTCCCAGCAGTATCTGCATTTCTGCCACTAAGGCAGCACAGTCCCTATACCAGCCCGAATCTCTCCTTTCCACACAGGAGCAGTCAGAACACCCCACAATATGCCACGTAAGAACCACCGCCCCTACAGGCAAACAGTTCCCCCCACCTTTTCTGAATTTTCTGTACCTAATGGAAACCTAGGATTGCAGATGCTTTAGCAGCGTAACACACCATTGTACAAGCTCTAATAATTTCCCAGCAGAAATCCTTCTCCTTCTGTATATTCAGTTCAACATCTTTTCCCATTCTCCATTTTTCAGGGTTACCAGGCCTTCAGATGTTAAGTTCACATTCTTCCCAGTAGCAGCAATGTCATCTGACTTTACCAGTACAAATTTATTTTATTATGCTCCCTTTTTTTTTTTTGGCCAAAGAATTCATGGAAATTAATTTAAACCTAAAATAACCAATTTCTAGCTCTTAATGAAAAGGCATCATCTTGTCTGCTGACTGACAGTAGGCAGAGTGACAGGCAGTGGTTATCACAGAAATCACTAGAAAAATTCACTCTTTGTTCACCGAACACTCAAAAATGGAGGTAGCCTTGCCAAACAACATGAAATACAGTGAAGACAGCAACAGGCTCTGGGTTTTGCTCTTTTTTAAACTATGAACTTAAACTTAACTTGCTCACCTGATACACTTAAAATTCTAAATGCAGAGAAGTGTATGTGTATTTGGCACTTTTCCTTAGCATTGAAATTAATTTAGTGAGCACTATGTTAGATTCTGACCAAATCTGTTTTTTCCAGAAGTCACAGCATTTCAAAGTGAAGAAAGGTATTTAATTAAGCCACAATGCACCTTCTGTTGCTATTGTTATTCACACACTAAGTAAAAAAAACTACCAAAATGTGATTTAAATCAGGTAAAGCTAAGACACCACTTCATTTTTGTGATGATGTGCTTTTGTTTAGATACATCACCCAACCACTCTTTAAGAAGCTCCTACTTATTAAGTATTAATAAATGTTTTTGTCACTCCATGACAAAGATCCTTATTTAGCTGGAAATAAAGACAGACTCAAACTTTGTTTTATTTTTTAATAAAGTTTAAATAGTTAAAATAAGAGGCAAGAGTATGTTTTAAAGCCAAGCTATTTCTTTGTTCCATGCCAGGCCTTAAAAGTTGGATTTACTAGCAAATATGGGCCATGAGAAGAGCTGTATACTTAAAATGCTGGTGTAGAATATATTATAATAGCCAGTGAATTACTCCAGCTTACCTTAAAACAAAGGAAACACAATCTTTACAGTTTTTTAAATGTACTGCCTCTTATCCTGATTAATGGAAAAATTATCCCTACAAAAGACTTTTTTTTTTTAAATATGAAGAGTCTACAAAAAAAATTTGCTTTATCCATTGTTAGGACTTTAAAATTCTCCAGAGTATTTAGATGTGTCTGCCTAAGAAAGTTTATAAATGCCAATCCAACACTGTAACAAAAATTCCAAACAGGACTGGAAATTAGAATAACTCAACCAAATCATCCCACTATAAGAATATTGTATTTCAATTCTGCATAAACACAGATCAGCATGGTTTGTTTTGTTTTAAAAATTCTTCATGACCCACAGAATACAGCATAGGTTTATTTCACTATTACTTTTCCCCTTCCTTTTCCTTAATGTTATTTCCTCATTTTCATTTAAAACATTACCTAATTTGTCTACTGACTTTTTCTGCCCTTAGGGGTTTTTTTAGCCTCAATTCTATCCTCACCCAAGGAGATCCTCCCCCTCTTGCTTCTTAAAGAGGTTTTTGTTTGTTTGATTTTCATTTTATTCTTCTTCAGATACAGGTAAGTATCCTACCATAAAGGGAGCACGGAAACAGAGCAGAACGGGAACAGCACTGAGAAGTACCAGGACATTTGCAAGCCAAGACTGAGTAGGAACTTCAACAGCTACTATTTTTGAAAGAAAAATGTCATGCTTTCTTTATATTGGATAATATTTGACATATTTGATAATATGTCCACTATAAACATAATCTTGTGCCACGAACAGCCACAAACTGCAGACAAAGCAATATAGCACACAGTTTGATGAATTCGGCATAACACAAAAAAATGGTAGACTCCTAGTAGCAGCTGCAATGGTAACAAACATTTAGGAACTGAAGCAATCCAATAACCTAAAAATACATCTGCTAAACTAAGGAAAAAAATCTGTGCAATGAGATTAGAAGCTTCCAAATTTCAGACTGACTGCTCAGGGACCACAGTAGAAAACTAAACTCAGATGTAAGGAAGCACTAGCTTGGAAAAGCCTCAGCTTTCCAAAATTCACAATTTTTAAAAAGCAATACATCTGTTCATCATTCTACGATTTAACTGTTTTCTAGTCTATGGGAATAAACAGCAGGATACAATCGTTTGCAACATCTGTTTACTTTTTTTTAAAAAAAAACTTTTTAAACTAAATTAAGAAAATATTCTTACAGAAAAAAAAATTTAGATGAGCACAAAGAAATGCCATGACAAATCCTGAGACAAATTATCCTACATCATTGCTAGTCTATGAAAACTGGTTTGAATAATAAACATACTGGAGTATTCATGACAGCATACAAATCAGCAGTATTTGTAAATTATTAAGTTGTGCATGTTTTTAAATGACAAAACATGCTCACGGGTTTACTTTAAAATCTCTCACTGCTTGTTATCAAAGTTAAAAGATCATTTGCATACCAATACACATACTGTAAACATGAACTTCTCATTAAGGAAAGAGGGGTTTACAGTAATTTGATCTTTTACAAAAAGCTATTGGTAACTGAATCTCTCAGTGTCTAACTTTCTAGAAAATTAAACCAATGTTTCCACTCTCAAAGTTGAAACACTACCGCTTTAGGAAACAGCCCTGTTTATTTGTTAATCAGAAATACAATCAAGTGGCATATTTCCATTTGCTCTTCGGCTGACAGTTTCAGCTTCATTATATTTTACAAGAAAACAGCAGACTTGCAGAGGTCCTGTAAATTCTTTCATATCGCAACTGATTTAATTACAGCGGTGAAGAAAAGCAGCGGTGATGCAAAATAAGATCAGCCCTATTGCCCTTATCTGATGATAGGATCTCTCTTCCTGTTTGGCTTGCAGCAGTGAGGACTTCTTGTTTTGTTTCGTTTTTTTGTTGGTGTTTTTTTTTTTTTCTGGTCAGGCTGCCTCTGGCAAGACTGACAGAAGCAAGAAGTTGACATGCCCTTATAATTCCAGCTTGAGACTGATCCGCGTACCAATATGGCTGAGTTTCAATCAGTAGGTCGGGGAATGATACTAATGTGGAGAAAATTATCTGGATAGCTCATATGTTCGCTTAGCCACTGTATGGGTGTTTCCAGCATTGGCTCAATTCCATGAATCATCACTTGAGTCTTCTGCTCTCCATCTAATTCAAAGAAAAAGAGAAACCACTAGTATACCATTCAAAGTTCACAGAAAGATTAAACATTTACTTATACTTAATTTAATTGGTGTTATAGAGTTTAACATTTAACAGAACGAAAAGCAGGAAATATTGGTATGGAGAAAGCTGAGATTTCTATCATCTCAAACAGAAACTTTTAGTTAAAATTAATTCCAAGAAAAAAACTGCGTTAAAAATGAAACTTAATGAAAGTGCCACTCTTCTTTGTTAGTTGCAAGGTTTTTTTTCCTACAGCTATCACAGCTTGGTGTCAACACAGTTAAGGCATATCCATCTTGCCTGGCTATAAGCCATATGAATTTTACACAGATCATGCTTAAGATGTTGAGCATCCTAAAACATACTAATAAAGTTGTATTCTTAATACCTGATCTCCTAAAAGAGCTGGACTGCATGTAATATGTCACACATATAATACATGCAATAGTCCTGAAGTAATTTTGTTTTGCTAAGAATAATTTGCTTAAGTCTCTAGCAATATTTCAGTTACTCAGAAGGCTGAGTTGGCACCAGCTTTTTCTCACTTAGCTTCATCTCTTGGAAAAGCTAAGTTAGCAAACAATTCCCAGTATGACAAGAATATTTTCTAAGAATATTTCAATTCTCTTTATTTATACTTGTCCCGGAGGATGCAAGTACTTTGATCCTTTCATTCAAATGATGGGAACCAGCTAAAGCAACTGACATAACTGTCATGAAATGAACTAAAACAAACAAAAAATGAAAATTTATTTCAGAGTCTTGAGATGAGAAGAGCATCTGAAATATGCTCCAAATAATGGGTAGGGGAAAAAAAAGTAGGCAGTGACCTTTTACTGGTTTTATACCATACTCTGGCATTCTCACATGGACCCACCACAGTGAAATCCACATTCAGTGCTCAAAAATATCACTGCCTTCTCTAATTGGCATTTTACCCCCCCCAACTGTCTGTATTACAGAACAAACCACTGTGCTGCCCAAGAGTTGCATGGAAGAGAGCAGAAGCTAGAAAGTACCATTACTGGCTCTTTCATTCAGCTCCCCCAATTATAGTATAATTCCTGTTTTATAACATAGATAAAATTTTATTTATTTGATAATCAAAATGATTTGATAGCTGCCCGAAGAAGTTTGTATTATAACCAGGTATCTATGCCAGCACAGGCTAAATTAGACTAGGACGAATCATCCTTGAATATGCTGTTGACTTTATGCTAGTAATAATTCTTCCTGCAGAAGCAGACAGTTATGTTTGCCTAAAATAAAGCATTATATTAGTTACATGTTACCTACATATGCTATCATATTGGGTACAAATTCTTGATTAAACATATAAAGCTTGATTCTCTAAATGGCATAGTATACATATTACCACACTAAATTAAGCATAAACAATTGCTGGTTTCTGGTTTTATTGCAGATAGGTCAGAAGAATGTAGCATGTAATTTAAAAAATAAACTTCTGGTATTGCCAACCAAAGCAGGTATGTATTGGGCTGAAACATTACCAGTCAGATTGTCAAGAGCATTAACTCCAAAAGAAGAGATCTCAGAAACCAAGTTTTTTACACTGAGAAATTAGGGAACATCTAAATATTTTTAATATTAAAAGTAACTCCCAATTATATGTATTTAACACTTTCAAATTAAAATCTACCTACTGTATTCCATAAACTGGCCACAGAGTTGGTGATATTTATTTACATTTCATAATACTATTTAATTTTCAGAAACAACTAATTTGCATACACAGACAGATGGCAGAATGCTGTTTCAGCATTAGTACTGTGCTTGCTACCTATGCTGACTCTTCTTCGCAAAAACTTGCACAAAAAAATAGATTAAAAGCTCTAGAACCTCAGTATCATTTTCTTGTCATTGGAGGAAAGGGTTATAAATGATAAACACTTTTTTTGGCTCTTCTTTTACTGTGTGACAGAACATTTTTGGATGTCTGTGCGTGTGCGTACTAACTTGATGCATCTTGCTTAAAAATGAAATGCAGTTAATCCACATGTTCCCATTCCCTGCTCCCTACCCAACTTTGTCCTTTTCTCATACAAATCTTTTATTCCGTTCCTCAGCAAACTGAGAAAGTCTCAGAGGTCAATGAAGAATTTACAGTTTAATAAAAGTCTAAATCTCTGCGTTAGCATTGTTTGTGCTTTAGTATTATCTCTGACAAAGCATCACTGCTCCTTAATTCCTTTTCCCCTTGAGGCTTGACTAAAGAGATCTTATCTACTCATTCTGTATTTACTGTAGCCTTCTTTCACAAAATCCATTGTTTTTACTTTAGCATTCTTCCCTCCTTTTGCTACTAGGGACCATAAACTCTCACTTAAGTCACATTTACTCCAAGTTTCTTCAACTTTCACGTTTTCAGTAACTTCCCCATTTTGAATCACATACAGAGTCTCTTCTCCTATAGATGGCTCCTCTGCTTTACATAGCAAAAAGTTGTCAACAGCAAATATACTAAAAAATCACTGGAAAATATTCTTGTTTTCTCAACAGCTAATTCGTATCCACCATTACCACTGTGATCTGGGTTCTGGATGATCTGCTAGTTATCATGAAAGCTGCATCCACCTGGTTTGTAGATATAACAGATTTACATAATATTTTTCCTTCCATTATTGTTCATAGTCTTAAGAGTTGTAGCTTATTTTGTATGCATCTTGACACACCAAGTGCTGTCCTCTTCTTCCCCACCCCATATTCTATGATAACAAAACCTCTTTTTAGACTGACCAAATGCCTCTGTAAAAAAGCATACAAGTTGCTAAACACAACATATATTTAAATGAGTGGTGTAAGATTTAAATGACTCAATTACAAAGATTAATGCCATTTTATGTCATTGGACCAGGCCTATAAAAATTCGGGCAAATAACTCTGCTCATCTGTAGTGCACAGGGTCTAGACCTGATAGTATCATTACTGTCAGTACCCATTTTGCAATATTCAGTAGTGTAGTAAAAATCCCCCAATTTCCTCAAAACCAAGAAGTTAAAATTTTCCAGTCACCTCACTGACTTTTTTTTTTTCCCCCTTTTAAAATCATGATAGAACTGAGTTACATGTTAGGTATCATATGACCTAAAGATGGTTTCTTTCACTTTGTTGCAAACTAATCTCAGAAAGATGATGAAGTGGAAATATCAGAAAAATAAAAGCATAGCAATACTTGGTTTGTAGGAAGTTTCTATAATGTGTGTACATAGTAACTATTTACTTAAAATGATAATATTTTTATATTACTGAAGTGATGCACAAATAAATACTGTTTTGGCATTTACCAAAAAAAGCCTCAAAACCAATTAAGTCATCTCCTGTCAGTGGGGTTGTCCCAGGATTAAATGATTTTTCTTTGCTTTCCTTGTGGAAATCCATGAATATAGACGGCACTATAGCCCCTGAAAGTCACTAGTGGCAAGTGATAAGCACAGATTATAAAGCTTTTTGGTAAAATTTAACAATATTCCATCTCCAGAAGGCAGATAACTATGCTTAGATGTTCTATACCAAGACATTTTTGAGACATTTCAGATCACTTAACTGAGATACTAACTCAAAGGCTGCAACACTTAAAGCAGGTACCTGACCCAGGCTAATAAATCATACCATGTAAAGTCCGAAGAGTTTTCCAACTCTGTACAGAAAATGAAGAGAAACAGGAAGCTCTGAAGTGAAGGGTTTAAGAAGAGTTCTGCTTCTCTACCATCTATAAGGTCCCTTAGAGTTCCTGATCAGGAAAGCACCTTGATCCAGCCAAAGAAAGTATTGGCAAAGGACTCTTTTGCAGATAGGTACCTGCTGGAAGGAAGCAAGAGCTAGTGGCTGTTGCATCTCAGAGTCCTTGAGGCAGTGGCTCAAAGCCCTCCTCAACCTGAGGCAACTTGCATCTGCTCTCCCTTGTTTAAGGAGAATACCCTAACTACTACAATATTTGCTGTTGCTAATCCCAAGCTTCCTTTAAAAACCCTCAATGTTGAAGAATCAGTGAGAG
The DNA here is from genome assembly GCF_030463565.1 of Pelecanus crispus. Lineage (NCBI taxonomy): Eukaryota > Metazoa > Chordata > Aves > Pelecaniformes > Pelecanidae > Pelecanus > Pelecanus crispus. The sequence continues at coordinate 81,953,240 of NC_134645.1, read as the reverse complement.
ACAGAGAAAGAACAAAGAGAAAATAAAATCCGTAGTCTTCAGAGAAGGTAGGAAGATGTGCAATGTCATGGTATCACATGGTAAGTTTTCGTATTTCCTTTGCAAGCAAAACTTATATAGCTAAAGTAAACCACTCTATATTAGGAAACAAAATAATTTAATTAGCTTATTCAGCATCAATTTAGATTGTTACACATACCCCTGATACAACCTAAATGCATTTTTCTACTGAATTACCTTTTTATTTAGAAAGGAAGAATTAAAGATGGAGGGAAAAGATTGGTTTTGAGATAGATTCAAGCGCCTAAGAGCAGAATAGTGAGAAGGCACTACTTCTGGCAAAGGTACATATTTCAGCCATTTTTCACTCAGATTAGCACCACAATGCTCACCAATGCTGCAGCTACATACTCCCTTTCACCTACAGAAGATCAGCTTCTCTAGCCAGACTACATCTGTGATGCACTAAAAATTCTTTATTGGGATGAAGTATCTGCTTTCTGATTTGTGGCCTCTAGCAATCACCTGGCAGGGCAATTTAGCTGGCTTAAATTCTTTCACTGATAGACAATACAAGATGTTCAGGATTTAGCAAAAATGTCCCCGAGTACTTCAGTTAGAATCCTCCATATGCAAGTCCTCTGCGTAGCAAGTCCCAGAACCTGCCTGTAGTCATCAAAATGGACAATGCAAAACCCACAGCTTCTTACTCAGGGCAGCACCACTTACAAAACTGGCTTTAACACCCTAAAAAGGGAAACAGAACCATGTGCTCCAAACTAGGAGCAGACAATGCACTTCTTAGATGTTACAAGGCCACAGGACTATCTTGGACAAGGATACTAAAAAGTGTAAGGAGTAAATACAACCAAGGAAAGCATCATGCAGCAGCAGCCTTATGAATAATGTAACAGAACTAGCTTCCAGCTTTTTCAGCTGTGAAGTGGGCCATAAACATTTGCTTACTTATCTTCAGAATCTATCATATGTTCTGGATTAGATGATACTAAAGGTATTCCTGACATTAGGTTATACCACACTGTAGGAAAACTCATCTTGGGTCAGCATTAGACGAACAGAGTTCTCCTTTTGTGGCTGTGGAGTGACTGCTTTCCTTTCCACATCTCCTGCTCCTCAGATTAGCAGGCAGAACAGGCCTTTAGGTGGATGTACCTTGAAGCAGCCAGGGCACTCCCTGACAGCGTGTGCTCAGCAGCTGGCACCTCAGACATCTCTGAATCTGAAGAGACACACCAACATCTTCACCGGGAAGATTTTCATCTACCTCTTTAGGATCTCTCAGGACATTACTTAAGGATACATAGCTTCCAGTAATGTGCTTCATGTGTAGATACAACCACTAAGTTTGTTACTGACAGATATTGCTGACTTAATTTTTAAAGCCTAAAGCCAAAGCTGGGTGGGGCTAAGTCCCTGGCAAGCAAAGGTGAAAATTTCCTTCTTGAAAGCTAGACTTCTGCTCTAGCACAGAGGATCGCATATGAAACTAAGTGCAATTATTTACAAAAGACTACACTATATTAGCAAGCAAATTCAAAGACTGCATTCTAACCTGTAACCACAGGTGGTAAGAAAGAACTGGACAGTGGTTGAAGTTATCCTTCCCCTCTCTAGGCACCTCAGGTTGGATATTCTAGGACATACAGAGAAGAGACAGCCCCAGACAAGCCTCATAGTCTAAAGAAGTACTCCTCTGGTGACTTCTGCACCAGTAGTACAATACAAACAAACAAGCACTTGATGAATGTACTTCACTTTTTGCACTTTTTAGTAGGTAACATCTCTAAAAAGACCACCAAACCTCAATATTGTCAGCAATGGTTCAATTTGATACGGGGATCTTTCAACTGCTAGCACTGAAACTGACAAATAGCACCTAGCTCTTCAACAACAACCTGTCCAAAACTGAAAACAGCTCCAATGTCTGATATTAAAATTGACAATGACTGAATACCATTTACAACAAAACAAGCTTCACAATTATTTTCATTGCATGTGCCACAAAAATCACATTTGCTCATGAAACATCCATAAACTTCAAAAAAATTAAGCTAAGGGGTATTTATGAACATTTTCACATCACTTTTGGAGTATTTACTTTAGCTAGATACCATATCTTTTTTAATTTATGGCAAAATATTTCTTTGCTCAGTGAGCAAGCTTAGCTTTAGAATGAATTCAACCCATCCATAAATCCAATATTCACACTTTGCTTTTCTTAAGTATCTTTTTTAATTAAAAAAAAGTATTAGAAGATAAAACATTATTTCAAGCTTTTCCATCCATAAACTCAAATCTAACTGGAACAGTTCTGCAATCAGTTTCTGGCATGTGTATATGTATGAGTGACCAAAGTACAGAAATATGGCGAGAAGTTCAGATTCCACAGTAATAATGACCTCAACATAAAGGTCTCAAATAGAAAAACAAAACTGTATTTTCAATAAATATTACCTACTCAGCTGAGTACTAACAGGTGCTCAATATCTACACAATTTTATGGGAAGTGCATACAAAAAAAGTTGAGCTTGGTCAAATCTCTTGGCCACGTGATCGCTTGCTCTTTGAATGAACTCAGCACAAGTACTTCTGACTGAACACTTAAGTTCTCTTTACTGATATAAAGTATTTTATAATTAAGAAATTATAGCTTCAAAGTCTAAGGTTACTACACATTCCACAGAGCAGGGTTTTTTTTTAGTTAAAATTTTTTAAATAGGAATAAAACCTTAGTACGAGTTTTCAGAAGCTTCACATTAGCCTATTTCAGCCATCATATCCAGGGCTTTCCTTACTTTTCTGTGAATTCCACCCTATTGCAAAAAGGGCCCTGCTTGTCACAGTAGTAGGCTCCATTGCTAGGCATGACTCATTTTCCATAGCAATCTTAATGTACTTTTTGCCTCACTTTAATTGCACATAAACTACCAAAACCCTTATTCTTTCCTCTCTCCTAATTTGGCATAGTTATCAGTTTAAACAGAAACACAGATGATATATTGGATCAGAATCAGCAAGATACGCTGTTCAGTATCCTCTGACCACGAGCAAGAACACACAAAAAATTCTGCAAAGCCAGCTCTAAAATAGCCTAGCCACAACAAAAGGTTCCTCCGATCTCAAACATTTAGAGGCCAATGTATGACACGAAAGCACAGGATTGACTTTTCCTTCTGGCCTACACATCCCACCAGCCCTGGGGAAAGCCACTGATGCCGATTTCAGATGAAGAACTCACACACAGAAATACATGGTCAATGCATCATTCAGAACAAGTCTTTTTCCTCAAAATGATTCTGTACCTGGAATAAACATTGTTCCAAACACAAGATGTAGTTGGAGAATGAGAACTTCAGTTCCTGGATATAATCCAACTGCCCAGCATGAATATAAACAACCAACCAGGTAGATCTGGTTAACTGGCAGCAACAAGAGAATCTCCCTCATTTTAACCATTGGTAGTAACATGAGTTCAATTGCTCAAACTGAACGTCACAGTTTTCCTAAATATATGTTCTCAGCTCTGGATATTCCTGATATCTACACAGATATCCCAGAGAGCTTTTAACTATGGCAAGTTCCTGGCCTCAAAGACAGCTAATGGTAAATAAAATCCACAACTTTGTATTTTGTTTAAAAACAAACAAACAACTTTTAAAAGGAATGTTAATTTTTACTGGGTTTACTGAACAACTCCTTATAGATAACAGAACAAGAGTGCTTAACCTATCTTTTCTAACTCATTATTTTGATTTTTTTATTCTCCAAAATAAACAGTTCAAAACATCAGTGTCTCCATCCTGAAGTGTTTTGTCATTCATATTAAGTGTCTCAATTTCATCCTTACTGCGCCTTGATGTCATCTTACCAGAGCCCATAAGAACTACCGCTTCTTAGTTCAAAATGCTATGATAGAACTAGACCTGTATCAACCTCAGCGAACTCTGTTCGTGCAGAGTACTTGACTACAAAAGCCTAACTCCAGGCAAGATCTCAAGTATTCCTTCATTGCAACACTGTCACGAAGTCCATATTCACTGATTTAGCTTTAATTACTGCTGTATTTCTTTACATGGTTTTGACACAGGCCAGTTGGCTGATCTCTACATGATCTTCTTGTGGCATAAACATCTCCTACTTGAGTTTAGACATTTGTGACTTAAAGGAGAGGGGGGGAAAAAAGTTTCTTTGTCACAATTCTTAGTCTGATTAGATTCCCTGGATTATATTCCAGCACAGTCCTGGCTTTCTCTATCCCCAAAATGAAAGTAGATGCATGTGCAACATTATGACCTACATGAGGTATCATTAAAAACTGAGATCAAACCAAATACTTGGCATCATCCCTATCCATCATTTTCTTGTCCATGCAATTTTTCCTCTTGTTATTTCCTGTCATTTTTCTACCTCAAGTCTATCCTCAGGTTAGATAGCCACATTTCTGAAACGTAACAGACAATGTGGGTTAAACTCATGACCACAAGCAAAAGTTATTTACACTTTGGAACAGCTTATGAGAACTTGGGTTACACTTCTAATCTCATAGCAGCCAGAAAGTATGTAAACAAACTAGAAAACACTTTTCTATTCTACTATTCCATAGTTTTTTTTCCTTCTGTAAAAGAGTTCATGCAGCTCAATGGAAAAGCAGGTAGAGGAAATGAAAGCTTTACTTAACTAAACTTTGTTGTGATTGGGTGTTGGTTTTGGTGGGGTTTTTTTATATAATTTTTATTCATGTATATTTAATAGAAGCTTTTTAATGGGGTGGTTGTAATAATCCCCAAACTAATTTATGACAGAACCCTGAGATACTTTTCTTAAACATCTAACATTTTAGTAGTTAAAAGGTTTTAGAAGACCTTACAAAGACCAAGCCTGAGATGCTTCCTATCAAACATCTAGCTTCAGGCAGAAAAAAGAAGAAATTTTATAAGATGAAACTCCCAGGACATATTCTTATACCCCTTCTTCCTTAGCATCAGTGCCTTAGCCTCAGCTTTGCACAACAATAAACCTATGCTAGTTTATAAAAGACTGGGGTTAGCAATTGACGCTTATAAAACAATTTTCTGCAATACCTTTAAGTTTGGCTACGCACATGGGAACAAAGTGGCAAAGTTCAATGCAGATCATGCTGCTGTTCCATGAAACAAGCAAGCACACAATACATTTCTATATACGAGGAACAGGCAAGGCGTGCATTAAAAGATAAGCACTTGAATGCATGACAAATTGAGCCCAACTCATCCATGATGTTTTCCATTGTTGAGGGAGAGCTAAATCGCTTTTAGGAGTTGTGTAGCTTTTTTTAAATGGCAGGCATCTTGACTTACAATAAGTTAACTCTTTCATGCACCATGCCCTTAATTGGATTTGAGGTTTCCCTTCCCTCTAAACTGTGTACAACTGACCCTCAGAAGTTAAGGCTATCTCTGTATACAGCTAGGGAGCTAAATGTGATCAATATGGTTCTTGAAAAAATGAAACATTTGATAAAGATTTTTCTCTATAAAAATTGGTATAAAACAGATCAATTTGCTGTAAAAGACCTCTTGTGGCTAATAGTTTGTAAGAACTTTTATAATGTCATTGTTTTCAAAATAGTGTTATGCCAAACAATTAAATAGCAAAGTCTCTATACAATCATATTATATATTCCTTATGCATATGCACATTCATACACTTTTAAAGGTTTTTAATGGCATTCTTGAACTTTCAACCTCTATTTTACTTCATTTTCAAGTTACTATAATTCACATCATGCCTGCAAATATTCTTCGATTCTAATGGCCGTCCATCTTTTATAATGAACTTTTCAGCTAATCAAAAGACAAACTATTCCTACCAAGGCAAAGCAAAAAAGGATTACTGTTGCTGCAAAAGCATTGTCAATACAGAAAAGACCAGCATGTTTACTTGTTTTCATCAAGCCATAATACTAATTGTTAGTTTACCTGCCCAGTTTAATAAATCAAATTCAAAAGTGGACATTCGGACATAATTACAGTTTTAAAACATTTGCCTGAAAAGTGATAAGCAATATATAGAGATCAAAGGCTTAATGGTTGCTATTTCATGATTTGTACCTTCCTCTCTTTAACTGGAGAAAAATAAACTGGTTTTGCTTTTTTTAAAGGCTACTTCCAGCAATTTTATTATGATATTTAACAAAGTAAACAACTTCACAAGCAAACTATACATGAAAATGGAGATGAGCTATTAGCTTAACCCCAAAGTATGGACAGTTTTGTTCCATGTCTAACAAATTCTTCAACCTCTGCTAAGCTGATCAGTAAAAACTTGGCTAATTGAATCCATCGATGTGAAAAACCACAGGCTCAAGTCTGTACTGCATACATCAAGCTGAAGGATTTCTGCTTCAGCCATGGCGGTAATAGTCAGTGGGGTCAGGTCAAAGAGGGTTAAAGTGAGTCAGGATATAGCCAGAGGAATACATCAAACACTGATTTTAAAAGGGCAATTAATCTTAGACAGAAATGCTTCCTGGGGAATGAGATCTCAATCTTAAGAGCACACTACATGATGTAGCAGTAAAAATGTACATATACAAGCTTAGAGCGCTTTCATCCTGTGATCACAAACAGAAGGGGAGTGCTGTTTATCAGAGAAATACAAACCCTTGCTAAAATACTTACATTAGCTTCTTCCGGGCCCATACTCATTGAAAAATAAATTCTTTAATGAGCAGGCAATAGAGTTTGCACACATGAAATATCTTTTTCTGTACATGTACTGTAAGTTCTTTTGAACAGCTGGTAGATTGAAGTATTTAGAGATCTCTACCACAGTAAAAATTGAATAATTTAAAAATTCAGGAAAGAGTGGATAAAGGAGTAACAGAATACCTGAAGGGATCTTTACACTGAACAGTAACTTAAAAAAACCCCAAACCAACCAAAAACCACACACACAAAAAACTACCACCCCCCCGCCCAAAACAGCTACCTGTTCAGAGTTAAGATTGGAAGTGACTTTTCATTGTACGTTCATTTTAATTTTTCCACTCCAAAATATCAGGAGTTAGCTTATCATACAGATATGATTATCATATAATCTTTATTTTTAAAGAGAGTTTGACTAGTAACTTAAGTATTTATTTTAGAGTTCAGAAAGTATTTTTCCACTTCACAGCAGGAAAGTAGATCCATAAAACTTAAAACACATAGATACAGCATTTGCAAACAGAATTTACTAAGTTAGTATCATTAATTAGTTGGCAATATTGCTAGGAATCACTAGCTATGTGGACAAAGCGCTGCAGGTACATACCTCTGAACTGAGTTACAGCTAATTCTGCTGCATTAGTTTGCAATTTTAAAGAGAGCTGGCTTTGCAACCATCCTTCCATCTGAAGATACTGATCCCCAACATCACAAGTGGCAGAATGGCATCTATTTGTGTATCTGGTCCATACATCTGGCTTCTTTGCTTAAATTGCCAGTGAGTAACAGTTTGCATTAAGATACTGGACTTAGTGAAGCTTCCTAAAGCGTAGACACCACTGCATTTTGCCATTGTAAGTGTGGTGCTGATACCATCAGGAAAGAGGGCAAGGAGCACAAGAGGCATTCAAATCTTCAATGACTAGAGCACTTCTGTGCACAAGCCAAGCCACTGCGTAAGATTTTGGCTTTGATGTAAAGAAAAGTTTTATCTCTGTTTTCTTACAAATATTCTCCAAATCCCTACAGGTGCCAAAGAAGACAGAAAGTACAATTTATTCACTGAATGTGAAGTTACCAAAATCTCTGATTTAAGCGAGGTATTCAGGAAGGGGACAACTACTATTAACAAGTGCTGCTGAATCCTTAGAGAAAAGTAGGACACAGTAAATAGTGTTTATCAGTGGATTGCTCTGCTTTACATTATTCATAAGGCGACTACTTTTCTCCTAATTATTTCTGTAGGTCCTTTAGTTTTGCAGGTTCTTTTCTTTTTAACCTTGTAAGACATTTATCTCCTGGGAAAATCAGGTTATACCTATATGCATCAAAGCAGAATAGAACAAGACTGCAAGAGAGAAGCAAGGAAGATGGGAATGATTTTACTCAGCCCCCCCCTAAAGATACAGTATATATACCTAATTTAAAGGTATAGATGTAGCTCATAAAATGGACCAGAACCCACTCTCTGGACCTCAGGGCAAGTGCCAGAGAACAGTTCATGCCTGTTCAGCTAAATTATCTCCCCCTCCATATTGCTTAGTGAGAACAGTCCCCAGACTGTTAATCCATGAACACTAAAATTTTCTGGGAGAGTATTAATTGGCCTAGACCAAAGTTATGCCAGAGAACTGCTAATAGTCATGCAGCACAAACACCACATGTTCTAGCCCTCTTCATTTACTAGTATAAATAAAACCACTGACACCACAATGTCTGAATCTGGTTGCGCACTGCAGTGTCCTGGTTGAGAACTTCATGTTGCAAGTCTTCACAGAGGTTTACTTATGTCTCCTGAAAGCTTTGGTAGACCCACTAAAGTCTCCAGTTACACTTGCACCAGTTACAGCACTAAAGGCAGCAGTGATTATACAGCATATGAACATTAACAGGATGATGACTCCTACTGAAGAAAAGAATTTTGGAGCATTCTCACATTTTCTATGAAACTAACCGTAAAAAATACCCTGTATGTCTATATACTTTGTGTACTTTAGCTGTTGCTGACATGCTTGTTTCTGTGAGCAAGGACAGATAAGAAACTAGAAGAAAGATTTGTTTTGGTTTTTTTCTGTGACGTTTTTGATGGCTCAGTCATACTGAGTGACCTCTGTGATCTCCTTGGGGTGAGACAGACTGATTTAGGATCAGGATTCAAAAAAATCCAATTCTTAACTCTGCTACTGACCTCAGCGTGAGCAGGTGCAAGCCACATCACCCCTCTGTGCCTCTAATTTCTCCTTCCTTTCTGTGTCTCTTCACTCATCTTTTGTCTAAGGGATAAATTCTGTGGGAACACACTGCAGTGTCCATACAGTGCATAAAGAACCTGAGGTCTCCTCCTAAAACACAAAAAAATATTCCTTTTAAAACTGAAAATCCACCACAACCAAAACATTTTTTTTGTCAAGATGCTTTGATTTCAGCAGTTTTCCTAGAACTCATATGCATGGCAGATTACCAACAGAAAACTTGCCCAATTTCTAGTAATTTTCCACAATCTTTTCCTGACTGCCTAGATTTTCAGATCCATAGGATTCCATCAGGGATTTGGGGGTAGGAGACTGATGCTCCCATGAAGTGCAGCTCTACTGCAGCCCATGAAGCAGACTGCTCTAGGATGGAATATCCCACCTCTCTTCCACAGAGAATTTTAGAAGTGCTGGCTTGTGATTTCCAAACAGAGTAAGCTAAATTTTGAAAAAGTTATTTTGCTCTGTGGAGGATTTTACTTTCTCCATTTCATACTACTACTGTTAATAATAGTCTTAAAACTTTGTTGTGCCTGAATAAAGTTATTTGCCTTCTGACAAATTTAAAGAGAATAGTCTGGAGTCTGATACTAATAAAACTTATTGGGTGGCCAACAGAACAAATTTAGCTTAAGCTGAACAAATTTCCAAAGGCTTCTCTGAGAAACAGGATTATTTCCCTATTTGCTGTACCTCTTCCTACATTCTACTCTTTTGAAAATGCAATGCGTGTGCATGCCCAAAGCCACTTTAAGTCAAAAAGAAAAAACACATTACTTATGTGATATTAGGAAAGTTGCTGGACAGAAGAGGAAAGACTAGACTAGAATATTTCAGTTGGAAGGGACCTACAATGATCATGTAGTCCAACTGCCTGACCAATTCAGGGCTGACCAAAAGTTAAAGCTTGTTGTTAAGGGCGTTGTCCAAATACCTGTTAAACACTGACAGGCACTGGGCATCAACCACCTCTCTAGGAAGCCTGTTCCAGTGTTTGACCACCTTCTCGGTGAAGAAGCGCTTCCTAATGTCCAGTCTAAACCTCCCCTGGTGCAGCTTTGAGCCATTCCCACGTGTCCTATCACTGGATACCCGGGAGAAGGGCACCTCCCTCTCCACTTCCCCTCCTCAGGAAGCTGTAGAGAGCAACGAGGTCGCCCCTCAGCCTCCTTTTCTCCAAACTAGACAAGCCCAAAGTACTTAGCCGCTCCTCATAAGTCATTCCTTCCAGCCCTGTCACCAGTGTTCTTGCCCTCCTTTGGATGCATTCAGCTACCTTAACATCATTCTTCAATTGTGGGGCCCAGAACTGCACACAATAACTCAAGGTGAGGCCACACCAGCGCTGAAAACAGTGGGACAATCACCTCCTTTGACCAGCTGGTTATACTGTGTCTGATGCACCCCAGATGCGGTTTGCCCTCTTGGCTGCCGGGGCACACTGCTGACTCATATTGAGCCTGCTCTCAAGCAGCACCCCCAGATCCCTTTCTGCAGGGCTGCTCTCCAGTCACTCCTCTCCCAATTTATACTTGTGCCCAGCATTACTCCATCCTGTGCAGAGTCCGGCATTTGGACTTGTTAAGTTTCATCCCATTTGCCACTAGGAAAGGGGCAGAGGGCTCACAAGCTACCACATGGATAATCCTTGTATAGTTGATTGAGGTAAAATTGGAGCAATCCTTAAAACCAAGTTATGCTTGCTGTTTCCTGAGAAATTCTATGCAGAAAGATCACAACCAGCCCCAGATCCCCACAATGTTTTTTCTTTTGTGAGCAAGCAAGCCAGAATATTCTGCATACACAGAAGCCCTCTCTGATTATGCAAAGAGCTTGTTTAGAAATGAAGATGGCCAACGAGAAGTCATATAAACAGCATAGCTGCCACACTATTAACTCTCAGATTATTCACACCTTTCTATGTAGTCACGACAAATTAATTCTATACTAATTAATTATGTAGTCATAGTCATGACTATTAATTCTGTAATCTCAAGCCAACCTCTGGACTTCTACCCCTTTTGATCAAAAGGAACTACTAAATCAAAAGGCACACGATTTTAACACAGAAAATAATCTTTCCACTTCCACTCGGGGGAAAAAAAAAAAAGCAACTGGGGCAGGTAGGGGTGTGTGTGTAAAAAAAAAAAAGTAAAATCAAAAAGTTGGAAGTCAGACAGATGAAAGGCAGATGCAGAAGGATAATCCAAGCAGATGGGCTGGTTAGGAAAAGATAACAGGCACAAATAATGACTCACACCAGAAAGGAGACATACATGATGACCTCCTCTAACACAGAGAGCACCACTGAGTCAAGGACACAAGGAGGGTGGAATAGCTTAAGTAGTGGTCTGAAGTTCAGTTCTGACCTGCAAGATGACTCTTACAGTAGAGGAGACAGTGGACTGGAATTCGTATCTCTGGTGAGCTTTTAATATGCCTGCACACTAAGACCTCTAACCCTTCACAATACTATCATATCTATGTGGGATGAAAGTGTGGCTAATAAGCTGCCTAAAACTGACCAGGACTAGTTATATTTCTAAATTTAGGTGGCCTGGAAAAGTATTTCAACACTGTACCTCCACAGCACTGAAAAGCAGAGACCAGCCTGCAGGGAGCACAAGCAGCCAGACTTACTAGCTAGGCATGGGGAGGGAAAGCTTCCTAAGTTTGCTCGTCACTGGAGCGGCAAGGACTGGGATGGTGCTGTGCTGCTCCTCTCCCTGCTGTGCAGCTCCCATGGTAAACCCCAGGTCCAGCTAATTCTGACCTCAGACAGAGCAAGCCCAGTTATATTTCATGTGAATCCAAAGACATTCATACCGCATACATTTACCTCCTCCTATTGCACTATTTGTCACTCGCATCACAATTAGGAGCCTATGTGGCAAATCTAATCTAAATTCAATTTTCTGTTTGACTAATTTACTGGAAGTCAATGCTTAGAAAACTGAGGGAGAACAAAAACAATTAATACGGAGTCTCTCATACAATATACATTAAAAAAAGCTGAGAGTTAATTGAAAACAGTTGATCCCTAATTTTACAAAATCATTCAGTACAGTAAGTCTTAAGAGAAAAATCCTGGAAGTCTTTTTGATCCTTGTTTTATTTCTGAAAGAACTAATGACACTGCTGTAGAAAGAGGTCAGTTCACACAGCTTTTCTGAATGAACAACAATGCTGTGAAAACTGGGATTGATTGATAGCCTACTGTTTGCGTCATTATGTCCAAATGTTTACCATTTGAGTCTTCAAGGAAGCATGAGACAAAAATCAAAACAAGTTTTATGAAGACTTCAACAACACTGGCAAATTAAAATTGTATCCAGAATTGTTTAGACATGATAGGAGTGGAACAAAACCGTTTCCTTCTGCATTATACAATTTTTATCTTTGCCTTATGCACAATGTCTTAAATTTCTAGTGTGGAAGAGGAAAGAAGTCTTTTCCTCCCCCAGAACAACTCTGTTTTCTATCATTTTAACCCTTTGCCTCTTCAAAGCATTCTGTTGAACTCAACACTGTTTCCTCTTGCAGTTGTTGCTCTCTAGTTATGCAAGATCATACTGTGTTCATCCCTTTCTCCTAATAAGATGAGTCACCACTTCTAAATGAACTGGTTACAGTATTAGGATATTACAGGAACCTCATAAATATCTACTAAACAATTTTTTTTTTTTAATTTGCTGTGAATTATTCATGTGGGTTTTTTCAAATTTGATAGTTCTGAACTTCAGAGTTTGATATCAGTAGTTCTGGAAACAAAGGCCCCTTAATTGGCAACAGAACGCCTATCATCAGATGCATAAAACCATGGGGAAATGCAGCATGACCTCTCTAGCAGCAACAGATAGATAACACTTAATTTTATTTATCTGTCATAAACAACATTGTTGCTGTATGCAGGTAGCCTAATCTACCTAATCTCAGTAAGGCAGAGGTTATTAGACAGTAGGGAAAAATAGCCATGGCGCTATCTCCTTCAGGCACAGGTAATTAATTTTGTTATTCAGCAGTTTTGGGAAGAACACCCGTAAGTAATGTGTTCTACCATGTCAGCTATGTGACCTTATGCTATATTTGCAGACAACAACATGGTCTTAACATCTTCTCTTCCTTACCTGCACAGAAACTATAACTATGCAGTCCTAAAAGACCACAGGCAATATCAAGCTTCATCTTAGCCTGTTCCTACATAATACACTAAATCTTCTCATAAATAGTAATAACTCTCAAGCTATTTAAAAGACCACCTAATTTTCTGGAACTGGAACTACTGCTGACAATTCCACTTTACCACACAAGAACAGTCCAATTAAAGGATCAACTTTTGTCTGTGCAAGTGGCATCCACAAGCACAGGAAAAAAGATCAGACAATGAGTTTACAAGCTGTAGCATGAATAATCAGAATAATCTGATTCTAACCCTGGAGTCCTCATGAATGCATGTTTCATATTAAAATAAAAGAGACATCTGTCATGAGCTTAGATTCAAAACTACATGATGCACAGTCTATGTTAAGTAAAACTACGACTTTGGACTGTTGGCTGGAAAGGATCATTGTACAATTTCAGGAGTGTAAAATGGTAAACAAAAAGGGGGACACTGGACAATTTTATTCTCGACTTCCCTGGTTAACCAGGACATTAGTAGTCTTGGAGGACATCTGAAAATCAAGAGATCTAAACTAGGAACTGGAAGGATGTTGATAGAGAGACACAGTCCCTAGGTGTCTAAATATTTTAGATTTTCATATCTGATAGTACAAAAAATTGCTGGAAAACTCAAGGAAACTGAAGTAGAAGTATAGATAATGGAACAAAAGGATGGAAAGCAAGAAGAAAGAACTAAAGCAGAAGTGACAATGACTAACTACTTCCGTGAAGATCTAGATCTATTTCTATTAGGTAATCAGCTAAGGTTTGAAAAACTACAAAAATGGTTATACAAATTATGGTGAGCTTAGTCAAAGAAGTAGAAGAGCCAATTTTAAAGGATGCAAAAGCAGATATTAAAAAAGTAACAAAGGACAGCAAGAATTATGTACAGAGTAAGAGGTATTGAATGAACATGATGCAGGAAAAAGAAAGGAAACCGCTGTAGAGCCACTGACATGAAAGAAAATAAGTTGAAGAAACAACTGAAAAATAAGTGCCACTCTTCCATGATGCTGGGATCAAGATCAGAAATAATTAAACATTGCCCAAAACCTAAATGACCAGCTTGTCTCAGTTTTCATAGTTTTTAGTATGAACAACTAGGGAGAAACAAACCTACAAACAAAACCAAGCACCCCTCCCCCCCAACAGGGTATGATCACAACTGAGAACTAAACAGTTTAATATGCTCAAATTGCAGAACTTGCAAAGTTTTACTTTAAAAAACTGAAAACTGAAATGAAATTGCACATCATCTAGTAAGGATTCCCAATAACTCTAGGAGGTCGTGAATCGTAATCCATGAATAGCATGCTAAGTATTTTCTATACAACCATGGAACTCCCAAGTTTGGTTTCAGTGATATGCAGCCTTTAGATGAATTTAAGTAAACAATAATTATGGAAATATAGTAAATAATAAAAAAATGTACTAATACACAGCTTAGGTTTACCCATAGTAAGATTTCGGACTGAGGTGTCTGTCTTTCATTTATCAACTGCTGTGTAACTGATAAATTACAATTTATTATTGCAATAACTAAAAACCAAATAGTAACATGCCTTAAAGAGACATTACAGTAGGCTGCAATACAGAGAAAGTGTAGATTAGTTTGTGTATGAGAATATTAATTTTAATATTTATTAAACATGACAAGTAGAACTTCACTGCTTCCCAAACTTCATGTCAACACAGGAGGACCAGAACAAAGAAAAAAAAATTGAAACAAATCAAATACATCAATATTAAATGCAAGGTGATGCATTTTCTGTGGTGACTTGGTCTTACTATTTCTGTTGCCACATAACCACAACTGCTACCTGTGAAGCAGCCAGAAAGGCACCAAGGAAAGAGAAAAACTACTGGGCTAATTAGAAAATATCAAATTTAACACATTTGCTGTCTAAATACTCATTCAGACAGAAAATTAGAGAGGGTTATATTAGACCAGTTCTATCCTAGTCTTCTGAAAGAAGGTACTGTACAGTACTGCAGTAGGGAGTACTGTAAGGTGAAAAAAGAGCATCTTCTCTGAAGGTTGTCTCAACATTGTATTATTCTTAAAGATGTTTGCTACTAATAAAGGTAGCCATTCTCCTTGTTGTTCTAGAGGAACAGGGTATCCTTTACAGTCAAGATAATTAATGTAATTGCCAAAAGTTTTAAGAACTACACTGGCTTCTTAGTGCTTGTTCTAATTCAAAGTACTGCTTTTCTTCACACCTTCTGATCATTACTGGTAATGTACAAATTGCTTGATATGTGTTTTGACAAATGGGTTCCAAACTGCTATACTCTCTGCAACAACTCCACTGTGGTGATTAAGGACAAAAAAAGATCAAGCCAAAACTCCTTGCAGTCTGAAGAGTTAAAGGATAGACTCTAAGTAGAAGTCACTCTTTTTGAAGGACAGACTCTAAGTAGAAGTCACTCTTTTTAAAGGATAGACTCCAAGTAGAAGTCACTCTTTCCTTTGGTCTAACAATGCCCATGACAAAAAGCCTTTAACTTTTATCCATCAGTTCTCCTCTGATGAACAGTTTAAGGAGATAAAACTATTCAGCCAGAAAGGTGAGCAGAGTACAGCATTCATTAAGCAGGATAATATATACGTAATTGAATAAAGGACCAGTTTGAGGAGAGACAGGGGAGTATGGGTTGGGATACTAACTGCTCAAGTTTTTATTTTTTAGAGCACTTCAACAAACAATAAAAGCCTTGAATAAATAGTTTCGTAAGCCAATTTAAATAAAATGCAGTATCTAAACAGTTACCCACAGTCTGTAACAGTCCAAAGTAATATTGAGACAATATTTTACAAAGGCCATGTTCACTATCAGTGTTTTAATGTCACTATTCAACCTGTTCTACTTCTGACAATGTTCTTTACATCATGTTTTCAACAGTTGGTAATCAACATATATATTCAATCCACATATATAAAAATAATTTTTTTCATTGAAATACTTTTTCTCAGCACAGTTAAAAGAGAGACTTAATTATATCCATGTTTCCTAAAGCAAAGGCATATAGACACTGTGGGTGGTTCTTGAAACCCTTCCCTCCCTCTTCTTGTGGTGGTCCCTAAGTATCTGGCAGCAGGAACAGCTCACATATATGGCTACAAATGCTGAGTCTGAAAATCATATATTCTCTGTGTTCCCACGGCACAAAGCTCAGTTACGGATGTCACCATAGACAAGCAATCACCACAAATACCATGAAGCTTCCAGTTGAATGAAAAGTCAATGGAAAAGAGAAAACCATAGAGGAAAAAGGAAAAAAAAAAAGTTCAACAGATGGAGAAAAACAGAAAGAAAGAGAAGCTCATATTGATTGTGTTGCACTGACAAAAAGACACAGCTAATGTCACCAATGCATTAATTCATGAAAGAGTGGGGAAAATTACTTTTTGAAAACAAGAATGAAAAAGGTTGAAAACAACTTGCTTCGCCAATATCTATTATGTCTTTAAGCATATCTTTGATGAGAAGCTACTTTTTTTTTTCCTTTGTTCTGAAAAATTAAATAGATCTAAACTTCGATAACACTGAATAAAATCTGAAAATCCAGATGTGGAAAAGAGTTTGCTATAATTTTCTAGTATACCTTTGATAATGTATTCTATTTTGTTACAACATTACTTTAATGCCTTGACCACAGTAAGTATAAATTGTGGATCAAGTCAAAACATGTAAGTTTACAAGAACAAAAATTAGAAAATACCAAAAAAGGTCCAAGGAGTACAATTTCTAATATGAAATTCAAACAGTCTTGACCACAAGCTGTTTTTCCTTCAGAAACTGTTTCATCAAGATTTTCCTGTGGAAAGAGACTGTATTATCATTTCCTAGATCACGTACTGAAGTTAAAGCAACATTATGGCCAGAAGTATCCATTTTTTGGCCGGTGAGAGAGAAGAAGAGTAATGAGGAGCCTAGAACTTGACTTCAGAGTGCCTGGTGTTTGCACACTTAAAGCCGCAGAGCTCTCACCGATTCCAAGTACGAGCAAGCAAGCTGTTCAGCAGAACACTCACATTGATCACTGGAATTTTCTGGTGCTCCTGTCTATAAAATGGGTGGTTTTGTAACACTCAGCTTGCCTAGTATCACATATGAATGAACTCCCTAGGGGAGAAAGAACTGAATTCAATTCCCAAAGGCAGTATTCAGCTGCCTAAATTACAATACTTCCTGAAGCACATTAATTCCCTGTCCATGACTTCAACAACCAGGACAATGATTTTTCACTGCACAGCCCTGACACTAAAACATGCTCAGCCTGTGCAGGAAAACAAGTCTTACAGAAAACAAAGGGAGATGAGAGGTGGAGAGTGATTATAAGCTGTATAATGATCACTGTGCATGTGTATGGAAATTAAGATTGTGCGGGCAGTCTACAAATCTGATACCTCCTAAATTTCAAGTATTCAACTTCAAATGGATACAACTACTTTAGAAGAAAACCATCTATGCATAGTTTCCCAGGTTTCCAGAAAATGCTTGCAAGTTAAGTTCTCATATGCCCATAAAATGGATAGAAACACTCAGCTCTACAATCTCCTCTGCATTTTGAACTGATGGAACATCTATTGACAGAGAAAGCTTGTTAAACTCTCAGTGAACCAGCAACAGAGAGAAGATGAGTTGACGGAATGGGTTTCACGGAGACTTCAGCAGCACAGATGTGCTGAGGTTCTGTAGTCTCAGGAGTCTAGTCCACTTGCTGGAAAAGGAAGAAGTATGTCCTTGTAATGGCTGCTAACATTTCTATAGGCAAAACTCAAAAGTGGCACTATGCAGTCTGGTAGGTTAGTGGGATTGTTTTTTAATAGTTCAAAGCTGTATTAGAGCATAAACATTTCATATGGTACACATTATATTTGAATAGTGAATGAGATGAGTGGATTAAGCCAAGCAAGAGAATAATCAAAGTTCACTTATTGGCTAAGTTGAATCATCAGTGAACAGTATGATGAACTGAAGCAGTCAAGCCTAAACCAGTACTGCCCTTCACACCTTTTAAGTGCGCTGACCTTACCTGAGCATGTTCCTCAGCAGTAAGAATCCCTGCTATCATGGGCATCCATCTTTTCAGGTAATCTTCCAATAAGTCTGATCCTTTCTCTATCACCCCTCCATTTTGTCCTAGTTCTGCTTCTTCCTGATCTATCTCCTAGGTCTTTTTTCTTTCTGTGTTGCCATGCTTAATTTTCTACTTTGTATTCCTGTCTGGGGTACAGTCTACTTGTACAGCAAACCCTGAACAAGTTTTCCCCAGTCCCTTATCTGACTATCTCCAGCTCCACTTGACCACCTATCCACCTGCATCTTCTCATTCTGCCAGTGCAGACTGCCCTTCTTTTCAACTTTTGATTCAATTTGTTTCTCCAAACGGGTCTCCAGACCATCGGAATCACTTCGCCAGCCCGACTTCCACTCCCATTCTTTCACAGATGCCTTGCACAATCTCAGTGTATGATCCACGTGCAATATGCTTCTTTTTGTCCCTCATCCTTTTATCATCTCCTATCCTACTTTGTCCAGGTGTTCACCGTTATTATGTCAGTTTTTGGCTTTTGCCCCAAACTCTTTCATCCTGCCACATTGTTTATAGTCGGTCTCCCCATCACATTTAATGACTCCCAGATCTGTCATTTTCTTCCAAATTACTTGTTCAGTCAGTCTGCCTCCCCCCCTCCACTGGCTCTATGTATCAGTCTACCCCCATATTTCGTCAAGAGTTCACATTATTTTCTGCATTTAGCTCAGACAGCTTTCCTTCTGTTACCTACCAGAAGAGGAGGAGAACACTCGCAATGTAAGAGGAACAACTGAACAACGCAACAATACAAAGCTGCATTACAGGAGAAATTCTGCTGAATCCCAGATAGCTCACACCCACATGAGTGATCAAATTTATTAAACTCTAAGTTTGCAAGTTGCTCAGTAGAATCTTAAGGATTCTTAGGCCAAATTTAAGCAGATTTATACAGGAACAGACAAGTATATTGCAATACAAGGACACCCTTCTGTCAAATTTCAAATCGCTCCTCCTAAGTGTAAGGAAAGTACCTATTTTAGTTTCTTTTCTTCCAAGTAATCACCATTTTTTGTCCCCACTGAGTAAACAGTATAGGGGTTTTTTTTAGCCTTTAACAAAAATGAAGGAAGCAATTAGCATAGCACATTTCTATTCTGCTATTAAAGGTTGACGCCTTTGTTGACATCTGAAAAGAGGCCTACTAACGGGAAGCATCAAGTCACTGGTACTCAGATAAAATGACATTACATTCACACTTTTAATAAAGGCAGTAACTAGCACATTCCCTATCTGCAGGTTTAGCAAGTCCACATAAAAATTGTCATCCACTATATCCTGGAATAACTTTTGCATAAATGCTTTTTGAGATTCTTTAATTTGTGGTCTTGACTGCCTTCCAAGTCAAAATACATCCTCCTTCTTATTTTTTTTTAAATTCACTTTGTACCTTTTCACTAGTGTCTGTAGGATCCTCACACTTGAGTACTTAAAAATGGTTAAACTTGATTGTGCTAACATTCAAGTATGTATTCGTATCTTGCTTTATCTTTTGGACAGTTAGTTGAAAGCATTAGCTAAAATTATGCTCTAAAATTTACAGTAGCTTTAGGAAAAATGGACACATGGCTAGCAAAATTCCATATTTTTCTTACCTTTTGTTATTTTTGGAAATTGTTTCCATGTCTTAAAAAGTATTAAATGGGGGTAAAAAAAATACTTTGATATTTCAGTCGATTTCTAAGATCACCATACTTAAAGAAATCCACAACAACTATTTGATTTTGAGTTACATAACTTCTGGGTACAACAACATCTTATAGATTTTTACATGATTTCAAATTCAGTGCTTTACTGTCAAAAGGTGCTGATACTATACCAGTAAATTCTGGGCCAAGATATTCTCTAGAATATCAGACATTTCTCAAAACAAATTGTGATTTATTGACTAAAAAAGTTACCCATTTACAGGTCTGATAAGACAACAGCAAGAACAAGATGAAACGCATTTCACATTAAATAATTTTGATCTTAATTTGTAGAGTACATAACTTTTACATTTATCCCACCTCAAAAGTATATCAGAGTTCTGATAGTTGTAATCTTTGAGGCTAAAATAACATCCAGAAATGCTTATTTTTCTGAATAAGTGCTGATCAACAAATGCTATTGAATGAAATGCTATAATGCTACATGAACTAATTGGTATCTTGTCACACAATACTACTTAGCAACCATACATAAACTATTACACACTTATAACAATCTCTTTTCTTTTCTGGTATATTTTTAAAGGTTGGGCTTCAACAGGGAAAAAGGTGTTCTGAAAACATCTTCAATTTCTGTCAGTTTTGGAGTTTTACATATGAAAAGTTTATGCAATATAAAATTAAAGGTAACTTAAAATAAAACTTCTGTTGACGTTGCTTTAAGAATGCTTTTTAAAAATGCAGAAAATAACATGTGAATGGTTTTATTAAGAACAGCGCGATGGCAAAGGAGCACACGAATTTTAAAATAAAACTTCCAGAGGTTAATTTTTCAGGAGTGCATAAGGACTCAATCTTGCCCTCTCCAAACACTGCAGGTGATGTATAACGGGCACACTAAAGGGCCAGGAAGAAGTGAAATCTGAAACTCTGATTTCAGTACCAAAGTCTCTGTAAACGTCTCCAAAATCCCCACATTAAAAAAAAACCCAAACAATAAATCAACAGAAAAAAATTATCTTATTGGACAAAAGTTATTTCTACAGTACCTTCAGGGGTGATAGCACTAGGACACACATCTTTTAGCAGATCTCCCAAAGTATGCAACTGTCCTCCTGAAGCAACTGGTCGAAACAGCTTCTGTATAAAAGGTCTCTCTGTTGTTGCCTGTTTTAATAATAAAATAAGCAAAACCAACAATTTAAGAACCATGCAAATATGTAGTATTACTATTTGAGACAGGCAGAATATAGGACAGAACAAGAGGTTGCAGCAGAAGAAACATCTGGCATTTCCATTTCTTTTTTTTTTCCCTTGCATTCCATTCATATCATGAAATGCAGGGGAGTTTTTGTTTGTTAACAACTGAAAGTTGACACTCCAGAAAACTATAAAGATTATTTATAAACAGTGTCATGGATATAAAAGCATTAAACTTTTTTTTTTTAATTTAAAAAAACCCTTCTGTTATGGGAATAGGATCTGCTCGAACAAAACATTTCAATATATTCTTAATTTAAGTAAAACAAGCAGTGAGCACAAACTTAGGTGCTCAACATACACCTATATATTTTACCAAGTCAAAGCAATATTGTAATAAATATCCTATACCTTCTGCAATGGTCTTTTAGAAACACATCAAGCACTTCCAATGGCAAACAAGTACCCTTATAGCTCAAGCCAGGTGAGTTTTTTCCAGTAGATTTTATGTTGAAAAATTCAAACTATTTCAGCCACAAGAAACAGAGTACAATTAAAAAAAAAAAAAGTGTTGTGCTTTGACAGACAACCTAGAGTCTTCTGCCTAATTAAGGAATTAGTCAGATGTAAGAACATATATGCCCCACTCGTGCTGCAGTTATGCACAGGAATTCAGAATGATTTCAACTATGGGTCCTGACAGATCATCATAATTTCTTTCGGAAAGGAAAAAAAAAAAAGCAAATGGACTGGCAGTAACTATTGCTAGTCACTGTCCACAACATAGGCAATAAAACTCCCAACATTGCAGAAGAAGCAAAGTAGCTTATGGGATCTAGAGATACACTTAGTGAAGAAGTATGGTTATGTTAAGGTAATCCCTTTCTGTGAGTATCTGTACAAGCAACCCCAGGGTCAGCAAACATCTAATATTGAAAGGACAGGAAAATGTTTTTTTCCTGACAACCTGACCTCTCCCCTCAAACTGGGCACCTGAGCCAGAAAACAGAAGTTAAAAACCTCATATTCAACCAACCCCAAAATTTTAATCAAGCTCTAAATTATTGCTGACAAATTTCTGCTAGCAGCTAGCTCCAGAAAGCAGCTGATGTGGCCTGCATTACAGGTGACTGGGCTCCAGTAAATCACACTTTCACCACATACTATCTTAATTGGAAAAAGCAATACAAGCCACTGTGCCTTCCAAATTTAGTTTCCTACCACTCAGAAAGTGGTTCCTGTCCTACTATGGTAATTAAAAACTAGAAACAAAGCAACACAACTCAACATCAAGA
The DNA here is from genome assembly GCF_030463565.1 of Pelecanus crispus. Lineage (NCBI taxonomy): Eukaryota > Metazoa > Chordata > Aves > Pelecaniformes > Pelecanidae > Pelecanus > Pelecanus crispus. The sequence goes on along the minus strand of NC_134645.1, from coordinate 81,930,870 downwards.
AGTATTTTATCTCCTGGTGGATTTTTTTTGGGAAAAAAAAAAAACGAAAAAAACAAGTACAGTAAAAAACCTGAAAGTTAAAAACTGATTTTGAAAGGAAGTTGCAATGTGGTCTCTGTCACCTACCTACATGAAAAGCCACAAGTAGTAGATTGACCATGACAACTTAATTGGCATTCACCTCTGAAACAGCCTTATTGTAAGAGTGGTACGCTACCTCAAAGCAATTCCAGGGCAGCACAGTGCAGAACTGTTGACACACAGCTACTTATTGCTTCTTGCCAACGGTCTCCAACAATGGAAAAATAGTCTTTTCCCAGTTTTTCCTTAGGAAGACTGATCAGAAGGAGCTGACTAGCTGCTGTAGTAAATTCTCTATGTCCTCAGGGTTGCAGAATGTGGATACAAACAGTGCTAATGAAATGTCTGAACATTTGAAAAATGATGGGAGGCACACAGCCAGCAGGATCCACCTCAGACAGAGCCACACTTGAGAAGTGAACTCTGGCACATTATATTGAAGTGTACTTCCAAAACATAAAAGCAGAAAGAGAGACCAAAAGCAAAAACAAGATACAAAACCCCTAAAACATTGTTATAGCCAAAACAATTTTCTGTGAGTTTATTTTAAAAAAATAATCAATTATTCACAGAAGTCTACTCACAGCTCCCAAGTGCTTACCCATCTGAAGTAGCAGCAGTGGAAATAAACCAGGAGGAGGATGGCAAGCAAAGGTAGTTATCACCAACAGACTTTTAAGATAAGAATTTCCCAAGTGCATACTGCAGTTTCTCATTATTTATTAATAAATTACAATCAATTTTTGCCTAGTTATCATAACTTAGTGCCAAGAGGGAAAAGGAAAAGATGTGTTTTCTAAAATCTCCCACATAGTTGCTGACTGCTGCAAAGCAATATCCTGAGCTGCTATCATGAAACATTATAGAAAATGAGTTAGATTTTATATTTTAAGTGTTGAGCAATACAGATGTGGTAATGTAACAAAAAAAAAAAATCACTGGTCTCCACCAATGTTAAAATGATACAAGTAACTGCACATTGTTTATACAAAGATTGCGGTTCACAAACACATTACCCCAACACACTTACACTTTTTCACTCCTGCGCAGCTGATGCTTTATACGTTACAGAGTCAAAAGAAAATGTCCCATCCTGCAATCTAGAATGTTTACAGGATAACTTTTCAAAGCATCTTAGTCATATAGGAGCCTAAATAATTTTAGAAAAATCTTACCATCGCCCCTTTTGAAGTGAGGTAGCTAGTAACATAAGCCCAACCTGACCACAGCTTTCTACTCTAGTATTTACTACAACACATGAAGGAATAGCCAATGTGAGCAACTGCTTACATAATGTTGTGTTTTGTACAATATTTGCTTAATCAATCATGCAAAACAGTACTATCTGTAGTCTAACCCATAAAAACATCACTGCGTAACTGTTAACTGACAAATGACCAAAATGATCTGAGGGCTGGAGCACCTCTCCTACAAGGACAGGCTGAGAGAGTTGGGGTTGTTCAGCCTGGAGAAGAGGAGGCTGCGAGGAGACCTTATTGTGGCCTTTCAGTACTTAAAGGGGGCCTACAGGAAGGATGGGGACAACCTTTTTAGCAAGGCCTGTTGTGACAGGACAAGGAATAACAGATTTAAACTAAAGAAGAATAGATTTAGACTAGACATAAGAAAGAAGTTTTTTCCAATGAGGGTGGTAAAGCACTGGAACAGGTTGCCCAGAGAGGTAGTGGAGGCCCCATCCCTGGAAACATTGAAGGTCAGGTTGGCTGGGGCTCTGAGCAACCTGATGTAGTTAAAGCTGTCCCTGCTCACTGCAGGGGGGCTGGGCTAGATGACCTCTAAAGGTCCCTTCCAACCCAAAGCATTCTATGGTTCTATGATTTTAAATAACCGACATCAGGCCTAAAGCATGTATTTGTACAGTATCCATCTTTTTTCCTACTAAGATTATCATAGCTTCAACACAACATAGTGCTTTTTAAATTACTTTATTTTACAGTGTAGGCCCAATGTAGCTGTGAGCTGTTCAAAAGATGCTGGATGCATTTGGAGGATACAATAGGTGAGAGTCAATCGGTAATCGCTGATGACAGAGTAGCAGCATTTCCTTTTGATGACAAAGGAAATGCCTTCAAGTATATGAAGACAATCACCTGGCCCAAAATTTGCAGTGCATTTTACACTGATCATGTCCACAATTTAGTATCAAATAATCAAATTTTTACGAAAGCAAATATTCAACTCTAAGTTAACACGTTTTCTAGAAAGTTGGACTTATTGCAGTTGAAATTTCTCATCTTCTATACTACTACACAGCACCACAAATCTTGTGCTTTGCAGAACAAATGAAGACTTTACTCGTTTAAACAATAACAGTGATAGGAAAGTGACAGTGAAAACAAAATTACACTACAGTGAGGAAAAATAGATTAAAAGTTACCTATTCAGGTATACTGGCATTGAGAAGAGTTATAGGTGAGGGAAAGTTTTAAGAGGCCCTTTAAGGCAGCATAAAGCCTCACAGGATCAGAGACAAGCTATATAGTTACATACTGTGCTAGCAATTATAACTCCTTTTCTTCCCTATCATGCTGCCAAAAAAAGAGTAGTCAGCTTGCCTGGTCCTTTTCAGAATCAACAGAACATCAAACACTGCATGAAATCCACAATTTAATTAGTCAGATATTTTGTACAGGATGCATCTTAAAATGAAAAACATAACTCACGAACTGCTGCGTTTTAAATCTGGAAAAATCACAGAGTTACCAGAATTTCCATCTAGAGGAAGGGATTTGGGTTTTCTGCCTAGACACTCTGCTGCTACTCTAACAGTATGCAAACAAATAAAAGTTACCATACATGTTGAACTCACAAAGTAAAAAAAGAACTCCTTACAATTCCCACATGTGCATAAGCTGGCAGCCTAAAACCATAAAACTTGAGACTACTCTACATATTCCATCATATTTTCAGTAACTTGTCAAGCTCATAGTCTGTGCTGTTTCGTAATGAACCACTTTACACTAAAAAACCTCTCATAATTAAAATTTATCATTTTGTCTGAACTGATTTAAACTCAACCAAGAACCTTTAAAAGCAATAGTAAGAGTTTGCATAATGAATTAAGTTATTTTATATAAAAAGGAAAGTACAGGAAAATTAACTACTCCCTGAAAAGAAAATTAATTCTATAAATTTTATTTAATATTTACTTAAAAGTACATTTTCCATATATTTTCTAAGATGTCTTCTGCTTTGTAGGAATGTTTTCAATTAAAAAAATCTCAATGCACAATGAAAAAGTGACTAATTGAAAAGATGACGAATAGCTGTAGTCACAGAACCATCACAATACCATGTCTGTCTGAAAGCAAGATACTACAAAGCCCCATCTGAAATACTGCTCTTTCACTGGTGCTGAAATGCAGTTTTTCTCCTGGTATTTCTGGGTGTGTATCTTTGGCTTTTTTTTTTTGCCTTTTTTTTTTTTTTTTTGTGCTTAACATTAGACCAGAATCACAGAGTACTTCATTGTGGAAAAGGCACAAGCAATGTTTCTGGGTTTTTTTGGCTTTTGCGTTTTTGTGTGTGTTGGGTTTTTTTTTTTTTTTTTATTGTTGTTAAAAAAAACCCTGACTCCACTCACTGCAAACTAGACGGGCAAGTTATCAGACTGAAAGATTAAATGGAAGTGGCAGCTAAGACTGAAAATCACGAATAAACTGAGGTAAAATGAATTTGCATCAGAATGGGAAAGAACTATTTCTGGGTGTGCAGAAAAAGCAAGCTCTGAGGACCTAGCCTAAGGTGGCCCTCCTGAACTTGCCCTTTCTCTTGTCCCAAGTTTTACAATTTTAATAATGTTATCTACAGTTGCTTCAACTGCTGCATATTTTGACTTTCATTCAGAAACTAGTCACATATTAAGAGGGGTTACTTGGCTCTTAAACTCATTTCATACATCCTGGTACCAGCAGAATAAGGCCGATAGAAACATTTGACTGGCTTTTGGAAAAAAAAATCACCAATGAATAAAAAAATACCACATCAGAGAGCTTTTACATGTATAAACAGCTGACATTAGATGGCCAAAACAAGCCAGCAAGGCAGTCTATGCAACAAACAGCATCAGTGATGTAGGAGGGTAAAAGGCATTTGAATAGCAGGGCAAACATTGACTATCATAATCTAGAAAACAAACAGGTGACTATACAGTAAAGAAATCTAAGAGCAGATTTAGTCCAACTCACATTCATTATTCGGCATTATTGGGATGCCTGCAGGCTGCATAAGCTGGTGATCACAGCAGATAATAAAATGCTTTATAAGCAAAATTGTGTGTACGTAGACCCCTAATTCTTCCCCGATCATTCAGTGCTGCTGTTCTAAGCTTCCTATCTCCAGTCATGCCCTTTCTTAAAAGCAAAACTAAAAACCCATCATTTGCTTTTGCCATGGCCAGTGTAACTCAGATGAAATCAATTTTGTAAGTTAAATTAAATGCTGCAAAATATTTGCATATAAATAACCAGCAAATATCTATAGCAGTCCTTTTTTGTACTTTCCTGCATATTTCTTGTTCATACAACCTATTTAGTATTTTGATGTATTAAGTTGTGTTCCACCTATCAAGACATCTTAAGCTTATGCTAGGACAACAGAAGAATCTAGTGTGATACTCACATCCTAATTAACTCCACAGCAGACTAAAGGTGATCATGTAGCTAAAAATATCAGTACTGCTTAACTGACACTTGTAAGTGATTCCTATTTCATCATTCAATTAATAAAAGCTTACAAAAAGGGCTAGGCAAGCATGTATGCCCTTCGCACGTCCAGAGAAGGGCAACAAAGCTGGTGAAGGGTCTGGAGCACAGGTCTTATGAGGAGCGGCTGAGGGAACTGGGGTTGTTCAGCCTGGAGAAGAGGAGGCTGAGGGGAGACCTTATCGCTCTCTACAACTACCTGAAAGGAGGGTGTAGTGAGGTGGGTGTTGGTCTCTTCTCCCAAGTAACTAGCGATAGGACGAGAGGAAATGGCCTCAAGTTGCACCAGGGGAGGTTTACGTTGGATACTAGGAAAAATTTCTTCACCGAAAGGTTGTCAAGCATTGGAACAGGCTGCCCAGGGAAGTGGTTGAGTCCCCATCGCTTGCAATGTTTAAAAGACATGTAGATGTGCTGCTTAGGGACATGGTTTAGTGGTGGACTTGGCAGTGCTAGGTTAAGGGTTGGACTTGATCTTCAAGGTCTGTTCCAACCTAAACGATTCTATGTATTGAAGGAAATACTACTCCAGGTACAAACTTGTGATGTTAAACTTCAGATTTTCCCTTTCACTTTCATTTGTAATCTCAAATTAAAAAAAAAACCCACACAGGAGACACTGCATTACTTATTAAATTGATTTGTTCTCCTATGGTCCAATCTTCTTTTTAACTTGTGTTTTTAATCTTAAAGTATTTCCCTATTCATAGTTGCTGCTATTTCCCAGCATACCTTCCAGTTTATGCTTCTAAATAAATAGATTCTGAAAGGTTTGTGTGTCAGCTGGAGTCTCGGCATTTTACTTCAAAAAATATTTTAAAAAAATTATTATACTCTTACTTCTTCATCGAGTATTTTATAAGCAATCACTTTGTGCTTCAGTCAGGATAACCTTGAAACAGTATTTTCAAAGTGTGCTAAGTAATATGCTTATACACTCTAAGGCTAGAGATTGAAGTTACAGCATAACTTGAAACACATTATTTAAATACCAAAACACAACATCAAGGTAACTTCATTTTCACTACTGAATTGTAGTATAGCATACCTATACACAAACACTACATTCCAGTAAGTTAGCCACAAACCTAGAGATTTTAAAAAAATGTAAAGTAATCCATGTTTGTTACTTACAAATAAACTTAAATTGTGTCTACTTCCCAAAGAATTCAATAAAAGGTTGCTATTCATTTCAACACAAATGAGGGAAGCCTTTTCTGAACAAGCAGCCATTACTCAAAGAGCAGCCTGAGAAGCAGAAGGAAAAGAACAGATTCCTCTCTGATACAAGACATTTAAAACAAAAAACTGTTTGATTCTTCCATCTTCATTAGATGTTTGGAAAAAAAAAAAAAAAAGGAGGAAGTTGAGGGCCTTTCCAACCTTAATGATTCTATTCTGGTTTTACTTTCATTAAAAAATAATCCAGCCACCAAGCCAGGAAACATGAAATTAATTATTACTTTACCCTTAATTGGTTTAGTGTTGGACTTGGTAACATTAGGTTAGTGGTTGGACTGGATGATCTTAAAGGTCTTTTCCAACCTAAACGATTCTATGATTCTAAGTTGTATGTTTCTTTCCACATCACATCATCTATGATAGTAACCATTTTTGAGTCTTGTTTGCTATGTCAGACAGAACTATAATACTTATATTTGTTATGATCCAAAGACAACATTTTGACTTTGGTTTTTAAAAATCTCTATCCCAAGATACAGAAATCTTACACCCCAAAATACATCTATTAAAGCAACTCAAAGCAAGTTACCTGCTATAAGCAAAATGCAACATCATTTAAATGAAAATTCTGATACAAATGGATAGCTATAACAGAGAGAGACTTCCCATGGACTCCGAAATTATCACAAAGTTTTCCAAAGGAGGAAAATCATTTTAGTCACCGTATGTCTTTGTTAAATTATACACAGTTGTGTTTTACCGAATGAATGTGATAAATGAATGAATGAATGAATGAATGTGATAAAACCAAACATGAAATAAATGCATTCCATTCAGTGTCCTCAGACAATTGGAATTACAACACAAGAGAGAAAATACAATGTTAATATATTGACCAGCAAAAAAAAAAAAAAAAAGAGAAATCTAATGTGAGAATGCTACTTAAAAAATATCCCTGGATCACTTTTTCTTTAGTCCAGTTTTTTTCTGTGCTGCAAGGAACTTTGATCACTGTCCTTAAAATCATTGTATTATTCATCACAGACTTGCTCCAAGCTGTAGTTATAAAATTCCATTTATAGGTTGTGGTAACAGCAAAGCTGACTTCTAGAAAGATAGACATTTAAGTAAACAAATATTCATATTGCTTTATTAAATCTTAAGTTATCTGAATTTCTGCATTAAAAAGTATTAATTACCCCCCTCTAATTTCTTTAAGTGATTACTTTACTTCAACATATCAAATTCAATGCTACCAGTGCACAGACTGAGGGGGTGGACAGGGGATGGACAGATGGATGACAGAGTGTGGAGGGAATCTGTAACTCTGTTATTAAACCATTTTAACTGACTTTTATCTCTGTTCCCTCCAAAGATTCTGTAGGAGCTCTTAAGCTGCCAGAATGCAAGGAGTTTCAAGAAAAGCTGTTCTCTCACTTTTTATGCCCACAGGTTTACAAGGAAACAATTCTAGTGTGAAAATCAACAGAGACTTCCAGAGAAAGATGGGCTCAAGTTTATACCGTTCTTTTTGGCTTAGTTTGTGAGAAGGATGCAAAGTAACTATTTTGTAATTGCTCCAATGCCCAAGACTCTGCAACACTCTCATCTAATGCTTTAAGGGTCTGTTTGCAAATTGCTGCTTTCTGACAACAGTCGACACACAAAAGGGAGGAAATTCAAACACTAATGATATTTATTCTACTAGAATACTGAAACAGAGTATTTCTACAAGCTTGTCCCACTTTAAAAAAAAAAGTAAAACCAGATCCTTTCTACACTAAGCCTAATTTACAGCTCAGCACAAGGTTGTCTCTGCCACTCTAGAGCACAGCATTTCATGCTATGTGGAACTTTCCAGTGACAAAATGAGAGGTTATCTTCAGGGAACTCGATGCTCAACGAGGATCAAAGTGAAACACGCCAAAACACCTCTTTTTATTTCTATCTATTTCTCTTTTAAAAAGAACACAGTCCTCTTATTTTAAATAATTTCCTTGGAAGCACTGGTTACACTGTTGCCAGCACACATAATTTATCCTTGCCAATTTCTTTCCTAGAAGGAACATACCATTCTCTTAGAAAGCATATTAGTGCAGTTGGGACTAAAACTCTCTCAACAGTAGACCTCACAAACTGATTACTCAGATTTAACCTTTATTTTTATACCTTTACAGAGACTCAGCTAGAAATCAGTAACCGTTCTCCTCCATTTCCCTCGGCTAGCCTTCATTTGAAATATTAACATAGTAGGTTTTAGGAGGCATACACAGAGCATCAGTAAAACAAACTAAATGAAAGGTACAACTCTCTTCCTCTGTGTTTTAAGCACCCGCCCCCCACATCAAATCCCACAACAAGCAGTCAGTGACTATATGAAGGACAACTGGCTAAAGTTAAACTCAATAAGAAATATATGTACACACTGAAAGAAGCTTCAAAGAACTTGCTCTTCTTCAATCATAGAATCATCTATTAAAAACCTATAAACTTCATCTCCTTGTGAGGCAGCAAGTTTACCCTTGATTTTCAGCTCAACAAGCTAAAGCATACACATAAAAAGGAAATGATCTCTTGTTTTATCCACTTGCAATCTGTCACCTTACAAGTTTTATCAGTATTTTTTGAGCTTCCATTACGAGAGGCATAAAACATGACTACGTGATTTGTCTTTATCCTGTAATCATTGCTCCTCTCCTCTCCTTCAAATCTTCCAAGCTGAAGAGGGCTTCTCCCAGACACCCCACTGCTTCATTGTATACCTTTGATGATTTTTCTATTTCACTTACTCCCCAAGCTGTTAGGACTGGAACAACGTTCCAAGAAAATTAAAAGACTATTTCCAGTATTTCTTTAATTAGTCTCTGCAAACTTCACCTAATAGATGCTGTAGTTACGATTTTGTCTGCTTTGAATAAGGCTAGCACTGCTTTTGTTAGCATTTAGAATTCTGAACTGCTCGCCTGCAACATCACATCACTGTTCAAAGAATAAGGTATGTCACATTGCAAAGTAGAACTAATTAAATTTTTTTGAATAAAAGAACTAAGTAATAGTTTTATATGTCCAGTATGTAACTAAAAACCCTAAGACGAAAAGAAGGAGTATAAACATGCTCAACACACCTATCTAGAATTACCAGAAAAATTGACTCACTGACAGGATGTGATGCGGGTTGCAGGACTAGCTGTAAAGTCAACATATAGAATAAATCAAATGACTTGTTTTTCCCATAATACATTCTAAATTGCTCTAATAAATTACATATTTTCAGTGGCTGTAAAGATTACAATATATACCTGATTACAACCTATAGAAAAAATGCATCCTTTCACTTTTTCTTGAGTTTGTATTAGGATTTCTGCAGTTATGTGGTGAGAAGGAAGCTTTGGTTTCCTCATGAAGTTAAAAGTCTTTATGGTGATGAACAGGAACTTTATACTGCCTAATATCTTTAAGAGGCATGCAACAACAAAAGAAAAGATGAAACAAATAGGCTACACTTCATACATTTAAATCACACTAACAGCAGTCACATAAATTAGTAGTGCAGAAGTATATCACTAGATTGAAGCTTAAGATGATTCTATGAATACTTGTACATACACTTTAATATGGTCATGACAAATATGTATTGGGATACATCTTTAAAACTTCTTACTCCTAAGATTTGAAATAACATAAAAGGGTAAGATATGAAAATAACATATACTGTTGCATAACATGAAGGACATACAAACTTACTCAGTGGATCATTTTTCTCCTATAGAAGTGTGTATCCAAATTACCTCAAACTGATTTTCTTACATTTGCATACTTTACATGATCAAGACAATACAAACTTGCGGTCAAAATTATAACCTGTACACATATCAAGTAAAGTGAAAATTATGTTATTCTCGAAAGCACTCAATAGTATTACACAAGCTGGAAATCCTTTAGTTTTTGAGCATTAATGATCACTGTTTTAAAAGCAAGAACAATTATATGATGTGTTCCCTTGGTAGAAGCTTTAACTTGTTATGGTCTGTTATGTGGCAAAATATTATGTCAAGAATTGATGCAAGTAATATTTAATGCCAGAATTAACTAGTACCTTAGTCAAGACTGCAGTCAAATTAAAGCCACAACTAGAATTATAAACACATCTGAAATAAGGTTAAAATTTTATGTAGTAGGGCTTATTACAGTTATGTCTAGACAATAATATTGAACAATTTTTGGTCATGAATGGTTAAGGACTATTCTCCTAATCATGTGTGGGCAACAACTCATGTCTTCCTTAAAGGCTTTCATTGAACAGAGCACACCATATGAAGCAACTGCAGTTCTATCCTAACTTCCTACACAATTAACAATAATTTAACATTATTACAAACCTACAGAGAAATGCGGCAACTATTTCGGTTAATTCTCCCACACACATTGTTGAGGGCCATTACTTGCTCATCCTTAAAAAGATCAAAGAACCATTTAAAATATCACCCTTTTCCATATTATTTAAACTGGCAACGTGCTTCCTTACAATCTTTTAGAAAAAGCTTTATGTAATAGCAACAAAGTTGTTATTACAGCCATGTAAAACATTTGAAAGTTAAAGTCCTAGCACATACTCTACCAATTTGAAGAAGATATGCCTAGTTAGAACACATCCTTTACCAAATTCAAGTGATTAAAAACTTAACGGGTTGGCTTAATTGTAACACTTCAGAATAGAAGACATTGCTTCAGTTTCTGTAACTGTTTCTAAAGATGCACACTGTCCACATTGATTTTGTGTCCATGTCAAACATTCACATCACATTGTGTAAGGGCGTAGAGAAGAAAAGAGACACAAACCTCTCTCAGATCCTTCTAGGAATCCTAGATTTTAGCTTTGCAGCATCAAGTAGGAACCTGTCACAGAATTCAGAAGAACAATGGTTCCTAAGGAACAACTTAAGCTTCTACAGCCTGATAGAACATCTTCGAGGTTTTCCAAATGGCTTTTCAGCATGCTAGCATGTTGATTCCAAATAACAGAATCCCAGAATGGTTGATGCTGGAAGGGACCTCTGGAGGACATCTGGTCCAAATCCCATGCTCAAGCAGGGCCACTTAGAAACAGACACCCATAGCCAAGCAGCTTTTAACTATCCCTGAGGATGGAGACTCCACAACCTCTCTGGACAACCTGTGCCAAGTGCTCGGTGACCCTCACAGTGAAAAAAAAAAAAAAGTATTTCCTGATGTTCAGATGGAGCCTCCTATGTTTCAGTTTGTGCCAACTGCTTCTGGTCCTGTCACTGGGAACCACTGGAAAGCGCCCAGCTCCTTCTTCTATGTACTCTTCCTTCAGATATTTATACACATTGATGGGATCCCCCATGAGCCTTTTTTTCTCTAGGCTGGACAGTCCCATCTCTCAGCCTTTTTTCCCCCCTCATATTAGATGCACCAGTCCTTTAATCATTCTAGTGGCCCTTTGCTGGATTCTCTCCAATAGCTCCACGTCTCTTCTGTACTAGGGAGCCCAGAACTGGACACAGTACTCCAGGTGTGGCCTTACTAGTGCTGAGTAGAGGGGAAGGATCACCTCCCTCAACCTGCTGGCAAGGCTCCTCCTAAAGCAACTCAGGATACCATTTAGCCTTCCTTGCCATAGGTCCCACTGCTGAACTCCCTGTATTCTTTGAATTCAAAGGTTATCTAGGAAAACCTTCACATTTATGAGTGTAGAAACCGAGACCCTTATGAGATGTTCAGAGATTGTACACTCTTCCATCTGAAGTGGGTCTGTCTGTTTTATAAAGAGTTCTTATTGTAGAACCTCAGTTCCACTTGAGTCTACCGTGTGGAAGAGTGGTTGCAGATCTGTTAAATTAAGAAAGGCCACGACATAACCACATCCCTTTAAAAGGTAAAGTATTTTCATACTGTTATTTCTGAGCAAGTCTGCAACTGTTTGATAAACTGCTGTTGGGAAATATGGATTATTTAATAGTAACTCTTCTTCTTTGAAATGCGCTTTATGTCTACACAAAATCTTTATTCTGCAAACTGCCAAATCATCTATGGAAGGACTGAGTTGACTCTTCAGTTCTCAACGAAAAATTTAGCATTTCTTCAAGGTTTCTGTGAGAAAACAGCTGGACAGATGATGAGTTGAGAATGTACATCTGTTCTTCAAGGTGTGTTAAAGAACACTCTTA